>NC_141370.1:138824-878824 GCF_963921425.1 Dryas octopetala
CAACCAGCCCCCCCCTTCGCGCAGCAGCCACCCCGAGCAAGCCCCCTGCTCTTCCGCCCACCCGCGCACCCGAGCCCGCGCTCGGATCCGACCACTGCGCGCCGTCGATCAACGCACGCAACCCGCGCGCGCCACTGGATCCTACCCGAGCACATCAGCGCCGCACCGACCTCTCGCGCCAAACTCTCCGCGCCAAGCACCCCTGCAAGCCTCCGGCCCGAGCTCTACCCTTCAACCCGAGCCACCCTCCAGCTCCAACCCGAGCAGCCCCCCCCCTTTTTTTTTCTTTTTTGGATCCGAGCCGTGCCCTCCCTTCCGCCCAACAGAGTTAAAAAAAAAAAAGGCAGCTCTCCCTCTCTCTCTTAAAATAGTCACAAAAAAAAAAAGGAGATATGGGTGTGGAATCTTCATATTTGGGCTCTACCATTTAATTCCAGATTCTCATTTACAAAGGGCGATATCCCACCAATAAATTGGACGGGATTCACTGGGATTTTGCGGAGCGTTTACTGCTCGGAATACAGGTGATCAGAAATTCAAAAAAAAAAAAAAAAAAAAAAAAAGGGATCCTTCATATGTAACCCCCAAGCTTTCTTGCAGTACAGCTTTTCTTGCTAAGGAACTTGGGGGACTTCTAGACAGCAGCTTAAGCAGGAACAAGTGTGTGGTTACTTGTCGTTCTGCTCGGACTCTTTTGTGTACAAAGTTCCCAACCAAGAAGTATCTTTTGCTCGGAAACTTGGGGGACTTCTGTTCGTATGATTAATCGTCTGGGCATAACGACAAGTCACACAAGGCTTAACATCATGTTGTTTGGGCCTAAGCCCTTCCTAGGCTCCTAGCCCCTGACCTACCAGGCTCCTCCTAGGCCCCGACTCGTGTCAACTCACTCGGATCCTCGAGACCGGTGACACGTGGCGCTCCTACAGTGCAAGTCATCACAAGGGACACTTGTCATCACCGGATTGGTTGACACTCTTACAAACGTACTATAAAAAGGTACCTTCTTGTCACAAAAAGGACAACGAAAATCATTATTATACTATTCACTCACTCTGCTCTCAGATCTCTCTGAACACTGACTTGAGCGTCGGAGGAGCTTTGGCCGGCACCACACCGGTGCCCTTCCCGCTCACTTTTGTGTACTTGCGCAGGGTGCTTTGGATATCATTCTCTCTCATTACTCACCAGTCGGACTCAGCTACTCGTTCCTGCCCCACTTCGACGTGTCATCCACTCAGTGGTGGGTCAACGGGCCTACGTGGTTCGACTCGACGTTGACTGCTTTACCATTTTTGAGCATCAACATCCCCCAAAGAGCTCATAACTTTGTCCAAACTCTTCTCATCAGTGAGGGGTTGGGTGTTGTGGTATGACATGAGGAAAGATGAGTAATTCCTCCTAAGGTAAACATGTCATTAATCGTCACTCCGCCCCTCAAGCTTGTAGAGAAACTTGAAGCAGTCCTGTACTGAATGATTAGGCACAGCGACGAAGGCACGCTTTCCACTGAGAACCTCATCGTCCCTCATGGAAGGCATTGGAGATGCCATCTCTGGAAAATACACTTGGAGCCACACCTGGAACATCCAATGTGGCCCACCGCGCTTCGGCATCATTCCATTCATAGTTATGTCGTGAAGGCACTTGTACATATAGGACAAGATGAATGGCCCAAGGTGAAACACATCACCATAAGTCATTGCCTCGACGAGGGGGATTAATTCTTTGGTGAGTTTGACACTTTGGGTGTAAAAAATGAATTTGCAGAGCTAGTAACAAAGAAATTGGGCTTGTTCTTCAATGGATACTTTGCCCTCGGTCTTGGCGAATGTGTTGAGCCAAGACTTATAATTAAGAGTCTTGTCATGGGTGTTGTAAAATTTAATTTACTCGCAAATATACAAGTCTAGTAGTATATTAACGAGGTCAAACCTCAAGAAGTGATGAAAAACAATACACTAAACTTAAACTTTAGTTAATTTAAAACTAACCTAGTTTGAAAATTTTGTTGGTTTGTGAGGCAACTCAAAATAAAATGCAACTAAATTAAAGAGCAATAAAGTAGATGAAAAAAGAATAAAATAAATAAAGGTGCAAGAAATTAAATATTAAATCTAGAAAGGAAAATAACAACTTTTTGGTTATAGAAGCTAAACAATAGTATAAGAACCAAGGTTATGGTTCCACACTACTTATGAACATATTAAATGAGATTTTTAGTAATTTCTCCTTAAAGGAGGGCACCCAAGAGTCACTTGATGCCCTCTTACAAAGATAAATATGAATTAAGCACAAAAGTTGAAGATTTATATGGTAGATCTTGATTTTGCTTAGATAATACAAACTTTAAGCAACTCAAGTGAACCAAAACTAAGGAACAACTAGAGTTCAAAAAGTCTGTGTTTAAAACAATTAATCATAAAGCTAAAATGTAAAAAGATGATCTAACACCCATAATATATGACATTATGGGTGAAAGGGGATCTCTTTCTCATTTTAATATCAAAATCTAGAGCTTGTAGTATTTTAAACAAGGAAAAATTTAACATAAAGACCTCACTTAATAATGTTCATGGTGGTGCTTCCCCCTTACCAAGGTAAGGGGGTTTAGTGACCACCCATGATTTTATATCTTGAATAGAAATAAAGAAATAAATAAATGAGCATGTAATATAAAGAACAATAAAATAAATAACACTATTAACAATAAAGTAAATAACTACATAAAATAAAAGGCATAAAGTAAAAAGATTAAGAGAAGAGAGAAGAGAGACATAATATAAAGTTAACCATGCCATAAAATAAAGAACTACATAAAATAAAAGACATAAAGTAAATAAATGATTAGGAGAAGAGAGAAGAGAGACATAATATTAAAATTTCATTAATTAAAATGCAAGAAAAATTACATTCCTATTCTCTCTCAAACATGATAGCCAAATGGCTTGAGAGAGAAATCCTAGGAGAAATACTAGAAAAGGCAGAAATTTAAATTCTAGAGTAAAAGATGTGGTAAAGGGGCTGAATATTTCCTTATATAGGCAAAACTTATGGTAGAAAATATCAGAAGGGGGGGAGAGCTGGTGACAGCTATTGAGATAAGGATCAACACAAAGAGCTGGCCCTGGAGCAATCTGGAAGAGTTGGAAGATGGCCACGTGTCGCAGTGTGGTTTGTCAGGACCGCCCCCGAATTCCACCCTAAAACCCGGAAGGATCCTGCGGGATCCAAATTCAAGGAAAATCCTACCGAAAATTCGACAGAACCTCCTCTGAAAATGGACTAACCCAGAAATTTCAAACCTGTTAAAAAGCACTTCTAAATAGCAACCACCTCTACCACAACCAAAATAGGGTCTCAGACCCAGCAATTTCACAGAAATCCAACTTAGAATTTTAGAATGGTTATCAGAGCTCTTATTCTATTACAAGGAAATTTTTACAAGAATAAAATGTCGCCTACAGGGTCCGACTAGGAAGATGGACGCGAATGCCTCGACGTGATTGGTTTGACCTCCACCAAAGCTACTACCTGGGGGGACAATTTAAGACAAAACAAAACATACCGTGAGACAAACTCAGTGAGTGGACAATTTAATGAAAACGAAAATAAAAGTAAACTTCTTGTTTCAGAAAATCCTTCAAATCCACATTTAGCACTAAGACCTCACGTCACTCTCTGAAATCCCCCAATTTTAAAACATTTTCAGAAACTCGCTCAAAATTTGTTTTCATAACCAAATAGAAAATAAACTATTTATCAAATAGAATTCAAATATTTAAAGTTCTAAATAGTTTTATAATTTTAAAATAAATTATCACCATAAAACCGTATAATACATATACAACACACCAAGTCAGTTACCCGGAGAATCTGTCATACATGCGCAGAGCCGAGAATCTGTCATACGCATGCAGAGCCATAAATTTTGTCTTACGTGCACGCAGAGCCAACCCCCAAAGGGTCAAGCATCACGACACACGGCCCAAAGCCTATGTGTGTGCCGCAATGGGTCCCAAGACCTATCTAATCTGATAACCTGGAAGGGTACTGAAAAGGTGGTTTGAAAACCAACAACAACTTGACAAACAACATAGCTTTTACTTAGAATGTCAACTTCCCAAACCTTTTTCGAAACTTTTCAAAATAAAATAATGAATCGATATAAATCTCAATTTCATCTTTCTCACAATAGGTTCAAAATAAAATGAGTTATAAACATAATAAAAAGAGTGGTAATAAATATTAAGAACCCCTCGCTCAAATTCAAGAAAAATTAACATATAAAAATTTATGCTAAAACGATCACTTGTGTATGATTTTAAAAGCTAAACGCTTCAAATCAAATCCCCAATTAAAATCCACATCATAGAATAATTAAAATGATACGATCTTCATAACTCATTAAGAATTAATCCAACTCAAAGATTCTTATTTCTCAAACACTAACTCAAAAACAAGTATAAATTAAATTATAAACTTTCATAAACATTTTCAAAATTTAAAAGTTAGTCCACTAACAGTGAGAAAATCTAACTCCGATCCTCCGCCTGATCGTCACGAACCCCAGTCATCTCACCTAAAGAATAAACCATAATTTCAATTAGTCTTGACTCGATAATACTTAAAGTGTGTACAAGAAATATTGAACCTAATTGTCACGCCCATTTATCAATTAACCCGAGGATTTATTTACTTAATTCACAATAACCCCGTAAGCACTACTTCCTTCTTCGAATCTCCTTGGCTTAACCCACCCTCAACCACAACACCAAAACACATCATAAACTAAAGAAAATCAGCGGAAGGTCTTACCTTGATCGGAAAATTCTTCCTAAGATGAAATTTGTATCGGCAAGGTCACAAATTTATGTCCAATACTTCTCGGCTTCTCCAACAACTCCGGACCTAGCCAAAACAACAACCTACTTAGAAATCGCTCTTGGAGCAAATCCTAATTTCACGTTATGACAGCGGTGAGCAAGACTACCACTAGTGCCACCCAAGGTGGCCATTTTCAAAGCCAAAATAGCCAAATAAGAATGATTCCAACAAGACCCAATCAATTTCTCAGTCCTAGGCATAAATTGAAATTTCTAGAAATCAAATTGTCCCAAAATAACGACAATATTTCGCTCCCAATCGAAGATCCAACTTAAAACCCGAAATGGCCCTAAAACTCCAATTTTAATTCTCTACAATTACTCAAAATAAAACACCCACTCAAAATATTACCAGAAATAAATCCCAAAATCACAAAAAGGCAGTGGGGGTTCAAAATTTCGATGATTGCCGCTCAAGAGGCTGGTTCAAGACCAAAATTTGCCAAAATTATCAAAATTCCTCAAACCCACTCAATTTCTGCATCCTAAACATTAATTGAACTTCCTAATATTGCAAATTTGTCCAACAAAACCACAAGAACAGTTCTCTAATCTGAAAGCCCAAGAAATTTCTGAAATGGTCCCCAAACCCCCATATTCAATCTTCAGAAATTTCTCAAAATTACACATCCAAGCCACAAGAGAGTGAAACCCATCATGAAGGGAAGAAAACCCACCTATTTTCGAAGTGGATAGCGCTGAAGTTTGGCCGGAGTCCCGCGAGACAGAGGGTGGCAGCTGGGTTTGTTTCTGAGTTGTTATTGTGCGCGCGGAGGGGCTGGATTGCTAGAGGACTTTGGTGGGAGTCGGCGCCGGTGAGAAGGGGCCACGCCGGTGGCTTGGGTTGATGACAAAGTGGCCAGAGATGGGCTGGCCTGGTAGAGTTGGTCACGCGCAGGGGGTGTTGCGAGCTGGTGTGTTTTCGCGTGCAAGGAGGGTGGCCGAAAGGAGTCGATCGGCCTATGGAGGTGTTCGGCGACGAGGGAGGCTTGCCGGTAGTCAGTTGTGGTGGCTGCGGTCGGTGGTGGTGGTTGCGGCACCTGGTGGTTTCGGACAGGGGGGGCTGCGGGAGAGAAAGAGGAAATGGAGAGAGAGAGAGAGAGAATGAGGAGAGAGAGAGAGAGAAAGAGATGGCTGATTTAAATTGTGGTATTTGGGCTTTGAAATTACCCAATTGCCCCTTTCTAGAAAATTCTCCACCTTTCCTACTAAAATTCTCAAATTGAACACCATTTTTTGTCTATGCGTTTGGAAACTCGAGTTATAAATAATCTATCTCGAACTTAAAGGTTACAAATTTGAATTAAAACACCCCTCTAAATGCTAGAATTCCTTTCTAAAAATTTTAATAATGCCCGCCCAAAAGATAAATTTTTATTAAAGAAATAAGACTTGGGTTCGGGTCGTTACATGGTTGGTTGAAAGGAGATTAATCAAGCAATTCTGCTGGGCGTGAAAGAGGGTGCAGCGGCTTGGAGGCTGGTTCGGAGCTTAGACTTGCGGCTGCATGGGCAAATGTGAGAGAGAGGAAAGGAGGTGGCTTGCAGCTGGGGAGGCGGCTTGGCTTGGCTCACATGAGTGAGGGAAACAAAAGATGGCATGCGGAAGGGAGAGAAAGCTACCCACGTGTCACTGCGTCATTGGAGGAGAGTATGATTTTTTATTTTTTTTTGGCCAAAAGGAGGAGAGAATGATTAATCAAACCAATTTGAGCAGAAGTGGCGAGTGACTCTTCGCCTCCCTCTGGCTAGGCCAGGCTTCAGTCTTCTTTCTTTCAATTTGGGCCGACTGCTTCCTTTATTGGGCTTTTGTGTTTTTTTTTTCTTTAATTAAACCTACAAAATCAAAATTAAAATTAAAATAAACTAATTAAAATAAAATCTAATAGACAATTGAATAAAACTTAATAAATTCTAGGAATTAAGACAAAAACTAATAAAACCCACTAATTAATTAAATAATAAAAATAAGAATTTAAAACACTAAAAATGCTCAAAGACATAAACAAAAATATATGGTTTTAAGGATAAAATATGTATATAAATTAAGCTCAACAATGGGCATACTCCAGCGCTACGTCGTACTGATTGTCATTGACTCTAATATCGGCAAGGTTGCCGTGTGTGCGGAGGTCGAAGATCGCAACCATGTCCAGGACAGTTGGCGTCATTTGTCCAAACTTCAGGTTGAGAGTGTTGGTTGCCAAGGACCGAAAACAAAGAGTCGCCGAGAGCAACGCGCGATCTATAGACACTTCCTTAAGGCACATCAGGATCAGGTCCTTGATCCCAAGCTTCACCCACAAGTCGCCGTGAGCGGAGTTCATCCTTAAGACCCACCTTTGTCAGTCAGTCTTGACTATAGGCCATTGTGATTGTGGCCGAGAGGTGTTCCACCCAGACCAATTTGCTTACTTGAAGTAGTAGGAATCATCCGGCTAGAGCCTTGTGAGGACATCCTTCACTCCTCCTGGGAGGTCACCAGCAAAGATTGGGCCGAGACAGCGTGTCTCACCCTTACTGCTATTCTTCTTACCGTTATAACGCTTGGTCAAAACGTTATGGGTCTCAATATCAGGGACGAAGTCGACCACCCAAGCTAAAGCCTCTTCAAATCAAACTGAACGCACAGCGATAGTTTTTTACAATGTTTTGGGCATATTATCCATCACCACCACAGATCCCACCATTAGTGGAACATGTGCAGTCTTAGGGGCGGCGGTTCCGGTGAATTCAGGCGGTGTTGAAAGGGATATCAGCTACAGTGGCTTTTAGGACTCCTTGGTTGGTTAGCATAGGGATAGGGATCCCTGCGCCGACAGCAATAGTGACGTTAGAGGTGGCATTGGCGATTGAGGAGGAAGAAATGGATGAAGATGAAGAAACCATTGAAGCAAGTATGGATTCGAAAGAAAAAAGGTAGATTTTCTAGAAATGTCAAGAACACAGAAAGAGAACCAGGCAGAAGAAAGAGCTTGAGAATTCTTGAAAATCTGGAGAGTGTGGAGAGTTTAAAAGCGTAAATGGCTTATGAGGAAGAAATTGGCTTTTATATGTTCTTAAGAATGGGAAGAGGTGCGAGTGGGGTTTGGTGGGAAGGTTCAAATATTTGGTTAATCAAAGGTTCAGTGATGATGAATTGCAGATATCGAGGCATTTTTGGGGGTTGAAGTGTGTTTGATGATTGAGACTAACCTTGGGTTTCGCAAAATGTGCGCCGTCAGGTCAATCATGTGATGGAGGTGGTTGAAGAGCATTAAATGCTCAGATTTTGGTGCCATTGAACATCTTATCCCGTTACGGAATTCTCGGCGTAGGAGTTTAAAAAGATGAATTAAGGACTCGGGAAAATTTTGAGAGTTAGAAGTATTAGCCAACGGCGTTGCGCCGTGACTTATGATTTGTTAAAATACAACTATACATTTCCTTAAACAACTCGGCGAGATGTTGTTGAAGATCAAGGAAATAGGGGGGCATATATGTTTATACCTTGATTTGGTTTTGGGCCGTGAGCATAGCCAAGCCCATAGTTTTGTTAATAAAGACTAGTAGACACCTATGTCCATATTTTTATGTGAACAAGCCCATTTAGTTAAGGCCCAAATCGAGAAGGAAATAAGGAAAGTCCAATATCGCCAAGTGTCCTTGGCGGAGTGGGATTTCCAAGTGTAAATCTTAGGTGCAAAGACAGGACAAGGAGTTCGAGAGCAATGAGGAAAGGGTTTCCCAACCCTAGGTGACAGGACTACCTCCGAATTTCACCCTGAAACTCGGAGAGCTCCTGTGGGACCCAAAAATCAAGAAAAATCCTACTGAAAATTCTGCAGAATCTCCCCTGAAAATTTGACTATCTCGAACCTGTCAAACATGAAATACACTTTCTATATTACTTTAGCCACCCCAACCACAATTAAATAAGGTCTTAGACCCATAACAAGTAATACAAATCTAATCAGAGCATATCTAATAAACTTTACAATCATATCTCATTTTAAAATTTCAAGGGAAAACTTGATCCTAATGTACCAATAAGCTGGAGATGAGAAACTCGAATGCCTCGACGTGGTACGGTCCGACCTCGGTGGTCGCTACTACTTGAGGGGAAACGTTATAAACAAAATAAAGAAAACGTGAGATAACTCTCAGTGAGTAGAAAAAATATAGAAACAAAGTATTTAAGTTATTCATCCTTTCAAATTCCTTTAAAATCAAAACTCCTCTAAAACCTCACGTCACTCTTTGAAATCCCCCAGTTTTAAAAAAAAAAGGCTTTCCAAAACATGTTTGAGGTTGCTAACATATTTTAGTAAATCATATTGAAGCATAAAAAACATATTAGAAATTTAAACATTTAAAATTTTGAATAAACTATAACCATAACATAAATAATCACATTAAAATTGTATAACAGTTTAATAATAAAGCACACCAAATCAGTTGCCCACAGAAATTGTCATACACGTGCAGAGCCAAGAATCTGGAGTACGCATGCAGAGCCAGAATTCTGTCTTACGTGCACGTAGAGCCACGCCCAAAGAGTCAAGCATCACGACACATGGCCCAAAGCCTATGTGTGTGCCGTAATGGGTCCCAAAGACCTATCTAATCCGATAATCTGGAGGGTACTGAAAAGGTGGTTTGAAATGATTCCCATAACCAAGCACAAATTCTTGTTCCGCCAATAGAAAATATCTTTAAACCAATATGTATAAACACAACTAGTAAAATAGTCCTCAATGAATCACATTCAAAAACATAAAATCATTCAAATCTTTTGACCATAAACAAAATATGAAATAACCCATGTGTATAAAAATGAGAAATTTGTTTCCTTTCCAACGTCCAACAATTCACAGAGACAAATGTGTAAAAATTTGTTTTAAAACTTATTTATGATGGCATTTGAAATCCATAATCTAACACCTTTGATAAATCCCAAATTTATTTCAAAATGTTAAGTATGAAATGATGGATGAAATTTCATAAACTCTTTAGAAAATCAAAAATCTATTCAACTTCAAATTCTCAATAAAAATTTACATATCTAAAGTAGATAACAAATTTCATAAATCATTTAAAGAAATAAGAGTCCACTCACAATGAAAAGTCTAGCTTCGATCCTCCACCGGATCGTCACGAGCAACGGTCGTCTCGCCTAGAAATAAAAAACAAAAACAATTAGTCTCGACTCACCAATATTTAAACTGTGTGCTTGTAAAACAAGCCTAATCATCACACTCGTCATCTTGTTCAATCCAACGATTACTTACTCAAATTTACCCTATAAACACTTCCTCCTTCCTTGAAAAGTCCTCGGCTCAAACCATCCTCAACCACAACACCAAAACACATCTTAAACTTAAGGAAATCAGCGAAAGGTCTTACCTCAATCGGAAAATTCTTCCTAAGATGAGTTTAGTATCGGCAAAGTCACAAAATTTTGTCCAATACTTCTCGGCTTCTTCAACAACTTCGGACCTAGCCAAAACAACAACCTACTTAGAAATCGCTTTAAAAGCAAGTCCTAATTTCAAGTTATGACAGTGGTGAACAAGACTACCACTGGTGCCGCCCAAAGTGGCCATTTTCAAGACCAAAATAGCCAAATAAAGGTGACTTCAACAAAGCCCATTCAATTTCTCAGTCCTAAACATAAATTGAAATTTCTAGAAGTGAAATTATCCCAAAACAACAAGAATAATTCGCCTCCAATCGAAAACCCAAGGTAAATCCCGAAATGGCCCTAAACCCCCATATTTAATCTTCAAAAATTTCTCAAAATCAGACATCCAAGCCATAAGAGAGTGAAAGCCCATCATGAAGGAAAGAAAACCCACCTAAAAACAAGTTGAATGGAGGCCGAAATCGACGAAGAGGGGGGGCGGCAGCTGGGTGGTTTTCAGGCGAGTTTTTGCATGCAGAGGGGCATCTCGGCACAGAGGATGACTGGGAGGTGACGGCCAGCTTGAGGGGGAGGTCGTCGATGGTTGGGGTCGGCGGGAGGTGGTCAGCGATGGTGGCTGTGGTGGGTATGTGCGCTCGCAAAGGGAGGTGAGAGAGATAAGATGTGCGGGAGGGGAGAGAGAGAAAGTGAAACATGAGAGAGACATGGGGAGGGAGAGAGAAGGACGATGAGTAGCTGGGTGGATGTAACGACCCGACCCAAATTTTCACTAGAAATTTAAATTTTTATTTAACTATGTTTTTTTAAGAGATTTTTTTTAAGGTGTGGAATTGCATTTTAAAGATTTTGAGATTTATTTGGAAAATAAAAAGGGGTTTGATTTAAATTTTTACTTTTGTTTTAATTTGGGGTTTGACCCAAAGTTGACTTTTAAGATAAATGAGATTTCGATTTTGACTTCGGGTCCGTTGGATAGGTTTCGAACTCACGATTTCATAGACACACGGCACGCGTCAATCTGAGTTACAGTTTGAAAGATATGGGCGTTTGAAGCGAGGGGCAATTTCGTAAAATGGACAAATTGGGTTTAAAAAAATCAGATTTTTTTTAGAACTTTCTCTCTCCCTTTTTATTTCTCTCTCTCTCCCGCACTCTCGCACTTCTATCTCTCTCTCCCCGAGCTCACTCACCTCCCCCTCTCTTCTCTCACCGGCGCGGCCAGCTCCGGCCTACTCCCCAGCGAGTCCCTCTCGTCGTCACCGACCTCACAGACCCCCCAGTTTTCTCTCTCTCCGTGACTCCCTCTTCTCCCTCCCCCACTGCGCGCGATCGGCTCAGCCCAGCCCGGCCAATTTCGGCCATTACCCGACCAGCCCAGGCCACCGGCGAGCCTTCCCGACGCCGCCCATCTTCCCCAACGCCTCCTCCAACCAGTCCAGCCACCTTTGCACGCGAATCCAGCCCTGAAAGGGGAGTGTTGACCGCTGACTTCTCCTCCCTTCTCCGACCAGTTTTCCAGCGCCAATCACTTCCATCTTAGGTGGGTTTTGTTCCTCTTTCTTTGGGTTTTCATTTCTTCTGGTTTTGTAGCTCAGAAATCTTGAAATTTTGGAACTCGAATTTATGGGATTTAAGGCTATTTTCGGGTTTGTTTTGAAATCTGGTTTTGGGGATTATTTTTGGAGAATTGTTGGACATTATCCACCCCTATGAATTCCAATTGAAGATTTTAAGTTAAAGTTTGTGAAATTTTGAGTTTTTGTGGAAGTTGGAGTTGGGGGTTGATGTCATTTCGGGTTAGCTTGGGTTTTCAGATTTGGGGGCTATTGTGTTGTCGTTTAGGACAAATTCCTTCCCTAGGAAACTCAATAGTTGTTTAGGACTGAGAAAATTAATGGGTTTGGTTGAAATTAAATAAAATTGGTTGAATTTGGAGTTGGGGGCAGCCACTGTGGACGGCTCTTGCAGTGAGTCCGAACCCCACTGCCATTCGTGAATAAAGGATTAATTTTGGGCAATTGTGGAGTAAGTTATTGATCTTGGTTAGGACGTTTTTTGTTAGGCTGAGCCGGGGAAACTTCCGGAGTGTTTATAGAGGTTTGGGGTCTACGAGTGGAGGTTGGGAATCGTTGAACTAGAATGGGAGGCGGGTGTGACGTTAAGTTAAGCACACATTTACATTTAAGTGCCTTGAGTCGGAACTAATTATATTTCGTCGATTGTCTATTTTATAGGCGAGACGACCGCGGCTCGAAACGACTCGGCGGAGGATCGAAGCTAGGATTCTCACTGTGAGTGGACTTGGTTTCTTGAACTTTTTATAAATTCATGGATTTGTTCATGTTTAATATCTTGAGTAATTGATTTCTGAGTAGTGAGTTGGATTTTGTTTTTCTTTAAAATGATTTTCATGAACTTCAAGATTTAAGTCATGATTTTCATAATGATTTTATCCAAATATGATGGCTTGTGAATTTGACCTTGATTTTAATTGAATTATGGGTTTGAAATGATTTATTTGCCCATTTAATTATTGGAAAACCAAATATGAGATTTTATCTAGTTATGAAAATTTGTTAATGAGATTTCCATGTTGATATTGACTTTGTTAATTTGGGAATTTTCATTGTGGAGGATAACTTATTTTGAATTTGGAATTTATGCAAAAAGTTCATGGATTTAAAGTTTCTTGGGAAAGTACAATAATCTAATCTTGATGGAAAAATATTTGTTTGGGTTATGGAAAAATTGGTTTTCAAACCACCCTTGCAGTACCCTCTAGGTTATCAGATACATAAGTCTTTGGGACCCATCACGGCACACATATAGGCTTTGGGCCGTGTGTCGGGATGCTTCGCCCTTTGGGGGCCGCTCTGCGTGCACATACGACCAGGATTGCCTGCACGTGCTGATTTTATCCACACGTGTGTATGGCCAGGATATTGCCTGCACGTGTTGGATTCATTCCACGCGTGTGTATGGCCAGGATATTGCCTGCCTGTGCGATGCAGGAATTCCGCACAGGTGTATGGCCAGGTTATTCAGGGTATATAGCATGGTGGAAATGAAATTGGTATCTTCAGAGTTTAAGTATGGATTTTAAGTGAGAAATATATTTCGAGTTTTATAATGATTTCGATTTTATTATTATTTTTATGACTTTGTTAATTTAGATGGCTGGTTATTGAGAAATGTGTTTTGAGTTATCTTTTCCTTGAGTTTCATGAGTTTTATAACATTCTTAAGACTTGTGAAATTGTTTTAAAACTGGGGGATTTCAAAGAGTAACGTGAGGTTTTAGAGTTAAACGTGGTTTTTGAAGGATTTTCTGAAACAGAAATTTTACTTATGTTTTTCGTTTTTATTAAACTGTCCACTCACTGAGTTATCTCATGGTTTATCTTGTTTTGTTTTAAATTGTTCCCCCAGGTAGTAGCTTTGGTGGAGGTCGAGCCAATCACGTCGAGGCGGTTACATCTCTATTCCTTCTCGGACTAGTAGGCGTCATTTTATTTTTCGGTGTAAAAATTCCTTGTAATAGAATAGCATCTCTGATAACCACTCTACAAATTTTAAGTTGGATTTCTGTGAAATTGTTGGGTCTGAGACCCTATTTGGTTGTGGTAGAGGTGGTTGCTGTATAGAAGTGCTTTTTAACAGGTTTGAAATTTCTGGGTTAGTCCATTTTAAGGGGAGGTTCTGCCGAATTTTCGGTAGGATTTTCCTTGATTTTAGATTCCCGCAGGACCTTTCCGGGTTTCATGGTGGAATCTGGGGCGATCCTGTCAGTGGAGGTCTCGCCGCCTCTCGTCGTCGGACGAGGAAGTCCTCGCCGGAGAAGATGATCGGCCAGAGAGAGAGATAGAAAAGAGAAGTCCGAGGGGGGGGGGAGCTGTGCGCGAGTCCGTGAGGAGAGAGAGATAGAGATAGGGAATTTAAATAAAATTGGGTCTTTCTAGAAAAATCTCTAAAGCGCAAAAATCTAAAATGCCCCCAAACTTTGTTCCTCTGTAAAATTCAACCTGTAGCTCTGATTAACGAATTGTTCGCGCCTACGCGTTCGTTAGGTCAAGACCTTTCCAACAGACCAAAATTGAAACAAAAAACCAATTAAATATTTAAGTCTAAAATATGGGTTAAACCTTTAAATTAACACGTTATAAAATAAAACGATAATAGGTAAATTTAAATAAATTTATTTTGGCGAAAACAAAATGGGTTACCGAATAATAAATTTTTGAGGAAATTACAGATTTAGTCCAATTATTTTATACCTAGTTCAATTTTGGTCCACAATTTTTTTCAAGTTCTGTTTTGGTCCATTAATTGTTTCACTTGTTCAATAAAGGTCCAGATTTGTTTTCTCAAATTTGGCCTGCTTTTTACCCTATCAAATCTCACCCAAATTCAGCAAATATATACTTGTTTTAAAGCTATGCATTTCTTCTTTACAACCATATAAAGATCATTCAAATTGGAGTTCTAAAACTCAAGATAATTGACCCTAAAGTAGGGTACCCAAAACTGCCAATTTTTCAAATTTCACCAAATCTCAATTCTCTTAGATTATAATACTCCAAATTTGTTTTTATGACTAAGAAATGATGAAATATAACTTATACTTCAATTATAATTGAAGAAAACACAACCCAAAAGATTTAAAGTTACAAATCTGGACCTTTATTGAACAAATAAAACAATTAGTGGACCAAAACAGAACTTAAAAAAGATCGTGGACCAAAATTGAACTAGGTATAAAATAAGTGGACCAAATCTGTAATTTCCTCTAAATTTTTTTTTTCTTTTTCGAGGTGTCACAGTTTTGTTTCCTTTAAAGCTTTGTAAAACCAAATTAAATAAAAATTCAAATTTCTAGTGAAATTTGGGTCGGGTCGGGTCATTACACTAGGGGACTGGTCATTATATAAAAGAGGCATAGATTTAAAGTCACAAATCTGGACCTTTATTGAACAAATAAAACAATTAGTGGACCAAAACAGAACTTAAAAAAGATCGTGGACCAAAATTGAACTAGGTATAAAATAAGTGGACCAAATCTGTAATTTCCTCTAAATTTTTTTTTTCTTTTTCGAGGTGTCACAGTTTTGTTTCCTTTAAAGCTTTGTAAAACCAAATTAAATAAAAATTCAAATTTCTAGTGAAATTTGGGTCGGGTCGGGTCATTACACTAGGGGACTGGTCATTATATAAAAGAGGCATTAACACTCAGAAATCTCTCTCAACATATCTCACAAAACATCAAGCAAAAGCTTTTCGTCAGTTTCTCCAGAATTCTCAAAATCACAACATGTTCTTTGTTTCTTTTAATTTTCCGTTAAGACCCTAGAACCGTGTTCCTAGTTTTTGCTCTGCTAAGATCTTATTTCTTTGTATTGATTTTCTTTTAGTTTTGGTTTATTTCTAGTATGAGATTTGTGGTTCGAACTACCATTGTTACTCACTTTCAAGACGGTCAGATCATTAATACTTTTTATATTAAGATTCATAGCTTTTCTTTGCATACAATTACTCAGGCACCCACTCATCGCATCTTTACTTTTGAGCACATTATCGTAGTCACACCAAATAATTAAAGTCCTTGA
This sequence comes from Dryas octopetala, assembly GCF_963921425.1. NCBI lineage: Eukaryota > Viridiplantae > Streptophyta > Magnoliopsida > Rosales > Rosaceae > Dryas > Dryas octopetala. Next base: position 154,717 of record NC_141370.1, read on the forward strand.
GGATCAAGGCAAGTTCGCATACTTTTTAAATTTCATTTACTTTTGAGCACATTATCGTAGTCACACCAGTCATCGCTCGTTTGCAATTGTTTTGATTAGAAGTTTGTAGGCTTGGTGCGGATAACGAATCGTCACATCTTTCTATTACAGTTTTTCAGTCGAGAATAGTGGCACGTCCAAAGCATTAAACTAGAACTGCAGTGTTCTTGCTAGAAATCCAGCTAGGCTTGCCGTGATTTTTAGAGGTAACAACCTGCTTAAGCCTGGCAAACAAAAGCTCTCGGCAGAACCTTGCCGAGAAAGTCCTTGAGGCAAAGGGAATGAGACCTTTAATCTGGCGACACAGATCCCAGAAAAGATGTCCCCAACAGTCAAGGTTGTACTCGTTTCTTTGCAAAGGTCATTCACAGACGTACACTTGTCGGTTATTCAAGATAGAAGGACTATGGTTTTGAGCCATTCCTTAATATAAATACCTTTCTAAAAGAGGAATTCGTGACCTCAACACATACACATTCGAAAATCTGCAACACTGCAAATTCTCCTCAGTTGTTATGTTCTGATTTCACTTGTTTGTACTGTTTGTTTCTTGTGAACAATTGTCCTTTAGTAATTTCAGCTTATTTACATTTATTTACAGAATTTAAGATTGTATTTCTTTTAAATTTAAGGAATATTAATGACCTTTGATTTCGAGTGTAATCAATCCCATATTTAGTTACTTTCTGGCATTTATTAGTATTTTTATTGTTTCTTTATTTAATCATCAACTCATTATGATCTCTCATTCATATTTATGGCTCGATTTGTAGTAAGAACTTTGATTGTTTATCAGCCAAGCTTGGATGTGATCAAATTTACTTTCTTTACCAAGATTTATTGCTTTTATTTAAGCCTTTTCGCTCTCAGTCCTACGATTATGTGAGATCCCGGAAATTGATTTATAATTTATTTTGGAGTAATTGTGGTTTGTTAATAATTATCTTGTTAATTTGGAGACAATAGAATTTATCTGATAAATTTCAAGAGTAAATAAATGAATTTGAGGTTTTAGAAAAATAAGATTAATTGAGATGAGTTCTTAGGATTTTAGAGAATGTTTTTCAGACTTCAAAATTTGCTTTGGTGAGTTATTTGGATTTTAAAGGATTTCTATTGGCCATTGAGGAACAATAAAAATTAGTAAAGACCTAACCTTGATTTTAGTCTTGTTGGAAAGGTCCACGTAAACGAGCATGTAAACGCAAACGAATCGCGATTTGGAGTTACGGTTTGAAAGTTACGGATGAACAAAGATAGAGGAGCTTTTTAGTAATTTTGCACCCTAGAGTTTAAAAACCCAAAACCCATAAATTTTATCTCACTCTCTCTCCCTCAGCCGCACGTGCTGGACGGTGTGTATGTGTGTTTGTGTTTCTTGTGATTGAATAGGCTTAAGTGAGTGAGTGGTGTGTGTTTGTGTGTGGTGGCCGGTGAGTGTCTGTGTGTGCGCGTGCACTAGGCAGTGGAAGAGGTGTATGTGTGTTTAGTGTGATCAGTTGAGTTTGGCTAGTAAACCCAACAGAATCCAAACCCCAGAGAAAGAAAAAAAAAGAAGCGAAAGAAGAAAAGAAAGAGAAACAGATAGAGAAGAACACAGAGGAGGAGGAGAAAAAAAGAAGAAGAAAGAAAAAGGAAAGAATAAGAAGAGGAATAGAGAGAGAGTCAGAGAGAAAGAAAGAAGGAGAAGGAAAGGAGGAAGAACAGAGAGAAAGGGAAAGAAGGGAAGAACATAGAGTGAAAGAGGAGGAAGAAGGTAAACTTGATTTTCTATTGAACTCTATGTTTTTATTTAGAATTGAGCTTGGATATGATTTCTGGTTTTGTGAGGTTTATTTAATGATTAGAGAGCTTGATAGGATCACAAACACCACAGAACTTGAAGGAAAGAAAGGAGGATTTCGGGTTGGGTGTATTGACAAAATTTCACTTTTGGGTTTTGATATGTTCATAAATTCACATCCTTTTATATTCCTCTTACTTAGTTTTTATAAGTTCATTTGATTAAAAGCTTTAAATTTCATTTAGTTTTGTGTTTTTAGATTCCGAGTAATAAAATGAGAAATTTCACCATTTATTCTCCTTAATAGATTTTAACATGAATCCAATTGGAGATAGAAGCTCACACCTTGAAGTTATTGCAGGTTAAATTTCATGAGATTTAAAGACTTCTAAGGTGTTCATTTTGAATTTCAAAGTCAGCCCAAAACTGTACCCGAGGAGAACTGAGTCAGCTGCATTATGTGGGGCATAATGGATTGAAATAAATAATATATGGTTGGAAAGAAGACATTCATGGCTTTCTATTAATATATAAAATGTAAATTTATGAGTTGGTTAAGGTCTCCAAATTGCTCTCCAAAGATAGCTCAGAAATCCTGTCAGCAAAAGGATAAAGTGGTCCCAAGGCATCTTTCCATTTTGGGTAATTGCCTATCACATGCTCTCTTTCATTCCCCTTTGTTTTCCCATTTAAGAAAAATTCAGAAACCACAATGTGAAGGCTCTAAATGAGGCAAAGAGAACATCTACATATCTCAACATTCTTTAAGGATCATTCATTGAGGGATAAGATGAAATATTCTCATTTTTGAATTAACCAAACTTTATCCCTTCATTTCCTTTTAATCCTAGCCACATATTCTAGACATAAAAACTCACCAAAACCATAAAACACTCTCTCATTTTCGAGCTCCCCCCTCCATCCTCTCTAATTTCACTCATTTCATCATTCATTCCATCATCTCATCTCAAAAACACACATCTCATCTTCCATATTTCAAAACCCTAGCTTTTTCTCATCTCTCTTCATCATTTCTTTTCTCCATCTTCCCTCCATCAACTCTTCCTCTCCAATAAGCCAAACACCATCACAACACCCATCTACCATATTCACCACCATTATTGCAAGAGGAGCTTGGAGGCACTTGGGACAATAAGCTATTTTGGGTATCCTTGGAGGAGTGACACCCCTTGGGAGCTTGGCTTCAACATCTAGAGGTTTCTCTTTACCTTCTTGTTTCCATTTATGTTTCAATTTGTGATATTGTTTGTAACTTTTATGGCTAGTGAATAGTTTTTTGATTTAGGGTTAGGGATGTAGCCCTAGCCCAACCATGTAATGACTTTGTGATTTGTTATATAAATGCCCTTTTGGATATATATGCTCTTATGCTAGTTAAAGATCATGACTTATATGTGTGAATTTACCACTTGTGCATATGAGAAATGTTGTCATGTAGAAATTGGAGATTGGTAACCTTTAGTTTCTAAAGCTTGTTGCATAAGAGCATGGTAATTTAAAAGCATCTTGGTTGGATTGTTTTAATTGCTTGGATTCATCATCCTTAGAACTTTATACACCTAGGGTTTGCTATGACATTAATCTTAGGTAGTTACCTATCACCTTGGTTAGGATAGTTGATAACATGAAAGAGGATGTGCCTTAATTTACCTTGATCAGGGGCTAATTAGGAGGGAATCTAATCTATCTAATTTGGCATAATCATTAATTGAATTGTTTGTTACATGGGAGGGTTAGTGTGAACCTCTAATAACCCCAAATCCTTCATCATCATTGAATTTAATTTGTACTTGAATTTGCTTGTATTTCCATTTGTTAGTTACAAATTCTAGTGTTACTTATCATCAATCAACCAAACAACAACTCAACACTACACATTTGCACATACCATTATGTTTAGTCTTGGCTTGCATAGTACATAGTAGGTTGTTTGTTAGTTTTATAACCCTAAAATCAATCTAGCTTGTGATTGAAATCCTAATCCAATCTCTTGGGTACGACAACCCCTTACTTCCATTTACATACTAAAACTTGACAACCTTGCATTTGAGGTATGATAACAATAGGTTTTTGGTGCCGTTGCCGGGGATTGGAGTCCTAGGACTTTGATCCTAAGCTTGGGTTGCATTTAGGGTTAATTTTATTTAGTATAAAAGAAAAGAAAAAAAATTTTGAATTTTTAGTTTTAAATTTGTTTTTACTTTGTTAGAAAACATAGTGTTTCTTTATGGATTAAACTGTTTTGTTTGGTAGCTGTTTTGCGAATTTGGTTCACCTGTGATTCTTTATTTTTTCGTTTTGAATCCAACCATATAAAGAACGTCAAAATCGGATCAGCGGTTTAAAAGTTATAAGCTAAAAACGGAGCAGAGGTCATAAAGTAGTTTTCTGTTGCGTTTTAGTTTAATTGTTTCACTTTTTGTGTATTACTTTGTGTACATTTGTTAGTTACCCTTTTCTTTTATTGACATTGGATGCTATCTTGAGTTTCTTTTTTTTATCCTTGTGACTTATAGTGTTCTTGCTCTCTTGATAGGTGTATGAGTGAAAACCCAACCACTTCAAGTTCACACATTATTTTGAGAAGTGAGAAGGAATTGATAGAGTTTACAAGAGGTAGATCAAGAGAAAGAGGTACAAGGAAGACAAGGGAAAAATCACCTCCAAAGGAAGCAAGGATGGGGGATGGGAATCCACCTCCACCACCACTAGAGGAAGAAAGACCCTTGAGAGATTTTACACTACCTTTTTTGGAGACTCATCCTAGTTGCATTGTGCTTCCACCTTGTGCAAATGCATTTAAGATCATACCGGCCGGGTACATTGCAATTGTTACCTAGCTTTCATGGAATGACAAGTAGTGATCTCTATTTGCACATCACCGAATTTTGTGTAGCTTGCTCAACCGTACAACTAAATGGAATTAATGAGGACAATTTAAGGTTAAGGCTTTTCCCATTCTCATTGAAGGACAAAGCTAAGCAATGGTTATACAAGTTGCCGGCCGCAAGCATCCACACATGGGAGGAAATGTAAAAGAGCTTTCTGCAAAAGTTCTTTCCACCATCAAAGACCAATGCTTTTAGGCAACTCTTAATGCAATTTAGGGCCTAATGAGCTATTTCATGAAGCATGGGAGAGATTCAAAGATATGAAAAATGGTTGCCCTAATCATGGTCTCACCAAGTGGATGATTCTCAACTTCTTCTACAATGGGTTGACTCAAGAGACAAGGAGAAGAGTGGACTATGCATGTGGAGGAAGCTTTATGGACAAAACTGAAAGGGAGGCCGTAGAGGTTCTTGACAATTTGAGTGAGACTTCACAACTTTGGGACAATGTCAATGATAGGTTGTCAATGAAGGATGTGAACTTATCTATGAAAGAGCAACAAAGAAGAGGAGTATCCTCACATCAATGTGCAACAAGAGTTGAAGAAGATAGAGGCCACAATGAACAAGAAGCTTGATTTGCTTCTCAATGCTCAACAAGGGAATTCTAGCTATACACCATCTTCATCTATGGCAAGCAAGGAAGTGAAGCATAGTTGTATGATATGTGAGAGCTTGCAACATGAGACAATGCAATGCCCTCAAGGAGGTTCATTTTCGGAATTTATGGAGCAATGCAACCAACTTGGTTATCAACAAAGACCAAGGAATGATCCCTATAGCAACACTTACAATCCGAGGTGGAGAAATAATCCAAACTTTAGATGGAGTGACCAACCACAAGCACCTCAAGCACCTCAAGCACCATCCTATCCTAGTTGTGAGCAAGGCCAAGGGTTTCAAAGGCCTAATGGTGGCTATCAAGGTGCTAGTAGCTCTTCATTCAACAACCAAGGAGCCATAAATTCATATCAAGCTCCTAGGGCACCCTACCAAGCTTCTTCACAACAACAACAAATGCATCAAGAGGTAATCAAAAAACCCTCTATTGAAGATTTGCTAACTAGTTTCATCATAGAGAGCAAAGGAAATCAAGCCAAGCAAGATGAAAAGATCAACATTCTAAGAAATGGTTTGAACAAACTTGAGATGCAAATGAGGCAATTGGCCAATGAGGTTAGAGAAAGGAAGCAAAGTGTGTTTCCAAGCATGGTTGAGAACAATATCCAGAGCATGAGCAAGCTAAACTTATCACTACCTTGAGAAGTGGCAAGGAGTACAACAATCAAGTAACCTTGCCAAGCTTCGAGGAAGAGGTACAAGAGCAACCTAAGGAGCACACCAAGGCACAACAAGGAAAGCCACTTGCACCACCCAGATTTGAGAAGTAAGAGAAGAACAAAGGGAAGATCATGGAATTAGGTGATAGTGAGGTGAAGTTGGGGTACAATGGTGGTTATCCTAAGGCTTTGAAGGACAATCTTAATACCAAGACCGAGAGTAGCATCAAGGAGAAGCAAGAGAAAGGGCAATCCGAGAGACCATTCAAGAGAGGTATCACATTCAACCCTCCTTTGAATATAGTGCAAGATTTTGAGCCACCACTTCCATATCCTCAAGTTCAAAGGAAGCAAGAAGCCAAGGAAAAGAAAGAGAAAGAGAAAGAGAAAGAGAAAGAGAAAGAGAAGAATGAGCTTCTTGAGTTGTTCAAGAAAATGGACATCAACATTCCACTCCTCAATGCCATCAAGATCATTCCTTCCTATTCCAAGTTCTTGAAGGATCTATGCACAAACAAGAGGTATAAGACACAATTTGAGAAAAATGACAAGGTGGTACTAAGTGAGCAAGTGAGTGCCGTTTTTCAAATGAAGCTTCCACCAAAGTTGAAGGATCTAGGCTCCTTTACCGTCCCTTGCACTATTGGAAACCAACCTTTTGAGAGAGCCTTGATGGATTTAGGGGCAAACATCAATCTTATGCCTTATCATGTGTATGAGACATTAGGTCTTAGAGACATCTCTCCCATCACTATTTCTCTTCAATTGGCGGATAAGAGCATTGTGTATCCAAGAGGAGTAGTGGAGGATGTTCTTGTGAAGGTTGATGAGCTCATTATACCAACGGATTTCATTATTCTTGACATGGAGGAGGTACAAACAAGTGGAAATGACTTAACTATCATCTTTGGCCGTGCATTCATGGCAATGGCGGGTGCCAAAATTGATGTTAAGGAAAGGCTTATGACCATGACCGTTCATGACACTACCATTGCCTTTAAGGTTTTTGATGCATTGAAGAAGCCATCACAAGCTCATGATTGTTACCGGATTGAAGTGATGGATTGCATTGACAAATTTGTGAAGAATATATTCATTAAGACATCAACAAAGGATCCTTTGGAAGCTTGTATCATGCACAATGACATGGATTTCATGGAAGATGAGACACTTGAGGCCGTGAGGCCCTACACACCACACTTGGCTCCCAAGTTTGAGGTATATCCTTCTAACCCTACTCCTTTACTCCCATCAAATGCATGCCCCCCTAATCTTGAACTTAAACCTCTTCCTACACATTTAAAGTATGCTTTTATTGGTGAAAACCACGCGTTGCCCGTAATTGTGTCTTCTTGTTTGAGTGATTTGCATGAAAGTAAGCTTATGAGAGTGCTTAGAGAACACAAAGGATCACTTGGATGGACCATAGCCGATATCAAGGGATTGATCCCTAGTTTGTGCATGCATAGAATTCTCCTTGAAGATGATATCAAGCCAACAAGAGATGCTCAAAGAAGACTCAACCCTCCTATGAAAGAAGTTGTTAGAGGGGAGATCATGAAGCTACTTGATGTGGGAGTGATATATCCCATCTCGGATTCAAAGTGGGTGTCACCGATTCAAGTTGTGCCCAAGAAAGGTGGAGTGACCCTGTTAGCAAATGAGAAGGGAGAGCTTGTGCCATAAAGACTCCTCACGGGTTGGAGGGTGTGTATTGACTATAGGAAGCTCAACAATGCCACAAGGAAGGATCATTTCCCATTGTCATTCATTGATCAAATGTTGGAGAGATTGGCGGGCCATTCCTACTATTGCTTCCTTGATGGGTATAGTGGCTACAATCAAATCCCTATAGCACCGGAAGATAGAGAATACCACTTTCACTTGTCCATATGGCACTTTTGCATATAGGAGGATGCCCTTTGGTTTATGTAATGCTCCGGCCACTTTTCAAAGATGTATGATGTCAATCTTTAGTGACATGGTGGAGCGTTCCATTGAGGTATTCATGGATGATTTTAGTGTTTTTGGCTCTTCTTTTGATGATTGTCTTCACCACTTGAATCTTGTACTTCAAAGATGTGAAGAAACCAACCTTGTGCTCAATTGAGAAAAGTGTCATTTCATGGTTCAAAAAGGCATAGTTTTGGGGCATGTTGTTTCTCCAAGAGGGATTGAGGTTGATAAAGTAAAAGTAGAGCTCATTGAGAAGTTGCCGCCACCTACAAGTGTGAGGGCCGTGAGAAGCTTCTTTGGCCATGCCGATTTTTATAGAAGATTTATCAAGGACTTCTCCCAAGTATCAAAGCCACTTTGTGATTTGCTAGCCAAGGATGCACCATTTGTGTTTGATGAGGCTTGCCTACATGCTTTTGAGAAGATCAAGGAGTTACTTATCAAATCTCCTATCATTTGTGCACCAGATTGGAGTATGCCATTTGAGTTGATGTGTGATGCTAGTGACTATGCACTTGGAGCCGTTTTGGGACAAAGGAAGGACAAGTTTCTCCATGCCATCTATTATGCAAGTAGAACCTTGAATGATGCTCAACTGTACACCACAACGGAGAAGGAATTACTTGTCATCATCTTTGCTTTGGAGAAGTTTAGAAGCTACTTGTTGGGTGCCAAAGTCATTGTCCACACGGATCATAGTGCATTGAAGTATCTCTTGTCCAAGAAAGATGCAAAACCAAGGCTTGTAAGATGGATACTCTTGCTACAAGAGTTTGATATTGACATCAAAGACTAGCCCGGAAAGGAGAACTTGGTTGCAGATCACTTGTCAAGATTTGAAGAAGGAGGTGATGATTCTCACATCCCTTTGTGTGAATCTTTTCCAGATGAGAGTCTTTTTGTCATGACTACTAGAAAAGATTCTTTGCTTTGGTTTGTGCATTTTGTGAACTACCATGCTAATGGAGACAAATTTGTGCCTAAAGAGTTTGACTACCAAGCCAAGAAGAGGTTTTTAAAGGAGGCAAGACACTACATTTGGGATGATCCCTTCTTGTTCAAAATGTGCAAAGATCAAGTAATGAGAAGATGTGTGCACCAAGATGAAGTTCAAAGCATTCTTAAGCATTGCCATTCATATGCTTGTGGAGGACACTTTGGAGGCAAGAAAACCGCACTAAAGGTACTCACTAGTGGATTCTTTTGGCCTACCATATTTAAAGATGCATATGCTTTTGTTACTAGTTGTGATAGATGCCAAAGGGTTGTAAACATTTCATCAAGAAATCAAATGCCCCTAACTAATATCTTGGAAGTTGAATTGTTTGATTGTTGGGGCATTGACTTTATGAGACTATTTCCTAGTTCCTATGGTAATCTATATATTCTTGTGTGCGTTGATTATGTGTCAAAGTGGGTTGAGGCCGTGACATCCAAGACAAATGATCACAAGATGGTTATGAAATTCTTTAAGGAGAACATCTTTTCAAGGTTTTGCACTCCTAGGGTTTTCATTAGTGATGGAGGATCACATTTCATTAACAAGCCCCTTGAAGCCTTACTCAAGAAGTATGATGTGAAGCACAAAGTGAGCACTCCCTATCATCCACAAATTAGTGGACAAGTTGAGATTTCAAATAGGGAGATCAAACATATCCTAGAGAAGATGGTGAACACTTCAAGGAAGGATTGGAGTTTGAAGTTGAATGATGCTTTGTGGGCATATAGAACGGCATTCAAGACACCTTTAGGAATGTCACCTTATAGGCTAGTGTATGGGAATGCATGCCATCTACCCGTACGTGGAACTTGAACACAAAGCTTTGTGGGCACTTAAGGAGTTGAATTTTAACTTTATCAAGGCCGGTGAGAAGAGGAAGCTTGATCTTTGTGAGCTTGATGAGTTGAGGTATGAGGGATATGAGAATTCCAAGTTATACAAGGAGAAAACCAAAGCATATCATGATAAGAAGCTTGTGAAGAAGAATTTTAAGCCAAACCAACTTGTGCTTCTTTACAATTCAAGATTAAAGTTGTTTTCGGGCAAACATAGATCAAGATGAAGTGGTCCATTTCAAGTAGTTCAAGTCTTTCCCCATGGAGCCATTGAAATCAAGAACATGAAGAGTAGGGATGTGTTCAAAGTGAATGGCCACCGTTTGAAGCCCTACGTCTCGGCTAGCTTCAATGAAGAAGAGGAAGTCCTTTACTTTAAGAATGCTCCTTGTGCACCATAAAGGCAACCCAAGTGTTGGAGGTCTACAAAGGGGAGTTTTTCTTGACTCTTATCTTGTTTTAAATTTATTTATTTATGTTTTGTTGTTTTATGTGTTGTTGTTGTGTTTTGTGTTGTGTGTTGTGTGTTGTTTATCTTTCACTCTACGCATGAATTTTTCATTACAAAACTTTCAAAATCACTTTTTAACATTGAGTACAATGTTAGATTCAAGTGTGGGGGGAAGGTAACTTTTGTTGAAATTTTTTAATTTTTGTTGTTTAATAAGGGCTAAGAAGAGAATGAGCATGTTTAGGTCTTAGAAGTTCCTCTCTTGTTAATAGTGAGTTATGAGACCTTATTTGAATCTATTTACACAAACTTTGTCAATTTGATGCATTGTAATGAGAGAAGCATAGTAAGACTTGTGTAAAATAATTATGTCATATATGTGAGTTTTGAGCCTAATAGAAGTGCATATATTGTTCCTAACACTTTGTTCTTCATGTGTGATCAATCTTGTGCATATTGCATCTCTAGAACTTGCTTAACATCTCTCAAAGCTTTGTGTCATGTATGAATACATCTTGGAAATGATCTAGGCATTAGGAATCCACCATGGCCAAATGAGCATAATCCCTAAATATGTTATATCCATTAGATTGTCATTTTGTGCCTTTATGTTAGCCTTTCATTTCTTTCCACTACAAATGTCTTACCCTTTTGTTTAAACACTAGCCTTACCATTTTCAAGCTAACTAATGAGTAATATGAGATTGAGTTATGTTAAGGTGCTTGCAAAGAAATAAGTTTGGGGGTTTTGGGAAAAACAAGTGTGGGGGTGTTCTATGTATGCAAAAAAAAAAAAAAAAACAATCGTGATTGTGATTGCATGTCCAATTGTCTAACAGGGTGTGGATGTGATAACTTTGAAAATGCAACTGCATCTCTGGCTTGAAAGGATTGGATAAAAAAAAAGTGTTATTCAAGAAATAAAAAATGTTTTAGTTTAATTTTGGAGGAATGGTTTGAGGGTTGAGTTTTGGCAAGCATCTTAAAGTCTTTAAAGTTCTTAAATTTCAACAAGAGAATTGCTTATTATGTTTGTTTGGAATTTGTAATAACCTTTCCTTTTAATTTCTTTAACCCCTCACCCTAAACCCCATTACAACCTAATAAAAGTCCTTTTGATCCAAGATATTTTGTGCATGATTAGTAGTGGAGATGAGATTGAGTAGCAAGAATATGGAGGCATATGCACAACATTACATTGAGTGTATACACTAACCCTTAAACACTTGTGTCAAAATAGAGAGCATTCCAATGAGTGTTTGGTTATCCAAGTTTGAATTGCATATCTTATGAATGCATTGAATTGACATATGGTTTATAGTGTACACACTCACTCAAGCATGTGTTTCATGTCTTGTTATTAACACTAGAGGAAAATCTAGGAAATATTTTGTGCTTATGAAATTCATAGCTTTATCTTGTATTTTTCTTTATTGAGTGTTTTGTTTGCTCGAGGACGAGCAAAACCTAAGTTTGGGGGTATTTGATATGTTCATAAATTCACATCCTGTTATATTCCTCTTACTTAGTTTTTATAAGTTCATTTGATTCAAAGCTTTAAATTTCATTTAGTTTTGTGTTTTTAGATTCCGAGCAATAAAATGAGAAATTTCACCATTTATTCTCCTTAATAGATTTTAACATGAATTCAATTGGAGATAGAAGCTAACACTTTGAAGTTATTCTAGGTTAAACTTCGTGACATTTGAAGACTTCTAAGGTGTTCATTTTGAATTTCATAGTCAGCCCAAAACTGCACCCGAGGAGAACTGAGTCAGCTGCATTGTGTGGGGCATAACTTTTTGATTCGAGCTTGGATTGAGGCATATAATATATGGTTGGAAAGAAGACATCCAGGGCTTTCTATTGAAATATAAAACATAAATTTCTGAGTTGGTTAGGCCTTCCACTATGGTAAGACCCATTTTTTGTGACCCAAAACCCATTTTGGGTCACAAATAGTGCTGTGACCCAATTCTCACTACAATGGTGCTGTGACCCACCCATTTTGGGTCACAGTGTTTTATAGATATTTAAAATATGACTAATATTAATTATTTTATGTTTAATTTATAATTTATAATTTAAATTATAATAAAAACTAATCTATTGGTCTTATTTTAATGAGACCTTTAAAATAAGGTCAATATTGAATATATTTAAAATAAGAAAATTTCATAAATTAGACAACATAAGCCTTACAACATCGGGACTTCAACAAGCACAAACAATAAAAACAACACGATGATTTAAAGGAAAAACAAGAACAACACGATCACTAAAAGAAAAAACAAGAACAATACGATGATTTAAAGAAAAAACAACAACAACAACAACAACTGCATTCGACATGACAGAAAACGAAGCGAACTTCTTATTCGGAGTCCAATGATGAAGAATTGACACCCCCGTAATTATACTAATCTGAGATCTTCTGTTCGGTTTCACACTCATCACATGGTTGAATCGGAGGGTTCTTTCCGCAGGTGCATGGCACGGGTGGTTTGGGCTCTAGTAGGTGGTTCAACCATTGGTGGCGAAGATTTGGGTGGTTGGCTAGATCCTTGAGCTCCAATCTCATGCAAAATTCACACAAAGGGACCAAAATATCATCCGAACACTTGCAGAACCTCCAGTCTGGTTCTTTTGCACGCTCCATCATTAAACAATAATCGCACAATGGTGCAGCATAGTTAGGGAGGCACTTACACAAGCTTTGATCGCACTGTTGTTTGGAGCTCTTACCAGTGCCTTGCTTGGAGCTCTCACCAACGCCTTGCTTGGAGCTCTCACTGACACTTTTCTTGGAAGAGGAAGCCATTTCTAAACGATAGTTATGTGGATGTGTTGGCCTTATAGTTAAACCTTGGTATTTATAGGGAAAAAATCATGATAACTTGCCCATTGGATTCCCTGATGGATTCACAAACACTACTAAGAAATACCCCATTAGATATCAGTGAAACACCGATGTCTATTAGGTTTGTGACCGATAAGGGCAGACGCGATATCTAATGTACCTTATTTTCAATATCAGTTTTGGGCCGATGTCTATATCAAATTAGACATCCTATTTGTTAAATATCCGATATTGTTAATAAATAATATATATCGATTTTTCAAGTTTCCGCTATCTAAATGAACGGATTCCGATATGTAATATACTTTCAATATCATTATTTTTTCAAGAACTGACATTAAAAGGTATATTAAATATCTGTTTGGTTCTATTTTTCGATATTATAAACTCATCAAAAGCTATATTTGGTAGGTTGTTACATCACTTTTTTTATCAAAGCGATATATAATATTTTTAACACATCGAATTTGTAACTAAAACCGATATATATCTACACATTAGATATCTATTTGCTCGTTGTTTTAGATATTATAAGTCTCTTAAACATCATGTTTGAGTTAGAATGTGAAATAAAAATAACATTATATATCGGTATTATTTGTTATTTCGATGTATATACCTGTATAAATATCAGATTTAATACATATTAGATATCAGTGTTTAACTGATATTGTAAATGTTTTTGAATTAAAAAAAATAAAATAAAATGGGTTGTTAGATATTAATTTTTCCTGCCAATTTGTGCAATTTAAATGCTTCCATAAATTTCATCCAACATTCTCATACATTTCCGACATCCAATTTCAACCCATATTTAAGTTAACAAAAAAGAATTACAAATCCCTCTACAAGTAGGGATAACCATAATCCGTATATAACCCCCTAAGCAACTTAAAAAATCTACACAAAATATAAGGCATATATGACTAGTTCTAAATTATGCACACCTATGACTAATTGATAATTATTATCCAAAACCAATATAGATTTAATATAAGCAAAATTAAAAGGATTCATTTACATAGATAAAAGTTACCTAACTATACAGTAATATTCCTTAGTCCATAAAATTCTGAAGATTACTTCCACAGTTTCCATATCATGTCCTTTTATTGAGAGTGTAATACTTGGGGTCTCTTTCTTTAGCCTAGGGAGCTCAACTTCCTCAAAAGCCTGCAATTATTAAAAGAACTCATCACATTGGCACATTATCCACACATAGTTGAAAATTGTCATAGGACCAAAGCAGCTAGCAACACTAAAAAAACTTCTAACCACAACAAATGTATAACAAACTTATGATTGTATTTTATTCTCTTTATCACATATTTCAGTTAAAGAAATCATATAATAATTATAAAAAAAAAAAAAAAAAGACAGAACAAGCTAAAGGAATTTGAATGTGCACCAAACTAAAGGAATTGTCAAATAAAATAAAGGGATTAATGTCATTTTGCTCCCCAGACTATTACACATGTATCAGTTTGCTCCCCAGACTTCTAATTTGGAAAATTAAGGACCCTGACTTTTTCAATTTTGCCAATTAAGGTTATTCCATCAATTTATCAAGCAAAATTTAGCAAGAAATAAAAGAGGAAAAATGATGCATGAGAAAAAAATGATAAGATCTAATTGGAAGGGACCATTTTGCCCTCAAAGATTTGGATAAAAAATGTGTAAATTGACAAAAAAACCTCAATTGGAAAAATTGAAAAAGTCAGAGTCCTTAATTTTCCAAATTAGAAGTCTGGGGAGCAAACTGATACAAGTGTAATAGTCGGGGGAGCACCATGGTATTAATCCCTAAAATAAACAAGCTAACCTCATCTTCGCTGAATTTATTAGCACTACACATCCTCTTAATTAAAGAGTTCACAATCAGCTGTATATTTGATCAAAATAGCTAAATGAATGAAATTCATCAAACATTATTAATACCATAAATCAGTTCTAGACAACATCTAGAGTGATTCACGGAAAAAAAAAAACCTACCAGCAGAATCAAGAAGAAGAGCCCTGATGTAGGACTATAATCAACATTAAAACCAAATTCAAGATCATTAGAACTTACTTAGTTTTTTAATTGAGGTAGTTCTTCATTAATTAATTGCCACAAAACCAACTGCAAACCAACAACACTAAAACCAATAGGTTCATGTAACACTCGGAATAGACAGAATATTGTATATTTACACACTAAGAGCTTCCATTGGACCAAACGATGATCTAAATTTTACACTAATACAGAGTAACAGAACTAACAATGTTTCATATGAACTTAGCATTTGTGCAATTTTCCATCCAACTTCAGAACTTCCAATTTGCGACCACCCTCTAGTTTATCAAATCCAGTAACTCATGGTCCAGACCAATGGCACAACTTCAAATGACTGATTATTGTGCTCTATATATTCCATTCAGATATATTTCTTCACGTGTAGATTATCATATAGCTTGAAAAGTCTCATGCACACATTTAAGAAACACAAAAATGCCAAAATTAATATGATTATATGATCGTGTCAGCCATATTTTAGTATAATATGCATATGAACATACATATAAACTAGAAATCTAAGTAAAGAAGTAGAAGTAAATGCTCAATAAGATATTCAAGAAATCAAAGGATTGTCATCATATTCAATAAACTAAGAATGAATATTAGCAAGCTCACAACACAACTTTATCAAAGAAAAGAAGCTAAAAGACAAAATGTGTGAGCAGGATGCTTGCTTTATCTAAAATCTATAGTTGAATACTTGCAAATCACTCCTTTTCTTGATTGGAAGAAGAATAGCATCATAGACAAAGTTTGATTATTGTGATTCCATTGAGTAAAATAACATGAATAAAATCAGTATCCACTTTTCGTTTTCCATTTTTCTATTTTAAACATTTACAAACCTCAACAATACAAAACCCATCTGAGGATATCAAATCATCACCAAATATAATCGTCCTAGTTACAATGCCTTATCAAAGAGTATTGCAGCATGGTTAATCAAAAGCATTTCTTTACCTACTCCCCTTCTTTGGAACAGATACCCCATCTTTGGTGTAACGACCCGACCCAAAGTTGACTTTTAAAAATAATGGACTTTCGTCTTTGACTTTGGGCACGTTGAAAAGGTCTCGAGTCCACGAGTTCGTAGACACGCGGCACGCGTCAATCGGAGTTACGGTTTAAAAGATATGGGTGTTTGAAGCGAGGGGCAATTTCGTAAAATGGACAAATTGGGTTTTAAAATTTAATTTTTCTAGAAGTTTCTCCCTCTTTCTAGAATATTCTCTCTCTCATTATTTACATCTCTCTCCCCGCACTCTCTCTCTCCTCTCCCCCCGTGCCAGTCTCTCTCGCCCCTCACCCTCGCCGCGCCTGTCACCGGCGCGTCCGACGGCGGCTGGGCTCGGGTTTTGGCCTGCCGCCATCGCCTCCCTCCCCTCTCTCTCCCTATGGACTCCATTCCACTGGCCGATCACCCACGACGGAGAAACAACACAAAATAGGGCCGAGCCACCCCGCCGGCGATCTGTGTTTTTCGACGGAGTTGCGGCGCCGGACCACCTGGGTTCTCTTCCCCAGGCCACGGCGAGTCTGCCCATGACCTTCCCTCACGACGGTGACGCTCCACGACGACGATTCGACGCCACAAGGGTTGCGGCTGCACCACCGCGATTCCACTGTTCCGGCAGAAATTGGATGGCCGGACCTACTGGGCTTTGTTGCCCTCGTCATGGTGAGTTCAACCATGGTCTCCGTTCGTCCATACGAGGCTCCACGACGGAGCAATGAGCTCGGGAAGTCAAGCCAGCCGCCGGCTTCCGCCGCCGATTCCGGTGAAAATTGGCCATCGATCCAGTTGACAAAATCGATCCCCTAGGTACGAGTAATCTTTCCCCTAAGGTGTTGATGTTCAATTTTAAGATTTTAGAAATTCGATTTTATGGTTTATGTTATTTTCGAATATCTTGAAATTGGACTCAAATTCGTGTTGTTTTTGTGCAATTAAAGGTTCAATTATATGATTAGGATTGTTTGGAGTTGAATTTGGGTATTTTTAAGTTTGTGCCGCCGCTGCCACCGTCGGCTCCGCCACTTGTGGCGGCGGGTCGGGTGATTTTTCCTTGTCAATCAGCCTCCCCAGGACATCTAAAGGCCAATTCTAGGGTTTGTTTGCATATTGGTGAGTGTTTGTGTGTTGTTAGGGCTGGGCAGCCACCGTGCGTGGTGGTTACCGTCCATTTCTGTCGTTGAACGGAAGTTGTGAACTCTGAATATTTAAATGTTGGTTGTCTGGTCTTAACAGGTACATGGGCTCGGGAAATCTCATTCACGATGCCGTTATGCTGCCGGATTTGGTATCTGAGCAATGGCACCGTGAAGGATATTTCTGTCTTTTACGTAGATAAATTGTGAGTGAAACGTATCGGTCTTTTAATGTAGAGTACCGTTAATAAATCGTCGGTTTTGTGTGAGTTGATGCTTTATGTTAAAGGAAGCCCAGTATAGGGTTCAGACCATGAGAAGGAATTGACGAAAATTGAGACTAAGGGATTAAGTGAGGATTTAGCAATTATCATACAATAGACTGTGAGTAGGAATGACAAACAAGTGAGGAAGGGTCGTGAGTAGGGATCAATTTCAGAAGGTTTCAGTATAGTTCAGGGTAGACTGTGAGTGGATCCTTGGTTTTCGAAATGTTTTGTACGTTTTATAATTTAACTCTTTTCTTGATTTATTTGAGTATGGACAGTTTTCTGGAAAAAGGTTTTGGTATTATTTTGGGAAAGTTTTATTAATGAATTTCTGTCCTTTAGAAAATGAGTTTGAATCGAGCAGCTTTCACAATTTGAGAATAATTTTATTTAAGCGGATTTATGGAAAGATTTAAATTTCAGTTTTTATCTGGAGGAGTAGTTTTGAGAGGTGGTTGATTGAGATATACAGAAGCGGTTTCAAACCGCCATACTAGTACCCCCTTCAGCAGGTACATATTTGCTCTGCACTCGCCTAGAGATGACTCGGCGGTGTATGACCAGCACAGGTCCATAATTGCTCTGCACTCGCCTAGAGATGACTCGGCGGTGTATGACCAGCACAGGTACATAATTGCTCTGCACTCGCCTAGAGATGACTCGGCGGTGTATGACCAGCACAGGTACATAATTGCTCTGCACTCGCCTAGAGATGACTCGGCAGTGTATGACCAGCACAGGTATACAATTGCTCTGCACTCGCCTAGAGATGACTCGGCGGTGTATGACCAGCACAGGTGTATATTTGCTCTGCACTCGCCTAGAGATGACTCGGCGGTGTATGACCAGCACAGGTCCATAATTGCTCTGCACTCGCCTAGAGATGACTCGGCGGTGTATGACCAGCACAGGTACATAATTGTTCTGCACTCGCCTAGAGATGACTCGGCGGTGTATGACCAGCACAGGTACATAATTGCTCTGCACTCGCCTAGAGATGACTCGGCGGTGTATGACCAGCACAGGTACATAATTGCTCTGCACTCGCTTAGAGATGACTCGGCAGTGTATGACCAGCACAGGTATACAATTGCTCTGCACTCGCCTAGAGATGACTCGGCGGTGTATGACCAGCACAGGTGTATATTTGCTCTGCACTTGCCTAGAGATGACTCGGCAGTGTATGACCAGCAGTTTCCCGGGTACTAGTGTGGCGTGAGATTTCAGTTTGTGGAGCATTTTGAGAAATGAAATTACAACAGTAAATATTTTAAATGACAGTTTCAGTAGAGTTTTGTGTTTTTATTTCAGTTATTTTAACAGTTTTACAACTTGAAAATACTATTTAATCTTCAGAGTTCGAACCACAGATTTGAGATGACTTAAAAATGGATTTGAGAAATAGTTTTAAAGTTGGAGGGTTTCAAAGAGCGTCGTGAGTGAAATTGGATAGATGTTTGTTTGTACCGTGTGTTGTATGGCTTTTGTTCGTTAGGACTTGGGCTGGTTAGAACTTGGTAAGGTTTAGGCTTGAAGCTTGAGAAGGGAAGCGAGGGTGATTATGCCATGAGGTTATTAATTAGGATGTGAATGTTTGAGGTTGATGTTGAGGTTAATAGTAACGATTAGGCAATTGATTTGCAAGAATACTTTATTATTATTATTGATGAGATTTGATGTGCATATGAGGAGTTTTTGATTACCTTGATGCTTGGATGATTGGTGGTGGAATGTTTTGTGATTAAGTAATTATGGATATTTTGTGGATTGTTTTTGAGTTTAGGGATTGAGAAAATTATTGAGGACAATTATTATGTCACTTTACTCATACGAGCTCTAGTGAGCTTACCGGGTTTGTCGTATAACCTGGTACACCATGGATGTGATGTATGATTTGTGTTTTGCAGGTTAAGCAGGTTGAGAAAGCAGTGGGGAGAAGACGATGCAGTGGGACCCAGAGAGATTTATTTAATTGTTTTTACTAAGTGGTTTGTTTAAAATGTTTTTGACAGAATTATATTTACTTACGTTGTTGTGCATGGCTCAAAAGTAAGAGAAAACAGATTTAACAGTTTGATGTTCAGTATTTTCATGGGCCCGAGGTTCGGGGTGTTTCATTTGGACTTTTCACCTGCCATCCGCGAATGAATAAAAAGGTCCATACTTTTATTAAAGTGTCCCGATAATAATAGAAAAGTATTTTACTTATCCATAGCATGAAATGACATAATATGAAAGCAAAACACTAAGAACTGAAACTATCAAAACTGGAACAAAAGGCAACATAGAGTTCTTCAGATATACTAACCTTCAGAATCAGTCTTCACCTTCTCATTGGGATTGATTGTTCCTCCTCGAACAAATGCCTTCGACCCGGGTGCATTATCCCCTTGAAATGACTCTACGAACTCGGCGTACAATCGAGCTGTTTCATCCTCCGCTCTCTAAAATCAAAGGCCAAAACAAAAGTAATATGTCAGTAAATCTCTCTTCCACATAATCCCACCAGCTCTTGTTGTCCAATTTACTATCCTTGAGCATACAAACACACATTCTCATAGTGTTATTTTACAGTTAATTTTCAGTTGTCAAAATAAATCCAAACCCAGCATCATTTACTTAGTATTAACCATAAACCCAATTATGTTCATAGCCAGCATCAATCACAACCACTTACAAACAGAGTCTTTAAGCCAAATCGAAATTCATCATGGACTATTATGAAAACTCAAAATCGCAACAATAAAACAAAATGATACAAAGAATAAAATGACTAAACTTGGGATTCAGTACTAGTTCATTTTGGCAGGCTTCTTGTATAAACAGAATACAAATACAACACTTGCAAAGTAAGATAAACAGAATTTGTTTGGCATTACTACTGCAATTTTATTTTCCTCAAAAAATCTACAGATCAAAGCCTCTTATTTGATCTTCAGATCTACAAGCATATTAATACCCTCCTCTTTGATATGCAGATATGTGTTTTTGCTACTCAATGAATTTTGTGTGTGTGTGTGTGTGTATTTATTTATTTTTTTTTATGAGAAACAGAAACCTTTCATTAAACAAATGAAAGAGTACAAAACAATGGACAAGAAGTCCACTGAAATGGAATAAGTATCCAGCAACTTGCATTTGCATTATTCTTGGTCGAGCACTTGAGCTTTATATAGGGAATTTGATTGATGATGCTGCACTGTAAGTGTTGTGTTGTGTGAGTGTGAGTGACTGACCTGTTTCTTTTCACGGGCAAGATGCCAAATGGTGCCAGCACATATTCTCAAGCCTATTGCTGCGTTCTCTGGTATTCCTTGTAGCTATCACTTGCATATATGCACCCACACCACACCCTCTGTTAATTCTTTCTTTCTTATTTTTTGGTTGAGTTAGATTTTTGATTTTACACAAACCAAACAAGAGTTAATTAAAACAAACAGAGAAGGGCAAACTATTTAATATGTATAGCCAACAATATCACAACTACTCCAATTTAGTTTTATTCTTTGAATTAATTAAAGAATTCAATCAATTAGTTGATCATCTTGTGTGAGTTTGATTGACTCTGTCCTATTTCAATATTCAAATGCCTAGGAGACAATAATATCACAAGTCCATTTTACTTGTACTCTCTGAATTTAAGAATATATATGCATGTCTTCTGCCATATTGCAGGGGTAGG
The DNA here is from genome assembly GCF_963921425.1 of Dryas octopetala. Taxonomy (NCBI): domain Eukaryota; kingdom Viridiplantae; phylum Streptophyta; class Magnoliopsida; order Rosales; family Rosaceae; genus Dryas; species Dryas octopetala. Next base: position 175,992 of record NC_141370.1, read on the forward strand.
AAGAATGTTACCATCTTATTTTATGTTATTGCATGTTTTCTATAATTTGTAAACCAGTGGAGTACGTAGTACCAAGATTTTTTGCCCCCCACAAATCTCAAGTATATGCTCATCACTCATCTCACATCCCCATCCTCATCTCCTTTGTTGTTGCCATGTTTATTATTCACAATATCCTCTCTAATTCGTTTCCACACAAAAAGCTTTAAATCTCATTCAAGGCAATCAAATATGACATCAACTGAGAAAAATTTAGTGCTTTTCTCTATGAAAAAAGAATGCATTATATATGCATGAAAACAATCAAACATATTTGTTCCCCAAAAGGTTTTGCAGGACATGTGAGATTTTGAGGGCCACAAACAATAAATGAATGATAAAGTTAGCACGGGAGATGTATAAGCTTTATGAATTACAAAAATGAGCAATACAAAAGTTAGGAGCCCTAAGAAGAATACATCAACTGCCATACCACAGCCCCTTAATCATAAACTCCTCACCCCTATAACACTGATTCTCCCCAATCTGAGAATATTATAGAAAAGTATAACTCTCTAACAAGTCTCTACTAACAAGTTAATCTCAATGCGAAATCGAGTTAATCTCATATGAACACCAGAAATAAAAAAGGAGTTCTTACCTCCGGTCAGTGACTTTCTATCGAGAATCCCAAAACAAGATCCTTCAACTTCCTCAAATACCACTCGGAAAAACTGGACATTAACTCAGAAACGTTAGACTCCTAATGAAATTGTTCTAAGAAAATACAAGAAAACAAAAATAATAAAATCCCATTTAGTTCTGGGAGAGTATGAAACAGAAAAAAACAATAAGATTAAATAAAATAATTTCAATGGAAAGAGAAAGATAGGTACCTTCCGAGGTGGTTGCTCATTAAATAGGGATATTTGGCAAGAACGATGGTCTGAAGGGCGAGTCGTAGGATATGCTCTCGGCAGTCGATGGCTTCGTTCTGGGTAGAGACGGCGCGCCGCTGCCGGGATTTGAACCCCATTCTCTGTCCATATCTTCTCAGTTCTCACTTGCTAATTTAAAGAAGCAAATGAAGCATTAAATTCATAGAAAATTAACCCCTAATTTGAAGAAACAAATGCACCATATCCCTAATTTCATGAAGTATACAAACTTAAGAAATCCCTAATTTGAAAAAAAACCTAAACAATAGAAAATCCCAATTTTTAAACCCTAATTTCAGTAAAGAGAGAAGAGGACAGAGAAAAAGAGAGAACCCAGGATGAGATAGAGAAAAGATCGATGACAGAGAGAAAGAGAGAACCCAACTTACATTTTGGCTGCAACCCATGACGATGAGCGAGGCAGAGAGAGCACTTGAGGGTCGGCGCCGTCGCCAAAGTTAAATACGCGACGGCGACAACGACTGTGACTGTGAGAACGAGGGGTGGGTGAGAGGGAGAGAGAGAGAGAGAGAGAGAGCGCTCGGGCTGAGAGGGAGTGCTGAGAGTGTTTCTGTGTTTGTGTTTGAGATGGGAGTATCGGGTCTAAGTCTAAGTCAAAACCTTTAAGTTGTTCTAAAAATTTGTATATTGATTTTTAGTTGAAATAATTAATATCAGTTCAGGTTTAGATATCAGTTTTATAAAATTTTAATTTCTATCCAAAACTTAAGATATCGGATTTGAAAACTTGACGATATACAAATGTGTTTCGACGTCAGTTTTAAAAAACTAAAAATTCAATTGATAGAAAAAATTTTTACAATATCAATTTTTAAAAGATCGATATCTTTCTAGTGATATCTAATGGAGTATTTCCTAGTAGTGAAATACTCAAATCTCACATGTGAAGCAATAGTGTTGTGCATGGGATGGAGTGTGGAGTCAGTGTATAGTCTTGTCATTGGTTCAGTGAATTATTTTGCAAGCATGTGATGGTTGTGTCATGTCATGTCAGTTAAGAGAAATTAATGTCTTTATTTCATTTCACAAACTGCAACTGACAAACACAAACACACTTAAACAGCAAATACAAAGACAAATAACAAACTTCAGGATCAACAACGAAGATTAACCTAACATACGATAATGAGAACAACATTGATGAACCATGATTCCGATTTCAATGGGTTGGGGCAAGTGGTGGGTTCCCCTCTCGGATCCAGATGTACTCAATCAAATTGGTTTTTAGGGATTCGTTGATATTTCGGTCCCTAAGCAAATTCCGACGAATATTCATCTCAGGTAATGATGATGGAGCGACACCAGTCGGATATGGTTCTACACCTTCATATTCAGCTTCTGCCCTTCTAGTTCTTGCTTCTGGGTCTATTGGGTCATCCCTACAATCATCCTCAGGGCGCTCATCCTCCACGATCATATTGTGCAATATTATGCACGCCTTCATGATATACCCAAGCTCAATCGGACGCTAATAACGAGCAGGTCGTTTTATAATCTGCCACCTGCCTTTTAAAATTCCAAATGCCCTTTCCACATCCTTCCTGTATCCCTCCTGTCGAGCGGCAAACAACTTGTGGTGGGGAAGAACAGGACTGTGCAATGGAGTAATAAGAGTAGACCATTGAGGGTAGATCCCATATGCAAGATAGTATGGAATGGTGTAGTCTATCCCATTCACAGTGAATTTCACCCTGTCGTTCCGGCCAGAAATCATATCATCAAAGAGATGCGAACAGTCCAGCACTTTGATATCATTATTCGACCCAGGTATACCAAAATTTGCATGCCATATCCACGTGTCGTACCCTGCAACAGCTTCAAGGATAATTGTTGGAACACGATAATGCCCACGGTAAATAGCTTGCTCGGCCATTGGGCAATTTTGCCATACCCAATGCATGCAATCCAAGCTACCAATCATACCTGGAAATCCTCTACGGCTCCCCTTTCGCAAAAGTTTTCTCAAATCGGTCGGGGTAGGCCTCCGGAGATACTCCGGTCCGAAGACGTCAGTGATGGCTCTCACGAACTTCAAGAATGACTGTCGTATAATGGTTTGGCTAATGGTCATTGACTCTGAGACCAAATCATTCGGAATGCCATATGCCATCACCCGTAGTGCCACAGTCACCTTTTGGTGAGGTGTGCAACCCGCTCTACTGAAAGCGTCAACTTTTAGACGGAAATACTCATCCTGGAGGCAAACCACTTCGAGAATCCTATTGAATAGCGGTTGGTGCATGCGGTATCGCCTGCGGAAAGTCACAGTGTCCTCGATTGGCGATGGGATGAAGTAATTGTCCATGAGACGTTCGTGGGAGGCTTCTCGATTCCGGTGTGTGTACCGGTGACTTGAAGAAGTACCGCCATGCCTTGGATGTCCGGCGACGACAGTATGACCCATTGACATGATCAACTGACCCACCATCTCCCTTCCATCCTCTTCCCTATCCCATTCAGCATTAGAGTCCGAAGACGAGGAGGAGGATGAATACACGAACAAAGGATTCATCTTAGTGTTTATGGAATGAAAAATGATCCTGAAATAAGATTGAGTGTAACATGTTGATTATGTGGTATTTATATTAAAACCACATGCATGTGAGATCAGGATTGAATGGTCCACATTCATTTGCTTTATGATGGTGTAGTCATTTGATGTACTTTGATTGAGTAGTCATTTTCAACTGTATGCCTGTTATGCAGTAATGATAGCATGCATTAGTCTTATCTACTGTAGAGCATGCATGCATCCATTGGAGTTGTACCATAATAAGTTAGAATCCAATGTTGGGTGGAAATGCAAACATGACTTAAATAAATAGCAAACATGACTTAAAACAAGATTGACATTCAAATTAAAAAATACAATTAAATAGCAAACATAATTTAAAACAAGATTAACATTCAAAATAAAAAAACACAATTAAAGAGCATACATAATACAAGGTCTCATTCTAATTATTAGGCGGGTACCCCTGGTTTGACTGATTGAGGTTGGAAAGATCCGCGTAGTATCCAGATGGAGTGTACTCCGAACTGTGGTTAGCACGCATTTGCCTCTTTGCAATGACTTCAGCCATCTTTTGCTCCCAATACATCCGTTGCCCTTCATTCATTTTGGAGAGGTCTTGGCCCATAATATTATGTTCTTCCCATTCTAGCTACCTCTCGATTCTCACCTTTTCTCTTGCTTCTTTTGCGGCGTCTCTTTCATTTCTTGCACGCTCCATGTCAAGTCTCATTTGTATGAAAACCCTTGAATTTTCATTATAATGATCTACTGCCTCAACCATATGAGCTTGGACGGCATCGGCTGCCTTGGCCCGTTTTGCATGGTTTATCCCTGGTGGCCTTGGCCGCGATGAACCTATTGGTTGGAATGGTGGTGGGTTTTCGTCCTCGCCAAGTGGTATGACTGGATCGGCCTCCTCAGGATCATCATCAACGGGAGTGTCTGCATCATCGGTGGCGGGGGTCTCTGGATCACTAAACTGGACAGGAGCATGAACCGCAGCGTACTTTGCACTTTTCTTTATTTGTTCCCAAATGTGCACCCATGGAAACTTGAATCCAGTCTTGTTTCGAAAACCTTCAAGTGCTTGCGTAAACTACAATAATAAAATAAAAATAAAAATATATAAATATATAAATATGCTTGATAAATAAACAAAACAAAAAATAATAAAACCATTATATAAATATGCTACATTTATAAACAGAACAAAAAAAAAATCATACAAATATATAAATATGCTTGATAGATAAACAAAACAAAAAATAATAATATCACTATATAAATATGCTACATTTACAAACAAAACAAAAAATAATCATATAAATATATAAATATGTTTGATACATAAACAAAACAAAAAATAATAATACCATTATATAAATATGTTTCATTTATAAACAAAACATATAATGATCATACAAATATATATACATGCTTGATAATTTGATAAAACAAAAAATAATCATACAAATATATAAATGCATAAAAACTTACCACATTGGCATCATTTGCACCGCTTGCACACATTCGCTCGGCCTCCAATAAGCAAGCATAAAATTTGTTGCAATCACGCGCAATATCTTTGAATTGTGCTTTAACGCCGCCAACCTTACGAATGGTTTCACCCCCCATGTTACGCTTGAAAATTTGATAAATTTGTTCTTAAAGCACGTCGGCTCTATTTTGGGTACCAAGACAAACGTCGGGAGACCTCTCTAGGTATGCCATCACTAGGGCTTCATCTTCAGCGACCCCCCAAGCATTTCCTCTAGGAGCCATGACGAAGAAAAAAAAAATTTGTGCAAATTTGGTAAAAAAAGTTGTAGTTTGTGATGAAAAACTATGAGTTTTGTATGATATATATACACCCATTTGAGAATATAGCTGTTGGAGGGTTTGGACAATTTTAAACATTTTTTTGAAATTTTTTTAAAAAAGTTCGGGTGTTTTTTTTTAAATTTTTAAATCAATTGTTTTAAAAAAACTAATTAGCTACCATTTGGACCGTTGATAACGGTCCTTTAATCTAGGCCCTGCAATTTGGTTTGGGTTTAAAAAAAAAAAGGGCCCAACGACCGTTTCTTGCTAGCCGCTCATCACCAACGGTCAAGCGATTTGGACCGTTGGTGCATCTCAATTTTCTTGCATGCGCTGGTATATCACTACCCCAGACAGTTTTGGTATTGTGTCAGTATGGCTGCAGGCAAGTGGGAATGAGTGATTTCCTTCACGTGGGTGGGCCAGCCAGCATTTGGCTCTCAACAATTTTGGCTCACAGCTGTGACCCAGAAGTGGGTTTCAATTTGGGTTACACCCCATTTTGGCGCACCTTTTCCGGCCCGCAGTGAGTGAATGTGAGGCAAATGTGACCCATGTTGGGCTTTTGGGTCACAAAAGTCGGTGCATAGTGGTAGGCCTTAAGGCCTCCAAATTGCTCTTCAAAGACAGCTCAGAAATCCTGTCAGCAAAAGAATAAAATGGTCCCAAGGCATCTTTCCATTTTGGGTAATTGCCTATCACATGCTCTCTTTCCTTCCCCTTTGTTTGTCCATTCTAAGAAAAATTCAGAAACCACAATGTGAAGGCTGTAAATGAGGCAAAGAGAACATCTACCTATCTCAACATTCTTTAAGGATCATCCATTGAGGGATAAGATAAAATATTCTCATTTTTGAATTAACCAAACTTTATCCCTTCATTTCCTTTTAATCCTAGCTACATATTCTAGACATAAAAACTCACCAAAACCATAAAACACTCTCTCATTTTCGAGCTCCTCCCTCCATCCTCTCTAATTTCACTCATTCCATCATTCATTCCATCATCTCATCTCAAAAACACACATCTCATCTTCCATATTTCAAAACCCTAGCTTTTTCTCATCTCTCTTCATCATTTCTTTTCTCCATCTTCCCTTCATCAACTCTTCCTCTCCAATAAGCCAAACACCATCACAACACCCATCTACCATATTCACCACCATTATTGCAAGAGGAGCTTTGAGGCACTTGGGACAATAAGCTATTTTGGGCATCCTTAGAGGAGTGACACCCCTTGGGAGCTTGGCTTCAACATCTAGAGTTTTCTCTTTACCTTCTTGTTTCCATTTATGTTTCAATTTGTGATATTGTTTGTAACTTTTATGGCTAGTAAATAGTTTTTTGATTTAGGGTTAGGGATGTAGCCCTAGCCCAACCATGTAATGACTTTGTGATTTGTTATATAAATGCCCTTTTGGATATATATGCTCTTATGCTAGTTAAAGATCATGACTTATATGTGTGAATTTACCACTTGTGCATATGAGAAATGTTGTCATGTAGAAATTGGAGATTGGTAACCTTTATTTTCTAAAGCTTGTTGCATAAGAGCATGGTAATTTAAAAGCATCTTAGTTGAATTGTTTTAATTGCTTGGATTCATCATCCTTAGAACTTTATGCACCAAGGGTTTGCTATGGCATTAATCTTAGGTAGTTTACCTATCACCTTAGTTGGGATAGTTGATAACATAAAAGAGGATGTGTCTTAATTTACCTTGATCGTGGGTTAGGAGGGAATCTAATCTATGTAATTTGACATAATCATTAATTGAAATGTTTGTTACATGGGAGGAGTAGTGTGAACCCCTAATAACCCCAAATCATTCATCATCATTGAATTTATTTTGTACCATAATTTGCTTGTATTTCCATTTGTTAGTTTCAAATTCTAGTGTTACTTTTCATCAATCAACCAAACAACATTTGCACATTCCATTATGTTTAGTCTTGGCTTGCATAGTACATAGTAGGTTGTTTGTTAGGTTTATAACCCTAAAATCAATCTAGCTTGTGATTGAAATCATAATCCAATCTCTTGGATACGATAACCCCTTACTTCCATTTCCATACTAAAACTTGGACAATTTCGGGTGTCACACCCTGAACCCCAGGTATGCGATAGAGGCATCTTTCCTGAATATCCCGAGAGGTCCATGCCAAACCACCAGCATTAATCCCTCAATTTCAGTTGAGCCTTTTGTAATTAAATGGATCGGGTTGGATCAGAGTACTCATTATACAACAAAATCTTTAAGGAAATAATAAGATCAAAATAAATTATAATCAAAATAAAGATTAACCAACCCGCTAGGGTAGAATAGTTAAATCAACACCCCAAAAAGGGAGTTGCCAAAGTATAAGTAAAACCCACATAAGTTTACAAAATGAGTAAATCAAAATAACATTTTTTTAAAATGGGTTTCCAATAGGAAGGCAAGAACCACAACATTATCAAAAGACATGACAACAGAGACCTTGAGACATCGGACAAGAGAATCCAAGTTGTGCACCCCTTCAGTCAAGATCTTCTCCAAGAGGCAAATCTGCATAAGCAATAGTGTAAAAACAAGGAAAACAAAAAAGTAGGGGATAAGCATCTCATACGATCATAGCTTCCCTCAAGGGACCCTGCTAGGTTTGAAAACCCTTAAAAACATTTCTATGTGAAAGATTGATTTCTGAAATCCCAAAACATTTCCATAAAATCGATTTAACACCTCAGCTATAGCAGCATATGGTAAACATGCATAAAAACTCATAAATAACAATAACTCAAATGGTCGATACACATTAGATACAACTACGGCCAGCTATAATCAAAGAAATAGCATCCATGCATAGTGAGAGTGCTACAGTAAACATAAATAGGAACTCACAATTGAGAAACCGTATCACTGTCACCTGATCAATCATGGGTCCCCGTTTTGCACAAGCACACGTAGCCACATGTTAGCCTGCCTAGACTCCCCATAATGTATAGAACAATTCTTCTAGAAGGTTTAGGGATTTGAACCCAAGGTCACGTACTACGCTACCCAAACTGTCAAACCAAACACAGTAATCATAATAGCATGTTATCATAGTTGAAAATCTACACATACACACACAAAGTTCATAGTTAGAAATGTAGGATAAATCCCCCTACTTGGAATAAATACATCATAATAGCATTTTATCAAAGTTAACCAGAAGTCGCACTTTGACTTCTTGGCATACAATGCTTCTCCAGAAGTATATCTAAAACAATTCTCAAGTGATTCTCATGCTCCTCGTGAGTTTTCAAGTAAATCAGGATATCGTTGATGAAAACTACCACGAACTTATCGAGATAGAGTCGAAATACTCTATTCATTAAGTTCATAAACGCAGCTGGTGCGTTAGTCAATCTAAAAGGCATAACTGTAAACTCGTAATGTCCATAGTGAGTACGAAATGTGGTCTTAGGTACATCCTCTTCTCTTACTCGCAACTGATGATATCCAGACCTCAAGTCTATCTTCGAAAAATACTTTACTCCAGCAAGTTGATCAAACAATTCATCAATCCTTAGTAAAGGGTACTTGTTCTTAATCGTTGCTTAATTTAATCTTCGATAGTCAATACACAAACGTAACGATCCATCATGCTTCTTAACAAATAAGACAGGTAAGATTCATTCCAACTTGATAACTACCAAAATTACACTCAAGGGTTCTAGAGCTCCACTCTAAACCTCCATTGGTACAAGTTAGTTACCCAAAAACAAAGGAAACTTCATTCCCTTTATGAAATCTTAAGTTTCTAAGAACAAAAGAAATTCGAAAACATACTACTACAAAAAAGCTCATACATATCACTATATTAATATCAGTTCTAAAGGTATTTGATATAATATGATTTTTAATATCGTTTAAAAGTTTTTTTTTCAAAAACTGATATATAAACTATTTTACATATCATTACAATTTTGAATGTGATATATTATGTTGGACAAATTTATTAACCCTGCTTTAAAAGTGATATCTATACAAATAAATGATGCGAAAATTTAAGAACGGGAAAAACGCGGTACTGTTCACCACTTAAAATTTTTTTGACAACCCGTGTTTACACACACCCACACTCACATCCAAACTGAACCACACCCTAACTCATCATCTTCTTCATCGATCTCCGACTAAGATATATGGATTGAGCTCGAAGATTAAGCTTGCTAGTTGGGCTTCCAATCCACCCAGCCTTAAGATGTTGAGAGCGAAGGCTTGTAGATCGAGATCGATGGGTTGAGCACTCGTGAAGGCTTGCAGAGAGTGAACGACAGAGAGACAGAGAGAAGTCTGAGAAGTTGCGAAGAGAGAGAGAGAGAGAGAGAGAGATAGAGAGAGAGAGAGAGAGAGAGAGAGAGCTCGATCTGGACGACGTCGCGAGATCTAGATCGACCCAGAGAAGCCATCCTGATACCACCATCCAGCCTTCACGATTTCAAGTATTTGATGAGATTGTTTTGTTATTTTTTCTTTTTAATTTTAAGTTTAGATTTCGGATTTAGGGTTCTAATATCTGCAGGTTGTTTGAACATGGGTGTTTTGTTTTTTAGGTGTTTTGTAGTTTGTTTGAACTCGGGTCTGTTTGAATTTGGGTGCTAGAATTCTTTGTATTTACCTGAAATATGGAACATTATGCAATAATCATTCATTTTGGGTCTGTGTTATGCATTTGGCTCTACCTGGGTTTTGTTCCTTTCACCGAGAATTTGGCTCTTCCTGATTTTGGCATTTTGGGCTGCTTATGGATCTCTGTTTGGTTTATTTGAAGTTTCTGGTATTCTGAAGTCTGAATTATGTTCCTTAGTGATGATATTAATATGGGTTAATTACTTGTAATTTTATATAGTCTATTTTATATGCATTCATTTGATGCTTATCTTTGTATAAAGTCTTTTGCACATAAGGTTATAATTTATATGAGCTTTTCAGTCAATTCTCACTCAGTATACATCACAACTGATGATGCCAGCTATCTCTCCGATGGCCTCATTCATAACAAGAGACGCAAAGCCACTCATGATAGAAAAAAGGGTACATCACATATATATATGTACATATACTAAGTGATTTATGTGTACGTGCATCCATATGTTTCCATTCTTTTGATTGATTAGGTAATTTGTTGGAGGATTGATATGTACATTTTCTTCGCTTGTAGTTTGATCTGCCATTAGTGGTATATACTATATATAGTATGTACATTCTACAAGTTTACAATATGATCATACTTTCTTCTTTTTGTATTAATTTTTGTTTCTGTAATATCTCTGCTTTGATGATTTCAATCTTTCCAATCTGTTAATTCGTTCCATTGTGATTTTGTTTTCTTAATGAATTCTTTGTTAACACTTTAATTGTTACTTCTTGTATACATATATATATGTGTATTAGTGTAACTTGATGGATTTTATAAGTTTATTTATTTATTTATTTATTATGATAGACTGTATGAGTCTTCTATGGGGACAATTCAATTCTTCTTTCTTTTTGGTTAAACAATTGTATTCTCCTTTCATTGTTTGCATTTTGCTTATTTAGAGTTTTCTTTACTCTGGCTCATGCATTTTATAAAACCTTGCAGTAGTAATTAAATACCGTAGATGACATGCTGCTCTTCAAATTAATTGATTTGCATTTACTAAACTATGCACCTTTTTAAAAACCCGCTGTTAATTTTGCATCTCCAAGCTCTCTATATTGTAGTAAAATTATTAAATTGATGCAAGAAGATGAGTTTGTTTTAGCATTGATGACAATAAATTAAAAGTTTTGCATTTAGATTGTTGAGATTTGGTAATTTTGGTTGTGAATGGATTTTAAAGAATGAAATCTCCTCAGGGAGGCCATGGACAGGGGAAGAGCATCGAGTATTCCTAGCTGGATTGAAGAAGCTTGGGAAAGGTGATTGGAGGGGAATAGCTAGAAATTTTGTGACCACCAGAAACCCAACCCAGGTTGCTAGTCATACATAGAAGTATTTCCTCAGGCAGGCTACAAATGACGAGGAAACGAAGATCAAGCCTTTTTGACATGCACTTTAAAGACTTTTCTGTAACTCTCTCTCTCTCTAATCTCTCTCTGTACTATGTATATTTTAGTGTCATATAAATTACGAGTTTAGACTTGATGGACCTATACGATCAAGGTCCTCTAGACTCCCCACGATCACCAACATATAAAGCTACTGAAACTTCCTCACAGGTAAGTCCATATATTGTGTCCATATATTCTAATTTAAGGATATAAAATGTCATGTATTGTTTGAATTTTGTATAAAAGAAATACATATGTGACATTATGTTGTAATGGTGTGGATCCAATCTTGTGTATGGGAAAAGAAATTGCTTGAGTATCATTGTTCTTTTTTTTCTTTGGTCCACTTGTGTAAATGTTTTTTCTTTCTTCCCCAGTTTCAGTGCACTAGCCATGTTAGTCTATTGGCCAAGCCAATTATTAATTTATGGGTTAATTTAGACCAAAATTTTTATAAGGGTTCTACTACTGGTGTTGTACTTTATAAAATTGTCTGACTGTTTAAATCTTACTTCTTAGATTTAATAATGGGAAAGGATAAGAATGCATGATTGGTCTATCTCATGCTCCAATCGGATTGTTTAATTTCTGGATTTGCTGTATTGGGTTTTGTTGATGCACAATTCTAATAACTGCCTTTTCTTTGGTATTACAGCTTTCCTTCTCATTCAGACCAAAATTGTTGATTTTTTGTGGATTCAAAGATCTGCAAATTCAACCCAAAAGATAAATCAAGGTGCAATCCAATATAATGTAGTTTAATGGAATTTATATTATTTTTTATTTTTGGGTTCCTTCATAGCAGAGTTTATTTGGGTTCCTTTACTTCATGTTCTTTTATGCTTAATGTAACGCCCCGAACCTCGAGCCCATAAATACACTGAAACCTTGACATTTAAACCTCTTTCTAAAGAATGAGCCATGCACTTAACATAATAAATAAATACTTTTGATAAATCATAGCGTGAGCCCAAAATATTTATGTAAAATTCACTGTATAAAATCGGTTAAACAAATTAAAGTGGGTCCCACTGCCTCGACTTCTCCTCACTGCCTCCTCAGCCTGCTTAACCTACAAAACACCAAAAACCACACTGCACCATATTCATGGTACACCGGGTCATTCAAACAAACAACCCGGTAAGCTCACTAGAGCTCGTATGAGTGAAATGACTTAAACAATAATCCTCAAATAATCCTTCAATTTCCATGCTCAAAAATAATCCACAATAAAACCCATAATTACTCAAATCACATAATATTCCATCACTAATGATCCAAACATCAAAATAATCATAATTCATCATATTCACATCAAATTCCACCAATAATATTAATAATCATTCTGCAATTCAATTGCCTAATCGTCAACTATTACCTCAACCTCAAATCATTCCCGTCTTAATTTAATAACCTCAGTGCATAATCATCCTCATTTCCATTCTCCAAGATTCAAGCCTAGACTTACCAAGTCCTAGTCAAATCAAGTCCTAGCAAACAAATGCACACAAGAAATCCAGCAAATTAACAGTTAAACTAACTAATTTCACTCACAGTCTAACCACGCAGAAAGACCGAAATGCCCTTCTTGGCTCCTTTGCTCGGATATCAAATCCGACAGCATAACGACATCGGGAATGAGATTTCCCGAGCCCGTGTACCTGTTAAGACCAGACAACCCACAAATTCACAAACCAGAAATACAAATAAGCCATTGAACGACCGAAACGGGCGGGCGCCACCACACATGGTGGCTGCCCCACCCCAAACAACACACCAAAATTCATAGAAACTCACCCAAAGCGTCACTGGACAATGAAATTGACTTATGGGACTTCCGAAGAGGCAGAAACGCAACAAATAACCACCAACCCGCCGCCACACAAGGCGGAGCTACAGTGACCGTGGCTGCAAATTAAGGAAATTGGATTCGAATCACAAATGGCTCAAACAAAGTGCACAGACATGAAGAGCATGTCGAGAGGATGAAGAATGATACCTCACTCGACGGAAAACACCGCCAGATTCGCCGGAAAAGCCGTCGGAGCAGCCGCAACATGGTGGCATCGAATTGTCGTCGTGGAGCGTCACTGGGGTGAGAGAAATGCACGGGAAGACTCGCCGTGGCCTGGGGAAGAGGCCCAGGTGGTCCGGCGCCGTGATTTGGCCGGAAAATGCAGATCGCTGGCGAGGAGAGGTTCAGCTGTTCCGCGTCGTGGGTGATCGGCCAGAGAGACGAAGTCCACAGGGAGAGAGAGGGGAGGGTGGCGAGCACGGTGGGCCAAACACCCAGCCCAGCCGCCGTGGCGGCGCGACGAAGGTGAGAGGCGAGAGAGAGACAGAGGCGCGGGGGGAGAAGAGAGAGAGAGAGAGAGAGAGAGAGAGAGAGAGAGAGAGAGAGAGAGAGAGAGAGAGAGAGAGAGAGAGAGAGAGAGAGAGTGAAATTTTGGGTTTTAAAACCACTTTTGTAAAAATTTACAAGTTTGCCCTTTACTTCAAATGTCCGTATCTTTCAAACTGTAACTCCGATTGACGCGTGCCGCGTTTACGAACTCGTGGGATCGAGACCTATCCAACGTGTCCAAAGTCCAAGGCGAAAGCCCACTAGTTTTAAAAGTCAACTTTTTGTCACGCCCAATTTAACACAAAATTTAAAAATTAACCCAAAACCTTTTTAAATTCCAAATAAATTCTCAAAATCCTTAAAATAAATATTCAAAATATTTAAAATAATTATCTTGAAAATACGGGGTCTCACACTTAACTTAGATATAATGTTTCTTTAGTGCTTGTCTCTGCTGTCCTTTCACCTTATATTGATCATAGATAGTTTTATATCTTTATGTTCTATAATTCTCTGACCTTGCTGACTTTTGCTACTCAGGTTCTTGCCTCTCTCCATCATGCATTCATTCCTTATCTATCTAATCTTGTCTTGTTATGGTAAAGTTACATACTAAAGTGGTTTTATTTTATTTTTCATATCTTTTCTTTGTAACTTTGAGTCTAATTCATTGCTTGACAACATGTAGTGACTTCTTAACTAAATTATACAATATTGGTGGTGTTATCAGTGTCATGGCTCTTAGCGTCCCTCATTACGAGCTTGTACACATGCTTCTAGAGCTACTCGATTAGCTACCTAAAGTTCCGCCGCCGAATTGTTGTACAGAATCATCTCCAAAGATCTCGGTCAGAGCAGGCATATGCCAAACGTGAATACCCCCTGAAGCCAATGGCAAAACACCTGGTAGCTCTTCATCCTCATAAAAAATATGGTTTAGACTTTAGAGTACCCCAACTTTTACGAGAAACTTTATGCATTGTTGGTTCCTTTAATTTTTATGGCAAAACATTGGTCAATATCTTTTCAGGTAATGTTAATTACTACTATTGTAACAGTTTTCAGAAGCTAAAGTTGTATAGCTAGTGAGAAATCCCAGAAAATTGACAGAAATTTTTTATCCTTTTAGATATGTTGTGTTCATGATAATCAATTGAATGCAACATAAAATATATTCTATGTGATAGCTAATTATAAGGCCTGATATGGATTATACAATCTACAGAGCTTACCGGCTCTGCCATGGCTGCTGCTCTTGGTGGGTTGAATGCCCACACCAGCAATATTGTTGCTGCAATCTACTTAGCCACTGGCCAGGATCCTGCTCAGAATGTAGAGAGCTGTCACTGAATTAACATGATGGAAGCTGTGAACAATGGCAGGGACCTTTACATCTCAGGCAGCGTGCCTTCCATTAAGGTACAATACAACTAATTGATGCTTCTTTTGAGTGAATTTATCTCATTCTAAATTTTAAATGAGTTTTGAAGTTGATGTCAAATCCATGGCCTAGTTTTTTGGGGAATGTTATTCTTTTGCTTGTGTTTCTTGCATTTTTTCCTTTCTCATGTACACTACCTATCTCCATTGACATGCCCTTTGCAGTATATTGCACTTGGAAATCACTATATGTTTGAAAATTTTCATATATTTTTATTCTTACAAGTTACAATGAATTTAGATAACAATATAGACCATTTGCTATGAAATCTTGAATATTTTAGTAATGTGATTTGGTATGAAAACTCAATTTGCTTCTTTTTAGTACTGTGATTTTGTAATTTTGTTTGATTTTTCCAATTGTTAGGTGATCGAATTTATAAGGAAAGCAGTACACATGGGAGGAAATTGAAGTCAATGAGGTGCAGATTTCATGGGTTAATTTTGATTCAATTAGTTTGTAAAATTATTTTCCCTCATGAACTGCTATGATATATACAAATTAGAACAAGTGTGCACTGCCATGCCTTATATTTGTACATGTTGATGACTATATAGGCCTAGCTTAGATTTAAGGATGGGGTTAGAGATGAGGTCTCCCCCTAATTTTTGTGATATGTAGACATATTTTGGGTACTTGGAGATATTGAAATTTATGTGAATTGAGGATCTTTATTATGTAATGGATATTGAGCATTTATCTCAATGGGTTGGCCACTAAAAAAATATGCAATACAAGTGTAATGGTATTGAGCAATTATCTCAGTTTTCAGGAAAAAAATTGATATCTAAACAGGGTTTACATAACAATAATTTCAAAATATACGAGATCAGTTCTTTCAATGTAAGTGATATCAATCATGCCTTCAAAATCAGTTCCATCACCCAAACTGATGTCTATGAGTATATTTATACCAGTTATATACTCTTAAAACATATAATTCAGATATACGATATCATTTCTTAGAACCAATATCGATATCTATGAGACTATTTATACCAGTTTCGTAATTCAGGAACATATAAGTCTGATCTAAGATATCTGTGTAAAACACACTTATGTAACTAACATATATACCTTCAGACATACATGAATTAGAATACATGATAACCAAATAGCTCATACACATGAAATACCTGGTACTGAAGAAGACATGGCTGAATGGCTGAATGATGGAACTAGTCTTCTACTCTCTCTACAACTTGGCGCAACTGGTATATGGGTTTCAGTTTTCCGCAGTGTGTATGAGAGCAGGGACTAGCTCTATTTATAGAGGTTGTCTCGGCAAGTCCTTCCCATAGTAGACTTTGTGCCGAGATGCAATCCTGCTCCTCTAAGGTTAAGAGTCCTAGTTCATATCTAGGTGAAGTCCTACAACTTCTATAAGTCCCTCATCCCTTAAAACTTGTTAACACAGCTGTCATATAGGGTGAATCCGGATAGACCATGGAGAGCTCAATTCCTTTGTTCTTAGACATGATGAGTTGTTTTGTTTCCTAAGTAAACTAGGTTTGTCCATAAATAATTCTTACATTCTCCCACTTGGACAATACTAGTTTACTCAACAAGAACATCATAATTTGAACAAAAGATCCTTAGTGATCACGTGAGCTGCACTAAGCCAAAACTTACTTCAAGACTTGGTCAGTTTTGACCATCAACCTAGAACTACAGAAAAACATATGCTTAACCAAGCATAAGCACTCTGCAATTACTAAGGCTGAAATCAAAACTACATAAGTCACCACAAAGATATGATATAAAATCTGAAAAGCATTGAACATGGATTATAAAATCTAAAGCCAAAAGTCAAATGCATAGTCCTCTTGAAGTTTTCGAAAAGAAAACTTACTGGTGCTTCAGAAATGAAGCTCTTCCACAAGATCAATTGTGTGTTCCTTTAAGCATTGTCTAAAAAAAAACTGATGACAGAGCTCAAACTTAATGAGTATGAATGGTTTGTTGCAATGATATTCTGAATGCAAAAGATTATCCAAAAACAAAAGGACTTATATTAAAGATTGAAAACAATCCTAGAAGCAAAATGGAAAAACAAGTTCATACAAATTTCAGAAAGAAAACCAAAACAGATAAAAGCTACTCCCACTGATCTTCAGAATCTAAACTCTCAAGCACTCCCATTTTTGGAACATGATCTAAGAAAGCTTTTACTGGCAATGCCTTTGTGAAAGGGTCTGCCAGCTGAGCTTTTGTGGGAATATGTAACAGTTGTAATTCTTCATTTCGAACTCTTTCTCTCACCATCAGGTACTTTGGTTCTATATGTCTGGAACTTGATGACCTCTTATTATTCTTAGCAAAAAACACAGCAGCACTATTGTCAGAAAACAATTTTAAAGGTCTAGAAATTGAATCCACAATCCCAATTTCCTTGATGAAATTTCTAAGCCAAAGTGCCTGCACAGCAGTTTCATGTAGAGCCACAAACTCTGCCTGCATTGTGGAAGTAGTTGTAAGGGACTGTTTAGTGCTTTTCCAAGATACAGCTCCTCCAGCCAACATGAAGATGTAACCAGTCGTTGACTTGTAATCATCACTATCACCTGCAAAATCCGAGTCTCCATATCCTATCAACTCAAGTTTTTCACTTCTTCTGTAAACCAACATGTAATTTTTAGTCCTCTGCAGGTATCTCAACACCTTCTTCCCTGCAACCCAATGTTGATGACCTGGATTGAGCTGAAACCTGCTGAGCATAGAAACTGAATGTGCAAGATCGGGTCTGGTGCACACTTGTGCATACATGAGGCTGCCAACAAGTGAGGCATAAGGCTTAGTGTCCATTGCAGCCTTCTCAATTTGATTCTTAGGACATTGACCTTTATGTAGTTTATCTCCCTTGCTCATTGGAGCCTCCCCTGGTGCACAATTCAGCATTTCAAACCTTTTTAGAACTCTATTAATGTAATTTTTCTGTGAGAGTCCTAAGAGGCCATGCTTCCTATCTCTGCAAATTTCGATTCCCAAAACAAAAGAGGCTTCTCCTAAATCTTTCATATCAAAACTGTTTGAAAGAAAAATTTTTGTTTCATTTAACAAATTTAAATCACTGCTGGCTAATAGTATATCATCTACATAAAGTACCAGAAAAATGTATTTGCTCCCACTCACCTTAAGATAGATACATTCATCTAAAGGATTTTCTATAAAACCATTTGAAACTACAACCGAGTCAAACTTGAGGTACCATTGCCTTGAAGCTTGTTTTAAGCCATAAATTGACTTTTTAAGCTTACATACCATGTGCTCAGTACCTTGCTCGATGTAGCCTTCTGGTTGTACCATATAGATCTCTTCCCCTAAATCTCCATTCAAGAATGCTGTCTTGACATCCATCTGGTGTAGCTCCATATTGAAATGTGCTACTAAACTCATTATTACTCGAAAAGCATCCTTGGTGGAGACAGGAGAAAAGGTTTCTGTATAATCTATCCCTTCCTTTTGAGTGAAGCCTTTAGCCACTAATCTGGCTTTGTACCTTTCTATTTGACCATCAGGACCTCTTTTAGTTTTGAAAACCCACTTGCAGCCTATAGGTTTGATGTTTCCAGGTGGTTCAACCAACTCCCAAACGCCATTATTGCTCATAGATTTCAATTCTGACTCCATAGCTGCCTTCCAATTCTCTACTTGATCACTATTGATAGCTTCTTTGAAACTCAGTGGGTCACTCTCCTCCCCAAAATCTGTTTCTTGTAAATAAACTATGTAATCTTCTGAAATAGCTGATCTTCTCACCCTTTGTGACTGCCTCCTTGGTACCTCTACTACTTGCTGCTCTAATGGTTGGTCTGCTAAGGGTTGATGATCTTCAATCTCTGCTGCTACATGGTTCTACTCATCTAAAACAGTGTTCCTAAGATTAAAATCAAGGATTGTTGGTTCTAGAAAACTTGTAGAAGTGTCAGGTTGTTCTTTTAATTCAAATTCATCTGAAAACTGATTTTGGTCAGAACTAACATCTTCTATGAATCTTGCCTTGTTTGTCTGTACAATTCTAGTATGGTTCTTAGGACAATAGAATTTGTAACCTTTAGATTTTTCCGGATAGCCAATAAAATAAGCACTTATTGTTTTGGCATCTAATTTCTTTTCTTGAGGATTATAAAGTCTAGCTTCAGCCCTACACCCCCATATATGAAAATGAAATAGGCTTGGCTTTCTCTTTGTCCATAGTTCAAAAGGAGTTTTCTGAACTGATTTGCTTGGAACCCTATTAGAAATGTAGTTTGCTGTTTTCAAGGCTTCTCCCCACAAGAAATTTGGCAAGGCAGTGGCACACATCATACTTCTCACCATGTTTAGAAGGGTTCGATTCCTTCTTTCAGCAACTCCATTTTGTTCTGGAGTTCCTGGTGTAGTGTACTGGGCTTGTATGCCTTGTTCTTGTAGGTAAAGAGCAAAAAGTCCTTTATTTTGCCCTGATTCATTATACCTACCGTAGTACTCTCCTCCCCTATCAGATCTCACAACTTTAATTGATTTATCCAGCTGTTTTTCCACTTCAGTTTTAAATATCTTAAAAACTTCTAAGGCTTTTGATTTTTCTGAGATAAGGTATATGTAACAGTATCTAGAAAAATCATCTATGAAAGTTATGAAGTACTGATTTCCACATATTGTTTTGGTCGGAAAGGGACCACAAATGTCTGTGTGTATAATTTTTAAGAGTTGTAGGCTTCGGTTTGAGTTCTTCTTCCTAGAGTTGGTCATTTTGCCTTTTATGCACTCTATACAGATATCAAAATCTGCATAATTCAATTCTGGAAGCATATTGTCTTTTTCTAATTGATGCATCCTTTCTTTGGAGATATGTCCTAGTCGTTTGTGCCATAGGAAAGATGAACTTTCCTTACATCTAGGTCTCTTAATCCCCACTGTATTTTCAATTAGATAGGTTTCATTTGGCAATTCATACATTAGTTTCCAATATCCATCAAACATTAAGGCTTTTCCAACAAAAACAGAATTTAAATAAAAGTGAAAGCCTAATTTATTGATATTAAAAGAAAAACCAGAATCAATAAGTTTGGAAATGGAAACTAAGTTTCTTCTCATAGAAGGAATGACAAAAACATTGTCCAACTCTAGTAAATAACCTGACTCTAACCTAAACCTAAAAACTCCTATGGCCTTCACAGCTACCCTCATTCCATTGCCTGCACATACTCGTGCTTCCTCTTCACTTGGTTTCCTTTTTCTTTCCATGCCCTGCATAGTATTAGAAATATGTATGGGTGAGGCAGTGTCAATCCACCAAGTGTTCGAAGGAATGTTAATTAAATTACTGTCAAGGCAATTAAATATGTGTGTCTTACCCTTCTTGGCTAGCCAACCCTTATAGTTGGAACAGTTCCTTTTCATATGGCCTTCTTTCTTGCAGAAAAAACACTTGAAAGGTGTTGTTTGAACTGGTCCTAGGTTGTGAGAGCTGCTAGATGGATTGGTGGTTTTGGCAGCCTGAGAGTTGTTCTTTAGGAGCTGATTGTCTTTAGCAGCTTTGTTCTTCCCTTTCTTGAACTGGTTTTTGACAACTAGGTTGACAATAACTTCTCCATTTTCTTGTCTGATCCTTTCCTCTTCTTGGACACAAATGGAGATGAGTTCATTCAAACTCCATTTGTCTTTCTGAGTATTGTAAGTGGTTCTCAGTTGTCCATACTGCTGTGGCAGAGAATTCAGTGCCATATGAACTAGAAAAGGATCAGATATAGCAATTTCTAAGGCTTGGAGCTTAGAGGATATATCTATAAGCTTCAAGATGTGCTCACGCACACTTCCTTGTCCATCATACTTGGAAGAAGTTAAAGCAGTCATCAAATTTCCAGTTTCTGCTTTTTCAGATTCTTTGAACTTCTCACCTATAGCTTCTAGGAAATCCTTAGCATTATCACAAGGACCTATGCCTCCCCTAACAGTATCAGTCATGGCCTTTTTCATAATCAATAAGGCCATCCTATTTGATCTCTCCCATTTCTCCATCTTCACCTTTTGCTCAGTTGTGCTATCAGGGGTGATTGGCTCTGGTTTGTCTTCTCTCAAGGTTAGGTCATGCTCGGATAAGCCTAGGTAAATTTCTATGTCTTGCTTCCATTTCTTAAAATTGGTGCCAGTGAGAGTTTCAATTTGAGAGAAGTTTGAGGTGGCTGGAAATAAAACAAGAACATGCAAAAAGAAACTAAGAATCTTATATTGCAGGAAACCATTCATACTAATAAAAATATATATATATATATTGTTTATGCAATAACAAGTAACACTTTTGAGTAAGATGACTTGATTTGCATTTATTTATTCTTGATCATATTACCAGATTATGATAAAAATATTTTCTAAGTAGTTTCTACACCTTTGAGCAAGAAGATAACTACTAAGAGTATCCTTTTATTTTATCCAACCTGCAACATGCTAGTATCAACTCTGGAAGTTTAAATCCTTTGGGAAGTGAACTATTAATATGATACTACAAGGTTGATCTTATAGACTATAATCATTAGAAACTGTAATCGATGTGTATTACTTTGGTAGTACCAATCAATTAAAAAACCAGATTTAAGATCAAAGAATTCCTTTAAGCAATTATTTTGTAAAACATGTTATAGCAGCGGATTACAAACAAGTTTTACAACTAAACTTGATTGCTTAAGTATGTATGTGATATATGTATACTGATATGCAAATATGCAGAAAACGCAGCTATGACATAGATTTATCCCAGAATCAAAACATAGCAGTTATACATAGTCACACCAATTCCATTCAACACAACAATGGGGCAGCATGCTTAGACATAAAGTAAACCTATTTGCACCCCCATATGTGCTCTAAAAAGGAAAGATTTGAATTGGAAAATCATAGAAAACGAATAACTTACCTGGTGCATAGAGCTCCTGCTGCACCAGTTAGCCAAAATAATCCATAGAACCAAAATCGAAAAGGAAAAACCAAAATTGCAGTAGTATAGCAAATAATTGAAGCCCGATTAATATGCAAGATCGATTATTGTGAAGTAGTAACCTAAAACCTTAATAAATTCATTCATGTTCTTTTTCTTCTGAAGTGAGAAACAAAACAGAGTCTTGTTCCACAGCTATATGGGTCGGGTCATACTGTATGAGCCATAAAAATAAGTTGGGCCTTTTAAACTTCAAGACCAGGCCCAATTAAGAAAACAGAAATTGTACAGTTTGATTGTTCTTCGTTCCTTGTTTAAGCAAACATTGATTTGAAAAACTTTTGATTCTTAAACATGTATGTATTGCTCTGATACCAAATGTAAAACACACTTATGTAACTAACATATATACCTTCAGACATACATGAATTAGAATACATGATAACCAAATAGCTCATACAAATGAAATACCTGGTACTGAAGAAGACATGGCTGAATGGCTGAATGATGGAACTAGTCTTCTACTCTCTCTACAACTTGGCGCAACTGGTATATGGGTTTCAGTTTTCCGCAGTGTGTATGAGAGCAGGGACTAGCTCTATTTATAGAGGTTGTCTCGGCAAGTCCTTCCCATAGTAGACTTTGTGCCGAGATGCAATCCTGCTCCTCTAAGGTTAAGAGTCCTAGTTCATATCTAGGTGAAGTCCTACAACTTCTATAAGTCCCTCATCCCTTAAAACTTGTTAACACAGCTGTCATATAGGGTGAATCCGGATAGACCATGGAGAGCTCAATTCCTTTGTTCTTAGACATGATGAGTTGTTTTGTTTCCTAAGTAAACTAGGTTTGTCCATAAATAATTCTTACAATCTGTTCTTATACACAATAAAGATGTCTATGGAAATTGTTATACCAGTGTTGGTAATTTTTAACAACAATATTAAAACCTTGCAAGTGCACAAATCAAATGATAGTATAGTAAGCAAGCAAGGGTCATTCCCACATAGATTGTAATCTAAAGAGATGTTTATCAATGTCACACAAAGAAAACTAGAACACAATTAAACACGAAAATAAAGATTGAAATCACAAGGACTTCCACACACACACCAACACCAAAGGGGTTTTGATTTAATTTTGTAAATAAAACAAAACAAGGAAAAGTAAACAAAACAGAATTTAAATTAGAGTTTCAGAGAAATTGGTTTAAAATCAATCAAGAACAATAGCTAGGACTCACTATCCACCTCCAAACAATCAATCAATCCATAAACAACAATAGATAATCAATTTCTAGCAAGCATATGATGACGACACTCACAACAAGATCATGGCATTTGACTCTAGTTGTATGATTCTCTCTTAAGTGTATGTAAGGTGTATGGCATTTACATCAATACGTGTATTCTTAATTGAAATCCAGTATGGCATCTACTCAAATTAACAATCAAAAATCCATTAAGATCAAAGAGAATATGAGTGTCACAAAAACCCTAAAACATGGCATTTGTTATTAGGAATTCAAGAATCGATTTCTCATAATTAGTTCTTAACCCAATTATTCGTTGCAAACAAGAACACATTCAATATGGCAATTGACCTATGTTCTACAACAATTTAATTCCGATACATGCTTCAAAGTTAGCTGCTCAAAGAATCAAAATGTCAGAATTCACATAATATAGAGAAACCGAAATCATCACGCTTGTAGAAACTGAAAAATCCATTCAAACTTGTGTATAGAATTGAAATCATGTTTAGGGCTTCAAGATTAAGCCCTAACTAACAAGAAATTAGTTACTCATGTTCTTGGATGAACTCAAAAATAAATACATAAGAACTGAAAATTCAAAGAAGAAAGGAAAAGAAAGAACTCGCTGGCAGCTTTCTCCTCTTGCCGTTGATCTCCTTAGGACGTGATTCCCCTTGTATGGGGCCTTGGCTGGCTTTTTATATGACTTACATCAAAGTCCTAAACCCTAAAATTGACTGAAAAGTCGTCCAAGAAGTCTTGGTAAACAAGGAATCCAAATAGGAAAGTAAAGATCACAATTCCTAACTCCACAGGGAAATACAGCTCAGCCCAATTGTCACACGATTTGGGGATCTTCGGCCTTCTAGAAAAATCAGTAAAAATATATTTTAGAAAGATAAATGTCTTATCTTTCCAACCATATATGGCACGTAACTTGGAAAATTCGGGAAGGCTTCCGTTTCTTCATATTCACGTAACATGTACGAAACTGTCCTGTCTGCACGTGGGCTAACTTTACTTGTAAAACTGTACCAATTGGCTCGGTAATAAATTCTAGAAAAATCACAGATTGAACTTCAAGGTGTTAGCTTTCATTTCCAATTGGCCTTGCGCTAAAATTCCTCCGAAAAGTTGATTTTCCCTTAAAAACCTTCTATGAGCGCAGAAAAGCTGAAAATCAGAAAAGTGAAGTAATAAGCCCTTTTTAAATCTAATTCTTCTACAAAACCTAAGTAAAAAGAGTACATAAATGAGTATATTTATGGACTTATCAAATACCCACAACTTAGATTTTGCTAGTCCTCGAGCAAAACAAAACGAAAAATAAAAACAAAAGAACAAAGACTCAACGCAAACAAGCGATCGACTAACTTCCCAATATTGATCTCAAAGATAATCACAAACCGTTAGCTAACTTCCAAGAAATAAGCAACAATAACTCAAGACATTATCAAAGGATTAACCAAACTTGAATTGAAAAACTTGGATGTAGTGTGTGAAATAGCCAACATTAATACAACCCACGACTTAAGCTTCACAGAAGTTAAATAACCAAATAAGAACAAGCTTCTACTTCAAATCTCATCACGGATGTTCACTCCAATAAAAGCACTCGAAATTTGACTAGTTATTGTCACTCATAAATATGTGAGAGGAATCAAAGCAATATGATATACTCACATAATTGAAATAAAGGCTGATCAAGACAAATATAAAAAGATCTCATGGAACGATATCACATACTTGAAACATTGAAATCATCCGACCATAGTACTTCCACACCTATTCTCCACATGAGGAACCACACTTCTCCTTGGATCAAGTAGGACTTTCACTAAGGTTGTAATGGGCTTAGGGTGATGGATGGAACAAGAAAAAGATATGGATGAACAAATTCTAAGGAATTCATAGAGCTTTCCATTATAACATCTTGCACTCTGAGCACGAAACTTCATATTGATATTGTCTTGAATATTTTATTTTTTTTTTTAAAACTAACTCCATTAGCTTTCTAATCAACCCATGTAACAAGTGTTAGGCCAATAACTCCCAAGCTAGATAGCTTTAGGGTATTAAGTGTAAAACACTCCTCGGGCTTAAAAACTCGAGTTGAAAAGGCTTCGAAATTAGCTTTATTATTATTATTATTATTTTTTTTTTTTTTGATAGTATCCTTTACTTTCCACATGATTGAACAATTTGTGCAATTTTCCCTTAACAATGAAAATACTCTATAGAACTCCTTAGAAGGGTATAGGATAAACATATAATAGATTAAGGTGAGGAAAAATGGGTAAAGAACGAAAAAGCTTACATAAAAAGACACAAGGGGGTTAACTAGGGTTAAAAGTGATATGTGTTGGCTAAAAAGGCTCAAACGAAAGAAACAAGGCCCATATCACTTCCTTGGATCCATGTGGTTCATGAAATATGCCTCGAATAGATAATGAAAGTAGTTCTAGCAAATAATTTAAACATCCTCAAGTACTTGACCAAAACAAAGAATACTGAGATCACAACGACTTGTAGACAAGAAAATTATCGAATAGTATATAACACTCAAGAACGAAAGGCACAGGCTCAAAAGCTTACATAATAAGGGTTATATAAGTCTACACTAGCCTTATTTGGGAATTTAAATCATGTGAACTCCCCAATTGAACATCATATTAATATGGCCATGTGCAAAAAGATTTACCAAGTTAAATCACAAAATTATGGTTAACACAAAGATAATGTAAAGAATTAATGTCATGCTCACAATTCCTTGAAAGTTAATGGCAAATAAAATTCAATCTCATCATAGAATTGGGAAGTGACCACCGCAAACAATTAGAAACAAAACCCTAAATGAAAACAAAACTAAAATTTTTTTATTTTTTTTTAATTGCTCTAGAGGATCGGTCCTCAAAGGAGAGGACCGGACCTCCAGAGAGCATGGCTCTAGGAAGTGCACAGAAGGACCGGTCCTCAATGAGAGAGGACCGGACCTCCAGAGGCGAAGCTCCATTCCAGCTACAGAGAGGACCGGTCCTCACATTTGAGGACCGGACCTCCAGAGAGGTCATCTTCTTCCAGCAGTGTAGAGGACCGGACCTCCAAAGAGAGGACCGAACCTCTGGGCCAAAATTTTGAAATTTTTTTTTTTTTTTTTCTAACACCCTAGAAATCTAAGAACAAAAACGAAAGAACTTGCCTTTCCCCCCAAACTTAAATGACACATTACCCTCAATGTGAAACCAAAGAACTCAATCACCCACAACTTAAAACAAACATTGTCCTCAATGTTGAAAACAAAGAAAACTAATTCATGCAAAGTCAATTAAAGAGAGAGAGAGGGTGTGAGAACTTCCCGGGTTTGTGTAGGTGTCTGGATGAGCAAATCATATGTCGAAGTGGGAGAGGATGGACAATGTAACGAATGCTTGGGTTGCCTCCCAAGAAGCGCTAAGTTTAAAGTCTTCAGCCAGACGCAGTTCTTTAGATGATTAAACAATAGATAGGGGCGGTGCATGCACGTGCATGCTCTCTTTTCCAAGCTCAAAAGATTCATAGTATGGCTTCAAGCGATGTCCGTTCACTTTGAATATGTTTCCCGTCTTGTCATTTTGAATCTCAACTGCACCATGAGGGAAAACATTAGTAACAACAAATGGACCGTACCATCTAGAACGTAACTTACCTGGGAATAGCCGAAGGCGTGAATTGAAGAGCAAGACTTTTTGCCCAATCTCAAAGTTCTTCCTTTGAATGGATTTGTCATGAAATGCCTTAGTCCTTTCCTTGTAAATCCATGCACTCTCATAGGCATCATTCCTCATCTCATCTAACTCATTCAATTGGAGTCGCCTTGCATCTCCAGCCTCTTTCATATCGAAATTGAATTTCTTGATTGCCCAAAATGCTCTATGTTCAAGTTCAACCGGAAGGTGACATGCTTTACCATAAACCAAACGAAAAGGAGACATACCAATGGGGGTTTTGTAGGCTGTCCTATATGCCCATAATGCATCATTAAGTCGCAAGCTCCAATCCTTCCTCGTAGGACTCACAGTTTTCTCCAAGATTTGCTTGATTTCTCGGTTACTAATCTCAACTTGTCCACTTGTTTGGGGATGATAAGGTGTTGAGACCCTATGTGTAATTCCATACCGCTTTAAAAGTGCCTCAAATGACCTATTACAAAAGTGACTGCCTCCATCGCTGATAATGGCTCTTGGTGTTCCAAACCTAGAAAAGATGTTGTCCTTCACAAAGCTCAAAACAACTTTTGAATCATTAGTCCGGGTAGGAATTGCTTCCACCCATTTAGAGACATAGTCAACAACAAGGAGAATGTAAATAAAGCCATAAGAGGAAGGGAATGGTCCCATAAAATCTATGCCCCACACATCAAATATTTCAACAATAAGGATAGGCGTTAAAGGCATTTGATTCCTAGAGCTAATGTTACCAGTTCTTTGACATCTATCACATGTGGAACAATAAGTATATGCATCTTTGAACAAGCTAGGCCAATAAAAACCACATTGTAATACTTTAATGGCTGTTTTCTTAGGACCAAAATGTCCACCACATGCAGATGAATGACAAAAGGTAAGTATAGAATTAAATTCAGATTCGGACACACACCTTCTAACAATCTGATCTGGACAATATTTCCATAAGTATGGATCATCCCAAACATAATACTTACTTGTTTTGACAAGCTTATCCTTTTGAGGTCGAGTGAGATCCTCCGGAATCAGTTTTGAAGCCTTATAATTGATAATGTCAGCATACCAAGGGTCCTTGGCATCGAGGGTAAAGAGTTGCTCATCGGGGAAACTTTCACGTAGAGGAAGCATGTCCTCTTCTTCATTGGATCCGTGCACCAGCCTACTCAAATGGTCAGCCACCACGTTTTCACTCCCTTTCTTGTCTCTAATCACCAAATCGAATTCTTGAAGCAAGAGAGTCCACCGAATCAGTCGCGGCTTGGCGTCCTTCTTGTGGAGGAGGTACCTAAGTGCTGCATGATCAGAGAATACAATTACTTTAGTGCCAATAAGATATGATCTAAATTTCTCTAAAGTAAAAATAACAGCAAGCAACTCCTTTTCTGTAGTTGAATAATTCAACTGAGCATCATTCAAAGTCCGGGAGGCATAATAGATGGCATGTGGTACATTGTGCACCCTTTGTCCAAGCACGGCCCCCACTGCATAATCTGAGGCATCACACATCAACTCAAAGGGAACATTCCAATCTGGCGGCTGCATGATAGGGGCAGATGTCAAAAGCTCCTTAAGCTTGTCAAATGCAGCCAAGCACTCTTCATTAAACTCGAATTCCACATCTTTGCCAAGCAATCGACATAGGGGCCTTGATATCTTT
Source organism: Dryas octopetala (assembly GCF_963921425.1). Taxonomy (NCBI): domain Eukaryota; kingdom Viridiplantae; phylum Streptophyta; class Magnoliopsida; order Rosales; family Rosaceae; genus Dryas; species Dryas octopetala. Next base: position 204,661 of record NC_141370.1, read on the forward strand.
GAAAAATCCTTAATGAAACGCCTATAGAACCCTGCATGTCCTAGGAGTGACCTAATTTCCTTCACGGTTTTGGAGGGCTGCAAGCTTCTCACAATGTCGATTTTTGCCTTGTCCACTTCAATTCCCCTACAAGAGATAATGTGACCTAATACAATACCCTGCTGTACCATGAAGTGGCACTTCTCCCAGTTGAGCACTAAATTGCATTCCTGACACCTTTTTAACACTAAAGAGAGGTTGTGAAGACAAATATCAAATGAATCACCAAAAACAGAAAAATCATCCATAAATACCTCTATTATCTCCTCCACCATATCAGAAAAAATTGACATCATGCAACGTTGAAAAGTGGCAGGTGCGTTACATAAACCAAAAGGCATACGCCTATAAGCAAACGTACCAAATGGACAGGTAAAGGTGGTCTTTTCTTGATCTTCCGGAGCAATGGCAATTTGATTGTATCCAGAGTATTCATCCAAAAAACAATAATGACTATGACCTGCAAGACGCTCAAGCATTTGATCAATAAATGGTAACGGAAAGTGATCCTTACGTGTCGTGGTATTGAGCTTTCTATAGTCTATGCATACTCTCCAACCCGTTTGAATTCTTTGATGCACCAACTCATTGTTTTCATTCTTCGCAACGGTAATTCCGGATTTCTTAGGAACAACTTGGACGGGACTTACCCACTTGCTATCCGAAATGGGGTATATAATTCCCACGTCCAAAAGCTTCAAAACTTCCTTCTTAACGACTTCTTTCATCACCGGATTCAGCCTCCTTTGGGCTTCCCTTGTAGGTTTCGATTCTCCCTCTAAAAGGATCCTATGCATGCACTTTGTAGGGCTTATTCCTTTGATGTCTGCAATGGTCCAACCTAAGGCAGTCTTGTGCTCCCTTAGAACTCGAATTAGTTTGTCTTCTTCGGATGTGCTCAAATTTGAAGCAATGATCACAGGTAGCGTCGTTTCGTCACCTAAATATGCATATTTCAAGTTCTCCGGAAGGGGTTTTAGCTCAACCTGTGGTGCCTTCACAATAGAGGAAACAAGCTTATTAGTAGATAACGAAAGAGGCTCAAAAATAGAGTTAGACTTACCTCTTTGGGGAGGCAAGGCCTCAAGCATGTTCACAGCTTCAAGCTAGTACAGCTGTGTTTCCCTCTTTGTTCACAGTTTTAGGGCTTTGGATGAGTGCCCTTTCCAATGGAGTCTCTCCTTGTGATACATTAAACGTTTTTTGTACCATCTGCTCAAGTACATCTATGGAAAAACAAGCATAATCGTCATTAGGATATTTTAAAGCATCAAATACCTTAAATTCCACGGTTTCCTCATCGAATACCATTGTGAGAGTGCCTTCATACACATCAATTTTTGTCCTTGCTGTTCTCATGAATGGACGTCCTAGAATCAATGGAAGGTCTTTTCCAGGAATAGGAACTTCCTCCATCTCGAGCACTAAAAAGTCGGCTGGAAAAATTAGCTCATTCACCTTGACCAAAACATCTTCCAACACTCCCTTAGGATACTTGATTGATCGATCAGCCAATTGTATGCTCACGGAAGTCTTCTTAAGCTCCCCTAAATTTAAGGATTCAAAAACAGAAAAAGGCATCAAATTAATTGAAGCACCTAAGTCTAATAAAGCATGTTCAAACCTTTGATTTCCAATGAGACAAGGTATAGTAAAACTCCCTGGATCCTTTAGTTTAGGAGGCAATTTACGCAATAGCACAGCTGAAACTTCTTCACTCAAGGCCACGGTTTCATGCTCCTTGAACTTCCTTTTATTTGTATAAAGATCTTTGAGGAATTTTCCATAGCTCGGAATTTGCTGGATTGCATCGAGCAAGGGAATGTTCACTTGCACTTTTCGGAAAGTCTCTAGGATATCCTTTGAAACTTGCTCCTTCTTTGAATTCAAAAACCTACGAGGAAATAATCGAATGATCCAAAAGAGAACTTACCTTAGAGTTGTCACTTGGAACCGTAAGCTTGGGAGAGGGGGCAGCCACAGTTTTGGTTGAATTTCTCTCTTTACTGTCATCCTTTCCCACCTCCTTTCCACTTCGAAGAGTAATCGCCTTTACAGTTTCATAGCCTCGATTAGGATTTGGAATTACTTGGCTTGGAAGCTGTCCTGGCTCTCTTTGACTCAAGGAGGCTGCAATTTGTCCAACTTGGTTTTCAAGGCTCTTGATTGCTGTAGACATTTGTGCATGTGTTTGCCTTGTTTCCTGCATAAAACCTTGAGTGCTTAATGCCAAAGAATTAACTAACTCTTCTAAAGACTTACCTTGCCTAGGAGGTGGTGGTGGTGCAATTTGTTGAGGAACAAACTGATTTTGTTGAACCGGTGTTGTTTGCACGTTTTGGTTGTTCTTCCATCCAAAGTTAGGGTGTTGCCGCCATCCCGGATTATAGGTGTTAGAAAATGGATCATTTCTTGGCTTTTGTTGCTGCATATAGTGTGCTTGAGCCATCTCTTCTCCATCACCATACAAACTTGGACAAGACTCCGTAGGATGTCCGGGATTAGCACACACAGTACACACAGCACACACTTGTGCTTGAGGGATTAACTGCTTAACAAGGTTAGTCAAATTAGCTATTTGAGGACCAATATCACTAACACTTACCTCATAAACACCTGCTTTCTTTGGGGGAGCTCTCCGGTAATTAAACTGTTGAGAGTTTGCTGCAATGTTCTCAAACATCTCCTTAGCTTGAGTAGCACTCTTATTCATCAAGCCTCCTCCACTAGTAGCATCAACCATCATCCTCTCTAAATCGAGTAATCCCTCATAAAAGTATTGCATAAGTAGCCAATCTTCAATTTGGTGATGAGGGCACGAAGCTAGGAGTCTCTGAAACCGATCCCAATACTCATGAAATGATTCTCCATCTAGTTGCTGCACTCCCATGATCTCCTTCCTAATACGGTTTGTCTTTTGAGCTGGAAAGAACTTTGCAAGGAATTTGGAAGCCAATTCTGTCCATGTAGTGATAGATGCACTAGGTAAAGAATAAAGCCACTCCTTGGCTTGTTCCTTGAGTGAGAATGGAAACAAACGCAATCGGATTGCCTCATCACTAATCCCTCCATTGTGCATAGTCGCGCACACGGCAAAGAAATCCTTGATGTGTATGTGAGGATCATCCCCAGGCTTGCCATAGAATTGCGGCAAAAGGTGAATGGTGCCACTCTTGATCTCAAAGGTGGTCGTAGTGGCTGGATACGCAATGCAAGACGGCTGGTCCAATGCTCTAGGAACCGTGAAATCCTTCAAAGGTCGGGTGAGGTTGTTAAGTGCCAACTCGTCTCCCATCTTGATTGGAAGTGTAGCTTGCGTATTTTTATCTCGGCGGAGATAACGAAGTGTGTTCTCTAGTTCAGGGTCGTATGGTATAAGCTTGGAACCTTGCGAACGACGACCCAGCATATACCTGAAATTGAAAACAAAACTTAATTAGATAAACAATCCCCGGCAACGGCGCCAAAAACTTGTTGGTAATTTTTAACAACAATATTAAAACCTTGCAAGTGCACAAATCAAATGATAGTATAGTAAGCAAGCAAGGGTCATTCCCACAGAGATTGTAATCTAAAGAGATGTTTATCAATGTCACACAAAGAAAACTAGAACACAATTAAACACGAAAATAAAGATTGAAATCACAAGGACTTCCACACACACGCCAACACCAAAAGGGTTTTGATTTAATTTTGTAAATAAAACAAAACAAGGAAAAGAAAACAAAACAGAATTTAAATTAGAGTTTCAGAGAAATTGGTTTAAAATCAATCAAGAACAATAGCTAGGACTCACTATCCACCTCCAAACAATCAATCAATCCATAAACAACAATAGATAATCAATTTCTAGCAAGCATATGATGACGACACTCACAACAAGATCATGGCATTTGACTCTAGTTGTATGATTCTCTCTTAAGTGTATGTAAGGTGTATGGCATTTACATCAATACGTGTATTCTTAATTGAAATCCAGTATGGCATCTACTCAAATTAACAATCAAAAATCCATTAAGATCAAAGAGAATATGAGTGTCACAAAAACCCTAAAACATGGCATTTGTTATTAGGAATTCAAGAATCGATTTCTCATAATTAGTTCTTAACCCAATTATTCGTTGCAAACAAAAACACATTCAATATGGCAATTGACCTATGTTCTACAACAATTTAATTCCGATACATGCTTCAAAGTTAGCTACTCAAAGAATCAAAATATCAGAATTCACATAATATAGAGAAACCGAAATCATCACGCTTGTAGAAACTGAAAAATCCATTCAAACTTGTTTATAGAATTGAAATCATGTTTAGGGCTTCAAGATTAAGCCCTAACTAACAAGAAATTAGTTACTCATGTTCTTGGATGAACTCAAAAATAAATACATAAGAACTGAAAATTCAAAGAAGAAAGGAAAAGAAAGAACTCGCTAGCAGCTTTCTCCTCTTGCCGTTGATCTCCTTAGGACATGATTCCCCTTGTATGGGGCCTTGGCTGGCTTTTTATATGACTTACATCAAAGTCCTAAACCCTAAAATTGACTGAAAAGTCGTCCAAGAAGTCTTAGTAAACAAGGAATCCAAATAGGAAAGTAAAGATCACAATTCCTAACTCCACAGGGAAATACAGCTCAGCCCAATTGTCACACGATTTGGGGATCTTCGGCCTTCTAGAAAAATCAGTAAAAATATATTTTAGAAAGATAAATGTCTTATCTTTCCAACCATATATGGCACGTAACTTGGAAAATTCGGGAAGGCTTCCGTTTCTTCATATTCACGTAACATGTACGAAACTGTCCTGTCTGCACATGGGCTAACTTTACTTGTAAAACTGTACCAATTAGCTCGGTAATAAATTCTAGAAAAATCACAGATTGAACTTCAAGGTGTTAGCTTTCATTTCCAATTGGCCTTGCGCTAAAATTCCTCCAAAAAGTTGATTTTCCCTTAAAAACCTTCTATGAGCACAGAAAAGCTGAAAATCAGAAAAGTGAAGTAATAAGCCCTTTTTAAATCTAATTCTTCTACAAAACCTAAGTAAAAAAAGTACATAAATGAGTATATTTATGGACTTATCAACCAGTTATACGATTAAAACTCATATTATTCATTTATAAGATATCAATTATAAATATAATACTGATATAATATATTATAAATATATCATTTATTGTGTTTTTAACCATCCGGGAAGGAAAAATATATCGCATTTAAAAAAGAAACTGATGTAAAAAATGATATAGATATAAGTTCAAAACTGATATGTAAACCAATGAGAATAAATATCACGCTTTCCAATATCAAATTTTAGGGGCCTTAGATATCGGTAAATTACTGATATGTATGAGCTTTTTTGTAGTAGTGGCACGTGTCAAAACACGATTGGATTGCAAAAATCCAGGGTGTTACATCGAGTACCTATCTTTGAGACCAATTATTTGGAGTTTTAACCGTCCATTTGAGTGATCTTTGTATGGTTGTAAAGAGATGATGTAGAGTTTTAAAACGAGTATAAGTTTGGTGATTTTCGTGGAGGTTTGATAGGGTAAAATGCGAGCCAAAGTATAGAAGAAAAACTAGAATTTCTGGAAGTTACAGGCTGAAGGAGCAGGATGATGAATAGTGACTGTTCACCTTCCCCACTCACACCACCTGTGTGTGGTAGCGCATACGACTCCTGTTGCCGGGGAAAGGTCTCTCTCATTCTATTTTTATTCCGAGTCCGTTGGTGGCCTCTGTTTTGCGATTTGAGGCTTCCAAATTAGCAAGTGCACTATATACACTAAAGTTAGAGAGTGAGCGACTTTTTAATGATTATTTAATTGTGGTTTTTGTTATTTCTTGTAGGGGATTAGGCTCGGAAAACGACCTGGAGACACAAGACTATTTCTAGTGGCAGAGTGAAAGTTTGTATTAGGTGATTTATCTATCTAATTAACTTGATTAAAATTGCAGTTAGTAATCGGACCCCAAATTTTTGTTTATGTGATGACTAAGGGACTAATCAAAAAGACTTAAATCTGAAGTTTTAGATTGACACTTGCAAAACAAAATACAAGTTTTGTAACCAACACAAATCAAACACACCAAAAGATCATGTGACAACCTATACGTTTAGATGACCCATCACAGTAGGCATATCAGTGTTATCCACAACTACAATGGTGTGTGATTAACTAGATTGTTTTAGATGACATATAACAATACCAAACATAGATATTCAAAGCAGATTTGTGTTTAAAACTTGAGTAAGATATTGAACATAACACCACAAAATGAAGATGAAGGCACACATGATGTTCACCCAGAAAAATCACAAAAGGTAAAAACTGGGGGTCTTTTTCAGCTGACCGGGCAATCCACTATATAGAATGTTCAATACAAAGGGAGCATACAACACACAAGCTCAATCACTAAGTCCTAAACTAAGTGGCACCTTCTTACCCCTTCATATTTGAATATGATAGTGTTTATAAATTTGTGAAAAACTTTATAACACACTCAAACACATTCAGATTTTAGAGGATGAAAAACAAGTCAAGAAAATTATTTTAGTTTATCAAATTCAAAACCATTTTCTTACTTGAAAAACAATGAGCACACACCCAATTAACCCCAGCACTCATGCAACCAGTATGCCCAAAGATAATGTGCATGCCCTCTGCAAAACCATGATTTAGAAAACAATCTTCATAAGAAAAATGATTTTTCCTCATAGGTATAACAAAAACACACTCTCTCTAGAAATGTACAAGACATAAAATCAGAAATAAAAGAGGTGAAGAGAAGTGTGTGTGTCATACCCAATGTTTTGATCAAAACCAATTTCACCAACTCTTGCACACGTGGAGGATTCCACTTGGTTTGAGCTAAAAAACAAAATGATAGCAAATGGAATATCCAAGAATAGAATCATAGGTTGGTTGTTGATAAGAATGATGATGTGGAGAAAAGATAACATTGGGCAGCAAGAATTTCAGCTGTGAGAGTGTCTCCAGCTATGTGCGTGAGTGTGTGAACAGGATGATGAATAATGCATGTGAGATGTATTAAAAACATGTGAGTGAGAACATATGCATGTCACATGACTTATTAAAAAGAATCTGGGCTTACAGATATGGCATTGTATGACTGGTCCAACTTTAACACAATTTAACACATGTAATGGGCTGAAAAAGAAATGGGCTTTAAAAGCTAATTCATGAAATGAGCTCTTGAAGTATCTACAATTAAAAGTGATAAAAAAAGCATTGCAGTGCACGTGTGAAAAAAATTTTCCTTATGATCAGTAAGTGACTAGTCAAATAGACACAAAACTTCATGAAGTGCATTATACCTTAGAGCCTTTTGCATTGCAACTTCATTCTTGATTTCTTCAACACAAGTGTTCTTAACCTTAATTCTAGCCTAGAGTTGTGAGTGAATAATTAAAACATAAATACATTGATTTTGACAAGGAATAACCAATTCAGAATCCTAAGAACTAACAATCTCCCCTTTTGGCTTTCCTTGACAAAACAACAACTTATTCACCTCAAAAGACTTTCAACACTCATCCCAACACTTTGGTATAAGTTTCCGAAAAGTGTACCTGCAAGAAGAAGCACTAGCACAACATAAAACATGATAGCACAACAACCAATGCAGTTTAAACAACAAATTCTCCCCCTTTTTGTTATGGGAAAACAAAAGAGTACAAAAGAAATAAGGGTGAAGTTCAATAATACATAAAGTTGGAAAACATGCGAGAAAAATCAATGGCAACATGGTCAAAAAGAAACTAAAGTAAATGTCATATCTTCCCTATAATTTGAACTTCCCCTAAATGCTAACTCCTCCTAAATTGTGACTCTCCCTTTGTGTCATGGAAAGGCAAAAGGAAACAAGTGAGTAACATGCATAAAATCTTTCCAAAGGATGCAACAAAATATGCAACAAGCAAGCCAAAGAGAGTAATGAGGCAACAAAATGTTTTCAAAGAAACATAGGCAGCCATGATATCAAGTTAATACAACCCAAGTCAAAGCAACAAATCAGCTAAATGATCAAAAGAGAAGGAGAGAAAATTAGATAATACAGACTAAAAGCCAAAATGAATTGAACAACAGTTTCGAAAGTCTAAAAGACCACTCCCCCTTAATAAGAACTCCCCCTAAAAAATAAGATTCCTTTTTTGTCCAAGTTCCAGATGGTGCGCGATACAAGAAGGAATAGAAGACCTTGCAAAAGGAAGGCTCATTGACAGACAATAAACCCTTTTTTCAGACATAGGAGAGAGTGAGAAACTCAAAAAAAAAAAAAGGGTAAAAGGGAACACGTGACCTGGCAGGCGTTGGGCAGACAAATATCCTCAGATTAACAAAATACTTGTTCTACCCTTAATGAAACCGAGTCAACCAAAATTACTCTTGTATGACCAGTTACTGAAGCAGTCAAAACATACAAAATTTTGACAGAAGGCTTAGAGACACTCACATTTTCAATTCACCCATATTTAGCCAAGTAAAGCACATATAAGATGATTTTCTGGAGAGTATTTACAAAAAATGCACTTTAGTTTATATAAAAAAAAAAACAAATTTCAAAGAAACAATTGACACATATAGAGAACTTAGGAATTAAATATTTTACTTCCAAACACTTGTGCTTCATTGTTTTATTAATATTTAGAACTAAAACTTGACAATTTAATTGAAACCAAAGGACACTAAACGCATGAAATTTTCATGAAAGGATTTGAAACATTTCTATCCTACTCCAACTGATATGAAAAAGGGAAACTTGCAAGATTTTACTATCAAACGAGCACATTTGGGATATAGGGAGGTCATGGTAAGCAAACAAGACTCTTCAAAGGAGAAAACAACGACAAGGAAAGTCAAAACCAATGTTGAGCAAGTTTATTCAATAAAGTGAGTGCACAAGCTGACCAGTCAAGTTAATTTCTGATTTGATATCAAAACTTAAGCATACATTTTTTTTTAGCATACTCCTAGATTCAGTGCAATGTTTTGGTCCAATTTTGCGACTCTTTATCCTAGAACTCCATAAGGACTCCTTAGCACTCCCTCTAGGGATGTGACTTCTTTGGTCACGCTTCTTGAAATTTGATTTTAGAACATTTTGTTCGTGACTTCATTGGCCACCTTTTTTAAAAAAAAAATTCTAAGTTTAAAAAATGACACAAATGAAGAATTAACCCAAAAGATCAAAGCTCATACTCAATCAAATTATCTTTGAAAGTTACCTAACAATTTTAACTTAACTTGTTAAAATTTCTAAGAAAAAGAGACCTCAAGGCTTACATTTGACAAGAAGAAGGGATTATGCTCACTGACATATTAAAATTTATGTGGAAAGATCCCTTTTTGAAATCAAGTAGAGTGTGAGTGTAGTGTTGAGATTCTCCAATTATTATGTAAAATGCAAACCTAGACATAAAATAAAATTGACATTTAAGTACAAATATTGGAAGATAAATCAATCATTGGGTACACTAGAAATATGAACCACTCATTTACCACACACATAAGACTTTTCACCACCATCGAAAGTGACACTACCACTATCATAGGGTGCTAGTGAAGTGAATACTTCCTTAACACCTGTCATTTTTCTTTTTGTGGTTGAAAATGCAATCATGGGTACAAGACATTTGGTGGTATTTTTCTCAACCCATTTTTTCTTTGAACTTGACTTTTGTTTGGGTATTGGGGTGACAAGCATGTCAATCTTGGTTACCTTTTGAGTAGGTGGTTCACTTGATCTTGAAGTGAAATGTTTCTCTCAACCCGAATTGGTTTCTTCCCTCTAAGTTGATTACAATTTGGTCTAATGTGACACTTGATATTACTTGGTTTCCAAATTGAGGTGAGGCCATTATTTGGTATGACACTTGTTGTAGCTTAATTGAACTTAGAGTGGGATGCAACTAGACGAATATCTATGAAACCTAGACCTTTCTTGTCACCATGGTTAGATTTTGACTTGACAAAATTGGTCTTTGTGTAAGACAAACTAGGACTATTTTCACTAAAACCCAAACCGGTCTTGTCCTCATGATATTTTCTCATCCCAAGCATCCTATCAATTTTTTCAACTCCAAAAGTGAGCTCAACAATGCTCTCATTTGCAGCTTTCGCTTATTTTTTAAGTTTTCATTCGAAAATTTGAAGAAAATGTTGCTCTCCTTGAGCACTTTGACTTGACTTTCTAGATCTTGTTTCAAGATAGCCAATCCCTCTAATTCACTCTCTAATGACTCAATATTCTCACTAAATTTCAATTTAGCATTCTTAAGTTTCAAATTTTCTTGCTTTATGCTAAGGGTTTCGGTGAAAAGTAAGTCATACTTTTCACACAGTGCAATGTAAGACTCGTCATTTAGAACAAATTCTGAGTCAGACACACCTTCAACATGATCAATCTCCTTGATTGATGCAACAAATGTAACTTCATCATCCTCATTGTCTAATGAAGACTCACAACTATTTGAGTGTTCACTCTCACTATTACTCCAAGTGATCTTCATAGCTTTATTCTTGCCTGAGGAGTAATTCTTTCTATTATTCGCACATTCAACCGCCATGTGACCTACTCCACCACAAGTATAGCATTTCACATCTCTCTTGGAAGTTCTACCTTCTCTAAAGTTAGGTTTCCTCTCTTGTTTTCTCTCAAATGAATTCTCTCCATGAGGCTTGAACTTGTAGTCCTTGGAGTTGTTACCACTAGTCCTAGATTCTCTTCCTTTTTTCCTAAGAATTCGCCTAAACTTTTTGACAAATAAGTCAACCTCATCATCGGACATTGATGATTCTTCAGCCATTTTTTCATTAACCTCTTTTACACTATGCAAGGAAATATCCTTAGATTTCTTGTTGTCTATCTCATCCATTTCGAGCTCCATCTCAAAAGTCTTGAGTTTTCCAACCAATTTTCCAATTTAAGTTCATCTATGTTTTGGACTTCTTGAATTGCATATATGTTTCTTAGATTGAAACCTTTTTGGTAAGGATCTTTTGGACAATTGTAGACTCATCATAAGGTTTCCCTAAGAACATGACTTTATTTGTAAGGGCTTCCAACCTTTCATAGAACTCTGAAAAGAACTCGAACTCTTTCATCCTAATTTCTTCAAATTTGGCATGAACCATTTGAAGCTTAAATGACCTAACTTGTTTGTCCCCTTCATGAACAACCCTGAGCTTGTTCCAAGCTTGCCTAGCCGTAACACAATGTTGTATGTGTGCAAATTGTGAGGAAGATAGTGCAGTGACAATAGCATTTCTAGCCTTCTTGTTGGAGCTAGAGGCCGTGACTTCGGCTACAGACCATTCGGACCTAAGCTTAGGTGTTTCAATCCCATCAATAGTTCGAGTGGGAGGAATCTACTTAATAGTGAGATACTCATAAACCAATTCATTATATACATCTAAAAAAATTTCAAATTTCTCTCTCCAAGCAAAATAGTTGTTGCCATCAAAGAAAGGAGGGGAGTTATAAGACCCTGCAACTTGATCTCTTTTCATCTAGACTCACCTAAAAACAAACGACACCCTAGGATCTCTCTCTTTACTTTTAGAGTAGCGCTTTGATACCAATTGAAAGTTTGTATTAGGTGATTTATCTACCTAATTAACTTGATTAAAACCAAAGTCAGTAATCAAACCCCAAATTTTTGTTTACGTGATGATTCAAGGACTAATCAAACAGACTTAAATCTGAATAACTAGATTGACACTTGCAAAACAAAATACAAATTTTGTAGCCAAAACAAATCAAACACGCCAAAGGATCATGTGACAACCTATACACACAGATGACCTATCACAGTAGGCATCTCAGTGTTATCCACAACTACAGTGGTGTGTGATTAACTAGATTGTTTCATATGACATATAACAATACCAAACATAGATATTCAAAGCAGATTTGTGTTTAAAACTTGAGTAAGTCATTGAACATAACACCACAAAATGAAGATGAAGGCACACAAGATGTTCACCCAGAAAAACCACAAAGGGTAAAAACTGGGGGTCTTTTTCAGCTGACCGGGCAATCCACTATATAGGAGGTTCAATACGAAGGGAGCATACAGCACACAAGCTCAATCACTAAGTCCTAAACTAAGTTGCAGCTTCTTACCCCTTCATATTTGAATATGATAGTGTTTATAAATTTGTGAAAAACTTTATAACACACTCAAACACATTCAGATTTTAGAAGATGAAAAACAAGTCAAGAACATTATTTTAGTTTATCAAATTCAAAACCATTTTCTTACCTGAAAAACAATGAGCATACACCCAATTAACCCCAGCACTCACGCAACCAGTATGCCCAAAGATAATGTGCATGCCCTCTGCAAAACCCAGATTTAGAAAACAATCTTCATAAGAAAAATGATTTTGTGGAGAAAAGATATCATTGGGCAGCAAGAATTTCAGCTGTGAGAGTGTCTCCAGCTGTGTGCGTGAGTGTGTGAAGAGGATGATGAATAGTTGTGAGATCTATTCAAAACATGTGAGTGAGAACATGTGCATGTCACATGACTTATTAAAAGGAAGCTGGGCTTGCAGATATGGCATTGTATGACTGGTCCAACTTCAACACAATTTAACACATGTAAAAGGCTGAAAAAGAAATGGGCTTTAAAAGCCAATTTACGAAATGGGCTCATAAAGTATCTACAATTAATTAAGTGATAAAAATGCATGTGCAATGCATGTATGAAGAAAATTGTCCTTATGATCAGTGATTGACTAGTCAAATAGACACAAAACTTCATGAAGTGCATTATACCTTAGAGCCTTTTGCATTGCAACTTCATTCTTGATTTCTTCAACACAAGTGTTCTTAACCTTAATTCTAGCCTAAAGCTTGTGAGTGAATAATTAAAACATAAATACATTGATTTTGACAAGGAATAGCCAATTCAGAATCCTAAGAACTAACACAGAGTAAGGTCGTAAATCAAGTAGGGGGTCTTAGGGAACCTTTATAGTGAAGTGATTTGACTTTATTTAAGTTTGTGCAATACACATTGTGTTTGATGAAATTTTTTGTTTTTCCATGATTGTGTAACTTGTTTGATTATGTGTGTTTAATTTTATGTAGTAGCCTTACTTGAATATGCACGATATTAGGGATCAGTGATTGTCAATTAATCTATGATTATATTATTACTATTTATTTTTATAATATATGATTATCATGTTCATACATCATTAAGAGGGATTGATAGTTTTGGTATTTGATATGATTTGGAATTGGTCAGGGACTATGTGTTTAAAAAGATGATACAAATGTGTGGATTTATGCAAATAGTCTTTTGTGTAGTTGAGTCTAACTGTTGTAAGGGGCCAGCATCGAAGGAGTCCATTGTGCACAATGGCTATACCGATTGGCGACCAACTGTTAGAACAATATGATTATCAAAAGAGGGAAATGAGATGAATATTAGTATTAGTTCATATAAAAGAGCACTCAGGCCACAATGGTAAAATGCATGGTGTGGGACGTGCAGGCCTGTTTGTTCTATTATATGAATTAACTCGAATAGAGGTGGAGTCACCATTGCATTCATGCATTATCATTTAATTTATTATTTGATAACATGTTGTGTGTCACTTAGTTTACTTTGGTTAATTATCTATGAAGGTCTTTGTCCCTACTGAGCCATGGTTGAGCTCATCCCTCATAGACTTTGCAGGTTTTGAGACAAGAAGTTATACGAAACCGATCGAGAGTAGTTAAGGTGATTAGGCGTGAACCGAGTCTAAGTTGGTTTTGATTTTGAGACTAAGAGTGTGTAAACATAAGTGTAATTTATTTTACAAATTAAGCTTGAATCAAGTTTTGTTCTATAATGGAATTAAGAATTTTTCTAGTTATTTATTTTCTTTAGTCACATTCTGATTATAGGAGCTTATTTCCTTAATTAGAGTGTGAATCACTACTTAATCTGTGATTTACTCTTCATCTCGGATTGGGGCGTGACTGAATAACACTTTGACTTTACAAATACAATAGCAATTAGATTCGAACACTGAAAGTCTTGGAATGCCCAGGCATAGAAAAGAACCCTAGCTGAATTGAGTCATTAGCTAACAATTATTTGTTCTCTTTTATTTTGATTTTACTTTATTTTTATTTTTATTTTTATTCTTTTTATTTTCGTCCAAGTACAACCATTGATATGTTCATTAATTCACATCCTTTTATATCGCTCTTACTTAGTTTTTGTGAGTTCATTTGAATAAAAACTTTAAATTTCATTTAGTTTTGTGTTTTGGCCTTCCAAGCAATAAAATGAGAAATTACAGCATTTATTATCTTTAATAGATTTTCATATGAATCCAATTGTAGATGAAAGCTAACACCTTGAAGTTTTCTCAGGTTTAATTTTGTGACATTTGAAGACTTCTAAGGTGTTCATTTTGAATTTCAAACTCAGCCCAAAACTGAACCCGAGGAGAACTGAGTCAGCTGCATTGTGTGGGGCATAACGTTTTGGTCTAAACTTAGATTGAGGCATATGATATATGGTTGGAAAGAAGATATCCAGAGCTTTCTATTGATGTATAAAACACAATTTTTTGTGTTGGTTAAGGAATTCAAATTGCGCTCTAAATACGGCTCAGAAATCCTTTCAGCAAAAGGACAAATGGTCAAAAGACATCTTTCCATTTTGGGTAAAAGCTATCACATGTCTTCCTTCCTACTCTTGGTCCGCCCATTTTGAAAAAGGCTCTTCTCAACAATGTGAGACTCCAAATGAGGCAAAGGGAACATCTACCTATCTCCACAGCCATCAAGGATTAACCCTAGGAAGATAAAATATAATATTCTCATTTTTTTGAACTCACCTAACCTTTTCAATTCATTTCCTTTCATCCTAGCCCTTCATCTCATCCTAAAAAGTCAGCCACAACTCTCATTTAGACATTCTCTCTCTCAATTTTTGAGCTCCTCTCTCCATCATCTTTAATTTCACTTTCCATTTCATCATCTCATCTCAAAAACACATATCTCATCTTCCATATATCTTCCAAAACCCTAGCATTTTCTTATTTCTCTCCATTATTTATTTTCTCCATCTTCCTTCCATCAACTTTTCCTCTCCGAAAAGCCAAACACCATCACAACACCCATTCACCATACTCACCACCATTCTTGCAAAAGGAGCTTGGAGGCAATTGGGACAAGAAGCTATTTGTAACGACCCGACCCAAATTTCTTTAGGAATTTAAAATTTGTATTAAACTTTGTTTATTTTAAGAGACTTTATAAGAAAACAAAAATTGAAAGACCTTCAAAAAATTTTTTTCTAAATTACTTTAAAATATTTTAAGAATTTATTCGGTATTTTCACTGAAATTGATTAACTCTATCAAAAACTTATCAACTAAAAGTGTTACATTTTTTTTAAAAATTGTGAGACCCCATATTTTTCAGATAATTATTTTAAATATTTTGAATATTTATTTTAAGGATTTTGAGAATTTATTTGAAATTTAAAAAGGTTTTGGGTTAATTTTTAAATTGTGTTAAATTGGGCGTGACAAAAAGTTGACTTTTAAATGTAGTGGACTTTTGATTTTGACTTTGGCACGTTGGATAGGTCTTGAGTCCATGAGTTCGTAGACACGAAGCACACATCAATCGGAGCTACAGTTTAAAAGTTATGGATGTGTGAAGTTGAGGACATTTTAGACTTTTGGAATTGAGGATTTTAAATTCAGAAATCTCTTTCCCTTTCTAGAACCTTCTACCTCTCTCTCTCTTAAATTTTTTCAATTCTTTTTCTCTCCTCACACACCCACGAGCTGACCACCCCCGCCCCCCCCTGTTCTCTCTCTTTTTCTTTGGCCGATGGTCTTCTCCGGCGACCAGAGGCGGCGAGACCACCACCCAGTGACTCGCCATCCTCCTCTCTCTCTCTCTCTCTCTCTCTCTCTCTCTCCCCAAGACTTTTTCTCTCTCCGAGTCACTCTTCTGCAACACACCCCTGCGCACGCACATCAGTCGCCCAGACTGCACCGCCAATCACCACCACTGGCCTTCGCCGGCCACCACGACCCACCGGCGTGACCCCCTCGTGCCGACCATCCTTTCCCCAGCTCCCCTCTCGCCGACATAAACCACCACGGACGTCCCTTGGTAGCCCAGCCCCACGCGCACAGTAACGACGCCAGAGACACCCCTCTGTCTCGTTAGACTCCGGCCAAGCTTCGACGCCATCCACTTCGAAAATAGGTTGGTTTTCTTCCCTTCTCAGTGGACTTTCACTCTCTCATGATTTGGTTGTCTGATTTTGAGAAATTTCTGAAGATTAAATATGGGGTTTTAGGGCCATTTCAGGATTTACCTTGGGTTTTCGATTAGGGGCGAATTATTGTTGTTGTTTTGGGACAATTTCACTTCTAGAAATCTCAATTTAAGTTTCGAA
Source organism: Dryas octopetala (assembly GCF_963921425.1). Lineage (NCBI taxonomy): Eukaryota > Viridiplantae > Streptophyta > Magnoliopsida > Rosales > Rosaceae > Dryas > Dryas octopetala. The sequence continues at coordinate 221,159 of NC_141370.1, forward strand.
CTGAGAAATTGAATGGGCTTTGTCGAGGTCATCTTTATTTGGCTATTTTGGTCTTGAAAATGGCCACCTTGGGCAGCACCATTGTTAGTCTTGTTCACCACGATTATTACTTGAGATTAGGACTTGTTTTTAGAGCGATCTCTAAGTAGGTCGCCGTTTTGACTAGGTCTGAAGTTGTTGGAGAAGCCGAGAAGTGTTGGATAGAAATTTGTGACTTTGCCGATACTAAACTCATCTTAGGACGAATTTTCGATCGAGGTAAGATCTTGCGCTGTTTTCCTTAAGATTAAAATGTGTTTTGGTTTTGTGGTTGAGGTTGGTTTGGGCCGAGGAGGTTTCGAGGAAGAAGGAAGTGTTTATAGGGTAAATTTGAGTAAGTAATCTTGGGGTTGAACTAGACGACGAGCGTGACGATTAGACTTGTTTTACACGCACACACTTTAAATTTTGGTGAGTTGAGACTAATTGTTTTTATTATTTATTTCTAGGCGAGACGACGGTTGCTGGTGACGATCCAGTGGAGGCTCGAAGCTAGACTTCTCATTGTGAGTGGACTTTGAATTTTAATAATTTATGTTTTTATGTGGTTTCAATTTCTTTGGCTTAACTTGAATTCATTTTGAGTTTTAAATTTTAAATGTCTATCAAATAAGCATTTATATTAACTAAATACACTTATCTTGGATTTCATAAATTTCACAATCAAGAAATATTTTAGTGTGCTTTCATATATAAATTTATATTAAAAGTACGTACTATGATTTGGAATGGCGTATTTAATTTCAACTTGGTTATGGAAAGATCATTTATATTTCGTATTCTTCGTCTCAATGTTTATTTATATTTGTTATGGGATATTAAAATTTAAGGAAATGTATTTTGATGAGTTTGGTTTTGTTAAGAAGAGTTTTGGAAGAAAAATGAAAGGATTTGAGATTTGGATTATGTGTTTATGAGTTATTGATTTTCAAAGCACCCACTTCAGTACCCTTCCAGGTTATCAGATTAGATAGGTCTTTGGGACCCATTGCGGCACACACATAGGCTTTGGGCCGTGTGTCGTGATGCTTGACCCTTTGGGGGTTGGCTCTGCGTGCACGTACGACAGAATTTATGGCTCTGCATGCGTATGACAGATTCTCGGCTCTGCGCATGTATGACAGATTCTCCGGGTAACTGACTTGGTGTGTTGTATATGTATTATACAATTTTATGGTGATAATTTATTTTAAAATTATAAACTATTCAGAACTTTAAATATTTGAATTCTATTTGATAAATAGTTTATTTTCTATTTGGTTTTGAAGGATTTCAGAGAGTGACATGAGATCTTAGTGCTAAATGTGGTTTTGAAGGATTTTCTGAAACAGGAAGTTTACTTTTATTTTCGTTTTCATTTAACTGTCCACTCACTGAGTTTGTCTCACGGTTTGTTTTGTTTTGTCTTAAATTGTCCCCCCAGGTAGTAGCTTTGGTGGAGGTCGAGCCAATAACGTCGAGGCATTCGCGTCCATCTCCCTAGTCGGACCCTGTAGGCGACATTTTATTCTTGTAAAAATTTCCTTGTAATAGAATAGGAGCTCTGATAATCATTCTACAATTTTAAGTTGGATTTCTGTGAAATTGCTGGGTCTGAGACCCTATTTTGGTTGTGGTAGAGGTGGTTGCTGTTTAGAAGTGCTTTTTAACAGGTTTGAAATTTCTGGGTTAGTCCATTTTAAGGGGAGGTTCTGCCAAATTTTCGGTAGGATTTTCCTTGAATTTGGATCCCGCAGGATCCTTCCGGGTTTCAGGGTGGAATCCGGGGGCGGTCCTGTCAACTTGGTATCAGAGCATTAGGTTTTGAATCTCTGTAGACATCTAGGGTGTAACTTTTAGTGTACGAAAACGGTTTTCACTTGTGACAAAGTGTGGACATGCCTCTTCGACGTGGCCGACCTCATGGAAGTTGTGGTAAGTTTTGGGGGTTATAGTTTATTTGTTTAACGCTACGTTTATGCATTTAGCAGCTTGCTCGTGTTTTAGTCTAGACTCGTACATGTGATGACCCTTCGATAATTAGTACATGAGGTACTGAGATGGTGGAAACTTCCTTGATTTCAAGTTTGGAAAAGTTGGTTAATTGTACTCATTGAGTGTGCACTTTAAAAGTTTCGGCAAGACGCCACGAAGTCGATTCGAGCATTTAGGTTGAGTTTATAGATAGTGATTGGTTGAGTAGTTTGGATTCGTCCTAGAGGGATTAATTTTTATGGTGGCAAGACAATGGAACTCAGTTGATATTTGGATGAAGTGGGAACTGTCTCCATGCAATGATTGTGATTAGAGTAAATTTGCTATGTAGATAAAGGATAAGTAAAATTTGTGTATTTGTTTGGATGAGGTAGTTAAGTAAAACAAAAGTAGTAAATAATATCCTTGTTGATTTTTATGTGAGTGAAAGGAAAGCTTTGTGACTTGAGTTTGGACTATACATTTGGATAGATACTAAGTGTTGTTATGGAGTAATACTTGTGAATCTAGAGTTGATATTTGAGGGGTTAGAATAAGGACTATGAAGGATAGATATTTATGGATTGGAATAAAGATGCCATAAGGAGAATTAATAGTGTTATGGTTTGATTTTATTTGGATGTTCATGGATGAAAATTTAGGAAACTGAGTAGGGCGACACAACCTTAGATGAGGAATGTAGAAAAATTTGGATGTAGTAAGTATATGGAAGTGACTACCCTAAAGTAATGGAGTCAAGTAAGTAATGAGAATAGAAGATGGAAGAACATCACGTGTGGATAGCATGTAAATAAACAAGTGATTTAGGCGTGAAATTAAATTATTTGCTACAAATACTCCACGTATTGAGGTGAATAAGGATTTGATGGTCGGCATGGTAGGGTAGACTCTAAGAGTGGGCATGTGGTCAGGTAATGATAAGTGTGATATAATGACGCTTGGAATTGGAGACGAGAGATGTTATGTTAAATTTATGCAACGGAACAAAGATATCGAGTTTAAGTTGGAGGATTAATAGGAATTAGTGTTACTTTGGAAGTTCATGAATTTCAACTTAAGAGTTAGGGTAATGCGGCATGACCTATGACGAGAATGATAAGAGGAGAGAAACTAACATGGGTACAGACAATAATGGATTCGAGGTGAGAATAGAAAGTCCATTGTAAGTTGATTTCATGTGAAGTGGTGAATTAAATTAAGAGTGAACTTGAGGTTTGTGGTGATGCCTCTAACTTTTCACAAGTTGGAGTTTGATAATCACTTAGTGGTTTGATAAAAACCTAGAACATTAAAGATGTGGTACTTATATGGGGCAAGTTTTTGTTGGGCACTCGAGATGTGAACTCTATATGTCTTATATCCCTCATTGAGGAAGATAGATTACGATAAATATTCTTGAGATTGTGTAGAGATGTTATTTTGAATACTATAGGATACAATTAGAGATCAGAAGGTCAGTCAGAGTGGCGCAGCGGAAGCGTAGCGGTACTCAATCTAGTCACGTCGACAAGTGATCAGCGAAGAGGTTAACGAGGTCACCCTTGTATCCAAAGATTACGACTCTTGGATGTACTTTTGGACTGTTTTTGGGTTCACACTTCTTAATATCACGTGGTGATTACGCCGGAGAATCAAAAGTTTTAAACTTTAGTTAATTTCAGCACTAGCGACACCTTGTGGGTATATACTTAAAAATACTTGATAAGACCCATCATGGACTACATAGACTAATCGCTTGGAGCGAAATTTCTTGTTCCTTCAGATAAAGCGAAGGGTTATATGGTTTGCCACAATTAATAGCGAAAAGGACTGACAGGTCAATACAAGTAAATTAGTTAGAACTTCAAGCGTATTTGTCATGGACAGACAGAATAGTACATGATCATGCTATTAACGATCTCGATTTTTCACCTCGATTTTCGATGGACACAAAAACACTCACTCGTCATTTATTCGTAAGACCTACTCCTTGGGTAGAGTGATGAAATTTTTGATGGACCATCTAACACGTCAAAAGGGCGCACCAACACTATGTTTTCGAGACGGAAGTTTGTGGCTCACCTTTTGGATTTCGATATAGCGACAACTCACTTCGACATTGTTTGGACGAAGGAAGCGAGGTACTACACATAAGGAAAGATTTTTCTTGTTCAAATATCAAGTTGGATCGTACATTGGAGGAATCAGCTTGCAACTTGACAGGAGTTACGAGTTCGGGATTCACTTGTCTTTTACGATACATGCTAAATTTCGAGGACGAAATTTTTGTAAGGGGGGAAGGTTATAACGACCCGACCCAAATTTCTTTAGGAATTTAAAATTTTTATTAAACTTTGTTTATTTTAAGAGACTTCATAAGAAAACAAAAATTGAAAGACCTTCAAAATTTTTTTTTCTAAATTACTTTAAAATATTTTAAGAATTTATTCGGTATTTTCACTGAAATTGATTAACGCTATTAAAAACTTATCAACTAAAAGTGTTACATTTTTTAAAAAAATTGTGAGACCCCGTAGTTTTTTGATAATTATTTTAAATATTTTGAATATTTATTTTAAGGATTTTGAGAATTTATTTGAAATTTAAAAAGGTTTTGGGTTAATTTTTAAATTGTGTTAAATTGGGCGTAACAAAAAGTTGACTTTTAAATATAGTGGACTTTTGATTTTGACTTTGGCACGTTGGATAGGTCTTGAGTCCATGAGTTCGTAGACACGAAGCACACATCAATCGGAGCTACAGTTTAAAAGTTATGGATTGTGAAGTTTAGGACATTTTAGACTTTTGGAATTGAGGATTTTAAATTCAGAAATCTCTTTCCCTTTCTAGAACTTTCTACCTCTCTCTCTCTTAAATTTTTTCAATTCTTTTTCTCTCCTCACACACCCACGAGCTGACCACCCCCGCCCCCCCCCCCCTGTTCTCTCTCTTTTTCTCTGGCCGATGGTCTTCTCCGGCGAGTGTCTCACCATCCGGCGACCAGAGGCGGCGAGACCACCACCCAGTGACTCGCCATCCTCCTCTCTCTCTCTCTCCCCAAGACTCTTTCTCTCTCCGAGTCACTCTTCTGCAACACACCCCTGCGCACGCACATCAGTCGCCCAGACCGCACTGCCGATCACCACCACTGGCCTTCGCCGGCCACCACGACCCACTGGCGTGACCCCCTCGTGCCGACCATCCTTTCCCCAGCTCCCCTCTCGCCTACATAAACCACCACGGACGTCCCCTGGTAGCCCAGCCCCACGCGCACAGTAACGACGCCAGAGACACCCCTCTGTCTCGTTAGACTCCGACCAAGCTCCGACGCCATCCACTTCGAAAATAGGTGGGTTTTCTTCCCTTCTCAGTGGACTTTCACTCTCTCATGATTTGGTTGTCTGATTTTGAGAAATTTCTGAAGATTAAATATGGGGTTTTAGGGCCATTTCAGGATTTACCTTGGGTTTTCGATTAGGGGCGAATTATTGTTGTTATTTTGGGACAATTTCACTTCTAGAAATCTCAATTTAAGTTTCGAACTAAGAAATTGAATGGGCTTTGTCGAGGTCATCTTTATTTGGCTATTTTGGTCTTGAAAATGGCCACCTTGGGCAGCACCATTGTTAGTCTTGTTCACCACGGTTATTACTTAAGATTAGGACTTGTTTTTAGAGCGATCTCTAAGTAGGTCGCCGTTTTGACTAGGTCCGAAGTTGTTGGAGAAGCCGAGAAGTGTTGGACAGAAATTTGTGACTTTGCCGATACTAAACTCATCTTAGGACGAATTTTCGATCGAGGTAAGATCTTGCGCTGTTTTCCTTAAGATTAAAATGTGTTTTGGTTTTGTGGTTGAGGTTGGTTTGGGCCGAGGAGGTTTCGAGGAAGAAGGAAGTGTTTATAGGGTAAATTTGAGTAAGTAATCTTGGGGTTGAACTAGACGACGAGCGTGACGATTAGACTTGTTTTACACGCACACACTTTAAATTTTGGTGAGTTGAGACTAATTGTTTTTATTATTTATTTCTAGGCGAGACGACGGTTGCTGGTGACGATCCAGTGGAGGATCGAAGCTAGACTTCTCATTGTGAGTGGACTTTGAATTTTAATAATTTATGTTTTTATGTGGTTTCAATTTCTTTGGCTTAACTTGAATTTATTTTGAGTTTTAAATTTTAAATGTCTATCAAATAAGTATTTATATTAACTAAATACACTTATCTTGGATTTCATAAATTTCACAATCAAGAAATATTTTAGCGTGCTTTCATATATAAATTTATATTAAAAGTACGTACTATGATTTGGAATGGCGTATTTAATTTCAACTTGGTTATGGAAAGATCATTTATATTTCGTATTCTTCGTCTCAATGTTTATTTATATTTGTTATGGGATATTACAATTTAAGGAAATGTATTTTGATGAGTTTGGTTTTGTTAAGAAGAGTTTTGGAAGAAAAATGAAAGGATTTGAGATTTGGATTATGTGTTTATGAGTTATTGATTTTCAAAGCACCCACTTCAGTACCTTTCCAGGTTATCAGATTAGATAGGTCTTTGGGACCCATTGCGGCACACACATAGGCTTTGGGCCGTGTGTCGTGATGTTTGACCCTTTGGGGGTTGGCTCTGCGTGCACGTACGACAGAATTTATGGTTCTGCATGCATATGACAGATTCTCGGCTCTGCGCATGTATGACAGATTCTCCGGGTAACTGACTTGGTGTGTTGTATATGTATTATACGGTTTTATGGTGATAATTTATTTTAAAATTATAAACTATTCAGAACTTTAAATATTTGAATTCTATTTGATAAATAGTTTATTTTCTATTTGGTTATGAAAACAAATTTTGAGCTAGTTTCTGAAAGCGTTTTAAAACTGGGAGATTTCAGAGAGTGACGTGAGGTCTTAGTGCTAAATGTGGTTTTGAAGGATTTTCTGAAACATTAAGTTTACTTTTATTTTCGTTTTCATTTAACTGTCCACTCACTGAGTTTGTCTCATGGTTTGTTTTGTTTTGTCTTAAATTGTCCCCCCAGGTAGTAGCTTTGGTGGAGGTCGAGCCAATAACGTCGAGGCATTCGCGTCCATCTCCCTAGTCGGACCCTGTAGGCGACATTTTATTCTTGTAAAAATTTCCTTGTAATAGAATAGGAGCTCTGATAATCATTCTACAATTTTAAGTTGGATTTCTGTGAAATTGCTGGGTCTGAGACCCTATTTTGGTTGTGGTAGAGGTGGTTGCTGTTTAGAAGTGTTTTTTAACAGGTTTGAAATGTCTGGGTTAGTCCATTTTAAGGGGAGGTTTTGCCGAATTTTCGGTAGGATTTTCCTTGAATTTGGATCCCGCAGGATCCTTCCGGGTTTCAGGGTGGAATCCGGGGGCGGTCCTGTCACTATTTTGGGCATCCTTGGAGGAGTGACACACCTTAGGAGCTTGACTTCAACATTTAGAGTTTTCTCTTTTCTCTCTTGTTTTCATTTATGTTTCAATTTGTGATGTTGTTTGTAACTTTTATGGCTAGTAAGTAGTTTTTTGATTTGGGGTTAGGGATTTAGCCCTAGCCCAACTATGTAATGACTTTATAATTTGTGAAATAATGTCTATTTGGATATATATGCTCTTATGCTAGTTTAATGATCATGACTTGTATATATAAACTCATCACTTGCATGTGCATATAAAAAATGTTATCATGTAGAAATTGAAGATTGATGAACTTTAGTTTCTAAAGCATGTTGCATAAGAGTGTGGTAATTTAAAAGCACCTTGATTTGATTGTTTTAATTGTTTGAATTTCTCATCCTTACAACTTTATGCACCTAGGGTTTAATATGACATTAATCTTATAGTTAGCTATCACCTTGGGTGGGATAGTTGATAATATGAAAGAAGATGTGCCCTTTATTCACCTTGATAGGGGATTAGGAGGGAATCTAATATATCAAATTTGACATAATCACTAATTGCATTGTTTGTTACATGGAAGGGTTAGTGTGAAACCCTAACAACCCAAAATTTTATATCATCATCAATTTAAACTTGTACTTGAATTTTCTTGCTTTCTATTTAAATTAGCTTGTCTTTAATTTTAGAGTTACTTGTCATCAATCAACTAACCAACAATCAAATACTACTCATTTGTGTATATCATGATGCTTAGTCATGGCTTTGCATAGTACATAGTAGCTTGTTGTTAGTTTAATTCCCTAAAATCAATATAGCATGTGGTTGAAGTCTCAATCCAATCTATTGGGTACGACAACCCCCTACTTCTCAATCCATACTAAAACTTGACAATCTTGTACTTGAGGTAGAGAAATCAACAATCATTACTTGGTGGAACGCCCTAATCCCAGAAAGAACCAATGGTATGGATCGAATCCCAGCCTGACACATGGCAGAGATATTTTCGACTATAACATAAATTGGCACGTCTAGTGGGACACGTGCTAAGTGTTCAATATTTTTGCTTATTGTTTTGTTTTTGTTTGCGTTTTTAGTAGCTTTTGTTTATGGTTTATGGTTGAAACCTGCCAAGGGTTTGTGTGAAGAGTGTTGCAAGAGATTAATGAGGGAGGGCTGACTGTAATCCAACTTCAAAACATGACCGAACCGATAAGAGCTTATGGGGTTTCGGGACCCATAGAGGTGATCAAGATGCATCCAGACGTAGTGATATATCCCGATGAACAAGTCCCAGCCGAAGGCATAAGGCAACAAATAGATGAAGTTCGTGCGGCGAACATCATAATTGAAGGCATCTTGAAAGTGAGATTTAGAGAAATGATCCAAGCCCTCCAAAACATGCGGACAGCTATCGTTCAGGCCATACAAGGTCAAGGACAAGCGCATCCAAAGGAGCCACTCGAGCGAATGGCATAAGAAATCTCAACTATACAAGCTTTGGGTGTAAGGCCGGCTCGCATAGTGCATGGGTACCCTTTACCTAATTTGCAACAAGTGGCCGACCCCGAGCAAGCCGTCCCAGTTCAACCCTAAGGATGACCTTATGTTCCTCCACATAACCGAGCTCCACTAGCGAATTGAAATGGGGCGAGGTTGGAGGTTCAAAGGCACAAACAGTACCAGAATCATAACCATGTTCCTCGGTAGCAAGTTTGCCAGCAGCTGAGAAATAACGGAAACCATGGTAATGGAAATGGCACATGAATGGTTGTAAATGAGAACCATTTCTCTAGACAAAAAATGCCAAGGCTTACGAGAGCTGACGTTGAAAACATGATGGTGGGGTTAATGGCCAATCACGAGCGAAGACCAAGGCCAACCTATCAATTGCCATTCCCACCGAAGGTCAGGAACATGGACTACCCAGGGGATATCTCCTACCAGACTTCACACTATATTCTGGATTCAAAGGATTCTCCACCTTAGAGCACGTTGGGAGATTCACAGCCCAATGTGCAAAGTATGCATAGGATGAGACTTTAAAGACGAGAATTTTTGTCAATTCTTTAACAGGGGCGGCCTTCACCTGGTTTAATAATCTCCGGCCGAATTCCATCCATTCTTGGGTAGAACTGGAAGATCAATTCCACAAGTATTTCTACCACCCAACTGAGGTTGTCGACTTGGTTGATTTGGTGAAGATGTACCAATATGACGTAGATACTGTTTTGGGCCATATCCAAAGATTTCAAGAGGCAAAGTCAAAGTGCCTTGTTGTTCTTCCTAAAAAAGAATTTCCCGAATGGGTTTGGCTGGGCTTCATTTTAAATATAGAGAGAAGTTCAACAATGAGGATTTCAGAGACATCTTTGAGGTGGCAAAGAAGGTGAGGCGCTACGAGGCAGTTCTGAAGGAAGAGTCCCCAAGGAAAGAATTCTGGAAAGGGGACGTACTACTGAGGTGTGACTGCTCACATCGCGTATGTTTATCCCATCCCCATGGAGAATGAAAAAATTGAAGAAGCTGAGGTAGTGGTCGCACAAATAGTTTTTGACAAGCCTTTCACCTGCAAGGCATTGGCAAAATCAAAGAGGCCAGGTCAGAAACAAGTGGTAGTAATGACAGGGCCTGGTAAGAAAAAGCGAGAAGTGTCTATGCCAAAGGAATACTCCTTCGATATATTGGCAGCAAATAGGATCTTCGATTGTTTATATGCAACAAGGAAGATCAAGCTCGAGTCAGGCAAGAAATTTCCTTCGCTCGAGGAGTTGAGAGGAAAAATCTTTTGCAAGTTCCACGAAAGGTGTTATCATCATTCTACCACTAAATGTATTACATTCCGTGAACACTTGCAAAAGAATATTGAAATAGGCAAGGTAGAGTTTCCTGCTAAAGATAAGCAAAAGATGAAAATTGTTGTTTTTTTCTTAGAGCAAAATTAAATCAATCAATTAAAACATATTAAGACTCTAAGTATACTCGCAAGTGTACGAATCGCATTAATAGCAAAGGATGCAAGTACGAGGTCGATCCCACGAGGAGTAGTTAAATACACAACAAACCAATTTTACTTATCAACTAGAACTCACTAACACACACACGGCAGGGGCGTTGTAGGTTTTGAAACACACACACACCACCAAACACGCACACACACACACACACGATGATCTTGCAATATTGAGAATCCAAAATTCATTTCAATCATGTAATCCCCTATCACAAACCTTACTAGCAATCAGTTTGAATACAATATAGCAAAGTTTGACTACTAAAAGTTTTGATTATTATCTTTTGAGTAAACTTCATTTTAGTACCTCAATTATGCACTAATTTTCAATTTAGTACCCCAACTTTAAAAATTTGACAAAAAGTACCTCAACTTTCATTTTGTGTCAAAATAGTACCTCCGTTAGTTTTTCTGTCAAATAAACCGTTATCTGCTGATATGGCAGGGGTATTTTCATCTTTTTCTCCACATTTAAAATATAATAATATTTTTAAAATTTTTTGAATAAAAAAAATGAGTAAACTTCATTTTAGTACCTCAATTATGCACTGATTTTCAATTTAGTACCCCAACTTTAAAAATTTGACAAAAAGTAAAATTTTTTGAATAAAAAAAATTAAAACTTTAAAAATTTTTAAAAATTTTTTGGGGCCCTCCCCTCCCTGCCCAACTTTCATTTTGTGTCAAAATAGTACCTCTGTTAGTTTTTCTGTCAAATAAACCGTTATCTGCTGACGTGGCAGGGGTACTTTTGTCTTTTTTCCCACATTTAAAATATAATAATATTTTTAAAACTTGTTGAATCAAAAAAATTCTTAAAAAAATTAAAACTTTAAAAATTTTAAAAATTTTTTTGGGGTAGATAGGCAGGGAGGGTCGGGGGCTGGGTTGGGGTTGGGGTTGGGTAAGGAGGGGTGAGGGGCGATGGGACTGGGGTGGTCGGGCAGGGAGAAGGGGAAGGATGGCTAGGGGCGGGCTGGGATGGCTAAGGGAGGGCTGGGGAAGGGCTGGGTGGGGGCGGGAAGGGAAGGTGATGGGGCTGGGTAGGGGCAGGGAAGGGAGGGGAGGGACTGGAGCTGGGGGGGAGGGGTGTGCGACGGGGGCTGGGGGTGAGATGGCGCTGGTGCTGGGGGGAGGGGGTGCGACGGGACTGGTGGGGGGGAAAGGTGGGTCGGGCATGGAGAGGGAGAGGGGGAGGGGGAGGGGTAGGGGTAGGGATGGGGGTGGGCTGGGCAGGGGGGAGGGCAGGGGGCGATCAGGCAGGGAGGGGGGGCGGGCTAGGGAGGGGAGGGGTGGGGGCTGGCTAGGAAGGGGGGAGGGCAGGGGCGGATCGGGTAGGGAGGGGGGCGGGCTGGGGAGGGGATGGGTGGGGCTGGCTAGGGAAGGGGGGAGGCAGGGGCGGGTCGGGCAGGGATGGGGGGCGGGCTGGGGAGGGGAGGGCCCTAAAAAAATTTTAAAATTTTTAAAGTTTTAATTTTTTTAAGAATTTTTTTTATTCAAAAAATTTACTTTTTGTCAAATTTTTAAAGTTGGGGTACTAAATTGAAAATCAGTGCATAATTGAGGTACTAAAATGAAGTTTACTCTTATCTTTTAGCAATAGTTCCTCTATGACATAACTAGGAGCTTCCTAAGCTTTGCCCTAATTAATTAACTACACATGTTTCCTAAAGCTTGATTATACTTCGGATTGTTAGCCATGCAAGAGTTATTATTGTTCTTGGGGAACGTCAAACACATAAAGCACATAGTATCTTGATTGTCGATCTATATGAACTTCTATGAATTCTAATTATCATGGATAGGTTCTTAGGTTACCCACTTGTTACCAATTGAAATTATTATTCTTCTGAGCTTATTTAATTTCATAACTTAAACTAGATGCAATTTCCCTTAGGTGGCCAGTCAAAGGAATCATACAAATAGGATCAATTCTAATAGATAATATAATTTTGTTACATGCAAACATCAAACCAAAAACTAGAAGACTGATAGACTCGCGGTTAATCACATAATTGAAACTTCAATTTTCATCTCAACATGCAAGAATAATCAACTAACTAATTATAATAAACAAATTCAGAAGATAAACTACAAGATTATAAACAAAATCCCAATCCATTGTTAAAAAACTAAACTAAACTAAACAATTGAAAAAAAAAAAAAAACAAGAGAAAACATTAAATAAACACACAAGGAATTTCGGCACAAGAGAGAAGCAAGAGAGAGACCACAAGCAAGGAGGCTCATGGTTAGGGTTAGCTAGGGCTTGCGGCTAACTCTCTTTCTTCTTCCTCTTAGTGTCAAAATCCTCTCTCTCTTCTTCTCTCTATTTCTACTGAAAATCTAAGACTCCTTTTGTGATGAGGAAAGGGTCCTTATATAGAGTGAGGAGGTGGAGAGTCCTTAAGAATCAAGGAAAGATATTTTCCTTGCTGCAGAAGAGAAGGCTTGGGCGGTATCACTAGGGTTTTCCCTTGTTGGGCTTTCAACTTGGGCTGTTTTGGGCGTCACTTATTTTTTGGTCAACGAACTACTGCGCTACCTCCACTAAAATGGCCATATCATGAGTTAGGCACCTCGGAATCGAGATCCGTAAAATTTCCTGCAAAGTTAACATCCGTACCTTTCCAACGATATATGGAATGCTATCTAGTTCGATCTGGAGAAGTACATAATTGATGTCGAAATTGCTATTCCATTTTCCAAGGTGAAACTTTCCTTGTGAGATTTGATTTCCTTGTAATCTTTGACTGAATCTTCCAAGATCTTCCTTCTAAGACTAGGGTAGCTTGTGCATGGCCCATGGTTCATGGCTCTCATGTGAGGTCCATGTGACTTGATGAGATGGTATGGTTGACCATTGACTTTAACTTTTGACCAAAAGTCAACCTTGACCAAAAAGATTCCCCTAAAGATTTGTCAAAGGTTCTCTAAAGATTCTTTCCAGATTTTTTTTCCATTTTTTCCATTTTTTAGCTCCAAATCACCCCATTATGCTTATTTTCCCATATTTGCTCTAATTACATACAAAATGCTAAAATAAACTAAAAAGACACAAAATATCGAGTTCTTGCACTCTAGGTTAGGGAGTTACTAACATAAAATGTCATAAATTGCACACTAAAACAAAATCGATGAAGAACCTTTCTTTGCTGAGGTGAGCATGCTAGATGCGGCAAGACGCAGCCTTGCCACCGAAATAACCGGAGGCGAAGAATGCGGAGAAAGGGAAAGCTAAGGACAAAGGACCTGTTATCCTTTGTAAAAGGTGTAGATACGAAGTCAAGTCTGAGGATTTGATGAAGTCTGGTGAGAGCGAGCAAGAAAGGGTATCAAATAATATGGAGAGTAAGAAGAGATATGAGAACAAAGAGAAGTTTGAGGTAAGTAGAAAATACGTAGCCAAACTCTCGACTAGAAGAAGCTCGCATGGGCGAGGAAGAGAATATAAGCGAATCCCATCTCCAAAAGTTGAAAAGAGAAAACGTGAGGAATCTAGAAGAATAGCGAAATGGGTGCCTATGGAGAGCCAGGTGAGCACTGAGCGAGAAGAGGCTCGAAGGCAAGTGTTTGGCAGGCTTCGTTCGCCCAAAAAATCTTCGCCATGGCGAGAAAGAGAAAAATCGAGACCTTGAAGGGTGATTTATCCTCACCAAAAACGAAGATCTCTAATTAACCTTCGCCAGGTGGAAACCCAAGTACAGAGGGAGGTAAGTCCCAGATCCTTTAAGGTTTCAGTACCACAAGGCAGGAAGTGGTATCAGTTTAACAAGGCCACTATAAATGTCAAACATATGTGTAGAACCTAGAAGAGAAGGCAACAACGGGTAGAGCAAATGGCTCGTGAAGCTGCAAAAGTGGAAGAAGCTGGAGATGTTGAACCTCGAATACTCGGGGGGCAATATCAAGAAGTGAAGAAGAGAGAGGTGGTTGGAGTTGAGTTGAAAGAGAAAATTCCACTAGTTACCATTGTCAAAGTCACGTTAGACAAAGGCAAAGGTTTGATGGTAGAAATTAAACATCTAGTCGAAATATCAGATGTGCAAGTTCACCGAAACATCTAGCCGAAATATTAGAGGTGATTGAGGCTGACCCTTGGCCTTTCTTGGCTTCAGCTAATTTTTTGCTTGCAAGGATATACGATGAAGATATTGGAGTTATGAAGTTGGAAAGAGACAGCCAGGATGGTTGGCCAACCAAGATCTCCTACGCGAAGACCGCAGGGGGCATCCCATCAAACTTCTCTGACATCTACCATTTAATCGATCTTCATAAGCGGATACTAGTCCTTTGGGCAAGCCCTATTGAGGTTAGTGAAGTCAACGTAGACACACGACTTTTCGTTCTTCTTTCTTACGACGACCACATTAGAGATCCATTATAGACCCCATATGTCTCTGATGAACCCTGCCTCCAACAACTGATCAATTTCATCGCTTATGATCAGGTTTCGTTCCAAAGCGAATCTCCGTAGCCTCTGTTTATAGGGAGGATAGCACGGGTTGACGTTCAATCTGTGACAAGCTATACTTGCATCGATCCCTGGCATGTCCTGGTGTTTCCATGAAAAAATATCTCTGTCCACTCGCAAAAACTCGAGTATTTCCTTCCTCTCGTCCTCTGCTAAGAAGTTACCCACTAGTACACTACAACAAAAACTCAAGTAGTTCCGGTCGAGTCCTCCACCAGCACCTCCATCGATTTCCCAGATCAAAGCCAATAAAAAAAAATAAAAAATAAAAAAGAAAATCCCTAATCCCCAAAACAGAGAAAAAGAGACAAATGGAGAGGGAGAGAGAGAGAGAGAGAGAAGGAGAAAGAGATAAAGAGAAAGATAGAAAGAGAGGAATATAGGAGATATAGGCGAGCTGGGGCAGCTCCGGCGAGTATGGCTGCCGCCGGAGGTAGGTTAGGGATGGGTGGGGATGTAACGACCTGGCTCAAATTTCACTAGGAATTTAAAAATTTTATTCGTTGTGGTCTTAATAAGCACAAAGGAAAGTTGAGTGGAGGAACCATCAAAATTTTTCTCATTTAATTTGGAGACAAAAATAAATGTTTGGAGACTCATGAAAATTTATTGGAGGTTATAAGGGTTTTTGATGAATTAAATTAAGTAATTAGGATTTATTGGAATTTATATGGAAACATTTAAATTAAGTTGAAGTTGAGGCGATAGAAAATTGGTAGAAGTTGAGAGGAACCCTTAGAAATTTTGAAACATTATTAGGACTCGGATTCATGGTTGGTGAATCATTTAAAAAATTGGACGGTTATGCCAATAATAGAAAAGTTTGGGTTTACAAAGGGAATTAATTAAAAGATATTTTTTAAATTTTCTAATTTTGTCATAGTTGGATAGAGCTCGTACTCACAAACGAGTAGACTAAATAGGATCTTCAATCAGAGTTACATGGAAGAAATCATAGTTGTTTATTGGTTAGGGGCAAAATAGTACATTTGAACCCCAAAACAAAAAAACCCAGCCAAGGCCTGGCTGTCACACATGAACATCAGAGGAAGGAAAAAAAAATTTGACATGGGGAAAGTGTAGAAGCTTCTACACTTCCGTAGATGGTTTGAAAAAAAAGGCTGGGTTTGCTAAACTAGCAAATGAAAGAGAGAAAGAGAGAAGAGACGAAAGAGAAAGAGAAAAGAAGAAAAAGAGGAGAGAAAGAGAAAAGATGAGAAAGAGGAGAGAAATAGAAACAAAGAGTGAAAGGTAAGTTCCATCTCTTTGTTTTTCTTTTAGAATTTAAGCTACCTTCGTTTTGATTTCTGATTTTAGTGATGTTTATATGGTGATTAGGGAGGTTCTTTTAACCCAAACAATCTAAGAAATGAGTGAGAATTGGAGGAGGCTAGGAATTCGAATGGGTGTCCTTAGCAATTTTGGGGTTTATGTTCTTAATTGGATTTATTTCTAGGATATTTCGAGGTTGGGTATTTGATTTGGAGGTTTTAAACATGTTTTTAAAAGTTTAAGAAACCGATTTGGGATGTTGAATTCAAAGGAAATTGAAGTTGGATGAAAATTGGAAAATCTGAAATTTTTTTGGGAAAATTGACAGTTTTCGGGTACCCTACTTTGAGGCCAATTATCTTGAGTTTTAAAACTCTGATTTGAGTGGTCTTTATATGGTTGTAAAAAGGAGATGCATAGCTCTAAAATGAGTCTAAAATTGTTCAATTTGGTAGAGATTTGGTAGGTCAAAAGTCAAGCCAAAATTGAGATAAAAAACTGAAAATTCTGAAAAAACAAAGGCTGATTTGGGGAAGGCGATAAACAGTGCTCGCCGACAACCCCCACTCGCATCACCAGCGAGCAGCGGTGTGTGCGGCAGCTCCGGTGGCCGGGGAAAGTCCTTCCCCACTATATTTTCGATTTTGAGTTCGATGCTGGCCTCCGTTTTTAAATTCGAGGCCTCTAAGTTAGCGAGTGCACTACACACATTAAGATTAGAGGGTGAACAAGGTTTTATTCATTATTTAACTATGGTTTTTGTTGTTTTTATGAGAAAATTAGACTCAAAGGATGACCGAGAGACACGAGAGAATTTCTAAAGGCGGATTGAGAATAATTCAAAGGTTCAAGGGATCCTGAGATGGATTGAACGTATCTGAGCTAAATACAGTGAGTGGACTTTTTTTTAAAAAGTGTTTTAATGAATTTCACGATTTAATTCATATTTGTTATCTTGAGTTTTATTGAGATTGATGAATCGTGAGTTGGACTTTTGTTTTCAAAATAATTTTATGATTTTAATGATTTATTTCGCATTGGAATAGTTATATTTGAAGCTTTCATGATAAGGGTTATAAAGGTTTGGGTTCTTGATGTGTAATTGTCTTAATCAAGTGTTTAACATTTTATATAAATTATGATTTGCATCGTATATGATTGATAAGTTAGCCATGACTTTATAACCTTGGAGCATGATTTTAAGAAATCATTTCATTGGGTTTGAGTGTTGTCAAGTTTTAATAAATCAAATATGTTCGAGATGTTTCATGGTTTAGAAAAAGTCATGCACCTATTCGAGAAAAGATTTTAATTATTGTTTTGGAATAACATCCTTAGAAAATTTGATTTATAAATTCATGAGTTTGAGCATCTTTGTTTTGTAATCCTTTAGCTTGGCATTTGAATTCATGGTTTTAAGAGCTATTTATGGGAAAATCATCTTGATAATCTTTCATCCTTTATTTATGTAACGACTCAGCCCAAATTTCAATTGAAATTTGAATTCTTATTTAACTTTGGTTTTTAAAAGACTTTAAAGGAAGTTTAGTTGTATGACTGTGGAAAAAAATTTCTAAATTTCTTTAGAAGTTTTTGAGAATTTATGCGATGTTTCCACCGAAATAAATTTTTTTTACGTTATTTAAAGTTTATTTAGTTTAAAATGCTCCGTTTTAAATTGTGAGACCCCGTATTTTTCCAAGATTTATTTTGAAAAATATTTTAAATATTTTGAGAATTTATTTGAGAAATAAAAGGTTTTGGGTTAAATCTTAAATTTTCTTTTTAAATTAGTTTGACCCAATTTTGACTTTTTATTTAATGGGCTTTTGACTTCGAGTTTAGGCTTGTTGGAAAGGGTTCGAACATATGAGCGCGTATCGGAGTTTCAGTTTAAGATTTATAGTCTATTGAAGAAAAAGGGCATTTTAGACTTTTGACTTTGGAGTTAAAAAAAATATAAAAGAAATATAAAAAATTCAGAAAATTCCCTCTCCTTCAAGAACCCTCTACCTCTCTCTTAAATTTTTTTCATTCTCTCTCTCTCTCTCTCTCTCTCTCTCTCTCTCTCTCTCTCTCTCTCTCTCTCTCTCTCTCTCCCACACACCCCATTCTTTCTCTTTTTCCCATTTCTCCTTCTCTCTTCCGCAACCCCCATTTGTCCGCAACCACCAGCTGCCACAGCCACCACCACCGACCTCCGACGAGCACCCCCAGGCGCCGACCACCCTCCCCTGACCTCTCTCTCTCTCTCTCTCTCTCTCTCTCTCTCTCTCTTTCTTTCTCTCTCATATTCTCTCTTTCTTTCTCTCTCCTCTCCTGCATCCCTCCCCTGCGCACACCAACCCAGCCACCACCACTGGCCTTCGCTGGCCACCACGACCCACCGATGTGAACCCCACCAGCCGACCAACAATTCCCAGCCGCCACCATCGCCGACTAGCCACCACGCGCACGGGAAATCATCCAGAACGCCTAATTTCCGCAGCCTCTCCCTCTCTGGATTCCCGCCAAATCCCAACTCCTTTCATCCCTATTTTTGGTGAGTTTTCTTCATTTTCCATTGGGCTTTCTTTTCCCTAAAATTATGTTGATTAATTTTGAGTAATTGGGAATTTGAAATTTCGGGAAATTGTAGCCATTTCTGGTTCCTCTGTAATTTTTGGATTGTAGGTTGTTATTGTTGTTTTCTTAGATGAATTACACCTCTAAGATACCCATTTGTCGTTTAGAACCTGAAATTTAGACTAATTTAGAGGAATTTAAGTTTTGGGTGGTTGAATGTATAAGGTTGGAACCCATTTCGGGTCTGCAGAGGTTTGGCTAAGTCTTGGGGTAATTTTGGTGATGGTTTTGGACAAATTTCATCCCTAGAAGCCCCAATTTTTGTTTAGAAGTGAAAGTTTAAGTGGATTTGGGAAATTTGTATTTTTGGCTAAATTTTGGTTTTGGGGCAGCCACTTTGGGCGGCACCCACTATGAATTCGAACCCCACTATCATTTCATGATTGCAAGTTTATTTTAGGGCAATTGTTGAGTGGCTTTTGAGCTTGATTGTGTAGAGTGTGGTTGAAGAAGCTGATGCTGTTTTGGGGCAAAAATGTGAGTGTTGGCCGATACCAAATTTCTCTAAAATGAGCTTTTCGACCGAAATAAGTCTTGTGCAGATTTTCTTTTAAGTTTAGGAGTTGTTTGGATGGTTTGGTGATGTTGGTTAGAGCTAAGAAGCTTTGGAGTGATTGAGGAGGTGTTTGTGAGTTTAATGGTACGTTGTAAATCGTTGTATCGGACGAGAGACAGGTGTATCGTTAGGTACACACACACACACCTTTAATGTGGTTGAGTTGAGGTGAATTTTATTTTACTATCTATTTTATAGGCGAGATGACCGTGGCTCGTGACGATCCTACGGAGAATCGAAGCTAGGGCTATCTTTGTGAGTGGAACTTCATGAATTTAAATGTTTTATGAAATACGTGATTTATATTAATTATTTGAGTTTTGGATTGAGAAATAATATATGTGAATGAACTTTGACCTATCAAACAAATTTTATGAAATTCCATTATTTTAATTATGGTAAGCATCTTGAGTTTGATCTAGGATTTGATAAATAAATGTCAGATTTCGGTTTTTCATTTTCTCTCGTATATAAGTTTAAAAATATGGTTTCACTTGACAAATTATTTAAATTGATGGGTCTCTTTTGGAAAGGATTCTAGCTTCTTAATTTCTCCTTTTGGCCTATTTATTTCTTTGATTTTGATCGAAAAGAATTGGTTGAATTTATATTATTTGAACTTAAATTGAGATATGCATTACGCTTATGGATATAAAGTTTTTGGGAAGTACAATGAAATATTTTCTATCAGTGGGAAAAGAAATTATGTTTTGGCCACAGAAAATATGTTTTCAAACCACCCTTGCAGTACCCTCCAGGTTATCGGATTTGGATAGGTCTTTGGGACCCATCACGTCACACATATAGGCTTTGGGCCGTGTGTCGGGATGCCTCGCCCTTTGGGGGCCGCTCTGCGTGCACGTATGACCAGGATTGCCTGCACGTGTTGGATTTTACTCCACGTGTGTGTATGGCCAGGATATCGCCTGCCTGTGCAATGCAGGATTTTCGCACAGGTGTATGGCCAAGTATTTCAGGGTATAAGCATGGTGGGATTTAATTGTTATTTTCAGGAGTTATTAAATATGGGTTTGATTGAGAATTTCCTTTTTGAGTTTTATCAAGATTTCCGTTATAATTTTTTTATGACTCTTTTATTTTAGAAAGTTTTTTATTGAGAAGTTATATTTTGATTCATTTAAATTTCTGGAGTTTAAATAGTTTTATGACATCCTTAAAGATCGTAAGATGGTTTTAAAACTAGGGGATTTTAAAGAGTGATGTGAGACCTTAGAGGATATTTGATTTTAAAGGAATTTGAAAGGATGAATAACTTAAATGTTTTGTTTCTATATTTTGGCCACTCACTGAGAGTTATCTCACGTTTTCTTTATTTTGTTTATAACATTTTCCCCTCAGGTATTATAGATCGCTGAGGTTGGGTCGTACCACGTCGAGGCATGACTCTCAGATCTACGGCGTCATTTCCTTTAAGTTGAGGAGTTAACTTTTATATTGTAATGAAAATTTAGTTATGCACTAATTGTCATGTGCTTTGGTGAATAAGAACTTATTGTTTTCGCTTTGTAAGTGAGTCTGAGACCTTTTTTGGTTGTGGTAGAGGCGGTTGATGTTTTTAGAAGTGTTTTTACATATTTCATAAATTTTGGGTTAGTCTATTTTCAGGGAAGGTTCTGCCGAATTTTCGGTAGGATTTTTCTTGATTTTGGATTCCCACAAGACCTCTCCGAGTTTCAGGGTAGAATTCGGGGGCGGTCCTGTCAATTTACAAAATTACTTTGGAGAAATATATTATTTTGAGATGATTTAAAAAATGTATAATTTGAGAATTTGTCAAAAGCTTAAGAAATTATGATTTGTATATCTTATTTATTTACAAGAAAGGTATTAGAAAGTTGCAGAGCAGTTTTCAAACTGCTATATTAGTACCCAACCCCGAGTTGTGATTCAGTTAGGTCTTTGAGACCTATCACGACACACACCTTTGGGGGCAACTCTGCGTATACGTATGACTAGTTTTGCCTCCACGTTGCATAGAGATTACTAGACACGTGTGTATGGCCAAGATATTTGTCTACACGTGTATAGAGATTACTCCGCACGTGTGTATGGCTAGGATATTTGTTGACTTGTGCAATTCAGGATTTTGCACAGGTATATGGCCAGGTTTCCCAGGGTACAAGTATGGTGTGACTTTTCATCTTGTTGAGTATTTTTAAAATACAATGCTTATATACAGTTTTGACAATACTCGATTTCGGTTTGGAGAACCTTGTTATTTTCATAGTTGATTTTCTGCATGGGTTTTTCACAGAGATGGTCAATTTTTAACTTGAGCATGACATATTTCAGAGTTTGGATTTCCAATTAACTAATTTACTTACAAAATGCATATGTTGATTTATTTATTACAAATGCATTATATCCTTTCGAGATCTCTCCATATTTCATATTTATGAGTTTAATGTGCATTATGAAGATTCACAGATTTGAAATGATTTTGAAAAGGGATTGCGAAATGAGTTTTAAAACTGGGAACTTTCAAAGAAAATTAGCAGTTTCTTAAAATGGTTTTCGAAGGAAAGGTTTTGAAAGTTATCTTGTCTACTCACTGAGAGTTTTTTCATGTTCCCTCCAGGTATTAGCGATCGACGAGGTCGAACCGTACCACGTCGAGGCATTCGAATTTCTCATCCCTAACTTATTGGTATATTGGAATTAAGGCTTTCCTTGAAATTATTCTAATGAGATATGATTATAAAGTTTATTATATATGCTCTAATTATATTTGATACTACTTGGTATTTGACACCCTTATTGGATTGTGGTTGGGGTTGGTTGCTGAATTAGAAGTGTTATTTGTGTTGTGTTTTTTGTCTCATCAGAAATTTCTGGAGGAAGCTACAGGTCTAGCCGAGAGTAGTAGGGAGACTGGGCAGTGGAGTAGTTTGGTGTTTTCCTAGTGGGGTACGATTTTGGAAGACAAATAGGACTTGTGCAAGACTTTCCTAGTGTGGGAAGAAGTTCTAAAGGGTTTTCCTTGTGTACAAGGGAATAGAATTAGCTAATAGGTATATTACCTAATTCTATTAGGATTAGGAATCCATATTGTAATTGGTAAGTCTATGCTCTATAAATAGGCTGCTGCAAGTCTCATAGAAAAGATAAGTATAGCTAGAGACTTCTAGGGAAGAAACTCAAAGGGAGACTCGGGTTAGAGACTCAAGGGTGAGTGACTTCAAGGGAAGGGTTTTTTCAAGAGGGAAAAACACAAGAGAGCTATTTGTGCAAGAGAGAAGAGAGCGGCTGCGAGTTGGGTAGTCTAGGGTTTCAATAAGTTCTTGTACTCTTATTCTATACATAGTGCAGCTGTGATTCTCTAAGGATCACACGGGGACGTAGGCAAAGTTCGCCGAACCTCGATAACAAATCTTAGTGTTCTTTGTGTTTACTTTTGCTGCCATATTGTGTTTTGTTTGCTAAATCTGTTTTAACTCTAGAATACATCAAGGACAAGATCACAGAGGGTGTTAATTCACTACAATTTGTTTTATAAACATGTAAGATTGTTCAATTTATAGGGGAGATGCTGTCGAATTTTCGGTAAAATTTCTCACTTAGATTGATATCCCTATAAAGATCATAAGGATGTTTGAGGTTAGTGGGCTGACACACTACCGGTGTTCGACCCCATAGGATCGATCGCCTTGGGTTCCAAGGTGAAATATGGGGTCGGTCCTATCAAGGGAGGGGGTGCGATCTGCACCTCTTCTTCTTCCTTTTTGTTTTTTGTTTTTAGTTTTAATATTTTTTTTAGTTTTAAATTTAATTTTTTTTAACAGAATTTACAATTTTAACCCTTAAAAAAAATCATATGAATGTCACGTGGTTTTTTTTTTTAACAGAAGTCTTGACAGAAGTGACAGAATGCCCTACATTGATACAAACTATTAATAAGTGTCATTTGTTAATACACTTCTAAATATGTGTCATAAGTTATAATTAACACCTAAGTATGTGTCCTAAATGAAAAAAAAAAAAAAAAAATCCCTTTAATGTTTCTTAGTTTTAATATTTTTTAAGTATTAATCTTTTTAGTTTTAATATATTTTGAGTTAGAAATAGAATTAAAATTTTATTTTATATGAAAAGACCAGTTTGCCCCTTATTTGGATGAAGTTTGTAACAAAAGTGACAGAATGTTCCACATTGATACAAACCATTAATTAGTGTCCTTCATCAATAAAAGTCTAAATATGTGTCTTGAAATAAGATTGATCTCAAAGTATGTGTCATATTTAGAAAATTTTCTCTTTCCAATATCCACTAGGAGTTAGTGAGATAATTCCTGATTTCCCTAGAGGGATTGTACGAATTGAATTATGCAAATGTACTAACTTTTTGCAGTGCAATTAAATATATTTTTAGTTTATCGTGCTTTGTTTAATTAGTATATGGTTTTAAAAGCCATAAAATTATATATATATGCAATGTTGACAATATATATATACATATATACATATATAAATGCAAATTTATACTGATGACAATTTTTTTACATTCCATTGATGCGTATTAGATGTCATCATTGCTTTTCAATGACACATTTTTTATGCATCAAGATGCATCTATACTTTTTAACGACATATTTTCATCTGATTTATAATACTGTTTAGATGTCATGCAATACCTATGATGACACTTTGACAAGACCGCCCTTGAATTCCACCCATAAACCTGAAGTGATCCTGTGAGATCCAAAACCTACCCTTTGATTTCTTTTATTTCAATCATCTTTAACCAACAATTAATAAAAATTTTATTGAAATTTCAACTGAGCGTCCATTAATTTTCAATAATCCCAACATAGTATACCTCGAAAACACACTTCTATATATTCCTTAACAGTCACCCCAACCACAACCAACAAGGGTCTCTAACTTGTCCAAATCATTCATCATTTTCCATAGGTCATCAGAGCCTCACAACTTATAAACATTATTTTTACACAATTAACAGTGTTCTATTTTTAAATAGAACACTGTGCCTACAATGTGTACAGAACGGGGTGAACTTGCCTCAACGTCATTGGCTCAACCGCTCCTAATTGGGGGAAAATTAAAACAAAACAAAGAAACTGTAAGGGAAACCTCATTGAGTGGACATAAAAATAAATTTAAAGCGGATAACTTTTGTAAACTCATTTTTCAAAATCAATGTAACGACCCGACCCAAGTTTCCACTAGAAATTTACATTTTTATTTAACTATGTTTTTAAGAGATTTTTTTTAAAAATGATGTTGAATTGTATTTGGAAAATAAAAAGGGTTTTGATTTAATTTTAATTTTTGTTTTAATTTAAGCTTGACCCAAAGTTGACTGTTAAAATAAATGGGTTTTCGATTTTGACTTTGGGTCCGTTAGATAGGTTTCATTTCCACGATTTGGTAGACACGTAGCACGCGTCATTTCGAGTTACGGTTTGAGAGATATGGGCGTTTGAAGCGAGGGGCAATTTTGTAAAATTGACGATTTGGGTTTAAAAAAATGGAAAATCAGATTTTTAAAGGGGATTTTTTTCTCTCTCTCTCTCTCTAGAATGTTCTACAACATTCTCTCTCTCTCTCTCTCCCTTTATTTTTCTCTCACACGCACTCGCTCCCTCTGTCTTCTCTCCCCCGCGACCAGCCCTGCACACACAGCTGCCACAGCCACCTCCACCTCGCCGTCGACCACCTCTCGCCGACCCCGACCCTCCGGCGATCCCTCCTCTCGAGCTGAGCAGCTCCTCCAGCCACCCCTGCGCGCGCGTGCTGCTCAAAAGGGCTCCTCTGCTGCAACCACTAGCCACCCCAACCATCTCCACCGACCACCACCCATCGACCCACACCACCCACCCGACCCCCTTCCCGCCGGCGCCGACCCCACCGAAGTCCTCTAGCAGCCAGCCCCTCCGCGCGTACAGCACCCACTCAGAAACAAACTCAGTAGCCACCTCGGTCTCGCCAGATTTTGGCCAAGCTACAGCGGCATCCACTTCGAAAATAGGTGGGTTTCCTTCCCTTCTCAGTGGGTTTTCACCCTCTTATGGTTTAGTTGTTTAATTTTGAGAATTTGTTGAAGATGGAATGTAGGGGTTTAGGGTCATTTCAGGATTTCTGTGGGCTTCGGATTGGGGGGCTATTGTGATGTTTTGGATAAATTTTGTCTCTGGGAAACCAATGGCTGTGTAAGATTGGAAGTTTGAGTAGGTTTTAAGGATATTGTTTGAGTTTAGTAAAAGTTTGGGCTTGAAACAGCAACCTTGGGCAGCAACCCTTGTAATTTCGAACCCCCACTGATATTCCATAATTTTAGAGTACTTGTGACAATTTGTTGAGTGGGTTATCGATATTAGTTATAGTGATTATGGTTAGGTTGAGCAGGGAAACTTTAGGGGCGGTTGTGGAAGTGTTGTTGGTTAATTCGTATAGGAACAGAAGTCGAGTGGGACGTTAGGCTCCACACGCACACCCTTTAAATGTCGCAGAACCGAGACTAATCTTTGGTTTTGTTGTTTATGTCATAGGTGAAACGACCGCGGCTCTTGATGATTCGGCTGAGGATCGAAGCTAGGCTATCTCTGTGACTGGACTTTTATTTTTTTTGAAAATTTTTATGGAAGTTTATAATTTAATTTATACTTGTTTTCTAGTTATTGTTTGAGAAATAAGGATCTTTGAATTGATGGTTTAATCCTTAGTGAGTTTTGAAAATCATATCATTTCAATTATTCTATGATGTTGATTTTAATCGGGATTTGATGTTTAGATTGGAAAATGTTTGGCTTTCAAAACCATATACAAGTGGTCGTTTTAGCATAATTTTTATATATTAATTTTTCTTGAACGAGGGGTTCTTGACATTTATTTCCACTTTTTTTATTATGTTTATAACTATTTTAATTTGGACCTATTGTTAGAAAGGTGAAATTGAGATTTTTATCGATTCATTATTTCGTTTTGAGAAGTTTCGAAAAAGATTTTGGGGAAGTTGACATTCTAAGTAAAAGCTATGTGGTTTGTCAAATTGTTGTTGGTTTTCAAACCACCTTTACAGTACCCTCTAGGTTATCAGATAAATAGGTCTTTGAGACCCATCACGGCACACATATAGGCTTTGGGCCGTGTGTCGGGATGCTTCTCCCTTTGGGGGCTGCTCTGCGTGCACCTATGACCAGAATTGCCTGCACGTGCTGAGTTTATTCACACGTGTGTATGGCCAGGATATTGCCTGCACGTGTTGGATTCACTCCACGCATGTGTATGGCCAGGATATTGCCTGCCTGTGCGATGCAGGAATTCTGCACAGGTGTATGACCAGGTTATTCAGGGTATATAGCATGGTGGAAAATGAATTTGGCTATTTTCAAAGATTATTAAATATGATTTTAAGTGAGGGATTATTTTGAACTCTATCAAGGTTGTTACGATGTTTTATGGTTCTTTTGTTTTAGGAAATTGTTATCTTGAGAAAATATACATTGTTTTATTGAATTTCTTAAGTTTAAATAAACTTTATGGTTTTAAAACTGGGAGATTTCAGAGAGTGACGCGAGGTCTTGGTGCTAAATGTGGTTTTGAAGGATTTTCTGAAACAGAAAGTTTACTTTTATTTTCGTTTCTATTAAACTGTCCACTCACTGAGTTTGTCTCACGGTTTATTTTGTTTTGTCTTAAATTGTCCCCCAGGTAGTAGCTTTGGTGGAGGTCGAGCCAATCACGTCGAGGCAGTTACATCCATATTCCTACTCGGACTAGTAGGCGTCATTTAATTTTTTTGTAGAAATTTCTTGTAATAGAATAGAAGCTCTGATAACTACTTTACAATTTTAAGTTGGATTTCTGTGAAATTGTTGGGTCTGAGACCCTATTTTGGTTGTGGTAGAGGTGGTTGCTGTATAGAAGTGCTTTTTAACAGGTTTTGAAATTCTGGGTTAGTCCATTTTCAGGAGAGGTTCTGCCGAAATTTCGGTAGGATTTTCTTTGAATTTGGATTCCCGCAGGACCTCTTCGGGTTTCAGGGTGGAATCCGGGGGCGGTCCTGTCAATCAAACCATTCTTTCTCAACACAAGTTTGGTTTTGAAATCCTCTAGTTTTAAAACTATTTCGCAATCCATTTCCGAGAATATCATAAAAACCATCAAGTGCGAGAAACTTGAATAAGTCATATATGTCTTCACTTGTTTTTAGCCAAGGATGGCTGGAAGCAACACTTTGGTCCATTTTCGTATGAGTGTGGGGCGTGCCATCCTCAATCCAAGTTTTGCCTCGATTGGAATAAGAATATGGTTGGATTGAGTAATTGTGCCTAATCTGATTCTTATCAAATGATTGATTGACCGAGCTAGGAACCACTTTCGGCCTAGGTTCTTTTCTACCTTGGGGGCAGGCAAGACTTTGTAACCAACAATCAAAGAGAATGGATGGAATTGAGAACATAAATAAGGCGTTTAAATAAATTACAAGGAAAGTAAAGAGCATCAAATATAAAGAAAATTGAAGAACGAAAACGTAAATCAAAGGAACTTGAAAGTAAAGTGAGAAAAATATAAAGGAAATTGTATTGAAATTGAATTGAAGAGCAAGAAGAAAAACTAGAGTACTTGAAATTAAATGAACATGAAAACTAAAATCGATACTAAGGCCTTGCAAAGGCTTAGGAGAGCAAAAAAACTAGAACAAAGACTATGGGGGACTAACTTAGATAGACATGGTGTCTGAGTGTGTTGAATGTTGAATGTGTGTGTGTGTGTGTGTCTCCTCTCTCTTGGGTGCTTGTATTGATAGGGGTTAGCATAGTAATGAGTCATTACTTGGCCCGAAATTCCCTCTAGACTTCTTGTACGAATGAGATTTGAATTGTCTAGAATTTAAGATTTCGACCGGATTCTTCCTTGAAAGCCACATGATCTTGAGCATTGATGACTAATTGGAATCCTTTCCAAACTTGGACTCTTTACTTGAACGTCTTAGCTTCCTGGTTCAATCGGGATACTTGGTCTTCAAGACTTTCTGAATCCATCCCTTGGTTGGATTTGATTGATCTTGCATTCAATTCTGTCAAGGAAAATCTTTAATTTAATTGGATTCTGTCTCTACCTTGGGTGGAATTCTAGCTCAAGTAGAACTTCTTGGTGGATGAGAAATCCTTGTGTAACTCGGGCAGAGCCATTATTGGCTAAGAAATTTTCATGCATGAGCTTTAGACTTTTTCAGGCATAGATGGGCTCTTGATAAAATCAATAAAATCCCAGCCCAAAATGCTAGAAAAATTATAAGGTCATCGCCATTTTAAAAACAAAAGAAAGTGATGACCCAGCCTCAAAATAGGCCAGAATCACTCTTTTCTTTTATAAAAATAATAAATTGGGCCTCTTATTCATCAATACTAAATGAAATGTTTTGGCCATTTTTGACTCAAGTCGGGCCACTCTCATAATTTTCATCATCACCTGGCCTCGACTTTTTCCAATAAACGTTGGTTCATCCAGTTTTTTACGCCTTCGCCTTCTTCCTCTATTACAAAAGGCCTTTCTAGCCAGCCCCATATAGGCGCGCATTTCCTCCCGGCCTCATATAGGCATTTATACCCGGCGAGAGGTTGGGCGGATAATATTTTTGATACCATGGGTGAAGTAGCCCGGGTAGATTTTAATTGACTAATTTGCTTTACCCACAAGGTTGGGCAATCACCATAGTTGTTATTTGGGTGAAATAAACATATAAAGGGTCGGGTGATCAAAATAGAAAAAGAAAGTCACCCGTGCTAGGTAGAAGGTAATTTGGGTGTGGAAAATGATGGAGATGTTAGACGGATGGAGATGATGGGAAAATACAATTCAGGCCAATTAAAGGATCCTTGATTAAAAAAGAAAAAAGAAAAGTGAGGAGATAGACCAAAGAGAATATAAGGAATTTTTATGGAAAATGAGAGGAGAGAAACTGGAAAAAGGAGGCCGGCCACACATAATTAGAAGAAAGAGGCCGGAGAGCATTTATAGACTTTGGATGGCCACCTTTTATGTCTTTTTTTCAAAATAAATTAGGCCCACTCAAAAGTAAAGATCATTCTTTGGTCTTGAAAAGTTTAAAGGGACAATTTCACTCAGACCCCCTCAGGTTTGGTTTAATTACACGCACACCCTTCAGGTTTCATTTGTTACACGCACACCCCCCATAATTAGTCTATCTTAATAGAAAATTGGTAAAATACCAATTTACCCTCGCCTACACGTGGCACACTCTTTTCTCTCATTTCTCTTCTCGCTTTTCTCCCTATCTCAGTCTATCTTCTCTCCTCTCTCACGCCCTCTCTTCTCTCTCCTACCTCTCTTATGCACCGCCCATTTTGACCGGCCACTACACCGTTGTCCGGCCACCAATGGTGGCGAGATCGACGATAGTGAGTTCCTTTCAACCGTTTCTCTCTTCCAATGGGTTTGGATCACCCAGAAAACCGGCAAGCCTGTGTATCGGAGAACAAATCCGATTGTCTTCTCCAGCGACAACCCAGCTTTTTCGGTGGCGTCGCGGCTCAACTCCTGTACCAGAAGCTTCATCTCGACGAGCTGGTCACTGCGATGGGTTCAGATTGCCCGTTGGACCACTGTGCATGGCTCCTCGACGCCGGGAAGTTCTACGGCTTCAGCCGCCGATTCCGGCGACTCCGACGTTCCTTTGCCTTGACCCAGGTACCAAAACGAATCTCCTCTTCATGTTCTTCTGTTCTGTTCAAGTAGAATTACCCATTTGTGCCTGGAATTGAAAAGCCCATTAAGGGACCTATGGCCACTGCGGTTTCACCGCCGTGGTGGCTGGTTTGGACTTCCCTCATTCGTTTTTGTTATCCCACTTATTTGTATGCAATGTTTGTGAGTTGTTGGACTGAATTTGGTGTTAATTATGTATTTTTCAGGTCGAACCACCACGAGCCACCACTGGGGGAGGGAGGTAGGTAGGTTGGGTGGCCGATGCAAGGAAGGCGGAGGGAGGAGGGCTTGGAGTTGCTGGGTTGTTGGGTTCTCAGTCCTCATTTTTATTTTTTATGTTTATTCAATTATCTAGTAAAAATGATTCAATTTTTTTTAGTGGATCTATTTGGAGGGTTGCAGAAGAAGAAGTGATTCAATTTTTTTTGAATGCTGCTATTTGCACACCATTTTCTTCTGTTTGCACACCCTTTCTTAAAGAAAAAAAAAAAAAAAAAACTCAAAGGAAAAGACCTTATACCCCATCCATTTTTCTTTTTGCACATCCTTCCTAAACAGGAAAAAAAAACACACACACCCAAAAATCACACACCCCATCCCCAACTTCCCCCCCCCCCCTGGTACACACCCCCTCACCCACACACCCCCTCCCCACCTCTCCTCTCTCCGGCACACACCCATCCTCGAGCAGCCTACCACCACCGGCGACCACCCCACTTTCTCTTCTTTTTCTTCCCCCTACCCCAACCACCTCCCTCCCTCCAGCAAGCTCACCGTCGCGCACCGGAGAAGAGAACTTAAAAAAAAAATTGGAGCGGGTTCGGTGGACTAGTGCCGAACCCGATGGTTTCTTTTGGTAGGTACCCACCGAACAATCCTATTCTATTTGGCGGGTACCTGTCGAACGAAACCACCGGGTTCGACACTGGTCCGCCGAACCCGGTCAAATTTTTTATTTTTATTTATTTGTTTGGCTGTCTGCTTGGGTGAGAGGAGAGAGGGAAGGAGAGAGAGAAAGAGAGAGATGAGAAAGGGAGGAGCCGAGGAGGGGCTGCCGAGCTGCTTATGGTGGCTATTTTGGGTGGTGCTACGCGCGGTGGTGGTGCTGCGAGGAATGTGGTGCTGCTGGTGCGAGGAAGGTGGTGATCGGGTGGAAGGAAAAAAACAGAGCAAGAGGGGTGTGTACGGGGGGGTGATGGGGATGGGGGTGTGTGGGTGAGGGAAGGGCCAAATGGTCTTTTCTCTTGAATTTTTTTTTTTTTTTTTTTTTTCAGAAAGGGTGTGCAAAAAGAAATTTAGGGGTGTGCAAATATCAGCCCTTTTCTTTTTTGGTGGATCTATTTGGAGGGTTGCAGAAGAAGCAGAAGAAGAAGAAAACGAATAAAGCAGAAGAAGAAAGGAGAAGGAAGAAAAGAATAAAGTAGAAGAAAGAGCCACAGTTTTTTTTTAAATACTACTGTTTTAATTATGCAAATGACGGTCATACCCTTTGACTGTTAAATAATAATAACAGATGTTAAAAATAGGGAGTGTGCGTGTAATAAATGAAACCTGGAGGGTGTGCGTGTAATTAAACCAAACCTGAGGGGGTCTGAGTGAAATTGTCCTAAGTTTAAAACATGTGATTGGCTAAGCATATATATTAATTGGGCCTGGATCCTCTACCAGTTTGATTGGTACCAGACTTTTAATCTCAGCCTTCAAATATTATTCTGTGGCTAAGATCTTGCCACATCTACAAACTTATATTTTCCCTAAAATAATATTTATAAAAATTAAAAAAATCTATCAGCCACTGCCCACTATACCTCACGCCACCTACCTCCTTTCCCCTTCCTCCCGACCACCCAAAATATACAGAGACACATTCATTTCCTTCTCTCTATTCCTTTCCCTTTTGTTTCTCAAGTAGTAATTGAGAATGGAAGTGGGTTTTGTTACCCAAACAAACACAAGCTAGTGGGTGTTTACTCTCCCTGCTTTTCTTGTTGTTGATGCAAATTTTCGTAGGAGAGATGCAACAACTTAGAGATGATGATCTGGCCGATCAGAAGCCCTGCTGGATGGTGAAGTGGATGTTGGACCGAGATCTTCTTGCACGAACACAAGATCAAAGGAGATGGACCGGTGTGGTACTAGCCAAACACGCTCCGATGATGAAGTCAGTGATGTGTGTTTGGAAGTGTTTGTGTAAGAACAAGGAAGAACATGTGATGATCTTGGGAGAATGAGGAAGAACAAGGTAAGAACTCCTGGGTTTATTCTCAGCAAGTCGGATGTATTATGGTAGGCATTTTGTGAGTGAAATTGTGTATTAGATGACCTCTCTTTTTGTGCATACAATTTTGGCTTATATAGACAAGGGAAGTTTGTGAAGTGTAAGTTACCTGCATGTGGATGAATGGTTGAGAAGGATCCACGCGTTCGGTCATGAACAGTGGCATGCATAGCTACCCACCTCCTTTACATTCAATGCTGCATTGAATGCAAGGATGGAAGATCAGGTAGAATACCCCTATAGTCATGGCTGTGAGTTGGAATACATCATCTGTCAGAGAATCCTGTCAGGTGCACTTGAGTATGGCGGTTCGTCCCAATGTGATCTTCTTTAGAATGGCGGCGGGAAGCCGAGCCGACCGGAACACATGTTCTTATGTGTAGACATGTAATCATGTGTGATCGGATCGGACATGGACAAGCCGACCAAGCCGATCCGGTAGGCAGTGATCCCTTCAAGTCGTAGTTGGCTGTGACTGGAGTTTGGAGTCCGAAGTTGGATCTAATCAGCCACGTGTCGATTCATGGTTGGTTGTTGAATCCATGTGGATTTATTCACAAACAGAAGTCCCCCATGGGTATTTTGAACACTGACAGGTGGCAAAATCTGGGACTTGAAGCGCCACTTTTGGATGGCTGAGATTGGTTTGCATGGGGGTATAAATGGTATTTCTTCTCTCCCCCCCCCCTGATTTTCAGTTTTCAGACTTTCCAAATTCTCCCTCTCTCTGAAAATCCTCTCTCTCACCGCGAATCTCCATCCCTCTCCGTCGCCAGTGTAGTGGTCCGGTCACAGTTCCAACCAAGCGCAACCGTAGGCGAGGCTGTTCCGAGTGTGTGAGGGGCGGAGAGTTTGGCCAGCGAAAAACCAGTAAGTGATTCTTCCCATTTCTGACTTTTTGTGTTTTTCGAGTTTCTGGGTTTTTGTTCTTGGCTGTTCTTCAAAAAAGCACTTTTTGATTCGAAAAAGTGAGAGAGAGAAAACAGAAACTTGTTTGTGATGTCAACCACCGATTCGAGCGTTAGGCTCGGCTCGGGGGAGGCTTTTGAGGGCGATAGTGGCGCCGAGCAGAGCCGAAGCCCACCAGGGGAAGTCCCCATTTCGACCGGAATATCAGCGTCGACGCCGAACGCCAGTGCGTAAGGTGTTTCCTTTGTAGAGTTGCGATAGGAAGTTCGGTAGGACCACAACACCTCTGGCAATAGTTCTGGCTAATTCCCCTAAGCATTATCAAGTTTGGACTTCAGAGTCTTCTTGATGATCTTGTTGACAGCTTCGACCTGTCTGTTTGATTGCGGATGGTAAGGGGCGGTGAAGCGCAAGTTGATGTTCAGACGTGAACAAAAACTGCTGAATTTTTTACAGTCGAACTATTTACCATTATCCGCGATAATGGTGTGCAGCATACCGAACCGACATATGATGTTCTTCCACACAAAATTTTTCATCCGCTCGGCCGTAGTGGTGGCTAGGGTTCAGCTTCGGCCCATTTGGTGAAGTAGTCGACTGCTACTACAGCCATTGTGACTTGCCCCTTCGCCTTCGGCATAGGGCCGATCAGATCGAGTCCCCACTGCGCGAACGGCCAGGGACTGGATATGGAGGTTAGCAATTGAGGAGGCTGATGGGAAACCGCGGCGAACTGTTGGCATTTGGCGCAAGTGCGGGACAGATGATCTGCATCCTTGCTCAGCGTAGGCCAAAAGTAGCCCTGCCTGATCGTCTTGTAGGTAAGGGCTCTTCCTCCCGAGTGGTTCCCGCATATCCCCTGATGGATTTCTTTCAGCACATCCTGACCTTCTTGAGGCGTGACACACCGTAAGTAAGGTAGGGAGAAACTTCTCTTGTAGAGTTGACCGTCGATGATACTGAACCGAGCCGATCTGGTTTTGATGAGACGTGTCTTGTCTTTTTCCAGGGGGAGAATCCCAGAGACCAAGTAGTCGGTGATTGGCGTCATCCAGTTCGGCTCGGCATGGGTCTGCATGACAGCGACCACTTCGTCAGCAGTGCTAGGCCTGTCCAGAATTTCCACTGGGATATGCCTGGCAGATTCGGTATCCGTGGCCGAAGCTAACCGTGCCAAGGCGTCAACTCTGCAGTTTTCTGCCCTTGGGATTTGGGATACCTTGTATTCTTGAAACCCTCTGAGCAGTGAACGGGTCTTCTCGAGATAGTCCGCCATGCTTAGTTCTCGAGTCTCGTATTCTCCCAATATCTGATTGACGATGAGTTGAGAGTCGCTGAAGATGTTCAGCCTAGTTGCGCTGAGCTCCTTCGCCAATCTGAGTCCGGCGATAAGTGCTTCATACTCTACTTCATTGTTGGATGCTTGAAATCTGAAGCGAAGAGCATACTCCATCACGACTTGTTCTGGTATCAAAACAAGTCCGACTCCGCTTGCCATTGCGTTGGAAGATCCGTCTACGTAGAGGGTCCAAGTGAGGAGATCAGCTTGGGTACGATCGCCGTTTGTGTTCGGATCGAACGTGTTTAGGATAGCGTCGACGTGAAGTGGATCTTCCGCTGTGATGGTGGATTTACAGATGAAGTCTGACATGGCTTGGCCCTTGATGGCCGTTCTGGGACGATAGGCGATGTCAAACTCGCCGAGCTCGATTGACCACTTGATGAGCCGACCTGAAGTCTCGGGTTTGGCCAGGATTTGCCTGAGTGGCTGGTCAGTCAAGACGACGATCAAGTGAGCCTAGAAGTATGGCCTTAGTTTCCAAGCCGAGGGCCATCTTCTCGAACTTAGGATATCGGGTTTCAGCGTCGACGAGAGCTCGGCTCGTATAGAAGATCGGATGTTGTACCCCGCCGACCTCTCTCACTAGAACCGAGCTGAGAGCCGAGTTAGAGACGGATAGGTAAAGAAAAAGTTCTTCACCTTCCTCTGGTTTGGATAAGATGGGAGGTTGCCCCATGTGCCTCTTCAGATCTTGAAAAGCCTGCTCGCATTGGGGGGTCCATTCTATGCTCTTCCCTGCTCTCTTCAGAGCTTTGAAGAAAGAGAGGCACCGGTCAGTGGATTTTGAGATAAACCGGTTCAGAACGGCAACTCTTCCAGTCAGGCTCTGGATCTCCCTACGTGTCTTTGGGGACTTCATGTTGATTAAGGCCTGGATCTTCTCTAGATTGACCTCGATTCCCCTCTGGCTGACCAGATAACCAAGGAATTTACACGGAGGAAGTCAAGTATGGCCGACCGCTGAGCTGGGATGAGCTGAGTCCCCACTCGGACGAGCCGATCCAGGCTGTCCTCTGAGATCAGCACCTCTTCCCAAGTCTCGGCTGGGAGAGGTCGGGCATCTGAGTTCGGCTCGGCATTGAAGTCGAACGTCTCCGCCCTCGGCTATCTGCCGGAATCAACGATGGTGGCAAATTCCTGGGAGTTCGGTAGTTGACCCTTCTGCTTTATGGAAGTGGCATAGCAAGACCGAGCCGAACACTGGTCTCCCTGAATGACTATGCAGTCATAGCCCACCGGACATTTGATGAGAAGGTTTGCATAATGGACAATGCAGTCGAGGTCGACCAGAGCTGGTCTTCCCAGGATAATGTTGTAGGCTGAAGGTCGCTTGACGACGATGAAATACGTCATGCAAGTTTTCTTGACCGGTCCTTTCCCGAGCGAAAGGGAAAGGTAGATGTGTCCGAGGGGTTGGACCACTTCTCCCTCGAATCCGACCAGGGCGGGTGTGTCAGCTTCCAACTTGTTCTCGCTGATTCCCATCTGCTCGAACGCAGAATGGTAGAGGATGTTGACCAAACTTCCTCCGTCAACGAAGGAACGAGCGATGGTGATTCCGGCCACTTCAACGACTATGACCACCGAATCATAGTGTGGGAAGATAATCTCATTTGACTTGTTCGGCTCGAAAGTAACCGGTGCCCAGTCCTTCCGTTGTCTTTTGGAAGTGCTGGGTTGACCCGCTTGGATTGACAGGGATTTGTGGGCATGGGCCGCCTGTCTGACGTACTCCTTCTGTGATCGGTTCGAACTCCCCACAAAGGTTGGGCCTCCGCCGATCGATCCGATGGCGGCGTCCCGGACGTCAATAGTGTTGGTGAGCCTCTTCAGCACGGCCTTGGGTACTCTCGACCCGCCGGTCAAGAATTGATTGATCTTACCCGCCCGGGCAAGAGTCTCAATTCCATCGCGGAGGGCGTAGCAGTCACCTGTGACATGGCCATGATTGGAATGGTACTTGCAGAAGATGCCCTCCTTGATCTGATCTGGGGGTGGCCCCTTATCTCCCTTGCAGCTGGGAGTTGATCCTTGACCTTGGAGAAGATTGTCTCCAGACTGGCGTTGAGAGGGGTGTACTCCGTGTATTGGATAAATTTAGGCCCCTTGCCCAGGAGTTGGCGTGGTTCCTCAGTTCTGGTCTTTTTGGTTTGGACCTGAGGTTTGGGGCTTACGACCTCTCCCTCCTTCCTCTTGACCGAGGTCGGCTTGGAATTTAAGGCCTCCACCTGAGCATCCCAATCCTCCGCTCGCGCCCATTTGGTGGCCTCGGTTGAGAGCTCGTCATAGGTTGAAGGAGGGTTCCTCATTAGATGGGAGCGAAGTCCCCGGCGAGCAGACCTTGCATGAGAGCATTTTTGGCGGATCGGTCGTCGCAGTCATCGCACTTCGTATATTCAATGTTGAAGCGGATCAGATAGGTTTTGAGACTTTCTCCTTCCTGTTGCTTGATCAGCGATATATCATTCTAGTTGTAGAGTTGACAGGACCGCTCCCAGATTCCACCCTGAAACCCGGAGAGGTCCTGCGGGAATCCAAAATCAAGGAAAATCCTACCGAAAATTCGGCAGAACCTCCCCTGAAAATGGACTAACCCAGAAATTTCAAACCTGTTAAAAAGCACTTCTATACAGCAACCACCTCTACCACAACCAAATAGGGTTTCAGACCCAACAATTTCATTGAAATCCAACTTAAATTTTGTAGAGTGGTTATCAGAGCCTCTATTCTATTACAAGGAATTTTTAACCGAAAAATAAAATGACGCCTACTGGTCCGAGAAGAAATAGAGATGTAACCACCTCGACGTGATTGGCTCGACCTCCACCAAAGCTACTACCTGGGGGGACAATTTAAAACAAAACAAGAAAACGGTGAGATAGGCTCAGTGAGTGGACTAATTTATGAAAACAAAAAAAACAAAAGTAAATTTCTTTTTCAGAAATTCCTTCAAAACCACGTGTAATTCAAAAACCTCACGTCACTCTTTGAAATCCCCCAGTTTTAAAACAAATTTCAAGCTTAAAAGTATTATAAACTAATGGAACTCAAGGACAAGATAATTCAAAACACGTTTCCCAATAGCAAATCATTTAATTTAACGAAATCATAAAAATAATAAAATCGAAATCATTATAAACTCGGAAAGTAGTTCTCACTTAAAATCCGTATTTAACTCTTGAAGATACCAATTTGTCTTCCACCATGCCATATACCCTGAATAATCCTGGCCATACACCTATGCGGAATTCCTGCATCGCACAGGCAGGCAATATCCTGGCCATACACACGCGTGAAGTAAATCCAACACGTGCAGGCAATATCCTGGCCATACACACGTGTGAATAAAATCAGCACGTGCAGGCAATCCTGGTCATACGTGCACGCAGAGCAGCCCCCAAAGGGCGAAGCATCCCGACACACGGCCCAAAGCCTATATGTGTGCCGTGATGGGTCCCAAAGACCTATTTATCTGATAACCTGGAGGGTATTGCAAGGGTGGTTTGAAAACCATTTTTCATTACCAAATCGGAAAATCATTTTCTCACGGATAGAAAATATCTTTATCGTTCCCATAAACTTTAAATCCTCAATCCACAATGCATAAGCACAACTAGTAAAATAGTTCTTAATAAATCTCATTCGAAACACATAAAACCAATCAAACCTTTGACCATAGGCTAAAATATGAAATAATCCATATGTATAAAAATAAGAAACTAATTTCCTTTCAAACATCCAGCAATAAAACTTATTAGAAATAACATTTGAAATCCAACATTTAATACCAATGATCAAATCCCAAGATAAAATTCCCAAAGTATTTAGTATGAAATGATTGATGACATTTTCATGAATTCTTTAGAAAACCAAAAGCCCATTCAAACTTCAATTTCACAATTAAAATTTATATAACTAGAATAAATCACGAATTTCATAAATCATTTAAAGAGACAAGAGTCCACTCACAGAGATAGCCTAACTTCGATCCTCAGCCGGATCATCAAGAGCCGCGGTCGTTTCTCCTATGACATAAACAACAAAACCAAAGATTAGTCTCGGTTCTACAACATTTAAAGGGTGTGCGTGTGGATCCTAACGTCCCACTCGAACTCTGTTCCTACACGAATTAACCAACAACACTTCCACAACCGCCCCTAAAGTTTCCCGGCTTAATGTAACCATAATCACTATAACTAATATCGATAACCCACTCAACAAATTGTCACAAGTACTCTAAAATTATGGAATATCAGTGGGGGTTCGAAATTACAAGGGTTGCTGCCCAAGGTTGCTGTTTCAAGCCCAAACTTTTACTAAACTCAAACAATATCCTTAAAACATACTCAAACTTCCAATCCTACACGGCTATTGGTTTCCCAGAGACAAAATTTATCCAAAACAACATCACAATAGCCCCCCAATCCGAAGCCCACAGAAATCTCGAAATGACCCTAAACCCCTACATTCCATCTTCAACAAATTCTCAAAATTAAACAACTAAACCATAAGAGGGTGAAAACCCACTGAGAAGGGAAGGAAACCCACCTATTTTCGAAGTGGATGCCGTTGTAGCTTGGCCAAAATCTGGCGAGACCGAGGTGGCTGCTGAGTTGTTTCTGAGTGGGTGATGTACGCGCGGAGGGCTGGCTGCTAGAGGACTTCGGTGGTGTCAGTGCCGGCGGGAAGGGGGTCACATGGGTGGTGTGGGTCGATGGGTGGTGGTCGGTGGAGATGGTTGGGGTGGCTAGTGGTTGCAGCAGAGGAGCCCTTTTTGAGCAGCAAGCGCGCGCAGGGGTGGCTGGAGGAGCTGCTCAACCCGAGAGGGGGGTCACCGGAGGGTCGGGGTCGGCAAGGGTGGCCGGCAATGGGAAGTGGGGGTGGCTGGGTGGTGCCGGTGTGCAGGGGTGAGGAGACACCGAGAGAAAGAGGGGTGCGGGGAGAGAGAAATAAAGGGAGATAAGGAGAGCGAGAATGTTCTAGAAAAAGAGAGAGAAACCCCTAAAAATCAGATTTTGAATTTTTTTAAAACCCAATTTGTCAATTTTACAAAATTGCCCCTCGCTTCAAACGCCCATATCTCTGAAACCGTAACTCGAAACGACGCGTGCTACGTGTCTACGAACTCATGGACCCGAAACCTTTTCAACAGACCCAAAGTCAAAATCGAAAGCCCTTTTATTTTAAAAGTTAACTTTTGAGTCAAACCCAATTTAAAACAAAAATTTAAATTTAAATCCAAACCCCTTTTTATTTTCCAAATACAATTCAACATCATTTAAAAAAAAATCTCTTAAAACATAAATAAAAATTTAAATTTCTAGTGAAAATTTGGGTCGGGTCGTTACAAAAGTCGTTCGGATACAACCTGATATCTCGTCAGGAAGGCCCTTCGGAGGTCAAAGAAGGAATCAATGGAGTTCGGCTGGAGGGTGCGGAACCAACCCCGCGCCAATCCCTTCAAGGTTGAAGGGAAGAGTCTGCATTTCGTGGCTTCAGACCCCTGGCGGGCTTCCTTGGCATATCTGAAGCTGTCAAGGTGGTCATAGGGGTCCTTGGCTCCGTCATACTGATCCATCTTAGGGGCTTGGTATTCCTAGAGACCTCGGCACTCATGATCCTACTGGTGTATAGAAGAGGGAGTTCTTTCCCATTGTCAGTTCTGCCCAGGTACCCCCTGGAGACTTCGACCTGGCCGAGCCGATTATGGACACTCCGAATTTGGTTTTGGACCAAGGTTCAGACAAGATTTTCCACGTCGGGTGTGGTCGGCTCGGGTGCAGTCGGTTCGGTCACCGAGTCTCTTGTTCATCGGCTGACAAGTGATCCTCTCGCCTGCGGGACGCCGGTCAGACATGACCATGGTAGGTCCTATTTGATCCCCCGCGGATCGTCTCCCCGAGTGGGTTCCCAATGTGGAGGGGTCTTGGCTGGTTCTGGCCATGTCGTCGGTGACAGGGCCGAGCTTGCTTCTGGCTGGGACCCTGGGCTCAGTTGACCCGGTCGGATTGGTGGCCCCCAATCTAGATCAGACCGAAGGTCGCTGATAATTGGCTGGTTCGGATCGGTCTTCCCGCGGGGTTTCGGGAGAGCGTCTTATAAAGGCTGCCTTCTTTTGCTGAAGAAGACGGTGGGCATTCAGGAATTCCAATTGTTCGGCCGGGGGCATGTCCTCGAAGCCCTGAAAGGCGCAATCCGTGCTCTACCGAGTGGGGTGGTCGTCCACATCGGCCTGAGTATTCTGCCGAGAAGAAGACGGTGAAAGGGACTTCTGCTCGGTTCGGGTTTGTTTTGATCGGAATCTTGATCTTCCGCTGAAGTCAAGCTGAGCGGGATGGCGCGCGAGCTCCTCAGGCTGCTCGGCCTGTTTGGCGAGCAGCTCGTTGTTTTGCTTGAGAAGCGCATTCTCAGCGGCTAAGTGGCGTTGGTTCTCCCTGAGGAGTTTGTGAGCAGCCTTGATCTTCAGGGGGGCTTTAGATTTGGCTACTTTGGAGAGATGTGCTCTTCTTGTTTTGTCAGGCGTCTCAGGCTCATGTTGCTGATTATCCTGGGATCCTGAAGAAGAGCTGCTGTCATGAAAGATGGTAGTCATGAGGTAGGGATTGTGATAGGATTTGTTGAAGGAAGAGCTCAACACTTGTGAGGATGAACACAATGGCTGAAGATGATCTTCCCACAGACGGCGCCAATCTGTTGATGCAATTTTTCGTAGGAGAAATGCAACAACTTAGAGATGATGAACTGGTGTAGATGGACCGGTGTAGTACCAGCCAAACACGCTCCGATGATGAAGTCAATGATGTGTGTTTGGAAGTCTTTGTGTAAGAACAAGGAAGAACATGTGATGATCTTGGGAGAATGAGGAAGAACAAGGTAAGAACTCCTGGGCTTATTCTCAGCAAGTCGTATGTATTCTGGTAGGCTTTTTGTGAGTGAAATTGTGTATTAGATGACCTCTCTTTTTGTGCATACAAGTTTGGCTTATATAGACAAGGGAAGTTTGTGAAGAGTATGTTACCTGCATGTGGATGAATGGTTGAGAAGGATCCACACGTTCGATCATGAACAGTGGCATGCACAGCTACCCACCTCCTTTACCTCCAATGCTGCATTGAATGCAAGGATGGAAGATCAGGTAGAATACCCCTATAGTCATGGCTGTGAGATACCTCATTTGTCAGAGAATCCTGTCAGGTGCACTTGAGTATGGCGGTTCGTCCTAACGTGATCTTCTTTAGAATGGCGGCAGGAAGCCGAGCCGACCCGAACACATGTTCTCATGTGTAGACATGAAATCATGTG
Organism: Dryas octopetala; assembly: GCF_963921425.1. Classification (NCBI taxonomy): domain Eukaryota; kingdom Viridiplantae; phylum Streptophyta; class Magnoliopsida; order Rosales; family Rosaceae; genus Dryas; species Dryas octopetala. The sequence continues at coordinate 263,048 of NC_141370.1, forward strand.
TGATTGGATCAGACATGGACAAGCCGGTCAAGCTGATCAGGTAGGCAGTGATCCCTTCAAGTCGTAGTTGGCTGTGACTGGAGTTTGGAAAGGACGCTCGCCCAAAGCCGAGCCGAACCAAACTGGGATAACCAAAAAAATATGAACACTCAATTCTTTGGAAGATCCTCAGATCGGGTCGGATCGGGCGTGAGGGATTCGTCATGACAAGCCGATCCGAGCTGGCAAAGAAGGTGCCGAGCTATGTGATGATGTGGAGGTCCAAGTTTGACCATTTGAAAAGTCAAACTCCGAAGTTGGATTTGATCAGCCACGTGTCAATTCATGGTGTGTTGTTGAATCCAGGTGGATTTATCCACAAACACTTGTATCCTCAAACCTTGTTGATCATGGCTATGTTGGACTCCTCTCTCTTTCAATCGCCTTTATGTGTCTAGTTCTTCTCACTTGGGCTTTCGTCCTTGGCAGCGTTGCATGGAAAAATGCCGTTGACCGCCTACTCAAGCAGTCCACCAAGATGCTCATGTTCAGTCGCGCCATCGGCTTTGGTCCCAGCCTTTGTTTAGCTATTATAACTCTGTTTTTCCTTAAATTTCTAACAAAAATTCATTTGGGGGGTTTTGGCTTTGGAATTGAGGTGGGTCTGATTGCAACTTTGGAGTGGGTATGTTCATTCGCTCAAGCGGCATACCGGAAGAAAAAGAAAGAATAAAAAGGTGGCAAGAATCTGGGTCTTTTAGGGACGAGAGTGTACAGAGGCAGAGAAGAAAAGAAAGAGAAAGAAAGGGGAGGAGGTGGGGTGGCTGGTAGGAGGGAGGTCGGGACGGAGGGAAGGGGAGGTAGGTGGCGTGAGGTGTGGTGGGCAGTGGCTCATAGATTTTTTTTGTTTGTTTTTTAAATTTTTATTAATATTATTTGAGGAAAAATGTAAGGTTTGTAGATGTGGCAAGATCTTAGCCACAGAAGAATATTTGAAGGTTGAGATTAAGAGTCGGGAACAAGGCTGAGATTACCAACCAAACTGGCAGAGGATCCAGGTTAATACACTACAACAAAAATGGTCATTTATAGCACTCAAAAAACGCTATCAAACCCTTATAATAGCATTATCCAAAACGCTATGACAGCCGACGCTATAAGAGGTCCAACTTTTTGATAGCGTTTTTCAAATGCAATAAAAGAGCACATCTATTATAGCATTTCCAAACGCTATAGAAATATATTATAATAGCGTTTCTAAAATGCTATAACATACTAGAAACGCTATTATTGAGACGCTAAAATGGTGTTTTTAGAATGCTATAAAAGAGCACATCTATTATAGCGTTTACAAACGCTATAGAAATCTACTATAATGGCGTTTCTAAAATGCTGTAATATACTAGAAACGCTATTATTGGGACGCTATAATGGTGTTTTTTGGTTCTTATAATATTGTGTATAATAGCGTTTAATGCCCTTACTATAGCATTTTAAAACGCTATTGTTCTTTTTTCCCAGCATTTAATGAACGCTATAGTATTTATTGTTGACATTTTTTGGTGCCTGCTCCCAAATTATTTCTTTGCATTTTTAAATTGCCACTGAGAAATTTTTCTATATAGCATTTAAAATGAAAATTGGTCCTAAAGTACAATAGTTTCAATTGATAAAAAAAAGTATTGTAGTTTCAAAATAGAAGTTACTCCAATTAAACACCTTAAGTCTCCATAAGTATCACAATTAGTACCTTACAAAATACTAAATACTAATCTTAATTAGCTTAAGGCTACAAATACCAAACTTCAAAAAAGAAAACCAACAATATCCAAGTCTCCCAACTGCAAAACACCTCTTAGCTATAGACAGAGAGGAAAACAGTTCAACATTTTGGGTCAGTGAGAATACTAACAAATCAACGCATATTCTGTTCAACCATCTCCTTGAGCTCATGTAGGGCATCTTCCAAAAAGATATGTAATCCCATCTTGAGAATTTGTTGCAGCACCAGCAAGATACAACTCCACAGCAAGTACAACCCAACATATTCCTGTCAATACAATCAGAATCATAATTGGAACATTAAGCCTATAACCTAGAGACAATAAGGAAAAAAAATATATATATATATCCTGCAAGCATCTACCTAGACAGATGAACAAAATTTAATATTTACATAAACTTGTTTTGGAGGAGAAATTGACATTATATAGCCATAAAAGTTACAGTTGATAAATCTAGCCCAATGATAAAAAAACCTTATTGTACATAAATGTACTGCAGGATGAGATGATTTCAGCAAACTCAGATAAATCTTTGTACATAAAGGTACTTTTTTAAAACTCTTCAGCACTGTTTGTAGCCTGTAATGTAAAAATATTTCTCAATTCTCATTCGTTTTCTATGTCTCAGCAAAACATAAACAAATAGGTAAGGTCAATGGTTTCAGAACTTTCAGCCTTTCTGGGTTTGTTAAATCTTCATCCCATTTTATCGAAAGTTGACTTTTTTTCTTTTTTGTGATTATGATTAAAGGTCCCAGAAGGACTCCCTCAGCACGCTGTCTCGTCCAAGAAGGCTCAAGCTAACTGGTGATCAGCATGCAATCTATCTCATTAATCAACATTTGAAAAAAAAAAAAAAAAAAGAAATGGTCTTAAGAAAATTCTCTCCATGCATGCAGTTAACTAAATTTGGTTTTTCTGAATTTTCAAATATATAAAGGTACAGAAAACTAGTTGAGAAATGGAGAGAAGAAAAACCACCACCACAAACAGCTGAAGAAGCATCAAGGCTTGTTATTGAAACACTCAAGAGACACCAAAAGGCTGATGTTGAGGTACACTCAGTTACTCAAGAACTAGTGCCACACAATATGCAGGCTGTTACATGATGCTCACAACAATAATGGGGTATAGTAACATAAAAATTCTTTTGTGATTGTTTATCTATAGGACTTATTGGCTTTCTATGGTCTCCCTCTTCCCTATACTCTGGTTCAACTTTCTGCTGGGGTCCCAACTTCATTGCCTCAAGGAGTACAGTTTGAGTTCCAGACACTACAGTAATAAAAACAATATAGAGCTCTCAAGTACTTCTTTTCACCAAAACTAAGTGCCTTGAAACTAGTTCTGATTGGTAAATCATTTTGATGAAACCAGGTTGACGCAAAAGCAATTTCAGATGGTGATACTGTAACAGTGTATGTAAGCACAGCAGATCCCAAAGAGTCATCATGTGTTCCGACCGATGTACACACGGCGGCCATCCAAAGATCAAAAGCACGCACTAATAAGAATTATACAAAGGCAGATGAACTTCACAAAAAAATCACTGATGCAGGATATCGGTTGGATATCATATGCCCCTTGCATAAATTTCATGTAATTGATCGTTTAGATTTAACACCATTTAACTTGTAAAATAAAAAAGGGTTTCTAATTGATTTTTCCCTTTCATCTAGGGTACTGAATTTTCAAAACGAGGATATTCTTGCCTGAAAGTATTGGATTCTACTAAGGTAAGATTATCTGCTTGTAGGCTTTCAACTAGCTGCAACTTATTCTACAAGCGAAAGATAATTGATTCTAAGAGAAAACAGAGGTATAGATGCACCAGAGAGTAAAATGCCATACGGAAAATAAGCCAAAGATGAGCTGGTTCAGCTTATTCAAGGCAAGTGTTTGAGGGATGAAATTAAAGGTATGGAAGTCTAGTTTAAGTTGGCAAAATGTCAAAACCAACGACCTTGTCAAACGGTACCAGTTTTCAAAAGATCACAATAAGGGCAAAACTGGTTTTACAAGATAGTTTGGGGTTTTCAACTAAAACTTGGGTTTTAGAATGATTGTAACCTGCCAAGCATACAAGTTCACACACAATCATCTTTTTAGAGTTCCAAGACAGATTTCACAACCAAAAACAATAAAAAAAAATCACCATGAAACTCAATTTTAAATATTTTGAGTTGATAAATGCTTACCTAAATCTCTATTGTGGCATAACAACTTTGTCTGCAGGCCATGCTACTGTACTGCCAAGAGCTTCTTCAATACAAGTCATGTCAGATGAAGGCCTCCATAAATATGCTTCGGGTTTCCTTGCTATATCTACCCAAATTCTCATGGCATTCGGTCCTAGAGGAATATGATGAACAAGCTGTTTTGGATCACTTGAAGACCAACGTCCTTCAGCCACTATCTCACCAGATCCAGTCCAATCTAACAACTTGCACTTGCTCTTTGAATTATTATTCACACTCTAACAATAAGAAACAAAAGAAAATATTAGTTATCTTTAGATTGATATTTCAACATGTATATGTATGATAATTCAATACAAGTAAGTATTTTACCGACGGAGAAGATAAATTGCCATTTTCCTCAGCTTGTTGACTCATGGGCATAACAACTTTGTCAGCTGGCCATGCAACTGTATTACCAATAGCTTCTTCAATACAAGTCATACAAGATGTAGGCCTCCATAAAAATGCTTCAGGTTGCTTTGCTATGTCAATCCAAACCTTCATGGCATTAGGCCCAAGAGGGATGTGATGAACAAGTTCTTTTGGATCACTTGAAGACCAACGTCCTTCAGCAACTATATCCCCTGATCCAGTCCAATCTACCAACTTGCACTTGGTTTGTGTGTGAGTATTAACACTCTATATAATAACAAGGCAAACATAAGAAGAAAAAATATCAGGTATAGTTTTAAATTGATATTTGCTCTTGTACATAGCTTTTTTTTTTTATTTTTTTTATCATGCAATACAAGTAACAACTTTACCATTGGCGAAGAAGCATTTTCATGTTCCCCATTTTGTTGACCCCCATTTGGTTGACTCTAATAATGCATAAAGTTTGGATTCAATCAGTAAATAGGTTACAATTGTATCTAAATCAAAAGAATATATATTTAACAGTTTGTTACTTGCCTGAATGTTCATTAAACCACGGACTAAGTCCTCCAAATACTTTATCCTATCTTTAAGTTCAATCTGCCCTTCTTGAAGCTGGGCCACATGTTTGTCCCTCGATTGTAAGAAAGATAATTTAGTAAGGGTCATTCCTTTTCCCATTGCTCTTATCCTTCCATTAACATCTGGACCAAGGACTTTGGTTAGAGCATCTTCTTTCACATTAGTTGTTGAGCACGATGGTGAAACACTTTCTAATTTGTTCAACTCTTCCTAAAGGAGGTGATAAAAAAATAGATAAGTACAATGAAAACAAAGTACCATACAAAATTAGGCAGACATATCATAAAGGGGTACCAGGTAATGTAAAGTATATAGATGATCTTTCTTACAATAGTTTCACCAGCTGATGTGTTCACTGGTTTACCATCTTTTGTGGTGCGTGATTTAATCCAAACTTGAACTCTAGAAATGGAGGATGGGTTTGCACTAGTCTTTTTCTGAAAGAAAAATAATAATATATATCAAACAGAAATACCACTACTTGAACTATTTAATAAACAAAAACCTAGCTAAAAATATATTAAATTCAACAAGTTATATATCACCATGTCAACAGTCAATCGAGCAAATCCTTTTCGACTGCATGTGTGTGGAATTTGTTTGCGCCTCATTTTTTTTGTACTTCTCACTTCTAGCCTGGAACAATTCATTTGAAAAAAATATGTAAATAACTTATGTAACTTTCACCATAAAAGTACAACAGTTAGTTAATCAATGTGTTTACCTTAAATGTTGGACTTGTTTTTGACTTTACAAAACTCTTCCATACATTAATATCTTTAATGTTATCAGGCCGGAGTTTAAGCCTTTCTTCTTCATTTGGTGCTGTGAGTATTTGGTGAACTAATCTTGATTTTGAAGCTCTCCAAAGACAGCCCATCTCCTTAAATATATAGTCTTTTTGCCATCCCTCATCAACTTTGTACCTTGCCTACAAGGTATACATTGTAGAATTAATAAAAATTTGCACAACTAGGTAAAATATGTACATAACAGTGTACATATAAAATTTATATGATCAGATAAAATGTTAGAAAAAGTACCATTAAATTATTTTCACTTACCTTAATAGATTTCCACAAAATTTCTTTTTTATCGGAATCATTTTTCCTCCAATCATCAAGTGTTACAGGTACATTTTCTCGCACAAGTGGTCCTAAATATGAAGACAAACTGACTGATCCATCTCCAATTGCTTCACCCCCATCAGTCCATTCAACTTCAACCCGACTATCAGCATCCAAAGCAATGTCCTTCATTTTGGTTTTTCCTCTACTCTTTTGTGAGGATGCAGCTTGGGGTGCTTGTGATGATGCAGCTTGGGGTACTTCTGATGATGCAGGTTCATGCTGGGGTGCTTGTGGGGATGTAGGTGTTTGGTTGAGTTGGATAACAGGCTCTGGAGTGCCCTCTCTGTGCAGTGACCCACCAGTACGATTTGTAGGTGAATCAAGTGGTCCTTGTTCTGAGATTTGAGGCCTATCTTGAGATTCTTTTGGAGTTGGCTGTGTGTCCATTGGTTGGAGGTTAGGATGAGAAGTGACATTTTCTGTTGCCTTTTTCTTGGACGCTGATCTCGTAGTACGCTTAACCATGTTTACTGACCTGTAGGTGGGATAAAGCACAATAATTCAAAATAATTAGAAGTATGCTTTTTATTTTAGAACAAAAATGAATCAATATATAGAATAAAAAATCTGAAACAAAAGACCAATGCAACAAGTTTACTTACTGTTCTGAACATTAAAAGCTAGGAAAGAAATATGAAATAAAAGAAACATCACATATATATAGAAGAAATATGAAATGAAAGAAACATCATGTTTCATTGATAATCTAAGTACATATATTACACAAAGATACCATCACAATCCCCCCTCACATAACTAACTTGCTCACTACATTCATCAATATTCATCTCAATTTTATTTGGAGTGGGAACTACATCTACATTCTCATCATACATTTCCAACTCATAGAAACCTCTCGGTGGTGCCTTTAATAGGATATACCAGTTAGAGGAATCATGTTCTCTTGAATAAAAAACTTGCTTCGCTTGAGATGAAAGGATAAATGGATCTCTCACAAATTGACTTTGACCTTGGTGTAGGTTAACAAGGGTAAATCCATCTTCAACCCTAACACCATTACCAACATTTGCCCAATGACACTTAAAGATCGGAACATAACATGAGTGGTAATCTAATAAAATTATATCAGTTAGTATCCCATAATAGGTAACCATATCAGATACTTGTGCAGCATCTTTTGCGCTTGCCCTACACATGCTAATTGCTTCAATGGAAACACCACTGTTTTGAGTTGACAACTCAACATCTATTGTATGAAACCGCTGCCCATTGATCATATATCCAGTGAAGGACAATGCCCCATTTCTTGGCCCATATGCAAGCAATTTTAATAACTTTGAATGATTACTTGAATCAATAGGAATCTGTCAAAAAAAAAAAAAAATCAAACTAAGTCAAAGATATAATTCATTTTATATGTTGTAGCTGAGAACATTTGATCTTCTAGATAGCGTGTCACCTTTTTCTTTAACCATGATGCAAATTTTTCAGTGTGTCTCTTCCAAAGTAAGCTGGAATTTTTTTGAAGACTTTTGTTAGATTGCTTTAACTCCTCTTTATGCATCCTATAGTATAATGCAAAAATAAGTGAGTTAACTTGTATCTCTAGTTAGAAATTCTACAATTTTATGAGTGATTTACTTACTCTAAGAATGGTTCCACATCTGATGTATTGAATAGCACACAGCGGTGAGCAATTTCTAACAATTCATCACTTAATGTAATCTGTCTTTTCCCAGAAATTGGACGACCTTCAAGAATTACCTCATTCCCAAAATCAGAATTTCGTACTTCTTGAACATCAACTTCAATTGAGTGCTGTAGAAACTCACTACAAAATGCCATGCATTCATCTGCAAGATAGCATTCTGCAATGCACCCCTCAGGTCGTGCACGGTTCTTTACATATCCCTTGAATATTTTCATATGTCTGGAAGCATAAAACCATTATATTAAAACATGTACAACTTCTAAAATGAATGATTAAGTACAAAAAATTGATATGTGTTCCTAACCTCTCAAAGGGATACATCCAACGGTAGTGGACTGGTCCACACAATCGTACTTCTCTTCCTAAATGAATGGGCAGGTGAATCATGATATCAAAAAATGAAGGAGGAAAAAACCTTTCAAGCAAGCATAAGGTTTCAACCACCTCACTCTCAACTGATATCATTTTTTCCCTATCAATAACACGCTGACAGATTTTGTTGAAGAATACACTCATTTTCATGATTGCATTTCTTGGCCCTTTTGGCAGCAATCCTTTTACTGCTACAGCCAACAGTTGTTGCATAAGAACATGATAATCATGAGACTTGAGGCCCATAATCTTGCATTCCTCTACTGATATACAGTTCCCAATGTTAGAGCTATAACCATCAGGTACCTTCAAGTCAAATAACCTTTTGCAAAATGTCTTTTTCTCAGCCTTTGATAATGTATGTGGAGCTGGAGGAAGGTATGTTCTTGTTCCTCGATCTTCTGCATATAGGTCCTTCCTAATTCCCATATCTTCTAAATCCTTACGAGCATTGAGTCCATCTTTTGATTTCCCATTAATATCCAAAAGTGTGCCTATTATGCTTTCACAAAAGTTTTTCTCTACATGCATTACATCCAAATTATGGCGTAATGGCAATTCCTGTTTGGATCATAAAAATTATGAGTTTAGAGTTTTTATATACTATTAAATTCTTAATAAAATAAAGTTTAGAGTTAAAGGATATAAAATACTCACCTCCCAGTATGGTAAATCAAAAAAGATTGACCTCTTCTTCCACATCTCTTCCCCATTTTGGTCTTCTCTTTTTCGTTTTCTCTTATCAGCTTTTCCCCAAACATTCACAAAATCTTTAAGAGCAAGAGAAATATTTCTACCTGTCATGATTCTAGGATTTCTTCCATTTTCTTCCTTGCCATTGAACCATGACTTATTTTTCCTAAATGGGTGTGATGGAGGTAGAAATCTCCTATGACCCATGTATACACCCTTCCTACTATACTTTAGCCACTGGTAATGAGTATTTTTACCACATATAGGACATGCTGTACTACCCTTTGTCTTACATCCAGCAAGATTTCCATATGCTGGAAAATCATTTACTGTCCACATCAAAATTGCTCTTAAATTGAAGATCGTTTTACTGAATGCATCATAAACATTCACTCCAATATCCCACAAATGTTGCAAATCTTCTATAAGTGGCTGTAAATATACATCGATGTCATTTCCAGGTTGCTTTGAACCAGGAATCAATAATGTTAACATAATGTTCTCTTTTTTCATGCATAATCCAGGTGGCAAGTTGTATGTAACGAGCATTACTGGCCAACAACTATATGGTTTGCCGAAATTGGAAAATGGATTGAAGCCATCTGTAGAAAGACCAAGCCTAAGGTTGCGTGGATCAGCTGAAAATGATGGCCATTTATCATTAACCAAGTCCCAAGATACAGAATCCACCGGGTGACGCATCTTCCCATCATTGCTTTTATGATTGAAATGCCACCTTAAATCTTCTGCCATTCTTTGAGACCTAAACATCCTTCTAAATCTAGGAATGATAGAAAAATATCTCAAAACTTTAGCCGGCACACCCTTTTTAATCTTCTTTGTACGCTTGTCAACCTTCCATCTTGAAGAATCACATTTTGGGCAATTGTCCATGTTCTCATACTGTTTTCTAAAGAGACAACAATCGTTCTTGCAAGCGTGAATCTTTTCATAGCCTAGATCGAATGCATTTAGAAATTTTTTTACTGAGTACAAGGACTTGAGAAGCACATTCGACATTGGTAACATGTCATGCATAATCTCTAGAAGGCCAGTGAAACTCTTATCGGTCCATCCACTTACAGATTTGTGTCTGTATAAAGTTACGATGGCCGACAACTTTGTGTAGTTTGTACAACTAGGGTATAGAGGGGTTTCTGCATCTTCTAATTGTTCAATGAAATCATCATCCCTTCTTTCTTCAACAGGCTCTATATAGTCTTCATCATGCAAGTAGGCTGCTCTATATAATTCATATGCCTCATTCATGTCCATTTCTTCAACTCCCTCATCTGTAATTGGCTTTTCCCCATGATGAAACCAATTTGTGTATGTGAGATCCATTCCCTTTATCACCAAATGCTCAAAAATAGTATAAGAAAAATGATGACTTAAGTTCCGGCAATTTTTGCAAGGGCATAGAATCTTTTCTGCGTTCCCTGAATTCTTTTCTGCCATCTTTACAAAATTCCATGCTCCTTGCAAGTACTGATCAGTAGCTCTAACATTTTTAAAAAAAAAATGAATGTACTAAGAAGTCTACCAAGAGTGTTTAATTTTTAACTATTCAATTAGGTTGTAAGGTTATTGTTACCTGTTCAGATGCACCCAATCTTTATCCATCATCCTAAAGTCATATAAGATCTACAATAACAAGTCCTAAACTCTTAGAGAACCGATCCCATATCAATTACTCAATTGCACAAAACTTAAAATAACAAATTCTGCATTTCAAAGTGATAGAGCAAAAAATATATCTATAAATGAAAATTAGTAAAGAAAGACTAGTACCAAACAAGAGATTTTCTCAATTGAGTTGTCTATATGTCTAATAAAATATAGTCAAATGCAATGATTTCATTTAATGTAATGACTCCATTTAAATTAAGCATTTAAAAATACCTCTTTGCACTCAACAGCACCAAATTAAACCTCTGTAAATGCAATGGTTTAATTGATCTTCAGACCAATCTACCCTCGAATCTCTGCTTTTGTTACAACAAAATAACATTGTTACTTCATAACTATATATAAATAACATTATAAACTATAAAACAATCCTACATTGACATGAAAAATAAATAAAAAGAAAGAGAAAAGGGAATGGTTGATGGGTGCAGAGAGTGAAAGACAACATTTTTTAGGACAGAGAGAAAAATAGAAAGTGAAAGAAAAAGATATAGATCCATATCCTAGCTAGCTTCTGTCCACAATGCCAAAGAGAAAGATAAAGATGTTCTAAGACTTACAAAATAGTATACACCTCTCTCTCTTGCATATCAATTGAATAAATTAAAAACAATAATAAGCAAGAAATCATCCAATAAGCAAGAAAACTTGTGATTGGTTGTTGGAGTTTAAATATCAATTAAATGGTTCAAGTAGCATAAGTTGCAAAGAAGTCATCCTCCCCCCAATTTTTTTCATAAAAACAAATATTGACCTTCCCCCAAATTAGATATATAGCACAAAGCTAAATATAGATAATACAATTCAGCCCCAATAAGTATAAATAAAGAAAAACTTAAGACTAACAAATACCAAAATATAACACAGCATTGTGCTACGAGTATCCCTTCTCCTTTTATGTTCTCTTAATTCCCATTCTCTTTTCTCAATTGCAAAATTTTAAATTATTTGTTATTCATGCATTTGCTAAAAATAAGTATATAGGTGCAACAAACTTTTGATTTCACATTTATTGGGATTCTTCTGTCCCAATATTTTAATTTAATCAATGTGCCCTCCATACCAAGGAGTTGTGTCAGATAATCCCCTCTTAATTACAAATGACCATGTGACTAGTCAATGAAATCAAGAACAAATAATGTTGTCCTGTGTACTTTTAATTTAGATAGAATATGATCTACAAAAACCACAAATACACATGGAGCTAGCAAGGGAGATAATTAAAATTAATTTTAACACATTAATGAGGAAAGGAAAATACCAAAGCTAAAGCAAATGTGCCATCTAAAGGCGCTGCATGCGAAAGTTGTCCAAATATGCCCAGCGTTGCCTATGTATGAGAAATAATCAGAACCAGTAAGTAGATATAGCACAACCTATTCAATCATAATTCAACTACCCAAAGAAGTACTTAATTACCTAGCTAACAAAACTCACCCAATCACAAAGAAGGAATATCCTTCATAAACACGGTTGCATAGAAGAAAGAATATGTTGAAAGTCCAAAATACAAAAGAGAAGTACTTTGTACCTGCAAATATTTCAGATTAGGTGATCTCTTGAGCAACTCTACCCACCAGTAACAGCAATCAAGAACAACCAGCTTCAATTCGCTCAAATTATCAAAAGCAGGTAGACAAGAAACCTTCATGAAATAAATTAGTGATCAAACATAAGATTCCAAATAATATATTGCGAAAATTTTTTTTTTAAAGGACATTCAGTCTCAACAACTACATGTATAGGTTTGGTACAAAGAAAGAACAACAATAACCATAATAGGGCAAGAAGAATGTATTATGGGAAATGCAAGGGATGTGTCTTTCCCTCGCATAGTTTAGAATACCACTGGAAAGGTGCACAAATTTTGTATGATTTGGGTTTGTATGTAAAAGGGAATAAAGATGAGAACTGTCTTACAAAATTACAATTCTTTTTCTTTATTATTTCCTTTGCAAACCAAAACCTAAGTACTATTAAATTTTTTTCATACCAGCAACCTGTCTAGCATTTATGCCTCACCCCTCCACTCTTCCTCTCTACAAAAGAAGAAAAAGGAAACAAGTAGCTGCCCTTCCCCTTTCACAATCACCCCTTTCTTTCTTCAAAAATTACCCTTCGCCTTAAATTTCACATGCAAAAGGTTCACAGCCATTATAAGAGCCTATATTCATCTTGTACTATTTTCTGGAAGTTACATTCTCATCAGAGTTTACCAGTAACTAATTGCAATTCTAAAAAATACGCATAAAACATTTAACATGTGGAATGCAATAAGGAACAAATAATAAAATAAAAATTACAATTAAATCACCAATGTAGATTTTCTAATGAGTTAAAATATCTAGAACCTAGATTACTTTTTTTTTATTTTTTATGAGAAACAGACTTTCATTAATGAAAAAAGAAGTACAGAGTACAATACAGTGGACAAGATCCTAAATAACAAGCTCTAGGATGTTCTAATAATAAAACAAGTAGAATACAACAGCAATCAACATATAGCAGAGTACAACATCCTAAAAACAAACTCTAGTATGTAGTACAACAACAGAAACAAATCTAACACACAACATCCTCCCAATTAGACATAATTACAGAGAATTAATAGTCCCTGAAATCTGGATCGACTGATGCCCATAGGTGAAGCCCCAAACCAAACTCTCTCCCCACCTTTGAACAAACAGAAAAGAAGAAACAAACTACGCTCTTACCATCGAAGTGTTGAGCACTAGCCCCATATTGGTTAGGCTAGATGTCTAGTAAAGTTATATATACCCACTTAGTCTCTCCATGTAGCAGTTTAAACTTTTCGGGTGGATATTCAATACCATCAAATATAGGTCATCTTAACAGGGATCACATATTAGAAATTCTGGACACATAAAAAAGGGGGCATTTGCCCAGGCTATGACCAACTAAAATAGGGGTCCAACATGAGGGAAAGTGTTTGACACAAGTCCCACAGTGGATGCCAGCTTAAAGTGCACAAAATATGAACGGCTAAGTCAACAATAAAGATCAAGTTTCAGCATTCTTAAGCCTAAAAATGTTGGCTAACAAACTCTTCTCATGAAATGACATTTTTTTTTGCAAGGTCATCAATATTCTTTGTGTGTCCATACACATACATACACTAACACTAATATAAAACCTTTAAATATCAGAAAAACAACAACCTAACTGAAGAAAAATAATGCAATATAAATATAAACAGAAAAAGACTAACAATAATAATAAAATAAATAAATAATTCACATTATATATCCAAAATTGAATGGAACGCACCTTTACTAAAAGAAAATTCACTGAAGCGATTGAGAGGACAAATATGATGCTTACAGAAAGGAAAAACCACTGAAGCGATTGAGAGGACAAATATGATGCTTACAGAAAGGAAAAACGAAAGAAAGTCAGAGAATTGCCACTCCATAGAAGGATTATAAAATCAAAATATATAATGCAAAAACCTAAATGAAGAAATGACAGACATAACTATATAAGTGCAAAATACATATATACATTTACCTGAAGAAATGCCTTCAATACCCACAATAATGCCAGCAAAAGCACACCATTAACCGAAAACCCACCTATATATGTGCACAAATAAATTTTCAGAACCAAAAACAAATAGATAAATTCATAGACCAAAGAATGAATATAAGTGCACAGATAGATTTAGAGAAATAAAACAAAATATAGATGCACAGAAAGGAACATGAAAATTTTGAGAAAAAAATTGAGTCTACTGCACATAATTTTTCCAAAACCCACTAACCCTAAAATCAAAGACGTAGATAATCAGGAGAATAGAAGTACATTGAGTCAATTGCACACAATTTTCCCCAAAACCCAAAATCAAAAAGGTAGATAATCAGGCTTACCCATGGATGTGACAGAGAGTAAGCGAGCAAATAACCGATCGGTGGACAGAGAGTAAGCCAGAGGAAGATTAGAGCGAGATTGAGACAGTGAGATAGAGTGAGAGAGCGTTCTGTGTATTTGGGGAAAGATTTTTTGCGACAGAGTAAGAGGAAAAGCAGGGAGCTAGGGAAAGCAGGGAGTGAGCTTGAGCGTATGTTCTGTGTTTTTTGTTTTAGTTTTAGTTTTAGTTTTTTGTGAAATAGGGAGGGAAAGCAGCGCACATTATTTTCTTTTTGGGTTTAGGTGTGGCGCGCTCAAGACCTGATCAGCATAAAATGATGTTATAGCATTTTTAATGGATATGCTACCATTGTGTTATTTTTAATAGCAGTTTGAAAAAAGTGCTATAGTGAAATGCTATCATAAGTACATTTTGTTGTAGTGATATTAATATATTTGATACAAACCCAAGCCATTTTTTCCTTGAACATATATATATGTATACATATATCCTTTTGTGTTAATTGCCACTTGCTGGCAGTTTTTTCCTTCTCTAATTACATATATATTATTGAATCTGAAATTTCTCAAAGAGAAATTATGTCAGCAATAATAAAGATTATCGCATGAATGTCTGATGTTGAACTATTTGAATGGATGAACTTTTCTTATTGTCTCGTCGAAGCTTTAATTCCTACAAAAAACTCTCTGATGCTAAAGTCTGAGAAATGAAATTCTCAAATTGATAAATAATGATTTTTTCACATACCTCTTATCGACGATTTCCATGGGTTTTATAAAGAATTTCCTCATTAATTTCTGAATTTTGTCCATTACTCTTACCTTTCAGAAATCGTGGAATTAATGGTAGAAATCATGAGATTTTCTCCTATAAATGTCTTGACCTGTTGACTTTGGTGCTATTGTGAGGAGTTATTTTCCATGTTTTCCTCCTCATTAAATAGCCCAATTAATTTCTGTGTGGTACCATCCAAATACGCTCCGATGATGAAGTCAGTGATGTGTATTTGGAGGTGTTTGTGTAAGAACAAGGAAGAACAGGTAATGAACTTGGGAGAATGAGGAAGAACAAGGTAAGATCTCCTGGGTTTATTCTGAACAAGTGGGGGATATTCTGATAGGCTTTTTGTGAGTGAAGTTGTGTATTAGATGATCCCTCTTTATGTGCACATAAGTCAACTTATATAGGCAAAGGAAATGGTGAAGGGTAAGTTACCTGCATGAGGGTGAATGGTTGAGAAGAGGCCACGCGTTCGGCCATGAATAGTAGCATGCACAGCTACCCACCTCCTTTACATTCAATGCTGCATTGAATGCAAGGATGAAAGATCAAGTGGAATGCCCTAATAGTCATGAATGTGAGCTGGGATGTCTCATCCGTCAGGGAGCCATGTCAGAGATATTCGAGTGAGGCGGTTCGTCCTGACTCCAATCTTCTAGAATGGCGGTGGGATCCGAGCCGAGCGGATCATAGATATCATATACGCGGGTATGAAAAATAGCTATGTTCGGATCAGACATGGATGAACAAGTTCAGGCTGGCCCAACATACGACATGAAAGTCATTACGCGAAGATAACCCGTTTGTCTGAGAAGATGATCACCAAGGGCCGAGTCGAACCATGCTGGGATAACTAAGAAAAGATGAACATTCAATTCTCAGGGGATCTTCAGATCGGTTCGGATCGAATATGGAGATCCGCCGAGATGAGCTGATCCGAACTGGGAATGAAAATGTGCCGAGCTGGCATAATGACATGGAAGCCCAGTTTTGACCGTTGAAAAGTCAAAGCCTTAGGTTGGATCTGACTTGCCACATGTCGATCCACGATTGGTTGTTAAATCCATGTGGATTTATACACAAACAGAAGTCCCCCAACTTCCAATCCGAACAGACCGTGATGAATTGGAAGTTGAGAAAAGACAGTCTGTGAAAAATAACACATGAACTTGACCGAGCCGAACTGAAGCTCATGTGCCGATCTGGATGGGTCCGACTTCCCAATAATCCGAGCAGATGATGATGCCTGATTGGCCAAAATATCTCGGGAATATACGAAGGAGTAATTGTTCATGATTGTGTCTGCATGGGGGAACGTAAGGGTCATTTCATTTATGGGTATTTTAAATGTGGACACGTGGTAAGATCTGGCATCTGAAGCGCCAAAAATGAACGGCTGGGATTGAAATTTCATGGGGGTATAAAAGGCATCTTCTTTCCCCTTCTTCCCCATTTTCAGTTTTCAGAACTTTCAGAGCCTCCCCAACTTCTCTCTCTCTCCCCGCAATCTCTCTCTCTCTCTCTCTCTCTCTCTCTCTCTCTCTCTCTCTCTCTCTCTTTCCGTGGTTTGAGCAGCAGCCCAGTCACGGTTCCGACCGGGCACGACTGTAGGAGAAGCGGTTCTGAGTGTGTGAGAGGCGGAGAGTGTGGCCGGAGAAAAACCAGTAAGTGATTCCTCCCATTTCTGAGTTTTTTGTGTTTTTCGGGTTTTCTGGGTTTTGTTCTTGAGTGTTCTTGATAAAGGCAGTTTTTGATCCAAAAAGCAAGGGAGAGAAAGTGAAAAAGGTGTTTGTGATGTCAATGACCGACTCAAGTGGTCGGCTCGGCTCGGGGGAAGCATTCGAGGGTGACAGTAATGCCAAGCTGAGCCAAAGCCCACCAGGGGGTGAGGCAAACTGGGACGAATTGTCCAAAGAGCTGGTCGAGGTCGGCTCGGACTTAGAGCACAATCCGGGCGAGGAACGCCGACCTCAAGGGGGTGAAAGAAGTCCCCAAGTTGGCATGAGTTCGGATCGGGGGCAAGAAGGAACATCTCACGAGTCCGAACATCCAGATGAGGAGGATGATGAAGGAGAAGATACTGGTGCTGAGCCGAGCTCGAGTACTCCAATAAGGCTCACTTCGGGGTCAGAGGAAAGAGACAGAGGTCACGATGCATCGAGTTCGGCTTGGCATGTAAGGGGTTGCCGATCAACCCGGATTTGTATGAAGAGCTGGCGTGGAAAACCGACCAGATCCTCAATGAGATGACTGAATTTCATCTCAGGAATCTGAGAATAAGGTATAGAGTCCTCGAGTCAGTGCTGACAAGGTTGCCGAGCAGGGGAGAAAAACTGAGCTGACCCCCAAAGGGATGGGTGACAATGTACCCTGAGATGTTCGAGAATGAGGTTCGGCTCCCCCTACACCCTTTTCTGCAGGATTGGCTGGCGACGATTAGCGCGGCGCCACACCAGCTTAACCCGAACGTGTACAGGATTATCATGTGCATGCACATCTTGGGGCACCAGGTGCACAAGTGTGTGCCAGACAAGGACCTGCTGATCTGCTCGTATTCACTGAGGTCGAAGCAGAAGACCGAGTTCGGCTTCTACAACCTTCAGGCATACTTGGGGCCACTGCCTTCTAGGAATCCTTCATCCCAGAAGACCCAAAAGGAGATACTTCTTCGTTTTTGGGGATTGGGAGTTCACTGATCCGAGCACTCCCCCTTCGGCTCGGGTTCCTAGAGCCTTTAGGATTCCAGGTGGGCATTCAACGTCTGGGAGGGCCGATCCGGGATAGATTTGTGAATATTTGCTAATGATGATGATGATTGATTTTGATATATATATATATATTTTTTTAAGCTAACTCCCTTTGTTCTCTTTTTGCAGTCAGCTGGGGGAAGTTTAAACTTCGAGGCAAACTTAGAGACTAGATCGCCATGGTGAAGGAGCAACCATCGAAGCATTTGTCCACCAAATTCTTGCTCGGCTCAACCCAGATCGGATCGAGCGGGATCTTTTGGTTTGCACCGAGGTGGAACCCCCGAGGTGAGAAAGGGATGAATCCTGCTGAGCTGGAGGCGAAGCTGAGGAAGAGGGAAGCGAGGAGTGCCCAGAAGAAGGCCGGAGCTCAGGTCCCCGCCGAGCCAGCCCCAGTGCCCGCTCGGGTCACTCCCAAGGTCGGGCCTTCCATGCCGAGCTCGGCTCAGCATGCTGAGAAGAGGAAGGGCCCACAGGTTGAAACCCGGGTAGAGAAGAGGGCTCGGACTGAGCCAGTGGGTGCCAATGCCGATGCCTCCGGTTCGGCTCTGTTGAAGACGGTGGAGGTGGATCCCTCCATCGAGCTGTTAGTCACCGGCTTCAAGCGTATGGTCACGCCGAAGGTCGTGGAGGGTCTTTGGGCCGGGAAGGAGGCGCCGAGCTTCGGTAGTAAAGCCCTGAACGCGTCCCAACAGGCCATGGTGGTAAGTGTTTATTTATTTCTCAATCTTTCAAAGTCATTTCCAGATCGGGTCGGGCTAATTGTTTTCCCCCTTTTTTTTTTGTAGCTTGCCCTCAGGCAGTTTAAGGAGGCGCAAGCTGCGGTTGACGCCGAGGAGAAGATGAGGAGGCTCCGGGAGAAGAACCTGGAGCTGAGGGAGAACCTGGCCGAGGCCGAGCAGTTGTCCAAGGAGGAGGGCGAACAATCCGCCGACCTGAGGACTCAGGTAGCCAAGTAAGGGGATGAGGTAGCTCGGCTCAGGAAGGAGCTCTTGGCCTTGGAGTAGAAAGTGATTGACCTCGGGATGTTTGCTGACGAGCTTCAGCGAGATGTCGAGGCGGCCGCTCAGAGGTACCTCAACTACTGATTTTGCACACCCAGGTACCTCCGTTAACTATTCCGTTAAGGAGGCCATTAATTGCCTACGTGGCACACTGATAAACCTTTAAGCCACGTGGACAAAAAATGAAATAAACTTTAAAAAATGAAATAATTATTTAAAAAAACTAAAAAAATTAAAAAACACAATAATTAAATTTAAAAAAAAAATGCAGCCCTTCTTCCTCCGCCTCCCACCCCTCCCTCCGAGACCCACCCACCCTTCCGACCCCAACCACCCTACCACCGACCCCAACCACCACGTCGCCGACCCACCCACCCCAAATTCTCCTCTCTATCTGCCTCACTCTTTTTCTCCCCGCCCTTCATTTTCTCTCTATGCCTCACTCTCTCTCCCGACCGAGCCACCCACCTCTTCTCTCTCCCCTCCCTTCTCCTCTTTCTCTACCTCACTCTCTTTTTCTCTCCCTAAAACCCCAGCCCCGAGCTCCACCCTCCTCGTTCAGATCTGAGAGAGAGAGAGAGAGAGAGAGAGAGAGAAACAGATGGAGTTGGTGGCCGGAGAGGGGAGGGAGGTGGGTGGGTCACTGGGTTGGGTGGCTTACTCGGGGGAGGAGGAGGGAGGAGGGCTCGGGGCTGGGGTTGGGCTGGGGTTTCGGGTAGAGAGAGAGAAAGAAAGGAGAGGGGTGGGGAAAAAGAAGATGGATGGCCGGGTGGGTCAGCGGCATGGTGGTTGGGGTTGGCGACAAGGTGGCTGGGGTCGGAGGGGTGGGTGGCTGGGTTAGGTAGGTCTCGGAGGGAGGAGGGGTGGGAGGCGAAGGGAGGGGTGCTGCAACAGTGCAATTCCATTTTTTCTTTATTTTTTTGTTTTTTTAATTTAATTATTGTGTTTTTAATTTTTTTAGTTTTTTAAATAATTATTTCATTTTTTATTGGGGTACTCAAGTGAAAGAAAGTGTATACTTGAGATACCTGTTTGTAATTGCCCTTAATTATATGATATGAAGTGTTAGATTCCAAATGACGAGTAGTAGTGGAAGTACTGAGATTGATCCAGCATGGAAATATGCCACTTCTGTAGAAGGCAATAAGTATGGGACCACATGCATATTTTGTCATTCTACTTTTCAAAGTGGAGGCATTACACGCTTGAAGTATCATTTGGCCGGTTATGATCCATCAAAAAGTGTAAAGAAGTGCATAGATGTACCTCCAACCATTAAGGCCGAGGTTATAGCATGAATAAAGAGTAAAGATGTTGCCAAACAAAAGAAGGCAGCTATCTTCGAGAACATACGAAATGAACTGAAAGACGATTACTTACATAGTGAAAGAAGCATCCCAGTTGATGACGATGACAACGAAGATGGTGGATACATTTATCCCAATGATTTGTACCCCTCGGAGCGAGATGATTATCGTGCTGCAATACGAGCATCAAGACAGTCTAGGTTTAATCAAATGAGCAGCCAACAAAGTGGTCCAGGTGGTAGTAGTCAAACACAACAACAATATCGTCGCACACAAAGCTTTAGGGACCCACTATCACCTCCTCCAGAACCTATGCCTTACAAGACTTCTAGAGCAAGACAAAGAATGCTTAAAGGAATTTGGAGAAACAATAAAGAAAAGTTGGGAAAGTATGTAGGCAAATTCTTCATTTATGAGAATTTACCTGCACACAAAGCTCAATATGTTCACTTCAAAACATGATTCAGGCAGCACACAAATCAGGTACTTTTGCATCCATTATGACATTTCATTTACAGTTTTATATAATGTAATTATTTTATTTACTCATAATCTCATATATGCTATTACTATTAGGTCAAGGTGTAGAGCCCCATTCATCTTATGAAATTAAGACCAAGTATTTGGAAGAAAAGTATAAGGAAATGAAAGAATACGTCGAAACACTGAAGACAGGTTGGGATAAGTATGGATGCACCATCATGTGTGATGGTTGGACTGGTCCGACAAAGCTGTCCATCATTAATTTCATGGTGTACTCGAATGGGTCAACTGTTTTCTTGAAATCTGTAGATGCGTCAAATAGAATCAAGGATAATACGTATATTGGGGGCTTACTCAAAGAGGTTGGATGAGACAATGTTGTCCAATTTGTCACCGACAATGGGTCAGCCTTTGTTAAGGCGGGAAAGAATCTTATGAAACATTACCCTCGGTATTGGACACCTTGTGCAGCACATTGTATAAATCTCATATTTAAAGATACTGGAAAGCACGAGTCGATGGCTAATGTCATAACCAAGGCAAGGGTAGTAACTAATTTCATCTACAATCATAATTGGTTACTAGCCAAGATGAGGGAGATTTGTCATGGAGATTTGGTCAGGCCTGGAGCTACTCGGTTTGCAACAAACTACATCGCAATTGCAAGCATGCTGAAGAAAAAAGTTGGTCTTCGACAGTTGTTTACAACACAAGAATGGAGTACGAGTTGATATCGGAAATCTCAAGATGCCAAGAGGATTGAGGCACGAGTCCTTGACCAAAGATTATGGGAGGCTATGGTGAGAGTGCACAACATATTTGAGCCTCTATACAATATCCTTAGTATTGTCGACACAGAAGTGGTGCCTACCATGCCCATCTTGTATGATATGTTCCAACGAATGAAAGAAAAGATATCCAAGATAAAAGGAAAGAAATGGATTCTTAAAATCATCAACAACCGATGAATTAACACATTATCTCACCCATTGCATGCAGCAAGTATATTTTATTGCTTATTCACAATTTCAATTGATCTTATTAGTGGTACATCATTGTCGAATAACATTACTTTATATTTACAGCCTATTACTTGAACCCCAAGTATCAATACATAACAGGGGTAGGCCATGACAAAGTCCTAGTCTCAGCAGTACAACACGTATTTGAAAGGTTAAACCCTCATGGGGACCGAAACTTCGAACAACTTGGCATTGAAGTAAGGTCATTATAATCATGTCCTACATTTGGTTTGGTTGCACACATAACTCTTACATGCTTATTTTTAAATGTAGATCATCAACTTTAGAGATAGTAGGAAGTCATTCAGAGCTAAAATTACCATTAAATTGCGAAACGCAATGCCACCAGGGGAATGGTGGAACATGCATGGTCATGATTCTCCAAACTTGCAGAAAATTGCAGTGCGTATATTATCACAAACAACTTCATCTTCGGCATGTGAGCGTAACTAGAGTACATATGCTCTGGTCCACACCAAACAAAGAAACCGTCTTGCATACACTAATCTAGAAAGCTTGTGTTCTGCTATTATAATATGAAGCTTAAGTTGTGAGACGAAGAGGCACAATTGGAGAAGGTATCGGAAAATGATTACATAGACCTTCTTGACATTGCAGGAGACCCAGGTGATGATGATAATGATCCACTTAGTGCATGGATTATGCCAGCTCACTTGGATAATGATTCAGGCAACCCCGGTCCACAAATAGCAAAACATATTGCCATAGAAGGAATTGATGTTAGAAGAGTCATATCAAAAGAAGTAAGTGGAAAGATTTCATCTTTTGAGAGGGAAATGAGAGGACTTCAAAGTGGAACTCGTGACTTGACATATGATGCTAATACTGGTAGGAGAGATGCTAAAAAAAGTTCTTCGGATGATGATGATGATTCAAGAGATGATGATGGGGATGGAGATGAACAAGATAGGTCCCCAATAGCTAGACAATTGAGCCAATTTACTTGTGAGGGTGATTATACCCATGCCACCCAAGATGAGGACCGTGGGAGTAGAGAAGCTGGTCCTGGCATTACTGTTGTTCGGAGACAATACTCAAGGAGAAGCGATCGAACAACTAATCCATTTGATGAGGAGTCCTTGCCTCCAAGTTTTGACTCTATGAGCATTGGAACCGAATGTAGTACTCACTCAAGTGAATCTAATGTTCGTGAATAATTTGGTGGTTATCGATATGGTCTGATTGATTATGCACCGACTAGTTGGATTTATCCTAACTATCCCATTTTTGGGGAGACAGTAGGGAGTTCTCATGAGATTTATGTATGGCATGTTCATACATGTAGTTCCAACTATTCTGGTCATCTGACTTGGTACGACTACTGTATGGATGTAGATCAACGCTCATCTACTATTGAATCCCATAGGACCTCTTTCTGGATGTAGATGGACACTCATCTACTTTTCTATTACAATAAGCTCAAGTATTAATGAAGTTATGTATTAATTATCTGTTATATATAGTTCAATTTTATTTCTCGAACTTGACATTAATGTGTATTATATTCCTTACATATCATATTCTTATCATATAGACCCTCATTACTAAACTCCTAGGGCAACACCACCCTTTGTATTCCTCTCTTCTTTTGTTGTTCGTTCAAAGCCACTTATTCATATGTTTGGCTGACTTACACCCACCAAGCATTTGATCTTTGGTCAGAACCAAGGTCATTGCATCTTTTCGGACAACCCAATGGAAATCCGGCCAATGTTGATCCCCTAATTTCCATTTCGGTCGATTTTTCTATCGATGTCAAAATATGGGCCAAACAATATGTAGGAATACTCAGAAACAACTTTTACAAGAAATGCAAATTAAAAGCATCAAATAACATCATGCCTGAGAAACTGATAATTCAAGGAAGTAAATTTTTCAATTAAATTCATGTTGTAGAATATCTCAAAAAATGAATATAAAATCACACCATACTTGTACTCGGAGAAACTGCATATACTTAGACAAATAAGCTCGATCGCCACATCCTATGCATATGCAAAAGCAGGTAGATAAGCTCGCCACTTCTTGTGCAGAGTCATTTCGATGCACGGACAGGCAGGTATGTTCATACGTGCATGCAGAGCTGATAGCACTGTCAGGGGAGAGTACTAATATGACGGTTTGAAATTGCTCGTGCAAACTCTAAAACAACATTTGTCAGTAAGAGAATAAGCCAACACAAGGTTATCAAAACAATTCATAAACTATCTTTAGTTAACAATATATACGTCTCTTGAATTTCGAATTCATCTCCATGTATGCAAAAATCAATAAAATGTGCTTGTGAGAAATTTATACTTAATAAATAAATTCAAAGCCCAAATCAAAACTTATTTAAATAACCAAGAAGTTAATTACACTCATGAATAAAATCAAAGCTTCCAAAGTGTATATATTAAATCCAATTTAAACATTTACCCTCCACCAACACCAAGATAATCTTCTCAAGTTAAATAAATCAAAGTTCAAGTAAAACTCAAGATATAAATATGGATTTGAATCATGGAATTTATTAAAACACTTACAAAAACCAAAGTCTAACTCACAGTGCAAATTTAACGTCGATCCGCCGCCGGATTTTCTTGAGTCTCGATGGTATTGCCTATAAAATACATAAATAAACATGGAATTTGGCACGGTTAAATGAAGATATAAAGTGCGTGTGTGAACCTAGACGTTCCACCTAATTCTATTATATTCTCATAATTAATTTATGATTTCGCTTAAACCCCAATCACTTAAATGCCTTCTAAATCCTTCTTGGCTCAATATCCAACAACACCCAAACTTTTTAATCCATTAATTTTACTCAAATAAACCTTATGCACAATATATCTCAGCCAAGGTTCAACCAAGAGTCGTTTCGATCCCGAAAAAGTATCCAATTACGGTCCAAATCAGAGTTTCATCAACTCGTGCAACTTCCACATATTCAAAATCAATAACCAACTCAATATGAGTCTCAATTTCATGTTATCTAAGTGAAATGGCGGCTCGGTAGTCGGAACCACCGCCATCGCAGCCCAAAGTGGCGGTGCCTAACTCGAAATTCACAATTTCTAAAAAAATTTCAAACTTCCCAATTCAAATAATCAATTAAAGATTCCTTGGGGTGAAAGTTGTCCAAAAACATCTAAGAATCATCCTCCATATTTGGATTCAAAGGAAATTCGAAATGGTTTCTAAAACCACAAAATTTCAACTTCTAAATATTCAAAATTAATCAACGAATTCTAAGGTAAGGGGAGAAAAACCCACCAAAAATTTGAGTGATCTGGGGCCAAAGGTGGCCGAAATTGGGCGAGGAAGCCGACGGTTGGGCTAGGATTTCCGGCATGATTCCTGCTACTAAGGTGGCTAGCCGACGAAGGGGAGGGCTGTGGAGGTTGGTGCCGGCAAAGGGAGTGTGCCAGTGGTCTTGGGTTGCTAGGAAATGGTCGGCAAAGCTGGGTTTGGCCGGAGTTGGTTGCGCGTAGGGGAGGGGCTCAGGTGTGTGGGAGAGAAGAGAGAGAGAGAGAATGTGGATTGTTCTTGTGTAACGCCCCGAACCTCGGGCCTATAAACACACTGAAACACTGCCTTTCAACCCTTTTTCAAAGATTGAGTCATGCGCATAAAACATTTATGTAAAATCACTTTCTAAAATCGGTTTAAATCAAATTAAAATGGGTCCCACTGCCTTGTCTTCTCCACACTGCCTCTTCAATCTGCTTAACCTACAAAACACAAATAACCACACTGCACCATATCCATGGTACACCGGATCATTCAAACAAACAACCCGATAAGCTCACTAGAGCTCGTATGAGTGAAATGATTTAAATAATTAACCTCAATAATTTCCTCAATTCCCATACTAAAAAATAATCCACAATAATATTTATAATTACTCAATCACATAATATTTCATCACCAATGATCCAAACATCAAATTAATCATAATTCCTCATATTCACATCAAATCTCATCAATAATAATAATAATAATCATTTTGACAAATCAATTGCCTAATCGTCAACTATTAACATCAACCTCAATCATTCATATCTTAAATAATAACCTCAAAGCATAATCATCATCATTTCCATCCTCAAGGATTCAAGCCTAGACTTACCAAGTCCCAGTCAAACCAAATCCTAGCAAACAAATGCATACAAGCACACAGTACAAACAATCAACTATCCAATTTCACTCACAGTGCAACCACGTAAAAAGACTGAAATGCCCTTGGACGGCAGCACGCTCGGATATCAAATCCAGCAGCATAACAACATCAGGAATGAGATTTCCCGAGCTCGTGTACCTGTTAAGACCAGACAATCGATAAAAAAAAATCGAAAAACTCAAATGGCCGCTAAACAACAGAAACGGGCGACTGCCACCCCACACGGTGGTTGCCCAGCCCCCAAACAAGATAGAAAAAATCACCAAATTCTCACCAAATGGAACTAGAAGGGTTCTTGGGACCTCAATTGGGCGGAATCGGGTCAAACAACCATTAACTCGCCGCCAAAAGTGGTGGTTCCGATGGTGGCAGCGGCGGCATAAACCTAGAAATACCCAAAATCAACTCCAAATAATCCTAATTGCACAATAGAACCTTCAATTTCACAAAAACAACTCGAATTCAAGTCCAATTTCAAGAAATTCGAAATAGACATAAAACCTAAAATCAAATTTCCAATTTCTCAAAATTGGACGTGCCCACCTTAGGGGAAAGAATACCCATTCCTTGAGGATTAATTCTCGTAACTGGGTCGACAACCAAAAGTCGCCGAAAACAGCTGAAAACGGTGACGGAAGCAGACGGCTGGCTTCGCTTTTCTAAGTTGTTTCTGCGCGCAGGAAGAGATGGCTGACGAGAGAAGGCTCAAAGGAGGACACCCGGCAGCTGGGGGAGCCAGCCATGGCCCTGGGTCGCAGGAAAACCCGTCGGGGAGTTGCCCCGGTGCTATTGTTGCTGCGCGCAGAGGGAGAACGAGAGAGAGAGAAAGAGAGAGAGAGAGAGAGAGAGAGAGAGAGAGAGTATGCGGGGAGAGAGAGAGACCGGGGGAGGAGAGAGAGAGAGAGATGAGGCTAAGGCAGTGGCGTCGCCGCCTCCTGGCCGGATGACGAGGGAGGGAGGCCAGAGAGAGGGAGTAAAGTCGAGGAGAGCGAGACAGGGAGAGAAGAGGGATCGCGGAGAGAGAGTGTGCGTGAAAGAGAGGAGAGAGAAATATGATAAAAAAAAAAAAAAACTGATTTTGGGTTTTTTAAATCCCTGCCACGCGAAATTACAAAAATGCCCCTCACTTTGAACGTCCGTAAAACCCAAACCGTAACTTTGATTTACGCGTGCTTCGTGTCTACGAACTCGTGGAATCAAGATCTATCCAAAATGCCTAAAGTCAAAGACAAAAGCCCACTAACTTTAAAAGTCAACTTTTAGTCAAGCCCAATTTAAAACAGAATTTAAAAATAAATCCAAAACCTTTTATTTCTCAAATAAATTCCCAAAATAATCAAAATAAATTCTCAAAATATTTAAAATAAATCTTTAAAAAAATATGGAGTCTCACATCTCGAGAGAGGAGAGCAAGGGAAGGGCTCAGGTGTGCAAGAGAGAAGGAAGAGAGAGAGAGAGAGAGAGAGAGAGAGAGAGAGAGAGAGTGTGTGTTGGGTTTTTAAAATCTAGCTTTTCTAAATGTTTATTTGTACCTAACTCAGATTCGCGATCCGTTTTTGCCTACGTGTTCGTGAGATCGAAATATATACTACCAAATAAAATTTTGGGACAAATGTCTTTCTTTCACTTTCCTCACATTTAAACTCCAAAATCACCTTAATTGACTTAAAATAAATTCCAATAACTCTTTGTATCCTCAAATAATTTTCCAAAATTCTCCAACCACTTAATTCGTCTCCAAAATATTTAGAAAATATTTTCCAAGGTCCCACGACTCAACTTTTTTTTAAGCTTATTAATTCCACAACTAATATAAATTTAAATTTCAATAAAAATTTGGGTCTGATCATTACACACTTCAATTTAGTTTTTAGAGGAAATTACAGATTTGGTCCACTTATTTTATACCTAGTTCAATTTTGGTCCACGATCTTTTTTAAGTTCTGTTTTGGTCCACTAATTGTTTCATTTGTTCAATAAAGGTCCAGATTTGTGACTTTAAATCTTTTGGGTTGTGTTTTCTTCAATTATAATTGAAGTATAAGTTATATTTCATCATTTTTTAGTCATAAAAACAAATTTGGAGTATTATAATCTAAGAGAATTGAGATTTGGTGAAATTTGAAAAATTGGCAGTTTTGGGTACCCTACTTTAGGGTCAATTATCTTGAGTTTTAGAACTCCAATTTGAATGATCTTTATATGGTTGTAAAGAAGAAATGCATAGCTTTAAAACAAGTATATATTTGCTAAATTTGGGTGAGATTTGATAGGGTAAAAAGCAGGCCAAATTTGAGAAAACAAATCTGGACCTTTATTGAACAAATGAAACAATTAGTGGACCAAAACAGAACTTAAAAAAGATTGTGGACCAAAATTGAACTAGGTATAAAATAACTGGACTAAATTTGTAATTTCCTCTAGTTTTTATGACAGTTTTTAGATGCCATGTAATACCTTTGATGACACTAAAATTAAATTTTTATGACACATATATGTGTGTCATGAACTTATCATACATATTAAAATGATTTATGTGTCAACTATTGTTACTTTTAATGTCACCCACATAGATGATGTGTAAATTGTGTCATCTATGACGATTTTGTAGTAGTACATACAAATATCAAAGTCAAAATCCAACTATTTCAATTTGGTCAAAATTGGGTCAACTTTAAAATAAAACAATTATTTGCAACACAATTAATTACGTTAAATTCCTTGTAAATGTTTAAAATAAAACAACAATAATTCAATTTCCAACAAATTCATTTTAGTGAAAATATCTTGGGTCATCGAAAATGAAATTTTGAATTTCTCATAGTAATTTAGAAAAAAAAAATTTTCCAAGGCATCACAACCCAACTTCCTTTAAAACCTTGTAAAACCAAAGTTTAAAATAAATTTTAAATTTCCAATGAAATTTTGGTCGGGTCGTTTCAACCTTCCCCCTTTACAAAAATTTCGTCCTTAAAATTTAGTAAAAGATAAGTGAATCCAGAATTCGTAACTCCTATCATGTATGTATGATCCAACTATGAAATTTGACCAAAGGAAATCTCTCCTTATATGTAGTACCTCGCTTCTTTGATCGAAATAAATTCGGAGTGAGTTGTCGCTATGTTGATATCAATAAGTTAGTTGTCGCTATGTCCTTATAAGTATTTATGTGATCCAAATAAATAAAAGTCAACTCACTGTTTAATCGAACTATGCCCAATCTTTTCCGGAACACATTTCCATCTCACGATCCCTCACTTGTTCTACATGATACATTGGTAAGAGAGTAGAAAGGATGCACAGATTTGAATGAATCCAATCTCTTCCGAGCAGAACATTGTAGGGTGAAACAAGTCAGCAATAAAGAAGCCAACCCTCTGTTTTCGGCTGCCTACTTGTTTATCCAAGGGTAAACATCCAGTAGATTTATGTGTCATCCCGACATAATCAGTGATGTACATGTTAATTTTTATCAAATCATATTCGCTTTTGCCAAGTTTCCTTATCATGGTTCTCGGTAGGATGTTTAACGTCGCCCTTGGATCAATAAACACTTTGTCGATAGGGTGTTGAATGTTTTCTTAGAACAAAATAAAAGCATATCTCATTCTAAGTATACTCGCAAGTGCACGAATCGCATCAGTAGAAAAGCGTACAAGCACGAGGTCGATCCCACAGGGAATGGTTAATAAATAACAAATTAGTTCAAATAATCACAAGAATAACTAAATGGGGGTTTTAGAGAGATGAAAACACACGCACACAGCAACACACGCACACACCCTTTATTCTATCTTGCAATGTTAAGTTTTCAGTTTCAAATCAAATGTGCATACTCTAACCATCCAAGGCTAATGAAAATTAATTCAAACACAATGTATTAAAGTTTGACTGCTAAAAAGGTTTGATTAGTTACTTTCTCGCAATTGTTGTCCTAAGGCATAAACTAAGAGCTTTTTTTGCCTTCCTTAATCAGTTAACTTATATGTTCTCTAGTGTTAAGCTAAGGCAGCTGTTACCCATGCAAGAGTCATTAAGATCTATAAGAACGTCAAACATGCACAACATATAAGCTTTGATTATTTCCTTATAGAGGTCGCCCAAAACCATTACGAATAATCCCTTATTCCCTTGTTACTTGTGATTTAGTGTCTTTGATTATTTCACAGCTAAACCTAACAAATAAACTAGATGCAATTATCCTAAGGTGGCCAGTCAAAGGACGCAAACAACTAGTGACAGATTCAATCAGATAATGAGAATTTAATACATGCAAACATCAAATTAATTAATCAAGAGACAGATAAACGATTTGTTAAAGCAAGCATACTGAAAATCAACCTACAACTAACATGCAAGATAGAATAAATAAACCTACATAATTAAATCATAAAAAGAAAACTGAAATAAATAAACAAAATCCCAATCCATATTAATAATAAAATCAGAAACACAAACTAAAGAAAATCAGAATTCTAGACCAAAAGAAAATCAAAAATCAAGAGATACATCACTATGGTGGCTGCAACAAGAAGAGAAGAAGAAGGAGGCACCTAGCAAGCTGGAGGAACCCACGGCAAGGTAAGCTAGGGCTTGCGGCAAGGCTGACTCCTTTTCTCTCTTGCTTGTCACGCCACTCTCTCTCTCTTTCTCTCCCTGAATTTCCGCTCTCTCTCTCTCTATCTTTTTGAAAATACAAAATTATGAAAACTAAAAATACCTAGGAGGAGTGGTCTGAAGTTCTAAAGGAACATGATATATTTATAGAGGTGTAAGGGAGAAATCCTTGTGAGACAAGGCTAGGTTAAATTGCGGCAGCAGCTAGGGTTAGAGGAGGCTTGGGCTTGCGGCAAGGCTTGGCCTTTTGAGCTTAAGTGAGTCACGCAAGGCCCCTAGGGTTAGGCACATACACATGGGCTTGGTCTTGGTCTTGGGCTGCTAGGGTTTGCATGGCATACACATGCATGCATGGGCTGCCACCTTGGGTCTTGCGCATTGGGCTTGGGCTGCTAAGGTTAGGCGCATGCATGCATGCATGCATGGCCCCTCTTGACTTCGGCATGACCTAGGCCCATGGCCCATTTGACTTGTTGACTTGCCATAGTTGACCCTTGACCATTGACTTTGACTTCCCAGTTTGCCCCTCATTTCCATTTGAATTTGAATTCATTTCTTCCCTCCATTCATTTCCATGGATGTCCACCACCTTCTAGAAGCTTCTGGAACCTTGACTTTGTAGAGTTGACTTTGACCAACCTTTCCTAGTCCAACTAGGATTCCTTATCCATTTCGACTTCTCGTAATGACCATATTGCCCCTGGGGTCTCCTAGTGTCATTAGGACTCCTTTCCCTAGTAGGGTTAGGTTTCCTAGTTCAACCAGGAATTCCTATTCCAATCAAGATTTCTCATTTCTGGCTCAACAATGATGGTTCTGGACTTGATGTTTCCTAGTGTGACTAGGAATCCTCATTTGACTAGGATTTCTGCACTTTTCCTGGTTTGACCATGATTTCATTCGTTTTCCTAGTTTGACCAGGAAATGTCCCAAAATGGCTCCATTTGCTCCATTTCCCTATTTCTGCTTCATTTGACCTGAAAACACAAAAACAAGACAAGAAACACAAAATATCGAGTTCTAACACTCTAGGTTAAGGAATTAGTATCATAAAGTGATGCAAAATGCACACTCATCATAGGGACACTGTAACGACCCGACCCAAAGTTGACTTTTAAAATAAATGGGCCTTTGATTTTTGACTTTGGGTCCGTTAGATAGGTCTCGAGTTCACGAGTTCGTAGACACGCGGCACGCGTCAATCGGAGTTACAGTTTGAAAGATATGGGCGTTTGAATCAAGGGGCAATTTCGTAAAATGGACAAATTGGGTTTAAAAATCAGATTTTTTTAGAACTCTCTCTCTCTCTAGAATCTTCTCTCTCTCTTTTTTTTTATTCTCTCTCCTCTCTCCCCGGTTTTGGGGGGGGGGGGGCTCTCTCCCTCGCGTCTCTGTTCTCTCTCGCCTCTCACCCTTGCTGCGCCTGTCACCGGCGCGTGGCGGCGCGTCTGGCGGTGGCTAGGCTGGGTGTTTGGCCCAGGTTGCTCGTCGTCACTCTCTCTCTCTTCTCCTAGTCTCGGATCACCCAGAAATCGCGCAGAAACCGAGAATCCAGTTTTCGCCCGTTTAGAACTCCGGCGTTGACTCGCCGTTTCCGGCGTCTTCGCAGCCCAGCTCCGACCCTGGAAACTTCCTCTCGTCGAGCCGAGCACGGTGGTGTGCTCCGATCGTCCACCCGACGCTCCACGACGGCAGATCGAGGTTGAGAAGGCCGGCGGCTTCCGCCGCCGATTCCGGCGTTTCCGGCGATAAATGGCCATCGATCCAGTTGACAAAATCGATCCTCTAGGTACGGGTAATCTTTCCCTTAAGGTGTTGATGTTCAATTTTGAGATTTTAGAGATTCGAATTTTTGGGTTTATGTCTGTTTTGAATATCTTGAAATCGGACTCAAATTTGTGATGGTTAAGTGCAATTGAAGGTTCTATTATATGATTAAGATTGTTTGGAGTTGAATTTGGATGTTTTTAGGTTGAGCTGCCGCTGCCACCGACGGCTCCGCCACTTGTGGCGGTGAGTTGGGTGGTTTTTCTTGTTTATCAGCCTCCCCAGGACTTTTAGAGGCCAACCCTAGGGTTTGTTTACGTATGGGTGAGTAATGTGTGTAATTTGGGGCTGGGTAGCCACCGTGCGTGGTGGTTACCGCCCATTTCGGTCATTGAACGGTCAAATTGTGAAACCTGAATATTTAAATATTGGCTGTCTGGTCTTAACAGGTACAGGGGCTCGGGAAATATCATTCCCGATGCCGTTATGCTGCCGGATTTGGTATCCGAGCAATGGCACCGTGAAGGGTATTTTAGTCTTTCGCGTGGTTTAATTGTCTGTTTTATAGATTTGCCGCTTTACGCTAGAGAAGATTAGGTGTAGGATTTGAATTGGGAGAATGAATTGACGAGGATTTGAGGTGAAGGAATTATTTGGGAATTATGGAGTTTCTTAGAGGAGAGTCACCAAATTAAAGAAAGATTGTTTATAGTCAAGATTAATGATTGATGATTAGGCAGTTATTATATACAAAATGATCAAATTAATTATTGAGGAAATGTTAGTATGTTTCGAGTGACAGACAAGTGATGGTTTATAAGCGGGGATCAAATTCGGAAGGATTCGGCAGAGTTCAGAGAAATTTTGGGAAAAATGTTGTGAGTTGGAAATGCGAGTACGGATTGGATGAGCCTGCTCGTACGGGGAGACCCCTCCGTATGAGATTGTGGCTAGGATACGAGCCTGCTCGTACGGAGAGACCCCTCCGTATGAGATTGTGGCTAGGATACGAGCCTGCTCGTACGGAGAGACCCCTCCGTATGAGATTGTGGCTAGGATACGAGCCTGCTCGTACGGAGAGACCCCTCCGTATGAGATTGTGGCTAGGATACGAGCCTGCTCGTACGGAGAGACCCCTCCGTATGAGATTGTGGCTAGGATACGAGCCTGCTCGTACGGAGAGACCCCTCCGTATGAGATTGTGGCTAGGATACGAGCCTGCTCGTACGGAGAGACCCCTCCGTATGAGATTGTGGCTAGGATACGAGCCTGCTCGTACGGAGAGACCCCTCCGTATGAGATTGTGGCTAGGATACGAGCCTGCTCGTACGGAGAGACCCCTCCGTATGAGATTGTGGCTAGGATACGAGCCTGCTTGTATGGAGAGACCCCTCCATACGGGATTGTGGCTAGGATACGAGCCTGCACGTGCGGAAGGGTCATCCGTACGAGATTGTGGCTAGGATTTGAGCCTGCCCGAGTGCGGGATTGTGGCCAGGACATTGTCTACAGTACAGGTACGAGAATGATGTGAGTTTTAAAAATAAGTGTTTCGAGATATTAGCTTCCAAGGATAAATTCAGTTCAGAGTTTGACTTAAGGCTGAGGGGATTTAAAAATGGTTTTGAAAGGAGATTTTTGAAAGTAGTTATAAAGCTGGAGGATTTCCAAGAAACGAAGTGTGTGAAATTAGATAGATGGTTGTTTGGTTGCTTGTATTGCATTTGTTTGCTAGGACTTGGTAAAGTCTAGGCTTGAATCCTGAGGATGGAAATGATAGTGTCTATGCATTGAGGTTATTAATTAGGACGTGTTTGATTGAGGTTGAGGTTAATGGTCGATAGTTAGGCAATTGACTTGTCAAAGTATAATTGTTATTATTGATGAGATTTGATGTGAAATTGAGATATTTTGATTTTCTTGATGCTTGGATGTGGTGTAGGATTTGTGTTTTGCAGGATAAGCAGGCTGAGGAAGCAGTGGGGAGAAGACGAGGCAGTGGGACCCAGAAAGATTTATTTAATTGCTTTTACTCAGTGGTTTGTTTAAAATGTGTATGACAGAATTATATTTACTTATGTTGTTGTGCATGGCTCAAAAGTGAGAGAAAACAGATTTAACAGTTTGATGTTCAGTATTTTCATGGGCCCGAGGATCGGGGGGATTACAGAAAGAGAAAACAGATTTAACAGTTTGATGTTCAGTACTTTCATGGGCCCGAGGATCGGGGGGTTACAGAATGGTATCAGAGCTAGACCCGGCCGGAAGTGTGTGGATTGCAAGACCCAGGGACCAAGACCCTGAGTGGGCGGTTGCGTGAGGCAGTGGCGAGCTACCAGGTGAGGAGAAGTGAGTGATCCCACACTGCCCGGGTGAGGAATGGTGATGTTACAGAAAGTTTTAGAAATCAGTTGAGAAAGTGTTTGAGAAACCAGTTTGAGGAAATCAGTTCAGAAAATGTTTGTGAAAGCTAGTTTGAGAAAGAAAATGATTTTAAAGTGATTTCAGAAATTTATTTTACTTGAGCCATGAAAATGTTTGAGAAAGTTTTGAGAAATGTCTCATGCACTGTCATCGTCTCTCTGCTCCTCAGCAAGTTCAGGAAAGTTGGAAGGTTGAGTAAGTTTATTAATAAGAGATCAGAGGGTTAATCAGAGTGGCGCAGCGGAAGCATGGTGAGATTTAAACAAATCACGTTGGTACGTGGTCAATAGAGGGATCAGCGAGGTTGATAGGAGGTACGAGTTTGGGCATCACTTGTCTGTTACGATATATGCTAAATTTCGAGGACGAAATTTTTGTAAGGGGGGAAGGTTGTAACGACCCGACCCAAAGTTGACTTTTAAAATAAATGGGCCTTTGATTTTTGACTTTGGGTCCGTTAGATAGGTCTCGAGTTCACGAGTTCGTAGACACGCGGCACGCGTCAATCGGAGTTACAGTTTGAAAGATATGGGCGTTTGAATCAAGGGGCAATTTCGTAAAATGGACAAATTGGGTTTAAAAATCAGATTTTTTTAGAACTCTCTCTCTCTCTAGAATCTTCTCTCTCTCTTTTTTTTATTCTCTCTCCTCTCTCCCCGGTTTGGGGGGGGGGGGGGGCTCTCTCCCTCGCGTCTCTGTTCTCTCTCGCCTCTCACCCTTGCTGCGCCTGTCACCGGCGCGTGGCGGCGCGTCTGGCGGTGGCTAGGCTGGGTGTTTGGCCCAGGTTGCTCGTCGTCACTCTCTCTCTCTTCTCCTAGTCTCGGATCACCCAGAAATCGCGCAGAAACCGAGAATCCAGTTTTCGCCCGTTTAGAACTCCGGCGTTGACTCGCCGTTTCCGGCGTCTTCGCAGCCCAGCTCCGGCCCTGGAAACTTCCTCTCGTCGAGCCGAGCACGGTGGTGTGCTCCGATCGTCCACCCGACGCTCCACGACGGCAGATCGAGGTTGAGAAGGCCGGCGGCTTCCGCCGCCGATTCCGGCGTTTCCGGCGATAAATGGCCATCGATCCAGTTGACAAAATCGATCCTCTAGGTACGGGTAATCTTTCCCTTAAGGTGTTGATGTTCAATTTTGAGATTTTAGAGATTCGAATTTTTGGGTTTATGTCTGTTTTGAATATCTTGAAATCGGACTCAAATTTGTGATGGTTAAGTGCAATTGAAGGTTCTATTATATGATTAAGATTGTTTGGAGTTGAATTTGGATGTTTTTAGGTTGAGCTGCCGCTGCCACCGACGGCTCCGCCACTTGTGGCGGTGAGTTGGGTGGTTTTTCTTGTTTATCAGCCTCCCCAGGACTTTTAGAGGCCAACCCTAGGGTTTGTTTACGTATGGGTGAGTAATGTGTGTAATTTGGGGCTGGGTAGCCACCGTGCGTGGTGGTTACCGCCCATTTCGGTCATTGAACGGTCAAATTGTGAAACCTGAATATTTAAATATTGGCTGTCTGGTCTTAACAGGTACAGGGGCTCGGGAAATATCATTCCCGATGCCGTTATGCTGCCGGATTTGGTATCCGAGCAATGGCACCGTGAAGGGTATTTTAGTCTTTCGCGTGGTTTAATTGTCTGTTTTATAGATTTGCCGCTTTACGCTAGAGAAGATTAGGTGTAGGATTTGAATTGGGAGAATGAATTGACGAGGATTTGAGGTGAAGGAATTATTTGGGAATTATGGAGTTTCTTAGAGGAGAGTCACCAAATTAAAGAAAGATTGTTTATAGTCAAGATTAATGATTGATGATTAGGCAGTTATTATATACAAAATGATCAAATTAATTATTGAGGAAATGTTAGTATGTTTCGAGTGACAGACAAGTGATGGTTTATAAGCGGGGATCAAATTCGGAAGGATTCGGCAGAGTTCAGAGAAATTTTGGGAAAAATGTTGTGAGTTGGAAATGCGAGTACGGATTGGATGAGCCTGCTCGTACGGGGAGACCCCTCCGTATGAGATTGTG
The DNA here is from genome assembly GCF_963921425.1 of Dryas octopetala. Classification (NCBI taxonomy): domain Eukaryota; kingdom Viridiplantae; phylum Streptophyta; class Magnoliopsida; order Rosales; family Rosaceae; genus Dryas; species Dryas octopetala. The sequence continues at coordinate 299,810 of NC_141370.1, forward strand.
GCTAGGATACGAGCCTGCTCGTACGGAGAGACCCCTCCGTATGAGATTGTGGCTAGGATACGAGCCTGCTCGTACGGAGAGACCCCTCCGTATGAGATTGTGGCTAGGATACGAGCCTGCTCGTACGGAGAGACCCCTCCGTATGAGATTGTGGCTAGGATACGAGCCTGCTCGTACGGAGAGACCCCTCCGTATGAGATTGTGGCTAGGATACGAGCCTGCTCGTACGGAGAGACCCCTCCGTATGAGATTGTGGCTAGGATATGAGCCTGCTCGTACGGAGAGACCCCTCCGTATGAGATTGTGGCTAGGATACGAGCCTGCTCGTACGGAGAGACCCCTCCGTATGAGATTGTGGCTAGGATACGAGCCTGCTCGTACGGAGAGACCCCTCCGTATGAGATTGTGGCTAGGATACGAGCCTGCTCGTACGGAGAGACCCCTCCGTATGAGATTGTGGCTAGGATACGAGCCTGCTCGTACGGAGAGACCCCTCCGTATAAGATTGTGGCTAGGATACGAGCCTTCTTGTACGGAGAGACCCCTCCGTATGAGATTGTGGCTAGGATACGAGCCTGCTCGTACGGAGAGACCCCTCCGTATGAGATTGTGGCTAGGATACGAGCCTGCTTGTACGGAGAGACCCCTCCGTATGAGATTGTGGCTAGGATATGAGCCTGCTTGTATGGAGAGACCCCTCCATACGGGATTGTGGCCAGGATACAAGCCTGCACGTGCGGAAGGGTCATCCGTACGAGATTGTGGCTAGGATTTGAGCCTGCCCGAGTGCGGGATTGTGGCCAGGACATTGTCTACAGTACAGGTACGAGAATGATGTGAGTTTTAAAAATAAGTGTTTCGAGATATTAGCTTCCAAGGATAAATTCAGTTCAGAGTTTGACTTAAGGCTGAGGGGATTTAAAATGGTTTTGAAAGGAGATTTTTGAAAGTAGTTATAAAGCTGGAGGATTTCCAAGAAACGAAGTGTGTGAAATTAGATAGATGGTTGTTTGGTTGCTTGTATTGCATTTGTTTGCTAGGACTTGGTAAAGTCTAGGCTTGAATCCTGAGGATGGAAATGATAGTGTCTATGCATTGAGGTTATTAATTAGGACGTGTTTGATTGAGGTTGAGGTTAGTGGTCGATAGTTAGGCAATTGACTTGTCAAAGTATAATTGTTATTATTGATGAGATTTGATGTGAAATTGAGATATTTTGATTTTCTTGATGCTTGGATGTGGTGTAGGATTTGTGTTTTGCAGGATAAGCAGGCTGAGGAAGCAATGGGGAGAAGACGAGGCAGTGGGACCCAGAAAGATTTATTTAATTGCTTTTACTCAGTGGTTTGTTTAAAATGTTTATGACAGAATTATATTTACTTATGTTGTTGTGCATGGCTCAAAAGTGAGAGAAAACAGATTTAACAGTTTGATGTTCAGTATTTTCATGGGCCCGAGGATCGGGGGGGTTACAGAAAGAGAAAACAGATTTAACAGTTTGATGTTCAGTACTTTCATGGGCCCGAGGATCGGGGGGTTACAGACACCATTCAATTTGGCGGAAATATACAACAGGCGAAGGTGATCCACAGTCAATAACTCTTGTTTATGCAGCACAACTTTTCCCGACTTAGTCATTGACAAACACCCGACTCGTTCGACGATCTCTTCTTCCTCCATTTCAGAAATGGCTATTCCGACAGTGGGAGGTTCTTCAGTTCGCATGTCACCCTCTAGCCAGTTTAATTGGCCCAAAAAAGCGGCGAATTCTGACAGCAGGATGAATGCCATGCTACATTCAGCCCGGCTAATTGTTCCAAACTGGAAAGCATGTTTTTGTGTCGGGTGAAGAACTTGGCTTTTCGCCTGGTCTTTAGTTTGGTTCTTGTCTTTTACAGTAGAAGAATTTGAATCCTTTCGCACTAAAGGCTTTGGCCCCACCCTAATCATTAGAACTTTGGGCTGCACATTCTGTGACGCTTCACCAATTCTTGCAGTCAAACCTTTCTTGAGGTGTATCTCGATATTACTTACTTCGACAGGAATTTTAACCTCCGCCGTCAAACCCTTTTTCTCGTCCATGATGACTTTGGTGACTGTCAATGCATACATCTTTCCTTTCATGTTGCTCTCACTAGCATCTTTCTTCACAACTTCTCTATATTGCCCCCCAAGTGTTGGTAGTGCAACATTCACAGTTCCTTCACACTTCTCAACATCTCGCGCTGCTTGCTCCTTTCGTTGTTACCTTCTCTTTTGGGTTTAGGTCATGTAACAACCTGACCCAAATTTCACGAGAAATTTAAATTTTTATTTGTAATGGCCATTCAGAGGCGTAGTGGGAAGTTGAATTGTAAGACCTCGTACTTTTCAAAGATTTATTTGAAAAATAAAAGGTTTTGGGTAAATTTTTTATTTTGTTTTAAATTGGGCTTGACCCAATGTTGAATTTTTTTTTTCTAATGGGCTTTCATTTTTTACTGTGGGCCCGTTGGAAAGGTCTCAAGTCCACGAATCCACGAGTCCGTAGACGCAAACCGCACGTTAATCAGAGTTACGGTTTGAGAGATACACGCGTTTGAAATGAGGGGCAATTTTGTAAATTTACAAAATTGGGTTTTAAATACCAAAAAAATCAGAAATTTTATTTTCATTTTCTGATTTCCCTCTCTTTCTCTCTCTCCTCACTTCTCTCTATCTCCTCGACACTTTCTCTTCTCTCTCTTCCTCTCCCCTGCGCACACGGCCTCACCACCAGAGACAGCTCCCCTCGCGCCGGCCGTCCTCCCCTACGCCTCCCCTCTCACACCCGCCGACCCTGTGAGCAGGAAATCGCCGAAGAAAGCTAGCTCCACCGCTGGCCATTTTGCCGATTTTGACCACTCAGAAGCTCCAATCACAAAATTGATTGGTGAACTCAGGTAACCGGAATGCCCTTGGGTAATCAAGGTTGACAATCTCAGGTGGAAAAGGGAGTTGATAAGTGGGCCTTGGTCATCGTCCCTGATTGGCTACAAAAGCATGCATCATATTCTCAAATTCACCTATCGTTAGGAATTGGGCTTGCTGGCCAGCAAAATGGTTTTCGTTCACCATTATTCACCCGGCGCCATTCCCATATCCGTGGCCATTGTTGCCATTATTCCTCGGCTTCTGGGAAGCCTGCTGCCTAGGAATCTCGTTCCTTGGTAGCTCATTGTTCTGCACTTCTGCTCGTACACCTTCTCCATTCACTCCATTCGCTCTGAAAGCATTCGCTACTAGTGCTCTATTGTGTGGTGGCACGTAAGCTCTGCCTTGATGCTGGGCAACATTGGATTGCTCAGAAGCAGCTGCTTGTTGCACTTGAGGAAGTACAACTTGAGCCGTGCCTTCGCCTATGATTGGTGTCGCCAATGCCCAACTTCTAGTACTACTCATTTGGGAGTCTTGTCTCGCCTCGTTGCAAGCCTTGATCTTGTGTGGCCTAAATGATTGCATTTTGCATGTTTTCAATTGACTGCCTCAATTCACGAATGCCAGCATTTACTCCAGCAAAACCACAGTTGAGTCCTCCTTCAATGCGAACATTTGTTGCGTGCACTTCGTTCATTTGTTGGCTCAAATCTTCGTCAGGAACTTTTTCATCGGGATTAATCATGCCATGAGCATCAGGTTGATTCAATTCTCGGGGCCCCAAAACACTAAAAGGTTCTTGTCCGTCTTCCATCTCTTAGAATTCAAAAGTCACTCTTTGCTTACTAATCTCTAGTGCAACTCTTAATGCAAATTGCCTACATTTTTCAACCATAAACTAAAAGAAACTAAACAAACATAAAACTGTGAAAATGAAATCACAGAATCGCGTAATGGCAAAAGAAAAAGCTAAATTAAAATCTGAAAACCAACAAACACTTGAACACTAAAAAAACTATCAGCACGATATGATCCCACCAAGCGTGCCAATTTATGTTATGGTAAAAAATGCTTTGGCCACGTGTAAGGCTGAGATTTGATCCATCTCATTGATTTATCTGGGCGAAGGGCGTGCCATCAAGTAGATCGTACTTGGAAGGATTGCAAAATAACTAAAAGGATAGAAATATGACAATAATACTAAAAATAAAGGAAATCAAACGATTGTAGCTAGTTCTTTTCTATGCCTGAGCATTCCAGGACTTTAAGTGCTAAAAACATTTGTATAAGTCAAGATGTGTTCATGTTGTTCTTGGTAAATGAAATAAAACAAGTAAATAAACTAAAAATCACGGAGATCCAGATCTGATGTTAATCGGAATCACAAGCCATAGATAAGGATTGCAAAATTTCAGGAAAATGAATGATAATGGACTAACAATAAACACTTAATGATTGAGAAAGTAAATGCTTCCTTGATTGATTCTCAATGAGGAAATACATTAAATTTCAGAAATAAATGCAAGGAGAAAAGTAGTAAATAAAGCTATTAAATGTGCAAGAACAAACAAAAGTTGTAATAAAAGAAACAAGATCAATGCATTAAACAAAAATAAAAGGGAGACAAAGTGAATGATTAAATTGTCTTGCAGAGAATTTTCAGAGAATGAATTTGGGTTTTTGTATGAGTTGTTGGAGAGAGCTGTCTCTGTGGCTATAGTTTTGTATTTATACTTAAATTGGGATCCTGAAACCCTATGCAGTCTTCCTTTGGATTATTGCCACGTGTATGGTCCTTAACAACCTAGGATTCTGATGCTTATCCTCTTTGACAGCTAGCTGCTGCCTAGCTATTGGCACGTTTGTGGGGACACGTGTTGTAGTTTTAATGGTCTCATCTCATGATTTTTTCTGCTTGGTGTAGCCAATAAGGTATTCTTCCTCCAAGACATTTCTTATTCGTCAGGGACACGTCACATGGGCTATGAAATTCGGCTTTGGACTTGGGCTAACATTTCCTTTGGTCTCATTTTAAGCCTTTTGAAATTCATGGTATAAACACCAAGTTAACTAATATTGTACTTCTATTGCAATTCTTACACAGTTTATAAGTTATAGTTTTGGCCAAAAGACATTTTTGGTCCCTGTACTATGGATGAGTCGCACTTTGGCCCTCGTCATTTCAATTTGAATTTTTTAAGGACATTAGCTCCATTAATGTCGCAATCAAGTCCAATCCGCCAAAATCGTCTACTTCAGAGCCAATCAGGCGGTACCACGTCAGCATTTTTCGTTTCGATTTTGACGGATTGGACCTAATTATGACATTAATGGAAATACAGTCCTTAAAAAATAGTAGTCTGGGCACTACAGGTTTCTGTGAACTTAATACTTATGCATGCAGATTACTGAAGCGAGCTCTAAGCTTCCAATTGCATCCTACAAGGATGTCATTACACCAAAGTTGAATCTCACCAAGTTAATTTAGTTGACTATTTAAGGTCTTTAGTATTTATTAGTTGAATTCAATTATTTTTCCCTTAAATTTTTGTCTGAATTTTATTTGTTTGTTGCTGAAATTGTTAATATTGAATGGGTGTGTTTGCCCCCCTGTGTTTACCATTCAAAATTACGATGAACAAGGAATTTTTATCATTGTCATAATAGCTAAATGGCACAAGATAGATTAGTTTTAACATTGGTGCTTCAGTGTCGTGTTTAAAATGCGTGGAAACTATATAATGGTTACTGCAAGAACAAATTTAGGGGCATGTCATTTTGTTTAACACTTTACTATATATGTATTGCAATAAGTAAGATTTAGATTCATGAATTTTTTTAAAGCTTCTAATTTAATACTTTCATCAATTCTCTCTCAAACGATTTGTTCTTATCTATATCCTAAAATTCAATTTTTCTTTGACGTTCTTTCTCTCTCCCTCTCTCATGATAAGCTGGTGATTTTTCATTGATGTTTGTAACTTTTCGTTTTACTTTTTTTATCCAAGATGAACTTCTATTGTGTGTGATTGAAGTGTAGCCTTGAGAGAAAACATGGATGTAACGAGAAAACTAGAGGTGTGTTTCGGACGGATCGGATCAGAAATAGGGTAATCCAATTCCAATCCAAAAAATTTCAGAATGAAATTTATATTCCAATTTTCATTTCAAAAAATCGAAATTTCAACATCTCATTCCAATTTGGAATTTTCGGATTTCTCGGAATTTTCAGATTTTTTCGAAATATCACATTTTTGGAACTTTCAGATAAAAAATCGGAATCTTCACATTACTTTTTGTTATTAGTAAAAACAAAAAAAAAATAGTAATTACACTTACAAAAAATTTGGGTGCTTTTGTTAGCATTTATGTTATTATGATACACATATATTTATAATATACATATGTTTATATTAATAGTATTAGTTTTTTTTTTTTAATATATATGTATGTGTATGTTTGAAATAAATAATAAATTAATAAAATATATAGTAAAAAACTAAATAAATGATATAATATTAATATAAATACGGAATAAATTGGCATAATTTCAAAAATATCGAATCAGAATGCCTTTGAAAAATTTCGGATCGGAATTCGGATTGGATCGAAATTTACAGATACATTCCAATTCCAATCCAACTTTTTTCGAAACTTTCGGAATTCGGCATTTTCAGATTTCAGATTTGATTCAGACGTTCCAATCCAAATCACACCCCTAGAGAAAACAATCACTCATGGACATGCATGGTGAGAAATTGAGTATTATGTCAAGGTGCATCTTTCTCTTTTTCTATAAATTTAGGGTTGTGTTGATGCAAAAATCCGTAAGAGAAATGCAACAACTAAAGGTGGATGATCTGGCTAATTGGAAGCCTTATTGGGTGATGAGGTGGACGTTGACTTGAGATTATCAAGATTTATTGGATTGCTGGTTGGAGCTGATAAGATCTTCCTGCATGAACATAAGATCAAAGGAGAATGACCGGTATGATACCAGCCAAATACGCTCCGATGATGAAGTTAGTGAAGTGTATTTGAAAGTGTTTGAGTAAAAACAAGGAAGAACAATGATGAACTTGGGAGAATATGGAAGAACAATGCAAGATCTTCTGAGTTATTCTCAGCTGGTTGTGTGTATTTGGGTGGGCTTTTGTGTATTCTCAGCTGGTTGTGTGTATGAAACATATCCATATTTGGATCAGACATTGATGAACTGGTTCAGACGGATCCAACGTATAGTGTAACAATCGCCATTCGACGGCAATCTGTTGGTCACTGGATCTTTCTGAGAAGATGATCACCAGGCGCCGAGCCGAACCAAACTGGGATATCCAAGAAAAAATGAACACTCAATTTCTTAGAAGATCCTAAGATCGGCTCAGATCGGATTTGGGGGATCCGTTAAGATGAGCCGATCCGAACCGACAATGAATGCGTTGCCGAGCTGGTATGATGACATGGAGGTCCAAGTTTAACCCTTTTTGACCGCTGAAAAGTCAAAGTTTGAAATTAGATATGACTGGCCACGTGTCGATCCATGATTGGTTGTTAAGTCCATGTGGATTTATCCACAAACAAAAGTCCCCCAACTTCCGATCAGAGGGAACCGTGATGATTGGAAGTCGAAAGAAAAATGGTCTGTGGAAAATGACATTCGGTCTTATCCGAGCCGAACTGGTCTCCATGTGTCGATCTTGACAGGTTCGACTTCCCAATAATCCAAACAGATGGTGACACATGATTGGCTGCAAAGGGATAATGGTCATGATTGTGTCTGTATGGAGGAACGTAAGGGTCATCTCATTTATGAGTGATTTAAATATATACAGATGGCAAGATCTGGCATTTGAAGCACCAAAAATGAGTGGCTGGGATTAAATTGGCCAGGGGGTATAAAAGGCCTTCCCTCTTCCCCTTCTCCTTCATTTTTCGAATTTCAGAAACTGACAAGGCTTCTCAAACTCTGCCTATCTCTCTCCGAAATCTCTCAATCTCTGTGTGATTTGTGGAGTTGTCCGGTCACAATTTCAACCAAGTGCGACTGTAGGCGCAGTGATTCCGAGTGTGTGAGGGGCGGAGAGAGTGGCCGAAGAAAAACCAGTAAGTGATTCTTCCTATTTCTGATTTTTTCCATTTTTTGGGTTTTTTTTTGGTGTGTTCTTGAGCGTTCTTGAAAAAGATGCTTTTTTATTCAAAAAGCAAGAGAGAGAGTTTGAAAAAAGGTGTTTGTGAGAATGTCAACGACCGACTCAAGTGGTCGGCTCGGCTCGGGAGAGGCATTCGAAGGTGACAGTGACGCCGAGCTGAGCTGAAGTCTACCAGGGGGTGAGGCTGATTGGGATGAATTGTCTGAGGAACTGGATAAGATCAGCTCGGACTTGGAGTGTAATCCAAGCGAGGAGTGCCGACCTCGGAGGTATGAAGAAAATCCCCAAGTAGACATGGGTTCGGACCGAGGGCAGGAGGGAGCAGCTCATGAATCCGAACATGAAAGAGATGAGGAGGATGATGAAGAAGAAAATATTGATGTCGAGCCGAGCTCGAGTGTCTCTATGAGGCTCACTTCCAGGTTAGAGGAAACAGATATGGGTCACGATGCCTCGAGTTCAGCTTACCATGTGAGGGGGTGTCCAATTGACCCGGATTTTTATGAGGAATTGGCGTGGAAAGCCGACCAGATCTCTAATGAAATGACTGAATTTAATCCCAGGGATCTGAAGAGAAAGTATGGAATCCCTGACTCGGTTTTGACGAGATTGCCGAACAGGGGAGAGAAGCCGAGCCGACCCCCCAAGGGATGGGTCACCATGTACCCAGGGATGTTTGAAAATGAGGTTCGTCTCCCTCTGCATCCCTTCCTTCAGGATTGGCTGGCAATGATAGGCGTGGTGCCGCACCAGCTCAATCCGAACGTATATAGGATCATCCTGTCCATGCACATTTTGTGGCACAAGGTGCACAAGTGTGTACCAAAGAAGGACCTGCTGATCTGTTCTTATTCGCTGAGGTCGAAGCAGAAAACCGACCTTGGCTTTTACAATTTCCAAGCATATTCGGAGCAATTGTTTGCTGGGAATCCCTCATCCCAGAAGACTTGGAAGAGGAGATACTTCTCTGTTTCTGGGGATTGGGAGTTCGCCGATCCAAACAATCTTCCTCCAGCCCGAATCCCTAGAGCATTTAGGATACCAGGTGGGCACTCAATGTCTGGGAGAGCTAATCTGGATTTGACTTGTGATTATTTGCAAATGATGATGATGCTTTTTTTTTTTTGAAGTTAACTCTTTTTGTGTTCTTCTTGCAGTCAGCTGGGGCAAGTATTAGCTTAGGGGCGAGCTTAGAGATCAGATCAAAGCGATAAGAGAACAACCATCAGAGTATCTGTCTACTAAATACTTGCTCGGTCCCACTCAGATAAGATCGAGCGGGATTTCTTGGCTCGCGCCGAGGTGGAACCCCCGAAGAGAAAAAGAGATGAATCCCGCCGAGCTGAAGGCTAAACTGAAGAAGAGGGCAGCAAGAGACGCCCAGAAGAAAGCTGGAGCTCAAACCCGAGCCGAGCTAGTCCAGATGCCCGTTCAGGCCACAGCCCAGACCGTGCCATCCATGCCGAGCTCGGCTCGACAAGCTAAGAAGAGGAAGGTGACAGGACCGCCCCCGGATTCCACCCTGAAACCCGGAGAGGTCCTGCGGGGATCCAAATTCAAGGAAAATCCTACCGAAAATTCGGCAGAACCTCCCCTAAAAATGGACTAACCCATAAATTTTATACCTGTTAAAAAGCACTTCTAATCATCAACCACCTCTACCACAACCAAATAGGGTCTTAGACCCAACAATTTCACAGAAATTCAACTTAAGATTTTAGAGTGGTTATCAAAGCTGCTATTCTATTACAAGGAATCTCTATAAAAATTAAATGGCGCCTACAGGTTCCGACTAGGGAGATGGATGTGACTGCCTCGACGTGTTTGGCTCGACCTCCACACAAAGGTTTGCATCCGTTCAGCTGTGGTGGTAGCTAGGGGTTCAGCTTCGGCCTATTTGGTGAAGTAGTCGACTGCTACTATGGTCATCGTGACTTGTCCCTTTTCCTTTGGCATAGGGCCAATCAGATCAAGTCCCCATTGTGCGAACGACCAGGGACTGGATATAGAGGTCAACAACTGAGAGGGCTGATGGGAGACCGTGGCGAATTCTTGGCATTTAATACAAGTGCGAGACAGATGATCCGCATCCATGTTTAGTAATCATGTATGATCGTGTTGTAGGTAAGAGCTCTTCCTCCAGAATGGTTCCCACATATCCCTTGGTGGATTTCTTTTAGTACATCTTGACCTTCTTGAGGCGTGACACACCGCAAGTAGGGTAGTGAGAAGCTCCTCTTGTAGAGCTGACCATCAATGATGCTGTACCGAGCCGATTTGAATTTGACGAGACGTGCCTTGTCCCTTTCCGGGGGAAGAATCCCGTAGACCAAGTAGTCAGTGAACGGAGAAAATCGAGTATGGCCGATCGCTGGACTGGGGTGAGTTGAGTTCCCACTCGGACGAGCCGATCCGGGCTGTCCTCTGAGATATGCACATCTTCCCAATTCTCGGCTGGGAAAGGTCGGGAATCTGAGTTCTGCTCGGCAGTGAAATCGAATGTCTCTGCCCTTGGCCATCTGCTGGAATCGGCAATGGAGTCAAGTTCCTGGGAGTTCGACAGTTGACCCTTTTGTTTTATGGAAGTGTCGTAGCAAGACCGAGCCGAACATTGGTCTCCCTGTATAACAATGCATTCATCGCTCATCGGACACTTGATGAGCATATTGGCGTAATGGATGATGCAATCCAGATCAACCAAAGCTGGTCTTCCCAGGTAAATGTTGTAGGCTAACAGCCGCTTGACGACAATGAAGTATGTCATGCAAGTCTTCTTGATCGGTCGTTTCCCAAGTGAGAGAGAAAGGTAAATGTGTCCGAGGGGTCGGACTACTTCGCTCCGAATCCGATTAGAGCTGGTGTGTCATTCTCTAACTTGTCTTCGCCGATCCTCATCTGTTCGAATGCAGAGTGATAGAGGATGTTGGCTGAATTTCCACCATCGACGAAGGAACGGGAGATGGTGGTTCCTGCCACTTCAGCAACTATGACCACCAGATCATAGTGCGGGAAGATGATCTCGCTAGACTCGTTAGGCTCGAAGATGACCCGTGCCCAGTCCTTCCGTTGTCTTTTGGAAGTGTTAAGCTAACCTGCTTGGATTGACAGGAATTCATGGGCATAGGTTGCCTGTTTGATATATTCCTTCTGGGATTGGTTCGAACTTCCAACAAAAGTTGGTCCCCCGCCGATCGATCCGATGACGGCATTCCGGACATCGATGGTGTTAGTGAGTCTCTTCGGAGCGATCTTTGGTATTTTTGGACATCCGGTCAGGAATTGATTGATTTTACCCGCCCGAGCAAGAGTTTTTATTCCGTCGCGAAGAGCGTAACAGTCACTTGTGACATGACCATGATTGGAGTGATATTTGCAAAAGATGCCCTCTTTAACCTGATCTGGGGGTGGACCTCTGATCTCCCTAGCAGCTGGAATAATCTTTGACTTTAGAGAAAATTGTTTCCAAGCTGGCATTGAGAGGGGTGTATTTCGTGTATTGGACATACTTAGGCCTTTTACCCAGGAGTTGGCGCGGCTCCTCAGTTCTGGCCCTTTTGGTTTGGACTTGAGGCTTAGGGCTTATGACCTCTCCCTCCTTCCTTTTGATCTAGGTCCGTTTGGATTTTAGGGCCTCCACCTAAGCGTCTCATTCCTCTGCTCGTGTCCACTTGGTAGCTACAGCAGAGAGCTCGTCGTAAGTATAAGGAGGGTTCCTCATCAGATGGGAGCGAAGTCCCCCAGCGAGTAGACCTTGCATAAGGGCATTTTTGGCCGATCGGTCGTCGTAATCGTCATACTTCATGTATTTTATGTTGAAGCGGATCATATAGGTTTTAAGACTTTCTCCTTCCTATTGCTTGAGCAATGACATATCGTTCAGGTTGTAGAGTCATTCGGATACAACCCGATATCTCGTTAGAAAGGCTCTTCGGAGATTGGAGAAATAATCAATAGAATTTGGTTGGAGGGTTCGGAACCACCCCCGTGCCGATCCCTTCAAGGTTGAAGGAAAGATTCTGCACTTAGTGGCCTCAGATGTCTGACGAGCTTCCATGGTATATCTGAAGCTGTCAAGATGATCGTAGGGATCCCTGGCTCCATCGTATTGGTCCATCTTAGGGGGTTTGGTATCCCTAGAGATATTAGCGTTCATGATTCTACTAGTATATGAGAGGGGGAGTTCTTCCCCGTGGTCGCTTCTGCCGAGGTATCCCCTGGAGACCTCAACCTGGCCGAGCCGATCATAAACACTCCGAATTTGGTTTTGGACCAAAGTTCGGATAAGTTTTTTCACGTTAGGTGTGGTCAGCTCGGGTGCAGTTTCTACTAAGCACTCAGTTCGGTCACCGAGTCTTTCACTCACTAGTTGACGAGCGATCCTCTCTCCAGCCGGACTTCGATCAGACATGACCATGGTAGGTCCTAATCAATCCCCTGCTGATCGTCTTCCAGAGTGCGTTCCTAAAGTGGAAAAGTTTGGGCTGGTCTCGGCGATGTGATCGGTGACAGGGCCAAGCCTGCTCCTGGCTGGGACCCTAGGTTCAGTCGATCTGGTTGGGTTGGCAGTCCCCAATCTAGATCGGATCGGAGGTCGCTAATCAGTGACTGGTTCAGACCGGTCTTCCTCCAAGGTTTCGGGAGAACGTCTCTTGAAGGCCGCATGCCTTTGCTGAAGGAGATGGTGGGCGTTCAAGAACTCGAGTTGTTCGGCCAAGGACATATCCTCGAAGCTCGGGAAAGTGCAGTGTGTGCTATGCCCAGCCGGATGGTTGTCCATATTAGCCTGAGCGTTCTGTCGAGAAGGAAACGATGAATGAGCCTCCTGATCGGTTCGGGTTTGTCATGATCGGAATCCCGATCTTCCGCTGACGTCGAGCTGGGCGCGATAGCGTGCGAGCTCCTCAGCCTGTTTTGCCTGTTTGGTCAGCAGTTCGTTATTTTGTTTGAGAAATGCATTCTCAGCGGCTAAATGTCGCTGGTTCTCCCTAAGGAGTTTGTGAGCAGCCTTGATCTTCAGAGGACTTTTAGACTTAGCTATTTTAGCAAGATGTGCTCTTCTCGTTTTGTCGGGTATCTCAGGCTCATGTTATTGATTATCCCGAGATCCTTCTGAGGAAGAGCTGCTGTTACGAAAGATAGTAGTCATGGCGTAGGTATTGCGATAGTAGTGATGTGTTGAGTGAAGAGCCTAACACTCGTGATGATGAGCACAATGGTTAAAGATGATCTTCCCACAGACGGCGCCAATCTGTTGATACAAAAATCCGTAAGAGAGATGCAACAACTTAAGGTGGATGATCTGGCTAATTGGAAGCCTTGTTGGGTGATGAGGTGGACGTTAACTTGAGATTATTAAGATTTTTTGGATTTCTGGTTGGAGCTTATGAGATCTTCCTGCATTAACACAAGATCAAAGGAAAAGGACTGGTATGGTACCAACTAAATACGCTCCGATGATGAAGTTAGTGAAGTGTATTTGAAAGTGTTTGAGTAAAAATAAGGAAGAACAAATGATGAACTTGAGAGAATATGGAAGAACAATGCAAGATCTTCGGGGTTATTCTCAGCTGGTTGTGTGTATTTGGGTGGGCTTTTGTGAGCAAAATTATGTGTGTCTCTTTTGTGCATATAGGCGAGTTTATATAGACAAAGGAAGTTATGAAGGTTAAGTTACCTGCATGAGGGTGAATGGTTGAGAAGAGGCCACGCGTTCGGCCATGAATAGTAGCATGCACAGCTACCTATCTCCTTTACATTTAATGTTGCATTCAATGCAAGTATGGAAGATCAAGTGGGATGCCCTAATAGTCATGGCTGTGAGCTGGGATGTCCCATCTGTCAGAGAGTTATGTCAGAGATATTCGAGTAAGGCGGTTCGTCCTGACTCCAATTTTCTAGAATGACGGTGGTGCCCGAGCCGAGCCGATCACAAATATTGTATACGCAGGTATGAAACATATCCATGTTTGGATTGGACATGGATGAATTGGTTCAGATGGGTCCAACGTATAGTGTAACAATCGCCATTTGATGGCAATCTGTTGGTCACTGGATCTTTCTGAGAAGATGATCACCAGGCGTCGAGCCGAACCGAACTGGGATATCTAAGAAAAGATGAACACTCAATTTTTTAGAAGATCCTAAGATCGGCTCGGATCGGATTTGGGGGATCCGTTGAGATGAGCCGATCCAAACCAACAATGAATGCGTTGCCGAGCTGGTATGATGACATGGAGGTCCAAGTTTAACCCATTTTAACCGCTGAAAAGTCAAAGTTTGAAATTGGATATGACCGGCAACGTGTCGATCCATGATTGGTTGTTAAGTTCATGTGGATTTATCCACAAACAAGTCGTCTTTGGATTCATACAATTTAGGATATGTATTTTATTTATTCTCTGATTTTTTATTCTATGTCTTAAGATCCACTTACTCTAGCTTTAGTGCAATTTAGTGTGGGATTAAGTTTGGTGTGCCCCTGTTACGCCAGCGTGCCATGACAATTGCCATGCTTGAGATGAGGAGATGGGGAGAGGAGGGGGAGGGATGACAGTGGGAGGGTGGGAGAGAGAGAGAGAGAGAGAGAGAGAGAGAGAGAGAGAGAGAGAGAGTATTTTCGTAATTATTCAATTCTCATCATTAAGGGTAAAATGGAAAAAAATTGGGAGTCTGGTAAAAAAACCTTTGTGTGTTAATAGCTTCAAGAATTTAGTGTTTCATTGTTGTATTTCTTGGTCATGCATCCTTTGGGGGTTATGAGAAAATATCAGAAAATCAAAGAAAACTTTAGGGCATGTTTGGTATTTTATTCAAAAATTATTTTTTTTCAAAAACAAAAAAACAAATTTTAGTCAAGAAAACGTGTTTGGTAGATCATTTTTAAAAACAGTTTTTAGAAAAAAAATTCAAAAACATGCCTCTTTTTTAAAACGATAAAACATCGTTTTTTTCAAATTTTTTTTTTACACTTCATTTTTCCTTAGCTGCCATCATTTTTATATTTTAAAAATGATTTACAAATTTCATACCAAACAATTTTTTAAATTTTAAAAATTAATTTTGAAAACTCACATTTAAAACAAAATTCTTAATTTTTGAAAAAAAATTTTGAATAGGATACCAAACGGGCTCTAATTAGCCAAAGCTAATATTAAAGGTTTTTTGGTACTACCTCTTTTGTTTGGTCAAACCAAAGAATACTTTATTTGTCTGCAATTTGTTTTATTATGCTATATGTGGTTGGTTTTCAATGTTCTCCATGGATTCTGTGTTCATTTTAGGTTTTTGTTGGTATGGTATATTTGGTTTAGACGTTATTGAAGAATTTTGCTGGATTTTATGTATTGGTTTGTATGGTTTTATTTCTCATCCGAGTTTTCTCTTTCATTGACACCCTTGAGTAATTGTTTGTAGTGTTAATATTTTCTCTATTTTGATTTTTACATTCCTCAGTTGAAACTTTAACAAGGCAAGGGAATATACATAAATCATTGGGATCAGATCTAAAATGTGTTCCATCAAAGGTAGTTAATATTTTCTCACTTTCTATCTGGATCATCTTTGAAATAACACTTTTCTTATTTTAAGTGCTTCAACACTAAGAGGATTTGGTGTTTTTTAGAGATAAGAATTTACTTCAAGGGCATTTTCTGATTTTTTTCCCCATAAGTTTGGTATATAGTTTATCTAACTTCTAAGTGCTTTTGCAAAATTTTGGCACGTAAATGGTGCAATTTACCAAAATCATGATAAATTTAGTATTTTGCAATCAATTTTAACTATTTTTTTTAATTGTATTTTCTCAATTTTATGTATGTAAACTATTCATGCAACAACTTAAGGTGGATGATTTGGCTGATTGGAAACTTTGTTGGATGATGATGAGGAAGATGACTTGAGATGATCAAAGCTTGCTGAGTTACTTGTTGAGGCTGATTCGATCTTCCTGCATAAACACAAGATCAAAGGAGAAGGACCGGTGTGGTACCAGCCAAATATGCTCGATCCGGATGATAAAGTCACTGATATGTATTTTGTGGTGTTTGAGGAAGAACAAGCAAGAACAAAATATGAACTTAGGAGAATATGAATAACAAAGTAAGATCTTCTGAGTTATTCACAGTTGGTTGTGTGTATTTGTGTGGTCTTTTGTGAATAGATTATGAACTCCTTCCTTTGTGCACATAGGTGGGTATATATAGGCAAAGGAAGTAGTGAATGTTAAGTTACCTGCATGAAGATGGATGGCTGAGAAGAGGCCACGCATTCTGTCAGCTCAGGGCGAGGTATTATACATAAATTTATTTACATTTATGTATATATATATATTTTAATATTATCTATTTTATATTTATGTTTAAAAATAAAAAAAATAAAAATTAAAGCGTGTAGAAGACAATAATAGCTTCTACAGTCCACTGCTGTTTTTAAAATTTTGTTTTCATTGGTTGTTTTGGAGGTGGCTGGACTGTGTGGTGGAGGTGTGTGCTTGTGAGTTAGGCAATGTGTGTGTGTGTATCGGTGGTAGAGGTGTGTGTTTGTGGTGTTATAAGGCTGGGCTTTATTTAAACTTAGTTGAGAACACCAAAAGCAAGAACCCAGCCAACCCGAGAACCAAACCCAGTAGGAACAACAAAGAGAAAACTAAGAGAAAGAGAGAAAGAGAGAGAGAGAGAGAGAGAGAGAGAGAGAGAGAGAGAGAGAGAGAGGAAGAAGAAGAAGAAGAAGAGAAGAGAAGAGAAGAGAAGAGGAACCAGAGAAAGAATTAAGAACACAAAGAATGAAAGGAGAGGAAGAATAAGGTAATTTTCATTTTTTCCATGGACACTCTATTTTCTGTGATTTTGAATTTAGGTGATGATATCTGTATTGGTGAGGTTTATTTGATTGTTAAAGTTGTCTTTAAGGTCACAAACAAGAATTTGAAGGAGAAGTGAAGTGATTTTCGGATTTGGGTATACTAAGCAAATTTTAGTTTTGAGTTTTTGAATTTTTGAATTTTAATTCATTTGATTGTGTTTCCTTTAATTGTGGTTGAAGTTTAAGTTATAATTTATCATTTTTTAGCCTTAGGAACCGATTTGGATGGTGAGAATTGAAGAGAAATGAGTTTGGTTGAATTTTGGAAAATCTGCCAAATTTCTACAATTTTTGACAGTGCTCGGGTAGCCTACTTTGAGGCCTTATATCTTGAGTTGTAAAGATCCATTTTGAGTGTTCTTTGTATGGTTGTAAAGAGGAGTTGCAGAGCTTTAAAACGAGTATAAGTTTGCTCTATTTGGAGTTGTTTTGATAGGGTAAATAGCGAGCCAAAGTTGGAACAAAATAAGCAAAAACTGGCTTGAGGTTGAAGATGATAAATAGTGCCGCCGGACCACCACTCGCACCACCGGCGTGTGCGGCGGCTCCGGTGACTAGGGAAAGTCCCTCCCCACTGCTTTTTCAATTTCAAGTGTGATGGTGGCCTCCGTTTTGCGATCCGAGACCCCTAACTTAGTGTTTTCACTATACACACTAAAATTAGAGAGTGAGCGATTTTTATTCCGTAATTAATTGTGATTTTCTTGTACGGGATTAGGATCGGAGAACGACCTAGAGACACAAGGCTATTTCTTGTGGCAGATTAAGCTCGTTTTAGAGGTAGGGGGATCGGGGAAACCTTAAACTGCAAAATTTGATTTTATTGAATTTTGTTGAAAAATACAATATGTGTACTAATATGTGATTTATATAAATTATCTGAGCATGATATGAATTAGTTAATTATTATATAATTATGTGTATTTATTTGAATGTGACATTTATTTGAACGTGAAGCATGATGCATTGAGAAATGAAGATTTTGGTGGTAAGAAGGAGTTGAGAGTTAAATTTAAATTTATAGAGTGTGCGGGTAGTGAAGCCCCTTCAACAGAGACTGATTAAACGATCTAACCTCCCCAAAGCACATTGGGACCTTCGCAGAGACCGAAGTTAGGATGAATTGCAATTTTTTTAAAGGGATTACTAAAGAAGTGCAGCATAACATTCATGCATCTATAATATTATTAAATATATATTATATGCTCCATGTTATATGATTCATTGAGATTCAATATAATTAATTTTGCATGTTAAGGTGAAATGTCTCTACTGAGCCATTGGTTAGAGCTCACCCCCTCATAGACTTTGCAGGTTCAAATACTGAAGATCAAAACCCTTAGAAGAAGTAAGAAGAAGAAGTTTGTGTAAATAAGTATGAGCAGACTTTGAAGTTTAGTTTCGTTTTATTTTGGAAGTCCTGTTAAACTTAAATTACTGAGACAGGTTGTGTATTGTAAACTAAGCTTGAATTCAGTATGGTATGTTAATAGTATACAATTTCTTCTTTTATTTTATTATTCTCAGTCATATTCTAGTTATAGAAGTTAATTTTATAATTAGAGTGTGATTCACACCTTAATCCGTAATTAAGAACTAATTACTAGGGGTGGGCGTTTAAACCGGGAACCGGGTGTACCGAACCAAACCGGGGGGAAAAAAACTGTAAAAAACTGCTTTGACCAAAACTGGTCAACACCGGGATCGAATTGGACCGGATCGGTCCAATCCAATTCCGGTTCCAGTTTTGCACTTCACAGAACTGGACTAGACTGGACCGGATAATTAATATATATTTTTAATTTTTATACACTTTTTAAACATTTTTATACACATTTTTACAAACATTTTTACACACATTTTACACATTTTAGATAATAAAATTAATATTAACCTAGCTATATTTTAGACTCTAAAATATATTTTATATAACCATATGGCCTATATTCTATATATATAATAATGTTTTAGTATATAATTTTAGTTATACCTTTTATAATACAATTAATATATTCTTTATATATACACTAAACCCTATATACTAAAATTATTATAGTTCTAGGGTATAGTATATAGTTAAATGGTTATTGGTTGATATCTTGTAGGTTGTGGAATGGTACAAAAAATGTAATGGTTGAATGTTGATGACTTGATGTCTTATATGTTAATTGTTCAATGTTGAATTGTTGTGACTTGTGACTTGTGACTTGAACAAGACTTGAACAACAAATGGTTGATTTGTTGTTAAAAAAAGTGTTTTGATTTGTTGTTAAAAAAAAGTGTTTTGATTTGTTGTTAAGAAAAAAAAAAAAAAAAACATGTTTTAAAATTTTTTTTGGCCCAAATAGTGAGGCACAGCCCCAAACAGGAACTGGACTGAACTGGAACTGTTTCAGTTCAGTTTAGTCCAGTTCTTAGCCAAAATTTCTAGTTTTCTAGCACTGGACTGTACTGGATAAGCTCTACAGTTTAGTGTACAGTTTGGGGTGAGCACTGGACTGTACTGGACCGTGCCCACCCTTACTAATTACGGATTGGAGTGTGACAATGAAAGATACTCATATCGTTGAAGATAATGAGCAAAAAACGTTGAAGATGATGAGCAAAAATCGTTGGGAGAAGGAAGAACTTGATGATCAAGGTGATGAACACAAAATATGTTGATGTTATTCCCACAGACGGCGCCAATCTGTTGATGCAACTTTCCGTAAGATAGATGCAACAACTTAAGGTAGATGATTTGGCTGATTGGGAACCTTGTTGGATGAAGATAAGGAAGATGACTTGAGATGATCAAAGCTTGCTGAGTTACTGGTTGAGCCTGATTGGATCTTCCTACATAAACACAAGATCAAAGGAAAAAGATCGGTGTGGTACCAGCCAAATCAATGATATGTATTTTGTGGTGTTTCAGGAAGAACAAGCAAGAACAAAATATGAACTTGGGAGAATATGAAGAACAAGGTAAGATCTTCTGAATTATTCTCAGTTGGTTGTGTGTATTTATGTGGTCTTTTGTGAATAGATTGTGAACCCCTTCCTTTGTGCACATAGGTGGGTATATATAGGCAAAGGAAGATGGATGGCTGAGAAGAGGCCACGCATTCGGTTATGAACAGTAGCATGCATGCACAGTTGCCCCTTATCCTTGCATTCAATGCTGCATTGAATGCAAATATGGAAGATCAAGTGGAATGCCCTAATAGTCATGGCTATGAGCTGAGATGTCTCATCTGTCAGAAAATCATGTCAAGTGCACTTGAGTATGGCGGTTCGTACCAATGTGATCTTCTGGAGTGGCAGTGGAGTCCGAGCCGAGCCTATCATATGGTTCCCAATATGTAGATGCGAAACCCATACATGATCGGATCAGATTGGACATAGGCGAGTTAGGCTAAACTGATCAGATAGTTGATGCAATGATTGCTTCAAGTAATAACCAGCTATGACTAGAATTAGAGAGGATGATCACTAGATGCCGAGCCGAGCTGAGCTGAGATGTCTAAGAAAAGATGAATACTCAATTTCTTAGGAGATCACGATCATGGGTCAGATCGTATTGGGTTATGTTGGATCGGGCATGCAAATGCTTATCCGAATTGCACGACGGTGCCGCTGAGCTGGCATGATGATGTGGAAGGTTGAGCTTGACCAAGTTGACCGTTAAAAAGTCTAAGTTGAAAAAGATCTAACCAGCCACGTGTTGGTCTGTGATTGACCATTGAGTCTATGTGAATTTATCCACAAACATAAACATGATTTTACTTCTCTTTAGTAAGGTGTGTGTCCACATTTTAAAAAAATTGGAAATTGTGTCCACAAATCCTTTTTCAGATTACTACATGTTTTATAGTTTTCTGAAGATAAAGGAATCAAACTTCTGAAGTTTCATTTGACTCTTCTCTTTAGCATTTCTTGAAGATTTTTGCTTGATGGACATTTGCAATGTAGGTTGATGAACATGCTCTCTTTTTGTTGAACAATGAGCATATTGTGAGTTTAATTGCTCATAACCAGAATGCAATATTACCAATTATTTGTTAGGCATTGGAGAAGACTATCCAAGATCACTGTTACCAAGTGTTGATGCAAATTCTCGTAAGGTAGATGCAACAACTTAAATAAGTTGACCTGGCTGATCAGGTGCTTTGTTGGATGATGAAGTGGATGCTGGATGAGATCTTCCTGTAGACAAAAACAAGATCAAAGGAGATGGACCGGTGTGGTACCAGCCAAACACACTCCGATGATGAAATCAGTGGTGGTGTTTGATGGTGGGTGAGGAAGAACAAAAGAAGAACTTGGGAGAATGGGAAGAACAAGGCAAATGTTCTGGGTTATTCTCAGCAAGTTGGGTAGGCTTTTTTTTGTAGAAGGGAATGCAAGTGTTTTTGCGTGTGTATTGATGGATTGCTAGATGCTTCATTTTGTGCATATGTGGTGCCTTATATAGGCAAAGGAAAACTTAATGAATAAGTTACCTGCATGTGAATGAATGGTTGCCAGAGACCCACGCACCTGGTCAGACCTAGTTGCATGCTCAGCTGCTTGCTTCCTCAGCATTGAATGCTGCATTGAATGCTCCATTAAATGCAAGGTTGGAAGGTCCAGGCAAACTGTCCAGCAGTCATGAATGCAAGCCTGATATTCTGTCTGTCAGAAGATTGTGTCAGGTGCATTCAAGTGTGGCGGTTCGTCCCATCGTGATCTTCCTGGGAATGGCGGCGGAGAGCCGAGCCGAGCCGATACGAACACATGTTTTCATGAGAAGACACGAAGTCCATGTGTGGTCGGATCGGGCATGGGATTCCAGGCCGAGCCGGTCCCATAGACTGGGGGTCTTTCCGAGCTCTAACTGGTCGACGCCAGAACCCGAAAAGAGGCCATCTCCTGTGCCGAGCCGAGCCGGACCGGGATGATCGTGGGAAGATGGACACTCGATCCCATGGAAGATCATCGGTTCGGCTCGGACCGAACATGGAGGGCCGGCGTGGAGATCCGGTCTGAGCTGGCAGAGGCGATGCCGAGTGGTGATGACGTGGGGGTCAAAGTTTTGACCACTGAGAGTCAAACTCCGAGGTGGATGTTGACCAGCCACGTGTCGAGCTGTGATTGGCTGTTCGGATTGATGTGGATTTTCCCACAAACAGGAGTCCCCCAACTTCCGATCCGAGCGAGCAGTGGTGGATTGGAAGTTGAAGTGTAAGGACAATCCCAAAGGTAGTATGTTGCTTGATCCGAGCCGAACCCTACGAGCCCAGGTTCCCGAAGATCCGAACACAAGACGACTTGTGATTAGTCAAAATATCTCAGGGACAGGTGAAGAGACGTTTGATTTCTGCATGGGGGAACGTAAGGGTCACCTCGTTATGGGTATTTTTTGAATGCTTGACAGGTGTCAAGATCTGGCATATGAAGCGCCAGAAATGAAGGGCTGAGATCGGTTTGCATGGGGGTATAAATCATGCCTTTCTCTCTCTTCCCTCTCACTTTCCAACTTTTTCAGAAACTCCCACTCTCTCTCTGCAAACTCTTCCCTCCTCCGCCGTGAATTTCCTCCTACCTCCGTCGTTAGTGCAGCAGTTCGGTCACGGTTTCGGGCAAGCGTAATCATAGACGAAGCCATTCCGAGTGTGTGAGGGGTGGAGGGATTGGCCGGACAAAAACCAGTAAGTGATTCTGTCCATTCTTGAGTTTTTGTGTTTTTCGGGTTTTTCTGGGTGTGTTCTTGGTGTTCTTGAGAAAAAGAACTTTTTGATCCATAAAGTGAGAGAGAGAAAGTAGAAAAACTGTTAGTAATGTCAGAGACTGATTCGAGTGGTCGGCTCGGATCGGGGGAAGCCTTCGAGGGAGACAGTGGGGCCGAGGTGAGCCGAAGCCCATCTGTGGGTGAGGCCGAGCCGAGCCGAAGCCCACCTGCGGGTGAGGCGAGTTGGGATGGCTTGTCCGAAGAGTTGGACGAGGCCGGCTCGGCATTGAACCGCAATCCGGGCGGAGAGCGCCGAGCCCGAGGGGATCAGGAAAACCCCGAGATACTGAGTTCCGACTGGGAACAAGGGACGGTCGAAGGAGGTGACGAAGAACCTCTCGACGTCGAGCCGATCGCCACCATTCCGAGCAGACTCACCTCGGGCTCGGATGAAAGGGATAGGGGGCACGAGGCGTCGACCTCGGCTCAGGGGGTGACGGGGAGTCCGATCGACCCGGACTTCTACGAGGAACTGCCGTGGAAGGCCGATCAGATCCCCAATGAGATGACCGAGTACCATCTCAGGGACTTGAGGGATAGGTACTCGGTTCCCGACTCCGTGTTGATGAGGTTGCCGACCGAGGGGGAGAAGCCGAGCCGACCCCCGGTAGGATGGGTGACTATGTACCCGGAGATGTTTGAGAATGGGGTTCGGCTTCCCCTGCACACCTTCCTGCAGGACTGGCTCGCGACGATCGGCGCGGCGCCACACCAGCTGAACCCGAACGTGTACAGGATCATCCTGTCCATGCACATCTTGTGGCACAAAGTGCACAAGTGTGTGCCACACAAGGATATCCTGTTCTGCAATTACGCACTGAGGTCGAAGCAGAGCGAGCTCGGATTCTACAACCTCCAGGCGTACTCGGGGCCACTCTTCGGTGGGAATCCCTCCTCCCAGAAGACATGGAAGAAAAGATATTTCTTTGTCTCTGGGGATTGGGAGTTCGCCGATCCGAACAGAATCACCTCGGCTCGGGTGCCCAGAGCTTTTAGAATTCCAGGTGGGCATTGGGAATTTGGGGCCGGTCCGAGGACAATTTGCATATGTCTTGTGATAATTGTATTATATTTTTGTCTAACTCTTTTTGGTTTCGCCTTCGCAGTCAGCTGGGGCAAGTACAAGCTCCGAGGCGAGCTCAAGGACCAGATCGCCGCGATCAGGGACTCACCAGGAGAGTACTTGTCAACCAAGTTCCTGCTCGGGGAGACTCAGATCCGACAGAGCGGGATCTCCTGGTTTGTGCCCAGGTGGAATCCTAGAGCCGAGAGGGGAATGGCGCCCACCGAACTGGAGGTTCGCCTTAGGAAGAAAGCGGCTCGGAGCGTCCAGAAGAAGGCAGCGGGGCGGACCCCTGCCGAGCCGGTCCAGGCTCCTGCCCCGGCGGCAGCTCAGCCTAGATCTCCTGCGCCGAGACCGGTTCGGCAGGCAGAGAAGAGGAAGGCTCCCCAGGCCGAGGCCCCGGTGGAGAAGAGGGCTCGGGCCGAATCCGGCGGTTCTGGTGCCGGGGCGTCCGGTTCGGCGCCCCTGAAGGCGGTGGAGGTAGTCCCCGGCCTCGAGCCGTTCGTCACGGGCCTCAAGCGCGTGATGACCGCGAGGGTGCAGGAGGGGCTGTGGGCCGATCATGGCGAGCCGGGCTTCAGCCACCAGGCTCTGATCGCATCCCGCCAGGCCATGTTGGTAAGTCTCCTTTACTTCGGATTTTGTCTATTCGCTCGGCTCGGATGAGTAATGAATTTGTTTTTTGTTGTTGTTTTTTGCAGCTCGCCATGAGGCAGTTCGAAGCTGCCAAGGCCGCCGTCGATGCCGAGGCGAGACTGGAGAGGTTTCGGGCACGAATCCTGGAGCTAAAAGAGAAGCTGGCCGAAGCCGAGCGGACGGCCAATGCCGAGCGCGAACGGTCGGAGGGTCTGCAGACCAGCCTGGCCAGGAAGGAGGAAGAGGTCGCTCGGCTCAGTAAGGAGCTTGCATCCTCAGAGCAAAATGTGACTGACTTGAGGCACTATGTCGGCGATCTCCAGCGAGACATCGAGGCTGCTGAACGGAGGATCGAGAATGTCGAACTCCGACGTCGATCTGAAGTGCCGAGCGCCCAGGCACTGGCTGATGCCCATTTTGATGGGTATCAGGAGCTTTTGGAGGCGATCAAATCGAAGAGGCCGGACTGGGATGTATCATTCCTTGGCGAGTCCGAGGACGACGAAGACACCCAGGGAAGTCAACAGGATGAGCTTCCTCCTCTCGATCGCCAAGTCCGCGCCGAAGTCGAGCCGACTCCGGAAGATCCTCCACTGCCTGCATATGAGCCGACCCCGATTCCCCCGGTCCCCGAATCCGATCCCAATGCTGAGATGCAGATCGGCGGGGTTGAGGTGGTGCAGCTCGGCGAGGAGACGCCCGAGGAGTCTACCGAGCCGATCCAGGAGGGCCCTGCCGAGCGATCTGCATGATAGCATGATTTTATGTTGTCTTGTTTTTGTTTTTGTTCCCGAGCCGAAGTGTGGCTCGGGTTTAATTGTTTTTGGAACAATTTGTATTTGGTTTTATGTTGTTTAATTTTATCAGAATTTTCTTTATATGATACAAGTTGCTGTCAGTTCGGCTCGGAAATTAAGCTAACGACAAAAACTAATAACACATGGAAAAGAAAATGATAAAAGTGAAAACATAATAAGAACCAAGACACTTTGAGATCGGCTCGGCATGCCGATTAAAATGAAAATGAATGGTGATGATAAATTAGAACTTGTCTTCGGATCAGCTTGATAAGCATAACCAGGATAAGTAAAAATTTAAAAAACCCTAGTCATCTCGGATGGGCTCGGCATACCCATTGAGATATTTAGGAATGCAGGTTTTTGAGAAAAATATTCAAACCTACTTTCAGATCGGCTCGGCATGCACGATGAAAGTTTTGGTTGGAGTGTATATTTTTCTTTTAGAAATATCCTGTTGAACGTTAGGACTGTAGGAAGTCGCTTCGGCTCAGACAGGGATTTTTATAGACCTGATAAGTCTGTACCATGCCGAGCATTGGGCCGAAAGTGGCGCGCTAGTTCGGCACGGGAGTTTATAGACCTGATGAGTCTGTAATATGCCGAGCATCGGGCCGGAAATGGCGCGCCCGCTCGACACATGAGTTTATAGACCTGATGAGTCTGTAATATGCCGAGCATCGGGCCGGAAATGGCGCGCCCGCTCGACACATGAGTTTATAGACCTGATGAGTCTGTAATATGCCGAGCATCGGGCCGGAAATGGCGCTTCGGCTCGGCACATGGGTTTAGAATTTTTTCGAAGGAAACACTTAGATCTTTCCTCTTTGTTAGAAGTGTATAGGAGTAGAGTCCCCAGTGTTTACTTCGAAAAAATAAGAAGAAAAATGAGTAGAAATGTGCTCATCTTTTCATTGATTGGAATGGGTGTTAGGTCGGACAGTCCCCGATCCTAACTACATTTTTACTGGTAATAAGTCTTCAAGTGTTCAGCGTTCCAGCTATGCTTGAGAGGCTTCCCAGCCAGAGTGGCCAAGTTGTAAGTGCCGGGCTTGACTATGCCCGTGATTCTATATGGTCCGGTCCAGTTCGGATCAAATGAGCTCTCCTTGACGGCAAGGGGATTCTTTTTCATGACGAGGCTGCCCAATCCGAAGCTTCTGGGTCTGACCCTTTGATTGTAGTATTTGGCCACCCTCTGTTGATAAGCGGCTCGGCAGAGATTGGCGTCGGTTCGCCTCTCCTCGATTATGTCCAGGCCGAGCCGAAGTCCGGCATCATTGGTCTCGGGATTGTACGTGCCGGTTCGGAATGAAGGAGTCCCCATTTCGACCGGGACGACGGCGTCAGTTCCGAACGCCAATGCATAGGGTGTTTCCTTCGTCGAGTTGCGATAGGAAGTTCGATAAGACCAAAGCACCTCTGGCAAGAGTTCAGGCCAATTCCCCTTAGCATTATCAAGCTTAGTCTTGAGGGTTTTCTTGATGATTTTGTTGATGGCTTCGACCTGTCCGTTCGACTGCGGATGGTAAGGCGCGGTGAAGCGCAAGTTGATGTTCAGACGTGAACAAAAACTCCTGAACTTCTTGCAGTCGAACTGCTTGCCATTGTCCGCAATGATGGTGTGCGGCATGCCGAACCGGCAAATGATGTTCTTCCAGACGAAGGTCTCCATCCGTTCGGCCGTAGTTGTGGCTAGGGGCTCGGCCTCGGCCCATTTGGTGAAGTAGTCGACCGCTACCACCGCCATGGTGACTTGCCCCTTCGCCTTCGGCATTGGGCCGATCAGATCGAGTCCCCACTGCGCGAACGGCCAGGGACAGGATATGGAGGTCAGCAATTGGGGAGGTTGATGGGGAACCGCGGCAAATTGCTGGCATTTGATGCAAGCGCGAGACAGATGGTCTGCGTCCTTGTTCAGCGTCGGCCAGAAGTAACCCTGTCTGATCGTCTTGTAGGCGAGGGCTCTTCCTCCAGAGTGGTTTCCGCATATCCCCTCGTGGATTTCTCTCAGCACGTCCTGACCTTCTTGGGGGGTGACGCACCGCAAGTAGGGCAGGGAGAAACTCCTTTTGTAAAGCTGACCGTTGATCATGCTGAACCGAGCCGACCTGGTTTTGATGAGACGTGCTTTGTCCCTCTCCGGGGGGAGAACCCCGGAGACCAAGTAGGTGATGATTGAAGTCATCCAGTTCGGCTCGGCCTCGGTTTGCATAACTGCGGCCTCGGTTTCGGCGGTGCTAGGTCTGTCCAGAATTTCGACTGGAACATGCCTGGCGGATCCGGTGTCTGTGGCCGAAGCCAGGCGTGCCAAGGCGTCGGCCCTGCAGTTTTCTGCCCTCGGGATTTGTGATATTTTGTATTCGCGGAAGTCTCCGAGCAGCAAAAGGGTCTTCTCGAGATAGGCAGTCATGCTGGGCTCCCGAGTCTCATACTCTCCCAAAATCTGATTGACGATTAGCTGGGAGTCGCTGAAGATGTTTAGTTTGGTCGCGCCGAGCTCCTTTGCCAATCTGAGCCCGGCGATGAGTGCCTCATACTCTGCTTCGTTGTTTGACGCTTGAAATCTGAAGCGAAGAGCATACTCCATCACAACTTGTTCCGGGGAGATCAGAACAAGCCCGGCTCCGCTTCCCATGGCGTTGGAAGATCCGTCCACATAGAGGGTCCAGGTGAGGAGATCTACCTGGCCGTGTTCGCCGATTGTGTTTGGATCGGACGCCGATGGCATAGCGTCGGTGCGCGGCGGATCCTCCGTCGAGGTGGTCGACTCACAGATGAAGTCGGACATGGCTTGACCTTTGATGGCCGTCCTGGGACGGTAGATGATGTCAAACTCGCCGAGCTCGATTGACCATTTGATGAGCCGACCCGAAGTCTCGGGTTTTGCTAAGATTTGTCTGAGCGGCTGATCCGTCAAGACAACGATTGAATGAGCCTGGAAGTAGGGTCTCAGCTTCCGAGCCGAGCTGACCAGGGCGAGAGCCATCTTCTCGAATTTTGGATACCTGGTCTCTGCATCGGCGAGGGCTCGGCTCGTGTAGAAGACGGGGTGTTGTACACCGCCGACCTCTCTCACCAAAACCGAGCTGAGAGCTGAGTCTGAAACAGAAAGGTAGAGGAAAAGTTCTTCACCTTCCTCCGGTTTGGATAATATGGGAGGTTCCCCCATGTGCCTTTTCAGATCTTGAAAGGCCTGCTCACATTGGGGGGTCCATTCTATGCTCTTCCCTGCCCCCCTTAAGGCTTTGAAGAAAGGGAGGCACCGGTCGGTGGACTTCGAGATGAACCGGTTCAGGGCGGCAACTCTTCCAGTCAGACTCTGGATTTCCTTGCGTGTCCTTGGGGACTTCATGTTGATTAAAGCCTGGATCTTCTCCGGGTTGGCTTCGATCCCCCGTTGGCTGACCAGGTAGCCAAGGAACTTGCCTGACCGAACCCCAAAGACACATTTGGCTGGGTTCAGCCGCATCTGATACTCCTTCAGGACTCCGAACATGTCTGAGAGGTCCTTGACGTGATCGTCCGCCTTGATGCTTTTGACCAGCATGTCATCCACGTAAACCTCTACGGATTTGCCGATGGATGATCTGAACATGTGGTTGACCAGCCTTTGGTAGGTGGCTCCGGCGTTTTTGAGGCCGAAGGGCATGACCTTGTAGCAGTACATGCCGCGATCAGTTATGAAAGATGTGCCTTCCTGGTCGGACTTGTGCATCAGGATCTGGTTGTATCCAGAGTAGGCGTCCATAAAGCTGAGGAGCTGATGTCCTGCTGTTGCATCGACGAGCTGATCTATCCTGGGCAAGGGAAAACTATCCTTGGGACAAGCCCTGTTCAGGTCGGTGAAGTCCACGCACATCCTCCACTTCCCGTTGTTCTTTTTCACCATGACCACGTTGGCAAGCCAGTCGGGGTAGTTGACTTCCCGGATGAACCCGTTGTTTTGCAACTTGGTTACCTCTTCAGCCATGGCGGCGTATCGGACCGGATCGTATGACCTCCTCTTCTGACGGACCGGTTTGCATCCCGGGTCGGTGTTCAGCCTGTGGGTGATCACGTCAGACGATATGCCTGGCATGTCATCGTAAGACCAGGCGAACACTTCCGCGTTGGCACGGAGGAAGTCAACGATGGCAGAACGTTGTTCGGGGCCGATCTGAGTCCCCACTCGGACGAGCCGATCCGGTGTCTCGGCCGAGATCGGCACTTCCTCCCAGGCCTCGGCGGGAAGGGGCCGAGATTCTGGGTTCGGCTCGGAAGTGAAGTCAAATGTTTCCGCCCTCGGCCACCTGCCCGAATCGGCGATGGAGTCAAGCTCCTGCGAGTTCGGCAGCTGACCCTTCTGCTTGATCGAAGCTGCGTAGCACGACCGAGCCGAGCACTGGTCTCCCTGAATGACGATGCAGTCGTCGCCCACCGGACATTTGATGAGGAGGTTGGCGTAATGGACGATGCAGTCAAGGTCGACCAGAGCCGGTCTGCCCAGAATGATGTTGTAGGCTGATGGCCGCTTGACGACAATGAAGTACGTCATGCAGGTCTTCTTGATCGGCCCCTTCCCGAGCGAAAGGGGAAGGTAGATGTGTCCGAGGGGCTGAACCACTTCTCCCCCGAACCCGACCAAGGCAGGTGTATCGGTCTCCAGCTTATCCTCGCCGATGCCCATCTGCGCGAACGCAGAGTGGTAGAGGATGTTGACTGAGCTCCCTCCGTCGACGAAGGAGCGCGCGATGGTTGTCCCGGCGACCTCAGCCACTATGACGACCGGATCATAGTGGGGGAAGATGATCTCGTTTGCCTCGTTTGGCTCAAAGGTGACCGGTGCCCAGTCCTTCCGCTGTCTTTTGGAAGTGCTGGGTTGACCCGCCTGGATCGACAGGGACTCGTGTGCTTGAGCCGCCTGTCTGACATACTCCTTCTGGGATCGGTTCGAGTTCCCCACGAAGGTTGGTCCCCCCCCGATCGATCCGATGGCAGCATCCTGGACCTCGATGGTGTTGGTGGGCTTCTTCGGCGCGGCCTTGGGTACCCTAGGCCCACCGGCCAGGAATTGATTGATCTTACCCGCCCGGGCAAGAGTCTCAATCCCGTCGCGGAGGGCGTAGCAATCACCCGTGACGTGGCCGTGATTGGAATGATATTTGCAGAAGACGCCCTCCCTGATTTTGTCTGGGGGTGGTCCCTTGATCTCCCTTGCGACTGGGAGTTGGTCCTTGACCTTGGAGTAGATTGTCTCCAGACCGGCGTTGAGGGGAGTGTACTCCGTGTACTGGACAAACTTGGGTCCCTTGCCTAGGAGTTGGCGTGGCTCCTCGGTCCTGGTCTTCTTGGATTGGACCTGGGGTTTGGGAGTTGCAACCTCTCCCTCCTTCCTCTTGGCCGAGGTCGGCCTGGGATTCAGGGCCTCCACCTGAGCATCCCACTCCTCAGCTCGCGCCCACTTAGTGGCTTCGGCAGAAAGCTCATCGTAGGTGGAGGGAGGGTTCCTCATCAAGTGGGAGCGGAGTCCCCCGGCGTGCAGGCCTTGCATGAGGGCATTCTTAGCTGACCTATCGTCGCAATCGTCGCACTTCGTATATTCGATGTTGAAGCGGATCAGATAGGCCTTGAGGCTCTCCCCCTCCTGCTGCTTGATGAGCGACATATCGTTCAAGTTGTAGAGTCGTTCGGATACAACCCGATATCTCGCCAGGAAGGCCCTCCGGAGGTCGGAGAAGGAGTCGATGGAGTTCGGTTGGAGGGTTCGGAACCAACCCCGAGCCGAGCCCTTCAAGGTCGAAGGGAAGATTCTGCACTTCGTGGCTTCAGATGCCTGGCGGGCCTCCATGGCGTATCTGAAGCTGTCAAGATGGTCGTAGGGATCCTTGGTCCCGTCATACTGATCCATCTTGGGGGGCTTGGTGTCGCGGGAGACCTCAGCATCCATGATTCTGCTGGTGTACGGGAGGGGAAGTTCCTCCCCGTGGTCGGCTCTACCGGTATACCCCCTGGAGACCTCGACATGTCCGAGCCGATCGTGGACGCTTCGGATCTGGTCCTGGACCAAAGTCCGAACAAGATTTTCCACATTGGGCGGGGTCGGCTCGGCCGCATTTTCCCCTGAGCACTCGGCCTGGTTGCCGAGTCTCTCACTCACCGGCTGACGAGTGAGCCTCTCGCTCGCCGGTTGTCGATCCGACATGATCATGGTGGACCCCAGTCGGTCGCTCACTGATCGCCTCCCCGAGTGAGTTCCTGATGGGGAAGGATCCTGACTGGCGATAGGGCCGAGTCTATTCCGAATCGGGCCCCTGGTTTCGGCCGAACCGGCAGGACTGTTGGCCCCCAACCTTGATTGGGCCGGGGGTCGTCGATTTGTATTCGGGTCGGCACGGTCTCCGCCCGAATTCCTGGGGGCACGTTTCCCGAAAGCCGCCTGTTTTTGCTGAAGAAGACGGTGGGCGTTCAGGCATTCGGCCTGTTCGGCCGGGGGCATGTCCTCGAAGCCCGGGAAGACGTGATCCGAGTCCTGCTGATCGGTCTGGTCGTTCGGCTCGGCAGGAGTGCTTTGCCGAGAAGGAGATGGCGAAAGGACCTCCTGCTCGGCTCGGGTCCGGCGTGATCGGAAGCCCGATCCCCCACTATTCTCAAGTTGAGCACGGTGGCGTGCAAGTTCCCCGGCCAGCTCGGCCTGTTTTGCGAGCAGCTCATTATTCTGCTTCAGGAGTGCATTCTCAGCGGCCAGATGTCGCTGACTCTCCTTAAGGAGTTTGTGAGCGGCTCGGATTTTGGAGGAACCTTTGGACTTTGGCGTCCTGGGGAGTTGTGCTCCCCTCGTTTTCTCAGGTGTCTCAGGCTGATGTTGTTCATCATTCTGAGACGCTCCTGAAGAAGAACTGGTGTCCCGAAATATGGTAGTCATGATGACTTGCGTGGAGGAAGAGCTTAGCGTTTGCGGTGATGAACACAACGGCTGAAGTCAGTTTCCCACAGACGGCGCCAATCTGTTGATGCAAATTCTCGTAAGGTAGATGCAACAACTTAAATAAGTTGACCTGGCTGATCAGGTGCTTTGTTGGATGATGAAGTGGATGCTGGATGAGATCTTCCTGTAGACAAAAACAAGATCAAAGGAGATGGACCGGTGTGGTACCAGCCAAACACACTCCGATGATGAAATCAGTGGTGGTGTTTGATGGTGGGTGAGGAAGAACAAAAGAAGAACTTGGGAGAATGGGAAGAACAAGGCAAATGTTCTGGGTTATTCTCAGCAAGTTGGGTAGGCTTTTTTTTGTAGAAGGGAATGCAAGTGTTTTTGCGTGTGTATTGATGGATTGCTAGATGCTTCATTTTGTGCATATGTGGTGCCTTATATAGGCAAAGGAAAACTTAATGAATAAGTTACCTGCATGTGAATGAATGGTTGCCAGAGACCCACGCACCTGGTCAGACCTAGTTGCATGCTCAGCTGCTTGCTTCCTCAGCATTGAATGCTGCATTGAATGCTCCATTAAATGCAAGGTTGGAAGGTCCAGGCAAACTGTCCAGCAGTCATGAATGCAAGCCTGATATTCTGTCTGTCAGAAGATTGTGTCAGGTGCATTCAAGTGTGGCGGTTCGTCCCATCGTGATCTTCCTGGGAATGGCGGCGGAGAGCCGAGCCGAGCCGATACGAACACATGTTTTCATGAGAAGACACGAAGTCCATGTGTGGTCGGATCGGGCATGGGATTCCAGGCCGAGCCGGTCCCATAGACTGGGGGTCTTTCCGAGCTCTAACTGGTCGACGCCAGAACCCGAAAAGAGGCCATCTCCTGTGCCGAGCCGAGCCGGACCGGGATGATCGTGGGAAGATGGACACTCGATCCCATGGAAGATCATCGGTTCGGCTCGGACCGAACATGGAGGGCCGGCGTGGAGATCCGGTCTGAGCTGGCAGAGGCGATGCCGAGTGGTGATGACGTGGGGGTCAAAGTTTTGACCACTGAGAGTCAAACTCCGAGGTGGATGTTGACCAGCCACGTGTCGAGCTGTGATTGGCTGTTCGGATTGATGTGGATTTTCCCACAAACACCAAGCAATTCATTGGTTTAGGATTTACGGCTCATGTCCAAAAGTATTTTGGAAATGGCCAGATTGCAAAAGTTGGCATGTGAAGAGAGAGACGATGGCAAGAGAGGTGGAAGAACAACATGAGTTGACATGGTTAAAACTGGCAGATGTAGCAGTATATAAATGGCCTAAGAGCTTCACCTTTTGCGTGGCTTTCTCTTATTCTACAGAGCTTTAAACCAAGAACTTGAGACAACACGTGGCTCTTCAATGCTGGAGCTTCGCGACATCAAGATTAAGAAAGTTGGTAACTTTGTCCATTATCCTCTATTCCTCTTGGTTGTTACTGTAGTCCTACTAGTGTAGTGAAATTTTTGTATTTGGCTCTTTCTCTGTCAAATTTAATATGTGGTTGCTCTGAAAAGAACACTAACAAATGTTTCATTCTCCTGTAAGTAAAAAACCATCTATGTAAAGATAAGTTTGTAAATTAATCACGAATTTGGATATGGACATAGGGTGTTGAGCAAAATTGTTAAATGGTATACTTTTTTTTATTCTTAATTTCTATTTTGAAAAAGTAATATTTACATATGCAATGTAAACATCAAGTCCTTTCAAATAAAGATTATAGCGTCTTTCAATTAAAATAGAAGTGTCAAAGATAATATATATATATATATATAGATATATATTAATTAATTTTTTAAAAATTTCATTTCAATCCTAACCTTCTTTATTTTTCAATCCTAACATTATGTATGCGCATTGTAAAAAATTTGGATAGGTAAAAAATGCAAATTAAAAAATTGACGTTTGCACAATAGGAAAGACACAATGATTTTGGTCTAAGCTCCTAAAGTATTCGCCAATTTAGGGAGATACTGTAGACAAATGAATACAATATATGCACAATAAAAAGAGCCAAATAATATGAAAACTACTAATATTTAAAATAATACCTAACGACTTTAATTAAAATCTTTAAATAGTTGATGAAAAAACAAGCCTCTTACAATTCCTTTTTACAGTTTTTTCGAACAAAAAAATTGTGCACTTTAAATTGATGATTAGTTTCAGCAAAAGACATTTTGACATTGGTCTGCCAAACTAAAAAATTGAAAGTCTCTTAACATTAGCCTGGCCAATTAACCTAAATTATATGTGCATGTACAATGTTCGCCTATAATGTGTTTGTTTTTTTTAGAGTCGAAGCCTATAATGTGTTATGAATTTATAAGGCTTCAGTATTTTGTTTTCTTAATAAAATCCAATTGTAAGTCGTGATAAGTGATAACCAAAAAAAATAGAGACAAGCCAAAAGGCCCATGTGGTTAGACATAAGGTACTATTGAAATTTTTTATTAAATAAGGATGAAAAGGAAAAATCATTTTAGAGATAAAAATTCTAAAAAAAAAAAAAAACCAATGAGACCACGCCTTGAACATAAAATACAAAAAGTAAAAATAAAAAGGTAGGAGCTGGGGCAAGAAGGTAGAATATACCTCTCAATTGCTCTTCCATTGCTTTCACTTTTCAAACATATATTGGCACAGATCAGACCAGTGTCGATCACAAAGACCTTAAACAAAATGTGAAAAGAAAAAATTTTCAACTCATTGATTAAAGGGAAAAATTTTCAAACAGGACACCTATTTTGGGGGTCAATCTTAGTTTAGGACACCAGTTTGGTTGTGTTAGTGTATGACACATATTTAGGATTTGTGTTAATTTGGGACAATCTGTCAACTTTTTTGTCCAAATAAGAGATAATTTGGTTATTTCATATTTGTAAAACAATTAAAATTAAAAAATAAAGAAAAAAACTACAAAAAAAAAAAAAAAGATCATTAAAAAGTTTAAAATTAAAAATTAATTTAAAATAGATTAAAACTAATAACAAAAAAAGCAAAAAAACAAAAAAACAAAAAAAGATGCAGCAGATCTGGGATTGCACCAACCTAACCCACACCGCCCCAATCTACGGCCTATTGTCGACGGCAGCCTACCCGTCGGTTGAGACCTTACCTACCGACACGACCCCAAGCTCTCTCTCTCTCTCTCTCTCTCTCTCTCTCTCTCTCTCTCTCTCTCTCTCTCTCTCTCTCTCTCTCTCCCCCCCCATTCCCCCCACCCAGCCTGCCCGACCACCTCCCTAACTCAGCAACGTCACACCCTATCCAACCTAGCCCCGGCCCCGTCGCAACCCCCCCACCCAGCCTTGACGACTTCCAGTGTGCTAGCGTCGCCGCTGTTTGAGTCACCATCAAGAGAGAGAGAGAGCGAGACAGAGAGAGAGAGATATATAATTCATTTTCCTTGTCAACTGAACACACAAGTGCTACAATTCGGCTATAGCAGTTCGAGTACCTTCATCTTGGACATCCAAACCACGCTCTTTGATGCGCTTTGCCCACTTGGAGCTGCCTTTATGCCTCAGAGTCATACGTTCCTGAATCAAATTGAAAAGGGAAACGAATTAACACTTTTCTTTTTGCTTGTATAACAAAGATGTTTATAGAGTATGAAATGCAATAACAGACCCAATACAAGATCTGCTGCATCTTTTTTTTTTTTTTGCTTTTTTTGTTATTAGTTTTAATCTATTTTAAATTAATTTTTAGTTTTAAACTTTGTAATGATTTTTTTCCTCCAAAATAAAAGTTTTGATTTTTTTTTGTAGTAACCCTTTTTTTTTTAGTTTTTTTTTTATTTTTATTTGTTTTACAAATATGAAATAATCAAATTATCCCTTATTTGGACAGAAAAGTTAACAGAGTTGACGGATTGTCTCAAACTAACACAAATCCTAAATATATGTCCTACACTAACACAAACTCAAACTGGTGTCCTAAACTAAGATTGACCCCAAAATAGGTGTCCTTTTTGAAATTTTTCCCTTGATTAAATGAAAAGAAAAAAAAAAACATATATGTAATAGGAACAACCTATGAAACGAAACTAGTTTGCAATGAAAATCAATATTTGAGCGACAAAAAGAGCCACTTTCGCGAGTGCGAAGAGGCTAGTAGCTAATAAGATTTTGGCATTGTAACCTCCATAAATTAGTGTTATCCCTTTTTGCCCCCAAAAAGCCCAGTTTTAGGAGAAATTTCAGTTTTTTTTTTTTTTTTTTTTTGTCTTTGCAAGAAACAATAAAACCAAAAACCTCACACAAAAATCAATAATTTCTAAACCCAACAAAAACCAAGTGACCCCAATAGCCTAAATTCGAAACCCTAACCATAGCTAACAAAATGCTCCAACATAGTATAATAAATATTCCTCTTTTCAGAAAACCCAGATAAAAATAAAACCTAAAAAACATATATAAAATCACAAACTCGAATACACAATAATAATCAAAGCAAATTGACAAGATAAGAACTTCAGTCCATTCACTTGTTGAGAAATCATGAACATAGCACTTTAAATAAACAAAGAAATTAATAAACTAATCAAGAATTGATTAATTCACTTAATATTTACTAATCTACTGTCAACTACTAAAGCAACCTAAACGATGAAATTAACGCATCCTTAACTCTCCTTTTTTTTTTTTTACAATTTCTCGTAGTTAAAATTTCACATGTCATTTACTTTTTTACCCTTATTATATTTAATTATTTTTTAGAAAGCCTAGTGTTTTGAGAGGGGCAGTTATGGGGTTATGGAATGTTTGACCTCACTTCGCTTCTCCTTTTATTTAGAGAGCTGATATTTGCACACCTTTTTTTTTTTTTTGCACACACTTTTCTCCTACACACTTCCTACTATTTTTTAAAATGTAAAAGTTCTCTTTAACACACTCCTCTCATTACCAAAATACTCTCAATCTCATTAATTTTATCAAATTTCTCTTATGCATCTCACCTAATCCATTCAAACAATACACACACACTCAACCCTTTCAAACAATACACACCCCTACCCCCAACCTCACGCCCACCCGATCCTAGCCAAGAACACACCCCTGTATACCAACATCATCATTAGAGCCGTCACCACCGCCGTCAACTTAGCCGTCAAATTCGCCGTTAACTCACTACTGTCAATTCGTTGTTGGTGGTTTCACCACCTTACTACAACATCATAGCCATTGTTGTCAACCTATAGTTATGCCTTAAGCTAAATTATTTTGATTCATATGCAAATCTAGGTTTTTTTTTTTTTATCAAATTTAAATTGGTTAATCCATCCTAAAACTTTTTTTTTTCTGTTTGAGATAATTTGGAGTGCGGGTTTTCTAGGTTTTAAGATTAAAATTTCGGATTTGGGTTATAAGGTTTCGCAGGTCGTTCGGTATTGGTCTACCGAACATTTCAATTTCGTTCAGTAGTAAGCTGTTGAACCTTTCAGTTTCATTCGACAGCTTACTATCGAATGAAACTAAAAGTTTCGATAGCTTACTACCTAACGAAACCGAAATATTCAGCAGGCCAGTACCGAATGACCTACGAATCCAAAAATGAATAACCAGAAAATTCACTGTTGCACTCTAAAAAACCTCACTCCAAATCATCGCAAACATACGAAAAATGTATTGGGATTGATTAACCAATTAAAATTAGATAAGAAAACATTATATTTGCCAAGTGAAATTAGATAAGAAAACATTAGATTTACTTTCAAATCCAAAAATTTTAGGTTAAGGCATGTCTCTAACTTCCAATGGCTATGGTGGAGAGTTGATGCATGGCGGCGATGAAGGCTGGTTGACGACGAGAGGTGAGTGTCGGCAATTTTGGGATAGAGATGGGGTCACGGGTGGGGTGTGTTTTGGTTGTGGTTGGAGGTGAGGTTGAGGGTGAGGTGTGTAGTTGTGGTTCAGGAGTGTGTAAGGAGAGGTTTTTTTTTTTTTTTTTTTCCAAATGATGTGGGTTGTCCTTTAAGATAATTTCTTTTTGTGTCAATTAAGTAATTTCACAAAATAAATTGGTGGGGGTGTGCAAAAAGAAAAAAAATGGTGTGCAAATAGCATCACTCTTTATTTATATAGATGATCTATATATATAAAGCAAACACCTCCACTAGGTGAAATTTTCCAAAATCTCACAAATATCCTTGCTTACTTAACTTTGTTAAAACATACAATTTTAATTCCACAGGGACAAATGAGTAAATCAAGCAACAGATCAATTCAACAAATTCATTAAAAAAAAAATTAAATAGGATGCATGCAATAACAGACCACGTTCTCTTTTAATGTGCTAATAAGGGTAGTGGAGCCAAAACTATGGGCTCTCCTAAGCTTATTGAGTCCAATAATAAGTTATCCATTGATAGTCATGTGTCATCTCCTAAAGGTGTGGTGAATAGCAGGGGCCAGTTATCCCCTATTTGAGGAGCGGCGCGGCCTGCCTCGCTGAGTAAGCTCGATCAGCAGGTCATTGGCGTCGTCTCCGATGAGGGGAGTGAGCCCTTCTCGAGTAAGGAATGGAGTGGCGGCGGCGGCTCCACCTGGAAGTAATTTGAACAACATGCCTTCAGTTTTAAGTTTCATTGCTCATGTCCGGAGAGGGAAGGTTGGAGAGAATCGGGTATTCGATGCACATGTGTTGAAGCTCTTGCATAACCGTCTCTTGCAGTGGCGTTTCGTAAATGCTAGAGCTAATGCTACTTTAGCTGCACAGAGATCCAATGCAGAGGTATGGCTCCTGGACTTACGTTCTAAAAAAAACCCATCGTGGTTGCTTTGCTGCTGGTAAGCAACTAAATATATATACACAGTTTAGTGATCTAATTCTTTTACTTAGATGTTGCAATAAATAAATCATCATCAATTCACGCCTACGGTATTAGAATGAACCCCTTTGAACTTTTTATTCTTTTCCCTACAAAATAATTTAATTTGTGCGAATCTGAAAGCAAAATAATGGGTTTAAAGTTACAAATTAATGGGTCTTTGGTGGTGACAAGGATGGTGGAGAGACTATGGGAAGTGGGAGAGAAATAGAGAAAGGTTGGTGACTGAGATAGAGCTCCATTTGGGTTTGGAGAGCTTTCTGAGAGAAGAGAATACTGAGGCGTTGATTGGGTTTTGTGCAAATCTGAAAGCAGTGGAAGCAAAAATGAAAATTTGTAGTTGTGGTCATGCTCGGAAGAGAACGGCTGTGGCTTCTCATGTTAATTGTATTTCCTATTTTCATGGGTTATAACTTATGTGTTGATAACTTTTCTTTGGATATGGTGGATATTTGAAATTCTTTTTTAAAATTCAAGTTTACATGATAAAATAACAGAATTTGATCATAAATATTCATATTACCCACATACCTTTCCCACTGTTAATAACTTTTCTTTGGATATGGTGGATATTTGAAATACTTTTTTAAAATTCAATTTTACATGATAAAATAACAGAATTTGATCATAAATATTCATATAACCCACATACCTTTCCCACTCTTAAAACAACGCTTGCTCCCAAACTCTCAACCAAAATTGAATCCACTGTTATCCCCTCCTCTAAAAAAGACGCATCCATGTCTCAAGAATGTGAGTTATTCAACATCTTCTCTGTTTGGTATTTGTTTTGCCCACTGCTCATGATGTTGTTTCTTTTTTTTTTTTTTAATGGATCATGCTATTATATCACTACTTCTACACCTATCCTCTGTGGCTTATTTTTACCTTTGCCGATCTGTTTCATGACAAAATGGGAGAGATTTCAGAGTGTATGAACATGAGCAAGTGTGAGTATAATGTTATTAATATAATTTGGGGAAAAATTTGAGCAAAAAATGAGGGTGTTCTCACATTTATTTAAGTGACTTTTAGTGTTTTCCAATTCGGTGAGTAGAGTATTTTTGTTTTCCCTTTGGTCAACAAGTTAGTGGAATTCTAATAAACTTGCATAGGAGTTTGTTCTTATTTTTTTTCCTATTTAGATGTTGCTGTTGAATGCCATTCGTACATAGTAAGGTTTTCCTTTCTACATGCATCATGCATCTTCTGCTAATCAGCAACATAGCTGCTAACTAACCAAATAAACAAAAAGTGACAAAAACATGAATATTATAAACACTGAAAACTTTTGTTATATAATCAAATAAAAAAACAGGAGGCTATTGTTTGTATTTTTTATGTTTTTATTTTCTATAGGTAAGTTTATTGTTTCTTTGAGTTCATCGTTTGCAGAAAAACGACAACATGGAGAACACAACAATTAATGAAATGCAATGTCAGAGACATATTTCATTGCTCTCCTCAGGTTTTAGCTATTCAATTAAAATGAATACCAGCCATTTTGGTCAGTTGATTTTGAAAGAATGGCAAAAAACGAAATCTGAACAGTATGTCATATTTATAATTAGATGACAAATAACTAAGTTTGTAATATCGAGTACGTAATCACATCTACTCAACATGCAGGTGGCGCAAAAATCAGGCATTAGCAGAGATCAGAACAGCCCCTCTCCCTCACCTCATTGACACCTACAACACTATTTGGCGAATTAGGTGTGTTTTTGTAAATGAAAAACAAAACTTATATTCATACTAGCGAGATTGTGAATAATCTGTAACAATTTCATTTCGTGAGTTTAGGAAGAAGAGACATCGAAATCATATGGTTTTTATAAATCAGGTATAAATGTTTATTAATTCATTCCAATTTTTATGCATTCTGTCCCATTTTTCTTAAACTAATTTAAAGTATAACTTATATTATTGTTACCTTAGTTTTACAAGCATCATACTTGCCACTATGTAAGGAAGTTAAAGCACAAGATTAAGGTAACAATGAATACTCTACTTCAATGTCATTGACACAATGTTAAACTGTCAATATGAACATGACATGCACATTGTTTTTTAGTACAGTTTTCTTCCAACAATTGGAGTAGGCATGATACTATGGTTAAGCTATCCAATTTAAAGGTGTTATATGATTTTAAATAATTATTCCATCAATTGGTTATTACGATTATTTTGATTTCGTATCGTCTATTAATAGATTGACAAGCAAAACATGGAGGATCGAGTGAAAAGAAATGGTTGGCGTGCGTGGCCTTGATGACTGCATGTGGATATTAGTTGCAGAATTTACATTTATGCTATATGCTTTAGACAATTGTTTTTTTCCTATGCAGTAAAATAAAGGCTTCTTTTCATAAATGTCATTTATCTTCTCCAATGGTGCTAGAAAATTAAACTAATATCATCAAATATGTAATCCCAATTAGTATACAGAGAAAGACAAGGGAATGCCCATTGGGTTTTATGTTCTTTAAATAAGGGTTTGGGTACTTTGATTTACTAATCAAATACACACTTTATCACAGACATTTTAACCAAACAAAATGTAGACCAAAATTCCTATAATAGTTGACTAAAAGAGACAAGAAAGCAATCACACCAAATAAACACCCATGAGTCCATGACAATTAACTCTACTCATGGTCAATTCATACAAATGCCTCTGCAATACTCGAGGTTTTCAGTTCCACTCCAAACGTCATTAATAAAAGTAAAGAAAAACTATAAATTAAGGAAATGCAATGTCAGAGACATGTTTTATTGCTCTCCTCAGGTTTTAGCTATTCAATTAAAATGAATACCAGCCATTTTGGTCAGTTGATTTTGAAAGAATGGCAAAAAAAGAAATCTGAACAGTATGTCATATTTATAATTTTTGGATTTTTAATAGCTCTTCGCTTTATTCAGGTTTGTGAAGTGGGTTTTTTGAAATGTCTGTAATGTGTTTTTGTTTTTTACTGTGAAAGGTATGCTGAAATACTCGAGGACTTGAAGAAGGACCTTGAAAGTCACAGTGGACCGCCTGATTGCATTGTAAGCACAAAATTTAGTTTAATCTAATTACTTACCATTTGGGTGTTGCATTGCAATTTGCGAACACAAAATTAATGATGCTATTGCAAATGAAGCATAGCGTTTAGAGAATTTGGTTAGGGAAATATTTGCAGGAAACATATTTGATCTTGGTTCTGCATAGGTATGCAATTTTTGTATTTTATGATTGTTGAGATTTTCTTATATATTGCTTTATATTATGTCGACACCTTTACCCAAATATTAGAGATTAATATAACTCTTCACAAAAGAAAAAAAAAAAAAAACATAAGCCTAACTATTTTACCCTTCATAGTCCACTAATTCACAAACCTTCATAACTTTAAATATATTTGAGAAACAAATCAAAAGACAAATACAATTTTTTGCCTAATCCATTGCAATTTTTAAGATACACCCAAAAAAGTCTTTCACACACTCTTAATTCTGCGCATCACATTTGAATTTAAAACTTCCATATTTCATAACACACTTTTTATATATTACCTTCATAATCTAGAATACATATTGGAATACAATTAATAAATATGAAAAATAGGGGGAGAGAGTGAGGATGATGGTGTGATTTTACCTTTTCTGAGTGCAGCCCACCATAAATATTTGGGATTGTAGTCAATCAACATGGTTGTCGTTATGCTAATTTTAAAGTACACCATGATATAAAAAACTTGACTGATAATTTTCCTTAAAAATAAAATGAACCCTAATTTTTTCACACATCTTTATTTTATCCTTATTTTTTTTTTATAGGATGAGTTCAACAGAATGGAGACAATCATTGAGTTCTTCACAATATCGCAATTATTTGGCTCGACGACGCGAGGCATCTCGAGGAAAGCGACCAATGGTTGATAATGTTTGTGATGATCGAATTGAGGCGGACACCAGTAATAGAGATCAGTCATCCCTTGGTATTTTTTGTACGCTTAACTAATATTTATACATTTTTAGGGTTCTTATTTAAA
The DNA here is from genome assembly GCF_963921425.1 of Dryas octopetala. Lineage (NCBI taxonomy): Eukaryota > Viridiplantae > Streptophyta > Magnoliopsida > Rosales > Rosaceae > Dryas > Dryas octopetala. The sequence goes on from NC_141370.1 coordinate 342,773, forward strand.
ATAAGTTCATATATTGTTTACACTATTAAGTAGCATTTTTATTATTATTCTTCTTTAATTATAATTTTTTAAGCATGAAAAGTGAAATTAAAATTATATAATACTCAAGTGTAATCATTAATTGGATAGAACGAGTTGGCGATGAAGGCGCAAGTTCAAGAGTTATGTCAAATCATGAGAATGAAGGTCAATATGCTTCTACAATGCGTGTGAACCATATAACGCAGATGCCACATTCAAATACGGAAACCAATTTATTTGAATAGGTGGAGGATGAAGGCCCAAGCACAAGAGTTTTATCCAATTCTGACAACAACATTGAGCAACCTCTTAGAAGACGTTTGACTCATATCAGACGAATGGCATGTTTGGGTACGTTGCGAATGGCCGACGAGGATAATCTAAATTCTGCTCCTAATGGTGGGTTATTTTTTACATTGTTTTTAGTTTGAATTACAATTCTTTCGCTCAAAATTAAAAGTGAATTATTTAAAAGCAGAAGTGTCTAATGAAACAACGAATCGTAATGCGGGGCCAGGTAGCAATAGCGTACCTCGAGTTCAACGTAGGCCAAGAGAAAGGAGAAATCATAATTGTGCTAGAGATTATTGTGAGAGCATGGGAGTCCCAAGATGCCAATTACCTACACCAACCATATGTTCAAAGTGCGTAGCGCAATTATTTCATAATGAGACCTCCAATATGTGTTGTTGCAACGGAAAAGTTGCCTTGCCATGGATACCATCTCCGCTAGAAATGGTAACACTTTTCATAGACCAAACATCGGAGGGTAGACACTTTAGGCAAAATATTCGAGCCTACAATCATGTATTTGCCTTCACTTCAATGGGTGTCCATGTTGATGACAGAATTAATATTAGAGGACATGGAATTTATACATTTTGAGCACAAGGATCTATATATCATAAAATTGGTAGTCTTCTACCAAGAGAATGTCATAGACTGCGATTTCTACAAGCTTATATATATGATACCGAGCATGCAATTGAAAATCCATTGGCTGATAGTGATATTATAGATAGAAATGTGATTGAAAAGATACAACGGATTCTTAATGAATATAATCCGTTCGCTCAGGCATTACAACACTTAGGGCGACACTCACAGTTGCCAAATTGCAAACTCATCTTAAAGGAGCAACCAGCAAACCGGCCTCAATATAGTTTACCATCTGCATCTCAGGTCGCTGCAATTATAATAAGCGGAGATGAAGCCACCAATCAAAATGGAAGAAATTTCATCGTACAAACAGCTCAAGGGCAACTTATAAATGTCCAAGACACGGCTGGATTCTATGATCCTTTACAGTATCCGTTGTTATTGTCATATGGATCATATGGATGAGATATTAATAGTAGTGACGATCGTGGAAGAGAACTATCGCCTTGCGACTATTATGTGTATATTTTACAAGTGCCTAAAGAAATTAAAACCACCTAATTAATTTCAGGGAATTTTGAAATGTAAACCCAAACTTTGATTTTGCAGATACGCGAGGATAATCCATCAGTTCTACTTTGAGGGGGGCGTCTTTTACAACAGTACGTTGTGGATAATTACGTGAAAATTGAATCACACAGACTTAGATGGGTACGTTCCCATCAAACAACACTTCGAGCTGAACTTTACCAAGGCCTTCAGGACTCTCTAAATGTAGGTGAAAATAATGCGGGTATGGATCTCTCTCCACAATCATAACTAAATATTATCTACCATGTAAGGAGTGTGCAAAGTAATTACCAAACAAAAATTTTATTGTCCTAGGTAACATCGGTCGCAGAACCATTTTGCCATCATCATTTGTTGGAAGCCCACGTGACATGTATCAGCGGTACCAAGATGCAATGACTTTGGTTCAAAAATATGGGAAGCCTGATCTTTTCATCACAATGACATGCAACCCAAGTTGGGAAGAAATTAAAAGTGAATTACACCCTGGCCAAATGCCTCAAGATCGTCCTGACTTACTCACCAGAATTTTTCGAGCAAAATTTACAGACTTAAAGTAAGACATTGTCGATAAAGGGGTATTGGGCAAAGTTGTTGCACATGCTTATGTCATTGAATTTCAAAAGCGGGGCCTTCCTCATGTGCACATGCTTATTGTGTTAGATGAAAATGATAAGGTTCACAACCCAGATGATTATGACCGCATTGTTAGAGCTGAAATACCGAACGAAGATGGAGAGCCGCAACTTTACAATGCAATGTTAAAACATATGATACATGGTCTATGTGGAGTACAAAACCAACATTCTCCATGCATGAAAAATGGCAGATGTAAAAGAAGTTACCCTAAATCCTTTGCACCCGTCACTATTCTAGGGAGTGATTCTTATCCAATTTATCGAAGACGAGGAGATCGCATGTCCGTCCCTCTAGATCGACGTGGAACTGTAATGGTTGATAACAGTTGGGTTATTCCATACACTCCATGGTTGCTTTTAAAGTATGATTGTCACATCAATGTAGAAATATGTTGCAGTATAAAAAGTGTCAAGTACTTATATAAGTATGTTTACAAAGAACCAGACAGAGTCGCCCTTGAAGTACAGCCAGATCCTATTAGAGACGAAATAAGGCAATTTGTCGATGCAAGATGGGTTTGTGCACCGGAAGCACTATGGCATATTTTCAAATTTACCATGAATAAGATATGCCCATCGGTGTGGCGATTACAAATACATCTTCCGAACATGCAACAACTCCAATATCAGGCTAATGACACTATAACAAATATTTTGTCAAATGATGGATTATCAATGACAATGCTTACTGAATATTTCACTCTGAATCGTACGGACGTGGAAGCAAGAAGATATTTGTATCGAGAGATGCCCGAACACTATAGATGGATCAGTAAGGAGAAAATATGGACTAAACGAGTAGGCCTTCAAAGGGTTATTGGGAGGATATACACAGTCTCACCTTCTGAAGGTGAAAAGTTTTATCTTCGCATCCTTCTTAATCATGTGAAATGACCAAGATCATTCGAGGATTTACGAACTGTTGATGATGTAATGTGTCCCACATTTAAGCAAGCAGCCGAAAGACAAGGTTAGCCAATAAAATCTTATTTCTTGATTTTCAAATGATTTGAATTTGAATTTGAATTTTTTTTGAACTTTCTTAATGTTGTTGTGGTTTTTGTGTGTATGTTTATTAGAAGAAGATGATAATATTCAACAATATTTGCATGAGGCCTCTACTATGAGGATGACATCAGCTTTACGAAGATTATTCGTCACAATTTTGGTGTATTGTGAACCAACTGGCGTACGAAGATTATGAGACGAATTTTATCCATTCTTAATTGGAGATTATCCTTCTTCAAGAGACGCAAATGATGTGTTCGTCGTCAACAGACTCTTGCGTGATTTAAACGGACTACTAGAGCAGTTTAACAAAAAAATTTCACAATACGATCTTCCCCAAATGACAAGTGATGTCGAAACAAGCTCAATGGAGCCGAGATGTATTCAAGATGAAATGTTGATAAGCATTCCACAAGGGGACCTCGATGCAATTGAGCGTCTAAATGACGACCAAATAATGGACGTAGTTGACCGTCATGAAAATTCAATATTCTTTGTGGATGGTCCAGATGGAACTGGAAAAACTTACTTATATCGTGCATTGTTGGCAAACTTAAGGAGATTAGGTCTTATAGCATTGGCAACAACAACATCTGGAATAGCGGCTACGATATTGCCGGGTGGGAGGACAGCCCATTCTAGATTCAAGATTCCACTAAACCCTGATGCATCATCAACGTGCTCCATTAGTAAACAATCTGATCTTGCAAAATTGATACAAAGGACAACAACAATCATTTGGAATGAAGCCACAATGGCGCATCTTCATGCCTTTGAAGCATTGGATCGAACTTTCAGAGATATATTAGATGTCGATTTACTGTTTGGGGGGAAGATAATGATCTTTGGTGGAGATTTTCGACAAGTTCTTCCCGTAGTTCCGAAAGGGACCAGTGTGGTGAAAGCATCATTTGGTCGCAAATAAAGATTCTAAAACTCAAAGAAAATATGAGATCTAGAAGTGATGAACACTTTTCTGAATTTTTACTTCGTGTTGGCAATGGGGAAGAACATGTGGTCAAGGATGACATGATTAAAATACCAGAAAATATGGTTGTATCGTGGGAAAACGAGCAATCCATTAATCAACTGATTGCTGAGGTTTTCCCTAATTTGGAAGATCATGTATATGAAGCGAGGTACATGGTGGAAAGAGCCTTAATAACCCCTACAAACGAAGTTGTTGACATGTTGAATGAAAAGATAATTGGTATCTTTCCAGGTATGGAAGAGACTTTGTATTCATTTGACAAGGTCGAGGACGACACAAGGAATTTGTATCAACCAGAATTTTAAATGCAATAACGGTTGGTGGTTTGCCGCCACACAAATTGACATTAAAGAGAGGTGCTCCAATCATGTTGCTAAGGAATATTGATCCGAAATTGGGATTGTGTAATGGTACCAGATTATTGTGCCGTGGTTCTTACCAAAACCTCATTGACGCTGAAATTCTAACTGGGCAATTTGTGGGAACTAGAGTTTTTGTACCAAGAATTCCTCTAAAGAATGCAGAGACTGCTGGACTCCCATTCGAATTGACAAGGAAGCAGTTTCCAGTTAAATTGAGTTTCTCCTTGACTATAAACAAATCTCAAGGTCAGACAATACTACACGTAGGTATTTATCTTCCAGATCATGTTTTCAGTCATGGGCAGTTATATGTGGCTTTGTCGAGAGGGGTTTCAAGGTCAACAACTAAAGTTCAAATAAAAAAAGGCTCAATAGCCAGTGAAACTGGCATTTTTACCAGAAATGTGGTGTACAAAGAAGTTTTGCTCCAACCCGATAACGTATGACATGTCTTTCATAAGCAACCTAATCATATGGATTAGGGTGGTTTTCCCTACAACTTTATTGCTCATTTGCACATATATTTTGAGAACTATTTCAATAAATTTAGTAATTGCATTCTCAGTTAATCCATGCCTCAAAAAGTAATAACATTTACTACAAAATGCGAAGACAATTTGGTCAGAAGGGAAAAGCTGGCCTCTCGCATGTATTACTTACTTAGACTCATAACAACAACTATTGTAACAAATCAACAGTGTATGTGTAAAAAATTTGATGCCAATCTAAAAAAAAATAAAACATCCTCACATTAGAAACAAAAAAACTTCAAAGGTGCACATTAATAAATAGAACGTATGCGCAAAAATTAACGTATGCGCAATAGAAATTATAAGACTTTAGTTTATATAATGTAAAATTAAAATATCTGATTAAAAATCTCATTTTTTAAGATACCACTAAAAAGTCAATATCACAAAACAGTACGTTCTCGTTCACATTTCACAATAACATGTTTAAAAAGCATCTATTCGACTATTCATTTCATAGGATTAGCATGAGTGCGGACCCAAATGAGTTGCCCAATTCATTGCGCGGCTCTTTCTATTGCGCGGCTCTTTCTATTGTGCATCACTCTTTATTTATATAGATGATAGAAGATAGAAGATAGAAGATAGATATATAGATTATAGGTAGATTAATCAGAAAAAAGATAAAAAAAGAAAAGAAAAACTCACTTTATTATTTTATTATATTATTATATTAATGGAAGAAAATGGCTCCTCACAGGTGGGGCCCAAAGAAAAATCTACCAGGGCAAATACAATTTAAACGAAGATTGATTTGTCTGTCGACTGTGTAGCAACAGAGTGATTAGAGCATAACAAATCTCTCATTCTCTTTTGTGTTCCTCCCGAACTCTCTTGGCACTCGTGAGCTCTGTTTGACGAAAACAATTCAAATATGACAAAGTCACAGAGACGGAGGTCTCTCAACTCACTCTAGGGTTTTCTAATCTTTATGTAAGTGCTCTCTTCTTCTGACAATAGTCACCTTACAAATCCATGTAAATTCCTTACTTAGGGTTTTCTTATTTATTTATTCTGTTGCTTCTGTTTCTGTATTTTTCTTTAACTTGATCTGTGTCTTTTAGGTTTCCATTTATTTTTACTAATTTCTGTTTATTTTCTTTTAGGTTTACGTTTCTTTGACTAATTTGGTTTACATTTCTTTAATCTTGGTAGTGGTTCATAGTTTTCATTATGGGTGCTCTGAGTTCGCGGTTCTTTGTGAAGTTACTTGAGAATTATAATGGAATTGGTTTATTGTGTCATAGAAAAATTTGAGATTCGATACCGTAGAGTAAACCTGCTACTTTAGTGTGATCTGAATGTATTTTATTATTTTTTTTCAGTGGTGGTTAATTGAGTTGATTTTTTTTGGTAGTGTTGATTGTATTGCATGTAGTATACCTCTGACTATTGATAAGATAGTTTTAACTAGTTGGAACATACCCATATGATGTGTATTATGGTCCTGGCCAGATAATAATTAAAAAAACAAGAAGAATAGAGAATAGAATAGATCGTTGTATTCCTCTTTTTATATTTGGTCAATTGGATATATAGATAGGTGAAGGTGTGATATTTCAAAGGAAGGTTGTTTTCGAAATTATGAAGTTGAGAAGTGGGGCGTTTTTGTGAATGGGTGGATGCCCCAAAAAGCAGCAGATAGGAATGAGCGAATAATTATTTCTTTGGAAGCTTTTTGCTACCTGGATATCACCCTATAATGGGTGATTTTTAATTTTGTTCTGCAATTTTGCTTGCTCTTTTTCTCATTCTCTTGTGCTTTTATTCTCTGTCTTTCCCGTAGGCTAGGTACCTTGATAGATAAGTCTAGTGTGTGCTTTAGATCTATGTAACTCATTAAGAGTACTAATATCTAGTATAATTTTCTGCAGTACTTTCATGAGGTCACTGCATGGAGGGATTGGCAAGTTTGTTCAAAAGTAACTGATTGCAATAGCATCCTTCCACAAGATCTACATTGGATATTAGTACATATTATTGGATGCATATAAAGTTTTAGATTGGAGGGTGCTTTGAAAGGTTTTGAGAATAGCAAAATATAATTACTTCATATACAAGAATTGCAAAGAGAATGCATCAGCCTTCAACTATGATGCCCTTGATTCTACATTTTGACAAGTGCTATGATTAAGTAAAGGAAGGGCCTGAAGCATGAATTGTAAAAGGCTGCGATCTTCATGTGTTGAATCTGTGGATAGGAAAAGAATAGTTGTTAAACGAAAAATTCTCTACATATCTGGTTGATCAATATGTCAGGAGCACAGAAACATATTAAACATGTGGCTAGTCGGCTACTCTCTACATGTAGGATTTAAATGATTTGCAAAGTTGAGAGTTTTGTGTGTTGGAATTGAGATGCGGTTAGTCGGTAAAAATTCTTGACTTGTTTGGAGATAGACTTGAGATTATTCTCATCCCTTGGGGTCACAATCAATTTGGCATGGGGTTTAGAATGCTGCTGATGATATTCACAAAAATAGGACTAGGTTTATTTTATTTTATTTTATTTTATACCTAGATATTTGATATTGCAGCTTGGTCACTGGAGTTGATGAGAAATATTGGGATTGTTTGGATATAAATTGGGAGTTTGATGATATATGTGGAGGTTTTTGTTTCACTATGCATCGTTGTCAATTGTGCATGAAATGCTGTCAAACACATTTGGTGTTTCTTACTTGAAATCAGGGTTGCTGGCGCTTCAAGTCTCAAAGATATTAAGGTCAATGCTATGGCGATAATATCATTATAATAACAAGGAATATTCCTCCCTATACTTGAGCGTATATGTAGAATGTCTTCAATATTGGTGCCTTGTGGAATTATGAGCCAGTTATTCATGGCCATTGGGTTTGTGAATTGTTATTATTAATAGCATTTTGTACAAAAAAAAAATGTATCTTATCGTACTTTGGATGTTAATGGGAATTGAATGAGGCTGCCTTTATTTTATTTAATTTTTCAATCACAAGTCTTTTATATTGTTAAATGCCTTTTTTAAGACAATTCAATTGACTTCTTAAAAAAAGACATTTTAATTGATTGGTTTGTCAATATTGTGTTGGGTGGTGTACTTATCTTGTGTGAAGGAATTTATATATTCTTGCTGGTATCTTAGATTTGACCCATTGGCGAGCACAATCTAATTCTAAAATCTATGGATGTACTGCAATTAGATCCTATGGCATCTTGTGTTACTTTCAGGATACTATGTCATTGTAATTGGAGCTCTTTCACTTGTATTCATTTATGATAGATCCTGGAGAAAGCCTAAATGCACTTGAAGGAATTATAATAAAGGGTCACTCATGTGGAAGTTTTTGTAAGGTCATGAGCGGTTGTATAAAGCTTTGTGAAATTTGAAAAATTCCAGATGTGGATGGAACATACTGCTTGCAAAACTGGCAATGTATTGAATGGTTTTTGGCATAATGTTTGCTTGACTTCTCTCTTGGAATTTGCTGCTTGCAGTTGGTATAACCTTCCCAATAACACATAAAAAGTCCTAATCCTTTAGGAAAAACTCTAGCTTGATTCATCTTCCCCTTCCCCAATTACATTCAGCCTATGCAATACCTTATATAGATTCAACTAATGGTTAGCTACCAACCAATGTATGCTTCTATTTTATGAGATAGGATTTCAAGAAAGAGTCTTATCGAATCCCCCCAAATAATTTCTAAGCGATGCATCTTTATGTCTTGCCAAGTTTTGAGAAATTGTGAAAGCATCTTTTTAAGAAGGAATTCACATGAAGCCAAAAAATGTGTCCCTTTCATCTCAAATAATAATTAAGCTCGGGCTACTTGGGTGGTGCCCCCTTGGCGCCTTTAAATCTAATTATTTTCTTAAAAAGAAAGAAGTTTATGAAATCAACTCAACATAAACAAGTATTGTGTAACTCTGCTGTCTAGCAATTGGAATCCTCTCCACATTTCTTCTTCACCATAAACCTCTTCAAAGCATTGACACTCTATTGTATAGTATCACAACCACTTTTCTTTCAAGTATGTGGCTTCCTAATACCCAAACCATAGTTTTGATGAGGGGAGTGTATATAATCTATAGATCAAGTCCACTAGATTGTAGTTTACTTTATCTTCTAATCTAGCTCAAACAAAATTTGTTATTTGTTTTTAACCACATAACTCGAAATGATAGATGAGAAAGCTAGACAAGACACTCCTCGTTTGGAAATTTTTTATTTTGTGTTACAAAGTATTTCCTTGTATTTGTTAATGATGCAAATCTAAATACATACAAACATGGTGGAAGAACTACATGTATAACTATAAAGTTTCCATATCCATATTGGGATTGTATCGGGAATGTAAGTATCTTCATTCATCAATGATTTCCTTAGTATTTAATTGCTTGATTTTCTTTTGTGGTTGGCCTATTGCAGTATTGATTTTGAAATCCATCAAAACATGTCTTTCTTTCTTATTTTATTAATTCTTTGTACTTTTTCTTCCAACTATCATTGCAATGCATATATATGATCATGCATATATTCATTACGGTAAAGTGGTGATTGTCATATGGCTTGGCTGTTGAGAAAACCAAAGAACCGGATATTAGTTAAAGTGCGGATGTCCACAATGGAGAAGTGCTCAATATATATAATTCAACTATCTGGGGTTTGTCATGTATTTATCTATGTATTTTGCCCATGTATGTATCTATGTATTTAATAAGTCACAAATCATATTGTGTACAATTTCTTGCCTTTTCCTTGTTATAGATTTATAGTAGCTTTATCATTTACATGAGGTAATTATACTGTGATTGCTCATTGAAGAATGTATTGATGAATTGGTTTGAAATATTTGGTGCTTCCGATGTGGTTATGATGATCAGTATATATATGACATCATCATCCTTGTCTTTGTCCCATTCATATGAGTCACCCACATGAATTCTTATGTTCCATTCTTTTCTATTAATATGCCAAATCTTCTACATACACATTTGTATATGTTTGTGATCTCTTCTACTCTATGAGAATTTTTTGACTTCTGGCATCATTATTCCCTTTGGATTTCTAATCTAATTGAAGTGTTTTTTTTTTTTTTTTTCCGTTGTTAATTAAAATAAACTGAAGGAAACTGATCATCTATCTTGTTAGTCATGCTCATAGTTAGGGTGTGAAATGTGATGGAGTTTTTCTTTTGTTTTTTAAAAATTTAAATTTGCCATCGTCACATTTTTCATTTTTGGTCGGGTTACATTTATTTTTTTATTGTGTTCGGTGACATATACATTCTATCAGACTTAAAAAAGACTACAGCAGAGCAAAGAGTGACCATCATATGTTGTTGTGAACTTCTGATTGATTTAGTTTTTGATTTTCAATGCTTCCAGATTATATCAAGTAAGAATTAGTGAAGGTGTTGCTGCTTTAAGCCTGAGAGAAATGAGTAGAAGCAGCAGAAAACGCTCTTCTAAATGGGATTTGGCAGAAGAGCCTCAATTTGAAGATGCAAATGTGGATGATGGTTGGATGGGAAAATCAGGTAGGCCATTTCATCATAAAGAATCTGGACGTGAGTGGCTCTCTCCAGAGGTTGCTGGTAGTAATGGTTCAAAATGGTCAGGTTTAGAGACAAATGATATGCAGAGATCTAAGCATGATTTGGGAGTGCCATCCAGGGAACCTTTGCCTGGAAGCAGAGGTTCACATAAAAATGAGAGTATCAATAAGGGCTCCAACAGATATGTGGACAACTCTTTGGTGTGGAATGAAGATGGAAGTTGCAGCACTAGGATGTCTCCTGGTCTTGATGAGTGGAGACAACATCGTAGTCGGTCCCCAAAAAGTGGTTGGAGGTCACTGAGGTTAGAATTTTCACTCATTGTCAATTCAACTCACATTTCCAAATTTGAGTATGCAACCTAGACAGCATTTATAAATGTACATAATTTATCTGCAATTGTACTTTTCCACTTTGGGAGCATGCAATTATGTGCCCTGCACATGAATTATTTAATGTTTTTCCCATTTTATACAGTTATACATAAATATTGTTTGAATAACTCTTGAGTGGAACAAATTCATGATTTAAGAGATTTGCTGCTAGAGATTCCCCTCAATTGTGTATTGACTTGAATATTTTGTTTTTGGATATGTCTTATTCCTCTTATTATGAGGCAGAATGCTATTGGTCAACTTATTTGTTTCTCCCTCTATGGATGTTATGTGCAGGGGTAGGAGTAGAAGTAGAAGCTGGAGCAGGAGCAGGAGCAGGAGTAGAAGCCAGAGCTGGAGCAGGAGCCCTGATCGTGGCTATAGGCGGGAATCACTTTTTCTTGACAGAAATAGAAGCAGATCAGGAGTTTCAGCTCACTTGTGCAAAGATTTTGCTTCTGGGAGATGCAGGAGAGGTAGTGATTGTCATTTTCTTCATGAGGGTAATTCCAATTATGATGATAGCTGGGAGAGTAGACACAGGAAAGGTGGTGCTTCAAGATATTCTACCCCCCCTGATACTGGGGACTACCCATTGAAGAGTGGAAGATCTTCTATGTATTGTAATGATTTTGCAAAAGGTAAGTGTCGGAGAGGGGCATCTTGCAAGTTCGATCATCATCGTGCTTCTGATGGGTTCAGTAAGGGCTCTGCAAATGAGATTATTAGAGAAAGGGAAAATGACAGAAGGAAAGGAGATGCTTCTGCGGACCGAGGTGCTGAACGTGAACCGCGCAGGAGTAGTGATATTCCTTGCAAATTTTTTGCTGCTGGAAATTGCCGTAACAAGAAGTATTGTCGGTTTTCTCATCATATTCAGGCACGTGTAAGTCCTGAAAGAAAGTCACGGGATGGTAGGTGGGGTCTGGGCCACGATTTAAATGACACAGACCGGGAATGGGATGGTCCAAAATGGAGTGATACTGTGACATTGTCAGATGCTGCAAAGTTGAGTGCAGATAATAATGGAAATATTTGTGTTCCAGAGCTAAGGTCTGGTGCTTGGTCTATGAATGATAATAGATGGGGGCATGGTCTGAACAATGAGAACCAAATTTGTGGTGACCCAAGTGTTAGTCATGAAGCAATCAAGAGGAAGGAGAAGGAAGCACATCTGTTGAAGGAAGATAATGTGGGTGCTCGCATGGGTCTTCCTAAATCAAGAGATACTGACAAATGGCTTGGTGACATGTCTCCTGATTGGAATTATACAGTGCAATCTTCCAACCATGTTGGGAAAGAAGATCATAATCACATTACTCGGGGATCAGAATCTACAAGACTTAATGATACTTCTCTAAACACTTGCAAACAAGATATAATTCAAGAGGCTTCAGGTCAGCTGCATGGTGGTGCTTCATTTATGCATCCATTGATAGCTGAAAGATCTAATTTTATGCAGAACAAGGATCTGAGGGAAGATGGTGCTATTGCATTGCCACATGACGATAAAATTGCATTTGAAAAAACTGTTAGTTCTCGAACTGACCTAAATGTTTCTGCAAATATCATGCCATGCCAAAGCTTTGACCGTAATGGGCAGACTCCAAGCACTTATCCTTTTTCAAGCTTAAGCACAATTGGGCAAAGTCAAACGCTGATCCCAACTCACCCTCAAGGAGGAGGAATTGTAAAAATTCCACAAGATACTTTGTCTCCAGAGAGGAAATCTGTCATCAAATTAGATATAGGGGATTCAAAAACATCACTACTTACTGGAATTCCTCCAGTTCCCAATGTCGTAGGTGGTAAAGAGCTCACACAACTTACCAATCTTTCAGCCTCTCTGGCTCAGTTATTCGGAAACAGACAGCAGCTTCCACAGCTTTATGCTGCTTTAAATTCTCAAAATGCAATGAATACTCCTCCCTTTTCAAAATCTGAAGGATCTTTTGAACAGCTTTCAGCAGCAGCTATTCAGTCAGATCCAGCCATGTTATCTCAGAAGCCATATGATCCTATATGTGATAGCATAGAACTTAAGAAGCCGGAACTCAGTAACAATCCGATGTGCCTTTTGCCAAATAGCACTGGGAAGACAAGTGTTGATGGAAAAGTAGAAAAGCCATCAAAAAGTGTATCTCCATCTTTTCCTAGTGGACCAAACGGTGATGATTATGATCAGACTCATAATTCAGCAGAGGAACCTAAAAATAAGAGCCACCAGCTAAGTCAGCTGGAGCCTGGTGCAAAATCTGAGGTTGTCAAGGGAAATAATGTACTCGGGGCAGATGAAGGCAAGAAAGCACAAGAAGAGAACAAGTCCCCAGAGAATGTTCTTTTGGAGGGTCTAGATAAGGATGGGGCTGATGAAGGCAAGAAGCTCAAGGATGTGAAGGGGATTCGTGCATTTAAATTTGCACTTGTGGAGTTTGTTAAGGAGCTTTTAAAACCCACATGGAAAGAAGGTCAAATCAACAAAGATGCTTACAAAACTATTGTGAAGAAAGTGGTTGACAAAGTGACCCGTACCATGCAGGGGGCTAATATTCCACAGACACAAGAGAAGATTGACCATTATCTTTCATTTTCAAAGCCGAAGCTTACAAAACTTGTACAGGTGAGTGCTGATCTGCTCCTAGATTTTTTTTTTTTTTTTTTTTTAAACTTTTACAATGGAGTATGTATTTGGCATCAACTGTAGAAATTATTAATTTATTTTCCTTCTCCTTTTTAATGATTATTCTCCTTTTTCTTCAATATTTCATGTGCACTTAATTATTTTTGTCTCTAAATGAGAGATGGTTTTGCTATCTTTTATGCTGATAATAATATAATGAAGTAGTGGAGCTGTCATTCTTATCATTACCATATCATCATCTATTATTATTGACTTTTATCATCTTTATTACTTTGTCTATATGGGTTTGCCTGGGGGATTTATCGGCATCTAATATACATATATATATGTTCTTTTGTCAAAACTTTGTCTTGTATATATAGTTCTATATTTCAAATAATTTTAAAAAATGACAACAATAAAAGTTTCAAAGAATAAGAATAGGAACTATTCTATTATATAAAGTGCACACCCCACTTTGGAGTCACCCTTTCTTCAATGATTTTTTTTTTCTCTAACTCTTCCCTCCCTTTACCGCATTACTAAAGAAGGGTGATGACCATCCAAAATTTCTAAACAATTCTAAAGTTGGAGTTGCTTTATAACTCATTGTTAATGTGTCCGAAGATATATGGTCTTATTTGATTTCAAATATTCATTGTTGATAATTTAATGAAGAAAAAGAGGAGAAAATGGAGCTATCACACAGGTGCTACTGTCAATAATAATAATGATATTAACAAGAAGAATAACAGTATAACCAACAATAAGAATACCGAGAAGAAGACTATAAAAAAGAGCATAAGAATATGAATACAAAAAAGAAAAACAATTTCTGGAGCCTGGTTGATGGAGATTAGTGCTTATCATTTTTTGATGAGAAACAAATAAAGGATAACATAGTACAATACAGTGGACAAGATGCCCACCTTCCTAAAAGTTATTAGATAACAAGCTTTTGGAGATTATAAAACCAAGACAAACATAGGACAACAGTGTAGTAAAACAGCCCTAGTAAAACAACCAATCTCTAGACCCTAATAAAACAGCAATAATCAAACCCTAACACAGCTCCCTATTAGACATAATTGCATAAAATGAGTAGTCCCTGAATGCTGAAGTGACTGATGCCCATAATGAAGCCCTAAACCAAACTCTCTCCCACAAATTATCCACCACTTTTCCCCTAACATCATTGTTTAAGAGGAGCTGCAAGGTCTAGTGAAAAGAAGCTAATCTGCAAGGTTGGGAAGGGTATAAATTCGACGAAATTGCAGTTTATAAACTTTACCATAAGCTAAAAGGGTGAGAGCGAAGTTGTAGGAACTGAATTTTAGAGAAGTTATGTGGAGATGGCTAATCCGCAAGATTGGGAAGGGTACAAATTCAAAGAAATTGCAGTTTATCATAAGCTAAAAGGGTGTCAACAGAAAAATTGGAAGCTAAAATATGAATAAAGGAGCTGAACATATTTGGGGAGGAAGGGTGAGTTGAAGGAAAATCTGTGGATTGCGAGATCACATGTGAGTTGAAGGTGCAGGAACTGAATTTTAGAGAAGTTATGCTGAGACAAAGAAAAAGTGTTGTTAGCAAAGGAGGGAAGGGACATTCTAATTCCATATTGTTTCATTGATTGGTGAACGGAAGGAAAAAGTGCAGTATGATTAATAGATTGGATGTGGTGAATGAAAAGGTGGTGG
This sequence comes from Dryas octopetala, assembly GCF_963921425.1. Classification (NCBI taxonomy): domain Eukaryota; kingdom Viridiplantae; phylum Streptophyta; class Magnoliopsida; order Rosales; family Rosaceae; genus Dryas; species Dryas octopetala. The sequence continues at coordinate 358,003 of NC_141370.1, forward strand.
ATGATGAGAACTTGATTGAGGCTGAATTAACAAATTTCTTCAAGAATCTTCATACAAGTAAAGGAGTCTCAACACACAGAATTCATGGTTTAGAGTGGAGCCTCATTGTTGAGGAAGTGCAAGTTCGCTAGAATGACCTTTTGGGGATGAGGTGGAGCCTCATAAAGTTGGGTTTGCTCTGAAGGTGTGTGAGGAATTCTTTAATAATGTAGTGGTTAATGGGGTGGCTAAGGAAACACAGATTTGTTTCATTTAAAAAAAGAAAAAGAAAAAAACTGGATTCATTGAAGATTCAGGCCAATGAGTTTGGTTTCAAGTCTTATATATTACATTTTAGCTAAGGTGCTAGCCTACAGGTTGAGATAGGTTATGGGGGAGACAATTTCATGTGCTCAAGGTGCTTTTGTGAAAGGGAGATGGATGGATGTTCTTGTGAATGAGGTGGTGAAGAATTGCAGAAAAAAGAAAGAAGGAATGGTTGTCTTTCAAAATTGATTTTGAGAAAGTTTCTGGCCATGTTGAATGCCGGAGTCTTTGGAGCGAGGTGGAGAATGTGGATTCTAGGTTTTTTGAGGTCTGTTTACTTCTCAGTGATGATTAATGGGGAGACTGTTGGGGGGAGGGGGGGGGGGGGGGGGCGGGTTGGAGAATTTGCGGCATCTAGGGCTCTTAGACAAAGGGACCCTTATCACCCTTCCTGTTCACGTTGAGAGGTGGATGCATTGAGCAGTTTGGTGGAGAAGGCCATAGTGTACGAATTGATAAAGGTTTATTGGTGGTCTGAGAAGGAATTGAGGTGTCTCATTTGCAGTTTGTGGAAGATAAATTATTTTTCAGTATGGGGATGAGCAACAGTTCTTCAATCTCCTTCAAGTGGTGGATGTTGTTTGTGTTGTCTAAAAGTACAGATGCAGGAATTAATTCTCTGGTGAGTAAACCTTTAAAATATTTTCTCACAGCTGGGCAGAAATTCCTGAGCTGCTGATTATTGGGCACCAGTTGTTCAAAATGTGTAAAGAGGTTGAATGGTTGAAAGAAGGCTTTTTATCCACAGAAGGGAGGCTTACTCTAGTGCAATCAGCTCTGGACAGCTCACCTACTCACTTTCTGTCTCATTTTAAAATCCGAGAGTTTTTTTTCTCCCAGAAGAAATAGAATTTTTTTGCTAAGCACAAAGAGATTACATAGCAGGGGACAAGAGATCCACTTCAAAGGATACAACAAAGCAGATTGAATGAGACACAATAAGAAAACCTGCGTGTTACAGGCCTGACACGCCAGAACAATGAGCTTAAGACCAAGGAAAATTAACACACCGCACCGCAGCCTTTCAATTAGTCAAAATATCCCAACAAGAAAGGTCCCTAAACTGTGAAGAAACCCAATGCCAGCAAACCAAAATACTATTCTGTCACATTATTAATCCTGCCCATCACATTAACTGCCAAAGTGAAAAGGAAAGCTGACAAAGGATCACCTTGTTGCAATCCTCTTGAAGCACCAAACTTTCCTCTCGGTCTCCCATTAATCATAAATTGAGAAGTTGGCTGACTGCAAACACCCTCCAATCCAGCTTTCTCCATCTTTGGTCAAACCTTTTTTTTTTCAAGAACATTGTACTGAGAATTCCATCTAAGTGATCATACACTTTCTTGAAGTCTATCTTGAATGCTAGACCCACTTTTTTCTTCTTCCGTACCTCTTCCGCCGCTTCATTGGCCACCAATGCTGCATCTATTGTCCCATAACTTGACCAAATCTGCCTTCGTTGGTATCAAGCAGACATATGTCCTATTTGTTGCTGCACTGGTGACTCCATTTCTGTGGAGCTCTCCCAAAACATTTTAACACATTAGATTTCATAATGTTTCCTATGCCTTTGGAAAACAGCCACAGTAGAGCCATCGGGACCCGGTGATTGGTCCTTACTACAACAAAAAACTGCAGCCTTAATTTCTTCCTCAAAAGGTCTTTTCAGGCCAAACCACTTCTTGTTTCATTATTGGACTCCACTTGAGCCTTCAACTCTCTATCTCGGCTCCCCACTACTACAGTTAAGCTGTTCATAAAATTATATCAGTTCTCGTTCAATTAAAGCTTCATTGTGTACAACTAGTCCCCCTCCCACCTAAAATTTTTCTATCTTGTTTCTCTTTCTTCTCCTTTTAGCCACCTTATGAAAGAATTTGGTGTTACTATCCCCCTCCTTTGCCCGCTCAATCTTAGCTCTTTGCCGACAAATGCCTCTTCCCTCAATTGTAGTTCATTGAACCTGGTTCTTAAGCATTCTCTTTCCCTTTTCAAGTCAACACTTAACCCATCCCTCTCTTACAAAACATCCAGCATCGCCACATTCTTCTTCTTCTCCTTGTCCACTTCTCCAAACACCTCCTTACTCCAAGACCTTAATTTTTAATTAAATCCTCTTAGTTTTTTCATGAACTTAAACCCTTTTCATCCTTGACAACAACGTGCTTCCCACCATTACTTGAAATTTTCTTTGAACGATGGATGCTTCAGTGATGCAGGAGCATCTACCTTAGGGGCCCGTTTGGTTTGCGGAGGAAATCAATTCCTATGCCTTTTCCAGGGGGAAGGGAATGTAAGATTTCTATTCCCCCGTTTGGTAATGTTGGGAAAGTAAACCAATAATTCCATTTTTATTTTCATTCCCTTGTTTGGTTTGTGCAGGAATAGGAAATAAAATTGGTCTAGTTTTCCAATTATACCCTTATTTATTAAACAAAAGCAATATTTTTTTAATTAATCTAATAAAATATCAGGGTTAGTTTAGTCCACAAAATAAGCAATAAATGCTTTTCCAAGAGGGGGAAAAACAAAACCCAAGCTCCAGCAAGGGTTTCATTTTCCCCCCAATAAGGGAAATCATTTCCCTTAGGCCAGGAAATGATTTCCCTTGCCTAAGGGAAATGATTTCCCTTCCATGTACTTACCAAACATGGGAATGAAATTGATTTCTCATTCCCAGGCCTCCAAAATTTGAACCAACTGGGCCCTAGAAGTACACTCATCTCTTTAAACCCCACTCCCGCTTCGTCAAACTTGTAAATGTCTTTATGGATTGCAGACTACCTGGAGTTGATGAGTCTTGGTATTCTTGTAGATTTGAGCTTTTGGTAGGCCTGCATGCCTTTGCTTTGTTGTTTGGCCCTTGTGTGCTTTGCTTTGTTGTTTTCTCTTTATTCTGTATTTTTCCTTTGTTCTTTCAGTGAACTTGATGTTGCAAAAAAAGAGTTATTTGTTGCCCATCTTTATAAACTGCTCATTATTTTCTATCAGAGAGCATATCTCTAGTATCTTTAAAAAAGTTATGTACTGGTTGGTATAATCAAGATCTCCAAGATTCGATTCCATCTTACTTTTCCATGGTCAAATTAAGTAGGAAAATGTCCTCAGTTGTCTTCTGATTCTTATAGACTGAAATGGGGTCAGAATCAGATATTCTTAACTACCACCTTCCTCTCTTCTCTTTTCTTTTATTGGTTACTAAAAATTATATTAAATTCACACCATTTTGGTGCTTTCATAATGTTGTGCCTTTTTCTTCTAAAGTATTTCATGTAGTTCTAACACATGCGCCTGCTTTAATTTTATGAATGGCAAGTTTGTCATAAATATTTCCATGTTGGTGCAAATTTTGGAGTAGTGCATGATGATTCATCTCTCTGATTGTTCTCGCTTGATTTTATTCCCTGTACTTAACCCTAAAATCTCTTTTATCCTTCTAGAGTAGTGGGTTTTTTGAACAAAAGTATGATTTAGGATCTGTAGATTTTGTCTATAAATGGAGTCGGAAAGGAAAGAGAGAAATTTTATGTGAAATTTTAGTAGCATATAGATGGTTAGCCTTAAATTTTACTTTGTGCAATTGAGGTTCTCTATTTCCTTTTTATTTAAAAGAGTTGTTCAAAAGAGAAAATGGGTGGTTCTGGGTTCTACCAAAGGCAAACTATTGTGGGCTAGTTGTTCTATTATTAATGAACATTCGGATTTTTATATTTTAAGTTATTATTATTCCACATGAAAGGGTGTTTAAGAATTTCAAACTCATAAGATGAGGTATTCAGAAAAACTCAGAAATTTGCTTATGCAATAGTGTACATTTTGGTATAAAATTTTTTTTTCTTCTTTATGGTTCTGTTCCAATAAGTTTACGCAATTACATTTTTCATGGTCCATACACAATTAATAGAACCTGTAGTCTGTAATCCTTCCAAAAGCCTCAAATATCTGTAATTTCTAATCAACACAAAGTTTGAAATGTTGTTTTAGTTTAGTTTATGATAATTAGAAGTTTTGCCTTTTGTTACTCGCTTCGTGATATCTTGTTAATCATCACCTTGTGTATACGGTGTTACTATAGTTGGCAATTTCTGTAGCTATGTTTCCAATGGGAGATTCATAATTTTCAGCTTTATCCATGTCAAGCAGGTAGTTATCTCCTTTTATGATTTTGCTTACTGTTTTTGTATTTGCATATTTGTTTCAGGCATATGTGGAAAAGATGCATAAGGATTAAAAGAGGCAGCAATTCTGTTTATTTTTCTTGTGTCATACAACATGCCGTCATAACATTCCTGGTGTATTTGTCTCCTGCAGCCTCCAGACATTGGTTTTTCATCTTTCTGTTGATCAGTTGATGTATACTATTTGGTGCAAGGATAGTTAAACTGTAGACTAAATAGAGAGGATATTAGAGTTTGATTTCCTTATTTTTTTTTTTCTTGTGTGCATAACGTTGGTGCCTCTTTTCTATCATTTTTCTTTGTACTAGGCAATTTTAAGGACATATTAGTGCAGCCTTGAGTAACTGCCGTTATCTTGTTATGCTTGCTGGTTTGACACAGCTTTGTCTTTTCTTTGAAGATTTTTTTTGGCCTTACTTTTCTTTGAAGACTAGTAGTTGGAGCTTTGCAATTTTGGTACACTAGTTTTCCTATAATTGCAATTGTGCGGGGAAGACCTGAAAGATGAGTTGGTTGCAATTTGGTAGAAACATATTGTATTATATTGAATTAAACCTTAAAATTATTATGTATTGAGGTACAAATCTAAAAGATTAAATGGTGTCAGAAGTTGTGTTAAAGTGCCTTAAATTTTCTTGACAGTACCTATATTTTAACACAACAATTTCATATAGTTCAGACTGCTTCCGTTAAGACATACAAAACGAGCCCTTATGTGGAGTGTATTCTAGCTGAACTTAGTGGAGTGCACGCTGTCTTAAGTACATTTCAGCGTTGGAAATGCAAACAATGGCGAGGGCTGGTATTGAATCAAGAATAGTGGCAAACTTGTTCAACTATGTATACTACACCCCTACAGTACAAATCTTTCGCAGTATTAACTTTTTAGGTTCTAACTATTAGGTCACGTATTTCCTTTTTCTAATGCGTAGTGACCTCTAGGCTTCTCTTGTATATGGGGACACAACTGACTTTGGGTTTGCTAAGTATTTATGTGTGATTATGTGCCTACCTTAATTTTATTGTTTTGTATGTTTAGTGCATTGAGTTTTATTTATTTAATCATTTTTTAATGCATGAGGAACCAACCAATATGAGTGGAGGGTTGTAACACGACATGAGTGGAGGGTTGACACGTGAGCATGCCAAGTGGCTAAGGTGGACCCATGGGTAGTCCATTACATTTGGGGAAAGTAAATTTATTTAACCAAACCCTGATGTGAATTTAAACCAATCTAATTAATAGATTAATTTAAATTAAATTAAACTCGCAAGAGTATGAATCTATTTTAGCATAGACTAGTAAGAACAAGGTCGTACCCACAAAGATTGACTAGAACAATCTAATTCTAAAATTATCACTTAACTAATTCAACAATAGATTTGGTTTGGTTCGAAATTATAATTACTAAATTAATAAAGCAATGACTAATTAAGATTAAAATCAATGAGACGAACACTAAGGCTTCGATTCCACCACTAATCCTCTTTAACTCTATTTTCTAATTGTCAATTTATTAATTTTTAGGTAGATGTTAACGGTTCCTAAACATGAGTCCATATCAGACACACATGCAAATTAACTTCTCCAAAGGTACTAAATTACCCTATTTAAGTCATAAACTCAATTGATCCTACCAATTATGTACTCATGGCTAGACATACACAATCAAATCATAATTCAATGAAGTACAAGAGAAGCGAATTAACTATCCATCAATTTGGTCATGTTAGACAAATAGCTAATTCTCAAAGAAACCACATAAATGATACTCATCTGTGGTCAAGAACAATACCACAATTTATGATTCTTATTCTCAATGGCCCAATTAAAACATGCTCATGGTCATAGACAAAATACCCAAATCCTAGTCATCATCAAGCACATAAAATTCAAATATTGTATATCAATTGAAATAGAGAATAAAAATTTAACACCCAAATCTGAAAATTAAAATTAATTAAACAAATCCATAGAGTTAATTGGATTAGGGCTTCCTCTTAGTCTTAGCTAAGAGTTTAGAACCCCATTGAAAATAGAGTTCATGATTATTCTAATAAATTTGCAAAAGAAAAATCTAATTGCAAAAGAAGAATAAATAAAATGTTGTAAATATATTATTGTGTGTGGCTATTCCTGTAATTAGTTATAGGGATATACTAGTAAATATTCAAAACCTAGTACACCCTACCTCTATATAAGGATATTTATAAGATGAATGAAATAGATAGATCATCATATTCTCTCTGCCTCATCTTTTCCACAAACCCTAATTTCTACATACTTTTACAACACGTTATCAGCACGAAAAGCTCTTTGGATTGTGGATCGCTAAACGAAAAAGGATCATCATTCAATTTGTTCTTCAACCAAGTAGGTTTTATAAAATAATTTTATGTTCATGGTTATTTAACCTTGATTGATTGAAAAATCCCCATGAAGCATGAACCCTAAATTTATGTGATTGATTTATTTGAGATTATATATTTCATACATGCTTTCTTGAATTGAATGATTAAATAATAAAAAAAGGAAATTTATTGGGGTGATCGGAAACCACCACGCGCGGCCAGCAGCCGCCAGCCCCCTCACCCACGCGCGCTGCAGCAGCCCTCGCGCGCGTAGCAGCGCCTCGCTCCCATGCTGCCTGCAGCAGCGCAGCCTTGCTGCCTTGCAGAGGCGCAACCCAGTCTTGCTGCAGAGGCGTAGCCCAGTCTTGCTACAGCGCAGCCCAGCAACCTTGCTACCCACGCAGGCCCACCAGGCAGCCCACTAGGCCAGTAGCCCAGCCCAAGGCGCCAGCCCAGCAGGCCCGTGTAGCCCAGGCCAGCAGCCTCGCAGGCCCACTCCCACGCTGCCAGCCCAGCAGGCCCGCCACGCAGGCGGCACGTCAGCGCCACGCCGGCAGACCAGCCACGCCGGCAGCCCAGCAGGCCCGCCACGCCGCAGCCACGTCAGCTGCCACGTTAGTGCCACTCCCACGCTGACACATGGCGAGCCTCCTGAAACTTTGTAAAAAGGAGATTTTAATTCTTGCCATGACTGGGGTTCGAACCTAGGACCTATTGTGCACCACTTTGCACCTTAACCACTATGCTGCTGATGGTTTATTGTTAGTATACAAACCATTTAATATATATACTCTAAATGTCAGAAACTTTTATTCAAACATATTTGTGATATTTTTCTGTTCTATTTGGGTATATGAATATTTTACTTGTTTAAATTTTTGCACTAGAGTATATGTGTAGAAATTGCAGGTAATTAATGAACCAGTAGTTTATACATAAATATTGAACCTGTAGCTTCAATAATGCCGTATAAGGAACCTGAAGTTTCCTTCATAAATTTGTCATACATGATAAAACCAGTAGATTTTACATGTTTATACCATGTTATAGAACTTGAAGTTCTTATTTGTTGCTTATGGATGTTATTGCCCAAAGCATTAATTATGATTATTTGTTCCTTTAAACCAAAGAATGTCAAATCTCAACAAGCTTGATTTTGTCGCTTTGGAAGTTTCCGGAAGAAACTATCTAAAGTGGACTCAAGATGTTAAGCTTCATTTGACTGCCAAGAAGATGAGGTCGACAATCAATGCAGACAATGTTGTCGCAGAGTCTCTTAAGGCAAGTGCCATGATCTTCATTAGGAAGCATATGGAGGAAGCACTCCAAGTGGAATACCTCGCTGAAGAGGATCGACGAGCTCTTTGGGTTGCTCTAGAAGAGCGGTTTAACCATCAGAAAACCATTTTCTTGCCTGAAGCAAGACATGATCGGCAGAACATCCGTTTCCAGGATTTCAAATCCGTGAATGAGTATAATTCGGAGATCTGCCAGATCCGGTCACTCCTCAAATTTTGTGGGGAGGAGCTCACCGAAGCTGACCTATTGGAGAAGACTTTCTCCACCTTCCCTGCCTTCTGTTTGGTCTTGCAGCAACAATACAGGGAGAGGAATTTTACCAAGTTCTCGGCATTGATCACTACTCTGTTGCTCGCTGAAAAGAACAACAACCTATTAATAAGAAATGATCAAGCCTGACCTGTCGGTACTAAAGTAGCACCATTGCCTGAAGCAAACGCTGTTGCTCATCGCGATTCAAACCGCGAAAGAGGATACCGAGGTCATGGAAAGGGCACAAAGTCCGACCGCCCGAGATATGGAAGGAAAGGTTCTCAGAGAAATTGCCTGTATGATCGAGGCCAACGTGGCCATGGCCCACGTGGTAGGAACCACAGTCTCTCGGCCCCAAGAACTTGAAATGAGAGGAACACTGGTCCGACCTGTCACCACCAGAATCAGAACCAAAATTAGAATCAGAATGATCTCTGTTACCGATGTGGAGGAGCTGATCATTGGTCTCGCACCTGCCGTGCATCAGCGCAAGCTGTAAATGAGTATCACGCCAGTCGCGGAACTCGAGAGACCAATCTCGTTGAGGGATCATTTCCTATGGATACCACCTTAGAGGTCACTGATTTCCAGGCTGCTACTGGACACTTCGAGGACTAGAAACTCAATGACATGGATATGATCGGCACTTGTGTCGTATTTATTTTCTGAATAATGTTTTTCTTATTTGGATTATTTTGGTGATTTATGATTTAGATTATTTGTTTTGGAAATTTGGTTATGCTCGAATATTATTTAATTCAATCAAGTTATTTTCATACATGTGATCCATTGAATTAAATTTATGAATAAGCATGTTTAGTGGGGAAGTTTGTTGTCTGGCAGACAGTGCTACTACGCACACCATACTTTAAGATTGGAAGTATTTTTCAAACTTATTGCTTACTCATACCTCTGTGACAACCATATCAGGCCAATCAAACCTGATAGAGGGCCATGGAAAAGCCCATTTTTATGTTGTCCAATGGTACTTAGTTACCATTAATGAGGCCTTATATTCTCCAAGTTCTAGAAGAACGTTGTTGAGTTATAAGGATATTCGAGCCAACGGTTATCACGTTGAAACCACTGAGGAAAATGGAGTGGAATATCTTTGCATAACCTCCAATTTGTATGGCCAGAAGCGTACATTGGAGAAATTGAAATGCCTATCGAGCGGTCTTTATATGACCACCATTAGATCGATTTAGGCCAATCACATAGTTAACCAGAAGTTAACCAATTTGAGCAGTTTCTTTCTATGGCATGACCGGTTGGGATACCCAGGTCATAGTATGATGCGCCGTATCCTCAATTCATCACACGGGCACCCAGGTCTTTAGTGACACACTATGCCAAATTTGCTCACTCAGAAAGTTGAATATTAGACCACCATATGCAAAGACTAGTAAAGACTTCATCCTTTTCCTGCAAAGGATACAAGGGAATATTTGTGGACCTATCCAACCACCATGCGGACCATTTAAATATTTCATGGTTTTGGTTGATGCATCGACAAAGTGATCACATGTTACACTATTGTCCACAAGAAATGTTGCTTTTGCTAAACTTCTCGCCTAGAAGGCTCACCACACGAATTATCCTATAAAGTCCAGAAGACTTTATAATGCCAGAGAGTTTACATCGAAAACTTTCGATGATTATTGCATGTCCCTTGGGATTAATTTTGAACATTGAGTTCCCTATGTTCACACCCAGAATGGTCTCGCAGAAGCGTTCATTAAAAGATTACAAATGATCGCACGAACCTTGGTTATGCACACCAAGCTTCCAATTTCTGCGTGGGGCTATGCAATCTTGCATGCATCCATTTTGGTCCGATTGAGGCCCACTGCTAGCCAACCTTACTCCGCGTTACAGCTGGTGATTGGGTACGAACCTGACGTTTCGTACTTACGTGTATTTGGGTATTCAGTTTACGTGCCAGTTGCGCCGCTACAATGTACCAAAATGGGTCCTCAACGAACGATGGGCATATATGTCGATTATGAATCCCCATCTATTATACGCTTTTTAGAGCCCTTGACAGGCGATCTCTTTACCGCCAGATTTGCGGATTGTCACTTTGATGAGACAGTCTTCCCGCCGTTAGAGGGAGATAAGAACGTCACCGTTCCTGAAGAACGACGTGAATTGACGTGGAATGTCCCCACTATGTCTCATCTCGATCCCTGAACCGCACAATGTGATAGTGAAGTGCGGAGAATTCTAGATCTACAGAGTATAACTCATAATATGCCAGATAAATTCTCTGATCTAGCTATAGTGACGAGATCACATATACCTGCTGCAAACGTGCCTGCAAGGATATCCGTTCCCGAAGGAAGTGTCGTCACAGGAGGACGTGTCGTCCCAGATGGACGAGGTACAGCCATAGCGGCTAACCAGTCATATGTCCCTGCCCAGAAGTGAGGTTGACCACTAGGTTCGATGGACTCTTATTCCCAGAAGAGGATAAATTTGGCACAAACGAGTCCCTTTGACATTGCGATCTCAATCGATCCATCTCACGAAATAGTTTCGGATTATGGGTTCGTCCCAGAAGAGATGGCGTTGGGGGACGCTCCAACGTTTGAACCCACTCCCGAGAACATAGAGATCTCTATAAATTATGCATGCTTAAGTGAGCTCTGGAATCGAAAAGAGATTATCATCGATGATATATTTGTATTCGCAGTAGCTACCGAAATCATAACTATCGATGACATCAAACCTCACTCCGTTGATGAATGTCAACGTCGAGACGACTGACCAAAATGGAAAGAAGAAATCCAGGTCGAATTAGATTCCTTGACAAAGAGAAAGGTGTTTGGGCCTGTCGTTCCTACACCTTCCCCATGTTAAACCTGTAGAATTTAAATAGGTATTTGTAAGGAAGCGTAATGAGAAAAACGAGATTGTGAGATACAAGGCTTGTCTAGTGGCGCAAGGATTTTCTCAATGCCCTGGGATTAATTACGAGGAAGAGTATTCCTTCGTAATGGACGTCATAACGTTCCACTACCTTATCAGTTTGGTAGTTTTCGAAAAACTGAGTATGCAGCTTATGAATGTGGTCACTACTTATCTCTATGGGGATCTTGATACAGAGATATATATGAAAGTTCCCGAAGGACTTAAGACACCCGATGCAAATAATTCCAGACCACGGAACACGCTCTCCATTAGTTTGAGGCGTTCACTTTATGGATTGAAACAATCCGGACGGAGGTGGTATAACCGTCTAAGTGAGTATTTGATCGGGATGAGGTATGTGAATAATGTTCTATGCCCTTGCGTGTTTATTAAGAACAAGTTCTGGTTTTGCTATTGTAGTTGTTTATGTCAATGACATGAATCTAATTGGTACTCCTGAAGAGATCAAGGGAACAACTACTTAAACACCTGAAGTTGGACTTCGAGATGAAAGATCTTAGGAGAACAAATTTATGTCTCGGCCTGGAGCTTGAGCACCGTGCAGATGGAATTATAGTCCATCAATCGAATTACATCCAGAAGATGTTAAGGTGCTTTAATGAGGATAAAGCGAAGCCTTCTAGCATGCCTATGATCGTCCGTAGTCTAGATCCTAAGAAGGATCCGTTTCGTCCCGCAGATGATAACGAAGAGATATTGGCACCAGAAGTCCCATATCCAAGTACAATAGGCACATTATTGTACTTGGCTCAATGTACTAGACTGGACATCTCATTCGCTGTGAACTTGTTAGCTAGATATAGCTCTGCGCCAACACGCCGCCACTGAAATGGCATAAAAGACATTTTCCGTTACCTTGAAGGTACGACGGATATGAGCTTATTCTATCCCAAGCTACGCATCAAGGAATGGATCGAACCCCCTCGATCCTCGGAATGATGTCTGCCTTGTTGGATATGCTGACGCAGGGTATCTATCAGACCCGCATAAGGCGCATTCTCAAACTAGTTATGTCTTTACCATTGGGAATACATCAATATCTTGGAGGTCTACGAAATAGACCCTTGTTGCTACCTCTTCGAATCATGCTGAGATTTTAGCCCTTCACGAAGCAGTTCGTGAATGTATATGGCAAAGAGCAGTTTCCAAGCATGTTTGAACTACGTGTGGGCTGAATTCCACCACTAATGAACACGATTATCATAATGCCGCTTGCATCCAGCAGATGAAAACGAATTTCATCAAAGGTGACAACACCAAGCATATTGCACCGAAGTTCTTCTTCAATCAACAACAACAAGAGCATCAGATGATTGAAGTCAAGCAGATCGGATCTCAAGACAACCATGCAGATCTCTTCACCAAGTCACTGCCAAAGTCCACGTTCTTGATGCATGTTCGAGGTATTGGTTTGTGTAGATTGGCTGATTTACCTAGTATGTACACTACTACAAAAAAGTTCATACATATCACTATAATAATATCAGTTTTAAAGGTATTCGATATAATATGGTTTTTAATATCATTTAAAAGTTTTTTTTTCAAAAACTGATATATAAAGTATTTTACATATCATTAGAATTTTGAATGTGATATATTATGTTGGACAAATTTATTAACTCTGCTTTAAAAGTGATATCTATATAAATAAATGATGCGAAAATTTAAGAATTGAAAAAACGCGGTATTGTTCACCACTTAAAATTTTTTGACAACCCGTGTTTACAAATTACACACACCTACACTCGCACACCCACACTCACATCCAAACTGAACCACGCCCAGACCAAACCCACACCGACACCCACACCGACACCCATACCCACACCCTAACTCATCATCTTCTTCATTGATCTCTGACGAAGATATATGGATTGAGCTCGAAGATTAAGCTAGCTAGCTGGGCTTCCAATCCACCCAGCCTTAAGATGTTGAGAGCGAAGGCTTGTAGATCGAGATCGATGGGTTGAGCACTCGCGAAGGCTTGCAGAGCTCATACTTCCCGATCTGCGAGTCGTGCCTCGGCTACAACCCCTACGTCGGCTTGACGCGCACTGATTACGGCAAGGAGTGCAAGATCTGCACGAGCCCCTTCACCGTCTTCCAGTGGCGGCTCGGCCCCGATGCCCTGTTCAGGAAGGCTGAGATTTTCCAGGCCTACAACAAGTTTAAGAACCTCCTGTACCTCGAATAAGGCCTCCCAGTCTAGGTTCGTGACACCGCCCTCGCCATCGACTCCAACGACTCCATTCCCAAGAGCGATGTGAACTGAGTTCTTCGCCAAGGAGCATGACTGCAAGGTTAGTTTAGCGTAATCTAATTTTTGTTTTGGATTAATTAAGGTTTTGGATTTTGGGGGATTTGGTTTTGGGGAGTGCAGGCTAGGGCGGAGTTTGATTATGAGTCTTGGACTAGGAGCCTTCAGATACTTCACAATGGACAAATATGCTTGTGTTTGGTATCTCTCGTACAAATTTATCTTTTACTTCTTTAAGCCAGTATCCTTGCTGTAGGTAGCGGCAACAAAGTTGTCGAACTAGTAGGAAGTGATAGTAAGATATTAATTTGTTGCTTATTCTACTGTCGGTCTAAATTTTGATTCATTATGGAGTAGGCTAATAAATTATAAGCTAGGAGATCAACTTTGTTTCTTTGGATATGAAAGAGCACACTAGATGGTTAGCATCACATTGTAGAGCTTTTTTTTTTTTTTTTTTTTTTAAATCTGAGATTAGGCTTAGAGGATATAATTGTATTTCGATCAATTCTTTTAATTTTAGAAATTAAGGATATAGGACTTATTGATATATGTTTGTGTTAGAGAGGTTATAGAGGTGTTGGTTTAGATATAGGATTCTCCATGAAGGTGATTGTTGTGCTAAATTTTTCTTGCCTTTTCAAGCATCAGTGCTTCTTCTCCATAAATATTTGTTCTCTTTCTCTTTATTTCTTTCATTTAAAAGTATTAAATTTACTTCTTTCTGTAGCTATTTATTAGTTAATCAAATTAGTTTATTTTAATGGTTAAGCTTGTATGTAATGTGTAAAGTAGCAAAGTTATGGACTTGACTGAGATCTGATTGAAATTACTTATGTTTCTTAAATTCTTTGTTTGCATGAGACTTACAAGTCTGCATTTTTTTTTTTAGTAATTTGTGAATTCTGTAGAGTTGAGTTCCTCAGTTGTTTAGGGTCTTAAGCATTCATACAAACTATTAAACACTTAACGAGGAATTGATAGAGTGGAACTGGAATTGGTCATTGGAGCAAATACATATACTACATGTGATTGAGATTTGTTATGGGGATGTATTTAATAGCTTTATTCATACCACTGACAGTGCTGGTATTTCATTTCTCCAATAGCTCTTATAATTGTTATTCGCACAACTGCAACTATACTGATTTTTTTTTTTTTTTTCAGTGCTATAGGTTTTGGTGCTTATTATTGATGAATTACATGTGGTGCTATGGACCTATTTTCAGTCTAAAGATGGTGTAGTAGATTGCCAGGTTGGATGCATGGCTATGTGTAAAGATGTTTTCAAGAATGATCTGGCAATGATTAGGCTATCTTATTCTTTTGTCTGTTGCAGAGTCCGTATTCAGAGGCACTTGCTAGTTGCTGATTTCAACTCATCAAGCCTGTCTTGTTTTCTACCTTGTTGCCCTTCAAGGCAAGCTACAAAACAACTTAGGTGAGATGACACCTTGGCACTGACAGTCTTGGCTGGTATGAGATGCTTGAATCTGTTGCTTGATTGTGTGAATATGGAAATGTATCTTATGAGTAATTTGTGCTTACAGTCTGACCTTCTAGTTGCGAAGAAGGAAAACAAGCGTTGCTGCCCATTATATTTCACTAAGGTGGGTTTGATGCCTTGAACTCTTATATATTGGTGCATTCTCTAGAGCATCCAGAAGACCAGGGGTTTTTCAACATATTATGGTATTATAAAATGGCAGTAGTACTCTTTTGAACTTAGCCTCCAGTCCAGTGTCTGCTATCATAGCCATGGCAGTACGTGTGGTTCTTTTGTTCGGGGTCTTACTATTCTGCTTTACTCAGGTACACATTGGTTAATTTTTATGATTTTGTAACTTTGTTTTTTGCTCTATTAGAGAATAAAATGTGCTCTGTTAGATATTAATTTGACCAAGTTAGGATATGCATCTATGCTGCAGGTTTCATCTGATATCAAGATTGAAGAAGAGTTACCTCATCTTTGCCAAGCAACAAAAAATTCTATTCTTTTCTTTTTGTTTAAAATATTTTAAACCAATTTTTTTTTCTATTTTTGTTTAATAATTGTATGAGTTAACAGTGAAAAGTGAGTTTTGTTCCTTTGTGGGTGTTATTTCAGCTTGTTGTGAGAGGTGGAATCAGAAGGCTAATGCAAGACATAGGTGGGTCTCTAATATTATTGTGATATAATGCCCCAAAATATATATAGATTTTGGACCTGAAAACTAAGTTTTTGAATGGTAAAATTTATGAGTTAATTTGCTGTGTGTCTTGTTTTGTGTTAATTGATTAGACTGTGGAGGGTTGTGCCAGGAGAGGTGCAATGTTCACTCGAGGCCAAACCTTTGCAACAGGGCTTGTGGAACATGCTGTGTGAGTTGCAAGTGTGTGCCACCTGGGACTTCTGGAAACAGAGAGCTTTGTGACATGTGCTACGCTGAGATGGTCACCCATGGCAACAAAACCAAGTGCCCCTAGCCCCTAGGCCCAACCAGTGGAGTCTCAAGTTCCTGATCAAACTGGGTTATAGCTGTTTCTTTTTTCTCTGTCATTTTGATCAATTATAACATTGAACTATTGAGCAGTGGGTATGCTGAAAAAGAAAAAGTTAAAAGGGGAAGGCATAGATGCATTGTGTTTGTGTCAGCTATATATGTATGTGTGTAATCATTTTCTCTTGTAGCTACTGTTCAAAAGCCTCTTTGATATATATATATATATTATTGTTTTGTCCTGAAAATACCCATAATTTGTTTTTTCGTTTTTTCATTTGAAGTCCTCCCTAATTTTTGTGATATGTAGACATAGGTGGATCTCTAATATTTCAGCTTGTTGTAAAACTTTTGGGTCCTTTGAAATATATGACAATTGATGAAATGGAATTGATTGTTGAAATATATGAAATGGATTGTTTAGCTTATATGTACAGGTTAATTGGCCACTGCCACTAAATAAATATGCAGTAGATAGGTCAATGGTCTTAACCAATTATATCAGTTTTTTGAAAATAAATCCGATATCAAAACAGGTGTTACTTAACACTAATTTTGAAATATATAAGATTAGTTCTGATATAAAAACTGAAATGGTATAGAGTTTAGACATCTTTTTTGTGAAAATATACTGATACCAATCATGACTTCAAAATTAGTTCTACAATAAAAACACATATAATAGACTTCTACAATATCTATTCTTAGAACCAATACTGATGTCTATGGAAATATTTATACCAGTTTCATAATTTAAACACATATAATTCAGATATTCGATATCAGTTATTATAAACAATACAGATGTCTATGGAAATAATTATATCAGTTATACGATTAAAACCCATATTATTAAGATATATGATATCAGTTATAAATATAATACTGATATAATATATTATAAATATATCATTTATTGCGTTTTTAACCATCCGGGAAGGAAAAATATATCGCATTTAAAAAAAGAACTGATTTAAAAACCTCTATAGATATCAGTTCAAAACTAATATGTAAACCAATGAGAATAGATATCACGCTTTCCTATATCGAATTTTAGGGGCCTTAGATATCGGTAAATTATTGATATGTATGAGCTTTTTTGTAGTTGTGGTAGTCTTCAGGGGGAGTCGACATCAGTGAGAGTATCCCGAAGCATACTCGCTTGACCATCGTGTACTATTTTGTCCTTCGTCCAGGGTTATTTTGTCCCACTGGGTTTTGTTACCTGGTAAGGTTTTAATGAGACACATCTTGACATGGTCACCCTACTCATACTACATCCTGAAGATGTGTTGATATGATATATATGTATTTGCTCATCTTTTCCCTTCGACCACGGGTTTTTCCCATTGGGTTTACCGGGCAAGGTTTTGGTGTAGCAACTCTAATGCACCCCGCTCCCATTGACATACTATCTGCTCATGATCCAGAAGATATGATTTCACCTACTTTCGAGGTCCAGAAGATATGTGACTACTCCACACTCACGCACGTTACACTCTTTCCTTCGACCAGGGTTGTTTTTGTTCCCACAGGGTTTTTATTACTTGGCAAGGTTTTAACGAGGCAACTTAGAAGCGCATAGTAGAGACAACACTAATGACATGGAATATCCAAGGGGGAGTGTTGTAAATATATTATTGTGTGTGGCTATTCCTGTAATTAGTTGTAGGGGCATACTAGTAAATATTCAAAACCTAGTAAACCCTACCTCTATATAAGGATATTTATAAGATGAATGAAATAGATAGATCATATTCTCTCTGCCTCCTCTTTTCCACAAACCCTAATTTCTACATACTTTTACAATAAAAAACCCTTTTTTTCCTCTGCTGCTGGAACTCTCCATTGTGCTCTCTGTGTCGCCTCCTCCTTTTTGTCGTTGCTCCTCTCCCTAATAAAGCTAGTGTCCTTCCTTTTCATACCAGGAAAAATAAAAGCAGTATCGCCTCTTCTTTTTCCTTTTCTTTCTTTCTGGGTTTTCTCTAATTACCTCTCTCTTTCATCAACTAGGAAAGGGAAATAAAATACATATGTATGTGTCAGAATGGGTCCACACCACTTCCTCTTCTTCTTACAAATAATGACCAAAAAAAACATTGTTGGCTTGATGAGCCCCACATACTCCTTGATGGACTTCTGCCATGACCAATTTTGCATCATCTTCGCTTAGACAAGCTAATAATAACTCGTCCTTACCCTTACGGCGAAGTTTGTCATCGATTATAATATAGTTCCTCTCCAAATATCTGATCTGGCGATTGCTATTGTCGTCATGGTTTTGTAAGTACTAAATAATTGGGTAACGCCAATCAGCCTCTCCAATCTCGGCTAGAATGATCAGGCATACCTCGGAGAGAGGGTTTCTTTGCTCCATGGTTGGGAGAATTCTTCGCTCGATGATAATTGTTCGCTTAGTCTGATCTAGGGGAATCTCAAACCCAGAAGCTACTTGAGCCATGTTGTTGGCTTTGGTATTCCAACTCCTTGGCAAGTGATAGAAAAAGGATCGGGCGAATCTTCGGCGAAGTTCCCTGACAACTTCAATGTAACTTTCCAACTTCTCATTCTTAACTCTGAATTCGCCCTTTATCTGGCTGATCACAAGCTGAAAATCACCATAAATATCCATTTCCTCTGCTCCAAGTTGGTGAAGTAACTCCAAGCCAATCACTAAGGCCTCATATTCTGCCTGATTGTTAGTGCAATCAAAATCAAATTTAAAAGAATAATGATACCTTGTCTCATCAGGAGAAATAATTAAGACTCTCGCCCCTGCTCGAAGTCTCAGTACTTGACCCATCAAAATAAAGCTTCCATGGTTTGGAAAATCTTGCTCAATGTTCAAAGTCAAACACCTCCAACATATTGATCTCAACTTCCTCCATGCCCTCGATTTTTGTAGAAGGGTGATGAGCTAAGAAATCAGCTAGGGCTTGCCCTTTCATGGCTTTTTGAGGAATATATTGCAACGTGAATTCGCTCAGGGCTAAAGTCAATTTACCGATTCGGCCATGTATCATGGGTCGGGTCAGCATGTACTTCACCAAATCAGTCTTGGCAATCATGTGAACATATATAGCATGGTAGCAAATAATGCCTAAGTTTTACAGCCAAGAAGTATAATGCAAGACATAACTTCTCAATAGTCGAGTACTTGATTTCCACGCCTGTGAGAATCCTACTGAGATAATAAATGGCATGTTCCTTCCCTTGGCTATTGTCTTGGGTGAGCAAACTCCCAATTGACTGCTCAGATGCAAAAATGTACAACTTAAGGACTCCTCCTCTCTTAAGAGGCATTAAAACAAGAGGTTTGGTGAGATAGTCCTTCAAAACGTCAAATGCTTCTTGATACTCTTCTTCTTTCTTTAGGCAAAGTAAAGTGGTAAAAGAGCTTGATCTTGCCAGCCATATTTTGTAACGACTCGACCCCAAATTTTCAGTAGAAATTTAAAATTTTATTTGTTGTGGACTTAAGAAGGACAAAGTAAATTAAGTCGTGGAGCTCAAAAAAAATAATAATAATAAAAATAAAAATAAAAAAATTATATGGCAAGACGAGTGAAGCACATGGGAGTTTAATAAACATTTTCGAACCTCAGACCTATGATTGGTAAATTTTTTAAGAACATGGACGTTTTGCCCTCAAAAGAAAAGTTGGGTTTCTAATGGGAATTAATTTAGAGGCATCTTTTAAAATTATGAAATTAACATGGTTAAATAGAGTTTGAGCGTAAAAACGCATAGGTGAAAACAGATCTTAAATTCGGAGTTTCGTGGAAAGAAGTATAGATATTTTTCTAGAAGGGGCATTTTTGTAATTTGAACCCAAACATTTTAATTAAAAACCAGACTCTTTCTCTCCAGACTCTTCTCTCTCCCGCACTTTTTCCCTTTCTCTCTTCTTCCCCGCACCCTCCCCCTGTGCACACACCCAGCCACCATCAAGAACTAGAACTCACGCCGCCGGCCACCCCCCCGACCAACCTAGACTGCCGGCGCCGACCCCTCTACTCGCCGACCAGCCATTGCAGCGACGAAAAATCGCGCCTGGGAGCTAGCCACCGCTAACTTAACTCGCCAGATTTCGACCACTTCAGCCTCCTTTCACCTCGATTTCTGGTAGGTTTCCTTCCACTTGTTATGGGTTTCCTTTTCCCTAATGAATTCGTTGTTTTAGATTGAGTTTTTGTGAAGTTGAAAAAGTTGGGGTTTAAACACCCATTTTGGGTTATCTTTGATTTCAGCCATGGGGGTGTTTCTTGGTTAATTCTTGGGCAATTTTCACCCCTATGGACCTCTAATGGGTGATTAGAATCGACAATTTAATGGATTTTGGGTTACGAACCGCTATTTTAGGCGGCGATGGCAGTGGTTCCGACCACCCAGCCATCAAATTCCTTAATTTTTATGAACTTTAGGTTTATTTTCAGTTTGGTTATTGAGTTTAGATGAGTTGAGGTTGCTGGGACGTGATAAAACCCCATTTTGGACCGTAATTTGGTTACTTTTCGGTATCGAAGGACTCCTAGATGAACCCCGACTGAGGTATAGTGTGTATAAGGTTTATTTGAGTGATTTGAGCGGATTAAAAAGTTTGGGTGTTGTTGGATTTAGAGCCAGGAAAGAGCTAGAAGGCTTTTGAGTGTTGGGGCTTTAAACGAAATTTTTATTATAACCGTGAGAAAATATAGATGTCAGCGGAACGTTTAGGTTCACACACTCACCTTATTTTTTCGTTGAGCCGAGCCTAATTTCATATTTATTTACTTATATTATAGGCAATATGAACGAGGCTCAAAACAATCCGACGGAGGATCGACGTTGATTTCGCATTGTGAGTGGACCCCTTGTTTTTAATAAATGATTTATGAATTTCATGATTATTGTTCTAATTGTTACCTTGAGATTATTTAGATTGTTGCATTGTGGGTTGGACTTGGTTTTCGAAAGAAATTTAATAAATTCCATAATTTAAATCCATATTCATATCTTTAGATTTATTTGAGCTTTGGTGTATTTATTTGATTGAGGAAATTCTCTTTGGTGGAGGGTGGTTGTTTAAATTGGATGTTATATATATGCACTTTGGAAACTTTGACTTTATTCATGAGTACAACTCCTTGAGTAACTAATAAGTTTTGATTTGGGCTCTGGGGTTATGAATTAAGTATAAATTTCTCATAGACATGTTCAAATGATTTTTGCTTAAGGGAGATGAAATCTAAAATTCAAGAGGCATGTATACTGATGAATTAGTTTGGAAACGTTGTGTTAGAGCTTGTGCGAGGATACCTGCCTGCCCGTGCATTGATTCGCTCTGCACGGGAAGTGGCGAGCCTACTTACCTGCCTGCTCGTGTATAGATTCGCTCCGCACGAGAAGTGGTGAGCATTTCTGCCTGCTCGTGTATAGATTCGCTCTGCACGAGAAGTGGCGAGCATCCCGGCCCGCCTGTGTATCGATTCGCTCTGCACGAGAAGTGGCGAGCATACTTATCTGCCTGCCCGTGCATCGATTTGCTCTGCACGGGAAGTGGCGAGCTTATCTGCCTACTCGTGCCAATGCACGGGGATGTGGCGAGCTTAATTACCCAAGAGTATGACTAGTAGCTTTCCGGATACTTATATAATGTGATGTTTCATTTCATGACCTAAAGATGGATAGTTTGCATGAATGACAAATGAAGGATTTGAGTTAATTACATTATTGTCTATTTTGGCGTGATATCATGTTTAATCGTTATCTTGCATATTTTATGGAAGTTCTTATTGGATCAATTGTGTTTACTTAAATGATGAGTATGTTTTTGTGGAATAATCGTTGTTTTTGTTTGGAAAGGAGTTTCAATAGGGTTTTTTTAAAAACTGGGGGATTTCAAAACTAAGTCTGATTTTTAAGTAAAAAGGGTTTTAAGTATGAAAATAAGTTTACGAAGGGTTTTATACTACTAAATTAGTTTATGTCCACTCACAGAGTTTCCTTTCACGCTTTGTTATTTTGTTTTAAATTTCCCCTAGGCAAGGAGCGGTCGCGCCAATCACGTCGAGGCATTTACGTTCACTTCCTTACTCGGACCTTATAGGCGCCATTTTAATTTTGAAAAAAATTTCTTGTAATAGAATAGTGGCTCTGATAACCACACTTAAATTTTAAGATGATTTTTCTTGAAATTGTTGGGTCTGAGACCCTTTTTGGTTGTGGTAGAGTTGGTTGAAGTTCTTAGAAGTGTTTTTACAGGTTAATAAAAATTTTGGGGTTAGTCCATTTTCAGGGGAGGTTCTGCCGAATTTTCGTTAGGATTTTCTTTGATTTTGGATTCCTACAGGACTCTCTCCGAGATTCAGGATGGAAATCCGGGGGCGGTCCTGTCATATTTGAAATGAACCGGCAAAGGAAATTCACCTTGCCGAGAAAGGATTGTAATTATTTCTTGTTTCTCGGCGGGGGAGCTTTCATGATTGCCTTTTCCTTGTTTTTGTCCACTTCCACTCCTCGTTGGTTCACCAAGAAACCTAAAAAGTTCCCTGTCGAGACCCCAGCCAAAAACACATTTCAACGGATTCATCTTCAAGTTGTGCTTCCTCATCTTTTCAAAAGCATGCCGAAGGTCATGTAAATGTGTAGCTCTCTGCTTAGTTTCGACCACAACGTCATCCACATACACCTCAGCAGTTTTCGTTGAAATGTGGCGCTGGCCATTTTCAACCCGAACGACATTACGAACCATTTGTACAGTCCGCCATGCCCTGGACACCTAAATGTAGTCTTGTCCCGGTCTTCTTCAGCATTGAAAATCTGATTGTAATCTGTATGGTCATCCATAGATGACAAAATCTCATGTCCGACAATCTCATCAACTAGCAAGTCAGCTACAGGCATTGGGTATTTGTCCTTAGGGGTGGCCGTGTTTAAGTTTTTGAAGTCAACACAAACTCTCAGCTTCTCGTTCTTCTTCATGATTGACACTATGTTAGAAATCCATTTGGCATAACGGATTAGGTTAATGAATCTTGCCTTCACCAAACGCTGAATTTCCTTGATTATTTTCAGTTCCACTTCTTTGGAAAACCTTCTCGTAGGCTTGGCGAATGGTTTGAACCCTTCCTTTAATATATGGCAATATGTGTTCAACAATGTCTCTCTCTAACCCTAGCATCTCATCATAACTCCAGGCGAAACAATCTGAATATTCTCTAAGAAGTGCTATCATTGCCTTTTGTTCGCCTGGGCTTAACAACCCACTAATAAAAATCGGCCAAGGCTTTTCTTTTGTACCCAAGTTAATCTAAAGCAATGGATCTTGAACTTCGGCTTTTGAATCATCTAGTTAGGCAAGCTCACACTATAAATCCTTCATGCAGATTTTAGGTTCTTAGGCTTCAGAAATGTATTCGACAACAATCTTGATTTGCTACCCCTTTTCCCAGCAAAGTAAAGCCCTGTCAAACTCCTCTCGACACAAGGCTATAACAAGCTTTTCAAACTCTTCAACTGCTTTGGCTACGACAAGCCCTTCCCCAGTTGTATCACACATCATAAATAAGTTTTCTCCCAAAAGATGTCAGAGAAGTCAGATGGGATGCCCCCCTCGGTCTTAGAAAATTTTCCCTATTGGAAATTTCCAATGATTAGTTAATCAAAAAAATCTTGGTTACAACATATCGGAGAAGATACCACATCTATCCACATTACATGTAGGACTCCAATTTAGTTTTGG
Organism: Dryas octopetala; assembly: GCF_963921425.1. Taxonomy (NCBI): domain Eukaryota; kingdom Viridiplantae; phylum Streptophyta; class Magnoliopsida; order Rosales; family Rosaceae; genus Dryas; species Dryas octopetala. The sequence continues at coordinate 381,787 of NC_141370.1, forward strand.
CCTCTAGAAACAACAATCTCACCTAAAAAATATTGGCGTTGACCTCTAGTTGAACTGGACCCATCATTTATAGTAACATATATAGGTAATTTAACCCACTAGAATTGGCCAAAAAAAAAAACCCCACTAGACCTCACCTAGCAGATATTGGCCAGTGTAGTTCCTCATCCTACTTCAACTTTGTGACAATAGAATCCCACACATAACGGGCAAGTCAGGTGATCCCTCATATTAGAGTGAATACACTATCATGTCGTCATGCAATTGGCCGGTATTCTACCATAGTGGAAAGCCACAAAAAGGGGGTTGTCCTTCACGCTTGCATATTTAATATTTCTTTTGAGAGATTTTCTATTTAACAACCTAATTAAGGTCTCGTACTCTTCTATTCTATGCTACAAACATGAGCATACATATGCATTACACATAAACCATACATACTTAAATTTTGATTACTTAGAATTTTTAGTCAACTTTTGTTCTAAATAGTCAACCACACTCCCACTAGTTTATTTGAAAATAACACATTTATTTCATAAATATTTTTCATAAGCCTAAACTTGCTTATATCATTTATGGGGCTCAGTTTCTCAAGAAGTGTTTGTCTTGGAAGGTTGGTAAGGGTTAGCATAATTTCTTTTGCACAGATAATTGGTAAACATCATGGATACTTCTTGATCATGCTATTTTTCAAGTGCCTAATGATCAATTCAACTCCTGCTTGATTGTTCACTTTTGTTCTCATCAAGGTGTTATGGTCGAAAAAGTCTCTGCCATGTGGAGGACTAGAATATGATCCACATCATTAGTTCTTTTTGGGATTAGGGCGTGCCGCCAAGTAAATTTGTACTTGGATAAGTTGAAAAGATGATAATCAAATAAATAAAAGTAAAGTAAAATGAAATCAAACGATTGTTTTGCCAAGAGAAACCAACTTGGTTATGATTCTTGATCTTTGTCTAGGGATTCCAGGACTTTCAGTGTTAGACTCTAATTGCTACTGTGTTTGTGAGCTCAAACGTGCCAATCATGAAACTGAAGGCAAGAGGGCAAAAATAAGAATAATAAATCTTGCTAAAGAAAGTGAATCTAATTACCGATCACATCCAAGATTGGCTGATTAACACTCGTAGTTCCAACTACAAATCGAGCCATAAATATAAATGGGGAATCATGATGAGCTGATGATCTAAATAAAAAGACAAAATAAATGCTAATAAATACTAGAAAGTAACCAGTTCTGAGATTAATTGCATTCGGAAATGAAGATCATTAATATTCCTTAAACTTAGAAGAAGTAAAATTCTAAGGAGAATATTAAAAGTGAATGCAAAGAATTAACAAAGAACAATTGTTCACAAAGGACAAACAGTACAAACAAATGAAATCAGAGCATAGTAGCTGAAGAGAATTTGCAGTGTTGCAGGGTTTTGGCTGTGTGTGTAGAGATCTTGAATTCTTCATTTAGAAAGGTATTTATAGTAAGGAAAGGCTTAAAACCCTAGTCCTTCTTTCTTGGACAGTTGACAAGTGTACGTTCATGAATGAATTTTCCATCAGCTTGGTGCTTATCTTAACAGCTAGTGACAACATTCTTGAGGCACGTGTTGTCACATAAATGGCCCTGTTTCTTTTGTCTCATGTGTCTCCTTGGCAAGGTCAGATAGGCTTCTCACTGAATGAGCTTAGGCTTGGGCCATTTGGGTGAAATTAATCAATTGGACTTCTGTCCTTACAGCTAGGCTAAATATTAATGCCAGGTGGCATATTTGACATTTGGTCCAAACATTACCTCCCCAAGTGTGAGTGTCTTTCGGCTTAGTCTAGCCAAAAGGACGAAGACTTGCAAATCGGGCAAAGGATACTTACTTTTGTTATGGGCGAGAAACCAAGACTTGTATAATTGTTTTCCTTGAAGATATTCCTTTTCTTTGATCAGGGCGAGGAAAATGAAAGCTTGCTTTGTCTTGGGACGTGGTAGTTGAGAGCATTTAATGCCTCAGCAACTTTTTCGCATGCTAAAAGCCATGTGGCGCGGCTTGGTTGGCCGAGTGTCTCCTCGTATTTTAGAGGCGGTGTCATCATTTGGTTTTCGAAACCCTAGGCAGTGTGTCTTTTAACATTAGAAGATGTTACCCCCTTTTAATCCCTGCCATATTCATCATTATTATTTCTCAAACCTCTGCAACTTCTAAAGTAAAGGCTGTAGCCGTTTCAAAGTTTCATATCTTTTCGTCTGCTTGCCCAGGCACTATAAAACCAACCCTTAACCATTTTCCTCACTTTACGTTTTCAAAGCTTTCAAGATTTTTGTCATCTTTGCCTTCCAAATTATCTCGAAATCTCTAAGTGTTCTTTGTTAGAAATCCAAACTCCCAACCCATTCAGACTTATCTCTTATTCCAAACATGGTCCATCAAAGGAAAGTTAAAGCTTCTCGGAGGATGGGCGAGGAGGCCAAGGCTTCAAAAAGGAGATCGCTCTGCTCATTGATGAAGTCATGAAGGCTTCTTTACTTGACTACTCAACCTTTTACCAGGGAGGATGCTGGGGATCATGGGTATCTCAGAAACCCCAAATGGTTTGGCCCACCATTACTGCTAATTAAGCTCTATGGTATAGACATGTAGAAGCCGAAAAGGGGGCAGTATGGCTAAACCTTTAGAATCAGAGACACCATCGCTCTATCCTTGAAGACTTTAAGCTTTGATCGTCCACTTTTGGCTTCGGCCTTGTGTTTCTGGTCGTCCGCCATGAATGCACTGTATCTTCCTTACACTCCCCTCACACCCACTATCCTGGACATGGCAGCCATTTTTGGGTTGAGGCCCAATGGTGACTTCATGATGCCTTTTTATGAACAAAATGCTGAAGAATCCGCAAACATTACAACTTCTGTGTCAATGAACTGGCGAGGAGAATTTAGGACTGATCTTTGCTAAACCGGTCTTACTCCAGCTATGACAGTTTCATCAAGCGTTATAGCCGAGCAAAAGGCCCTATGTCTGATAAGGAACATTCAGCCTTCCTTGCTTACTGGCTTAGTAAATACATATTTTGCGGCAAGAAAAAGAAGGTACGTAGTTCAGGAGTTTGCTATTCTGGCATCTGGCTGGCCTCTCGCCTTGGGCCCTTTTGTTCTTGCCCACCTTTATAGATGCCTAAGAGATGTCATAGTTGGGAAAATAGAAGTAGATGTTAGGGGTCCCTTGTGGATGTTTCAAGTCTGGTTGCAGGCTTATTTCCCTAAACTTCGAACAAGATCAACAATCCATGCCTATTTCATTATCCCTCTTCCGCCTCTTGTGGACCACAGGTGGATGCATGCTTCAAGTTCTTTACTCGCAAAAAGACATCTGCACAGAGGTCTTCCAAACTTGTATCCATCGCCGCCATCCCCATTGCCTTTCTCTCAACATCCATGATACACTCCCTGAAGACCCTGAAGAATTAGGGGAGGTTCAAAAGATCCGGGGAAGCATTTTGATTAGCAGGGATTTGCCTTGGGGAAGTCCAACCCTTTCAGCCAGCAAGGTGAAATTCTGTCAGGTCGGAGCTGAAGTATATTAGCTGAACTTAGTCGCTCGTCAGTTTGGCTTGTGTCAAACACTTGCATTCTTTCATTTCCCTTTGATCAATTGCCTTTCATCCAGGCGAATGAATTTCACAGAGAGGGATAATTACAACAGAGCCGATGACTTCTACAATGGCCTGCAGGACACTTGGTGGCAAAACTACCTAAGTTGCTTAGACTTTTGCCGAGAAAAACCAACTGCAACTTCATGAAGACCTTTCCTACTTGGTGGAACATATGGCTTCCTAAATTTGTTACTCTGGATGAAGGAACAACACTGTTGCTCGCCATGGAAGGCATCCCCTTTAAAAACACTATGGACATGAACCTAAGAAATATGAAGCTCCTACCTTTCCTAGTGATGAGGAAGAATCTCCAGAGAAAAACCCTAAAGATGTTGCGACAGAGGACTTAGATGGGGAAGGTAATGTGCTGTAGACTTTAATGGCTCGCCAAGATGAGCATAAAGGAAAAAGGAAGTTAAGGATTGAAGAGCAAGTAGAGAAAGTAGCAGCTCCAGAGGAAGATAAGCATGAGGAAAACCTTTTGCAAAGAAGAAAAAGGAGCAAAGGCCATTCCGACGAGGGTTTGCCCGGGCGAACTGATGTTCCAACATGTACCTATTATAACATGTACATAGCATATATATGGGTATTATTTATCTATTATTATTATATAACTTTTCTCTTTTGTTCATGCCTAGTAGTGCTAGTGATCAGAGAGCCTCAACCTTTTGAAGTTTAAATATATTTAAAGCAATCAACTTGTCCTTGTCTAGCTGATCCATTTCTTGTATCATGGCTTGGTCATACTCTAGTGTGTCCAAACCAAACTGATGAGAAACACGAACTAAGCGAACAATACTCTCAACTAGCAACAAAGCATCATGCCCATACATTAAGGTAAAAGGAGTAGTTCTTGTGGCTGAGCGTTTAGTTGTTCTGAGAGTCCAGAGGGCCTCATATAGTTTTGAATTTCATTCCCTTGGATTATCAATTAACATTTTCCTGATTGTAGCCTTCAAAATCTTGTTACTTGACTCGGCCTAACCATTTGATTGAGGATAATAAGGGGTTGAATAGTGTAACTCAATATGAAAATCTTCGCCGATTTGTTGTCGAACTTCATCAAACATGAAATAAGCTGATCGGTCAAACATGATAGCCTATGGAATCCCAAATCTGTGAATTATATTCTCCTTGATGAACTTGATTATGGTTGCACTAGTGATTTTGTTGATAGGTTTTGCTTCCACCCACTTTGTAAATAATCAGTAGCCACTACAATATAATGATGTCCACCAGACGAAGCAGGTTTAATCTCGCCAATGACATATCCCTATGCTCGAAATGGCCAAGGCTTAACCATTTGTTGCATATTGGTTGCTGGGACACGTTGGACAGAATCATGAACTTGGCAAGGCATACAGCCCTTGGCGAACTCTATACAATCCTTCATCATCTTTGTCCAGAAATAACCATGTCTTCTTAACAACAAATGCATTTGGCGACCAGCTTGATGAGCCCCAGAAACACCTTAATAAATTTCTACCATGGCCAGTTTTGCATCTTCTTCACCCAAGCAAGCTAGCAGCAATTCGTCCTTACCCCTTCAGCATAATTGATCATTGATTATGATATAATTTCTCACCTAGTATCTAATCTGGCGATTGTTATTGCCGTTAGGGTTTTAGAGATACTGGATAATAGGATAACGCCAATCATCTTCCTCCATCTCAATTAAGTCAATGAGACTTTCCTCGGGCTCGGTGGGAGATTTTCAACAAGAGGATCTCTCCACTTCATGGTTGGTAGACTCCTTTGTTCAATGACAATTGTTCGTTCAGACTGATCTTGGGGAATTTTCAATCTTGAGGCTACCTAAGCCATGTCGTTGGAAAATGATAAAAGATTGACCAAGCGAACCTTCGGTGAAGCTCCCTGACAACTTCTACATAATTCTGCAACGTCTCATTTTTCAATCTAAATTCGCCTTGTACTTGACAGATCACCAATTGAGAGTCACCAAATATATCAACTTCTTCTGCTCCAAGGTTGTGAAGTATCTCCAAATTAAGCCAATTACCAAAGCTTTATACTTCACCTGGTTGTTTGTATAGTTAAAGTCTAGCTTGAACGAGTAATGATATCTCGTTCATTCAGGCGAAATAATTAAAACTCCTGCTCTTGCCGAAATCTCAATGCTTGACCCATCAAAAGAAAGTTTCCATGGATGCAAAAACTTTGTTGGTCATTCATTGTCAACAACATCCAACGTATTGATCTCAACCTTCTTCAACGTACACTTTCAATCTTCGTGGACAGATGATGAGTTAAGAAGTCGGCTAGAGCCTGTCCTTTCATGGCCTTTTGAGGAACATATTACAAAGTAAACTCACTTAAAGCTAAGGTCCATTTACCAATTCTGCCATGTATCATAGGCCGAGTGTTAGGGGTTGCTTTTGTATGCCGCAATGCTTGCTTGCCCAAGGTCATTAGTCAAGCCTTGGCCGCTTGCTTGTGTGCAAGGGTATTTTAGTAATTAGCAAATTATGTATTTTTGAAGAATTATGTATTATGACTCCTCAAACATTTTGATGTTCCTTGGTGTAATGTTCAACTTGGCTCAGAATGCTCTTTACAGGGGGTGACTAGTCGGTGGAATGCTGGGCTAGATCACTGGCATAGGTAAGAGCATGCACTTTGAGCCCCTGTACTCTCTTGCCATCCATATAAGAAGCATATTCTTTCAATCTTCTGTTGCACTGTGAGCTTTTCCATTTGTTATTGTTTGTGTGAATCTTATTTGTGGCTTGCTTGGTGCTAGCACAAATCTAATATATCGTGTGGGTTGTGTTGCCTACGAGGTACTCACTTGGCTGACTTGCTACTCAGGGGAAGGTTAGCAAGTGCCGCACGGTCCGTCTTTAGCCTTGTAAAATTTTGCCCGTGACAGTTGGTATCAGAGCGTGGTTACTACAAATCATACAAGATGTCCCGTATGACAAATTCGCAACATTTCGATTGGATCGATAGTCGGTTGGGTGAACTTGCAAGGCTTCCAGATAGCTTGGGAGACCTCACCGAAAAAATAAAGAGTTACAACCTACCAGAACTCGTACAAAAGGTTGGAGAACTAGAAGGCTTGGCTGGAAGGGTAATCGCCTTAGAGCGAGCCAAGAGTTCATTGAGCAGTGAGAGCTCAACTCCCTTCGATGAGCAAATGGGAACGATGGACAATACAATTCAAGAGCTGTCGAAAACCGTCAGTGAATTGATGAAAGATTTTCGCGATGTGATTAAGGCCATCAAGATAGAGCTTGGAGATTTGAACAACAAGCTCAACCTCACTATGCAGGCAGTCGAGAATGAGGCCCCAATCACACAAGGAGTGGATTACGCCAGAGTGAAGGTGCCCGAACCCAAGCCTACAGGGGGTCCGTGTAACAACCCGACCCAAATTTCCACTAGAAATTTAAATTTTTATTTAACTATGTTTTTTTTAAGAGATTTTTTTTAAAAATGATGTTGAATTTTAGTTGGAAAATAAAAAGGGTTTTGATTTAATTTTAAATTTTTGTTTTAATTTAAGCTTGACCCAAAGTTGACTTTTAAAATAAATGGGTTTTCGATTTTGACTTTGGGTCCGTTAGATAGGTTTCGTTTCCACGATTTCGTAGACACGTAGCACGCGTCATTTCGAGTTACGGTTTGAGAGATATGGGCGTTTGAAGCGAGGGGCAATTTTGTAAAATTGACGATTTGGGTTTAAAAAATGGAAAATCAGATTTTTAAAGGGGATTTTTCTCTCTCTCTAGAATGTTCTACAACATTCACTCTCTCTCTCTCTCTCTCCCCTTTTATTTTCTCTCACCCGCAATCTCTCCCTCTGTCTTCTCTCCCCCGCGACCAGCCCTGCACACATAGCTGCCACAGCCACCTCCACCTCGCCGTCGACCACCTCCCGCCGACCCCGACCCTCCGGCGACCCCCCTCTCGAGCTGAGCAGCTCCTCCAGCCACCCCTGCGCGCGCGTGCTGCTCAAAAAGGGCTCCTCTGCCGCAACCACTAGCCACCCCAACCATCTCCACCGACCACCACCCATCGACCCACACCACCCACGCGACCCCCTTCCCGCCGGCGCCGACACCACCGAAGTCCTCTAGCAGCCAAGAGTTCATTGAGAAGTGAGAGCTCAACTCCCTTCGATGAGCAAATGGGAAAGATGGACAATACAATTCAAGAGCTGTCGAAAACCGTCAGTGAATTGACGAAAGATTTTCGCGATGTGATTAAGGCCATCAAGATAGAGCTTGGAGATTTGAACAACAAGCTCAACCTCACTATGCAGGCAGTCGAGAATGAGGCCCCAATCACACAAGGAGTGGATTACGCCAGAGTGAAGGTGCCCGAACCCAAGCCTACAGGGGGGTACGTGTAACAACCCGACCCAAATTTCCACTAGAAATTTAAATTTTTATTTAACTATGTTTTTTTTAAGAGATTTTTTTTAAAAATGATGTTGAATTTTAGTTGGAAAATAAAAAGGGTTTTGATTTAATTTTAAATTTTTGTTTTAATTTAAGCTTGACCCAAAGTTGACTTTTAAAATAAATGGGTTTTCGATTTTGACTTTGGGTCCGTTAGATAGGTTTCGTTTCCACGATTTCGTAGACACGTAGCACGCGTCATTTCGAGTTACGGTTTGAGAGATATGGACTTATGAAGCGAGGGGCAATTTTGTAAAATTGACAATTTGGGTTTAAAAAATGGAAAATCAGATTTTTAAAGGGGATTTTTCTCTCTCTCTAGAATGTTCTACAACATTCACTCTCTCTCTCTCTCTCTCCCCTTTTATTTTCTCTCACCCGCAATCTCTCCCTCTGTCTTCTCTCCCCCGCGACCAGCCCTGCACACACAGCTGCCACAGCCACCTCCACCTCGCCGTCGACCACCTCCCGCCGACCCCGACCCTCCGGCGACCCCCCTCTCGAGCTGAGCAGCTCCTCCAGCCACCCCTGCGCGCGCGTGCTGCTCAAAAAGGGCTCCTCTGCCGCAACCACTAGCCACCCCAACCATCTCCACCGACCACCACCCATCGACCCACACCACCCACGCGACCCCCTTCCCGCCGGCGCCGACACCACCGAAGTCCTCTAGCAGCCAGCCCTCCGCGCATACAGCACCCACTCAGAAACAACTCAGCAGCCACCTCGGTCTCGCCAGATTTTGGCCAAGCTACAACGGCATCCACTTCGAAAATAGGCGAAATGACCGCGGCTCTTGATAATCCGGCTGAGGATCGAAGCTAGGCTATCTCTGTAGTAGCTTTGGTGGAGGTCGAGCCAATCACGTCGAGGCGGTTACATCCCTATTCCTTCTCGGACCAGTAGGCGTCATTTTATTTTTCGGTGTAAAAAATTTTTTGTAGTAGATTAGAGGCTCTGATGACCACTTTAAATTTTAAGTTGGATTTCTGTAAAATTGTTGGGTCTGAGACCCTATTTGGTTGTGGTAGAGGTGGTTGATGATTTAGAAGTGCTTTTTAACAGGTCTAGAGATTTCTGGGTTAGTCCATTTTCAGGGGAGGTTCTGCCGAATTTTCAATAGGATTTTCCTTGAATTTGGACTCCCGCAGGACCTCTCTGGGTTTCAGGGTGGAATCCGGGGGCGGTCTTGTCAGCACGAGACGCGAAGGAACTTGAGAACTTGTTGTTCAGCATGGAACAATATTTTAGAGCAGTGAAGGTAGACTCAAAGGAGAGTAAAGTGAGCATGGCCACGATGTATCTTACTGGCGATGCAAAACTTTGGTGGAGGACCAAATATGATGACATTCGGAATATGAGGTGCACCATCAACACCTGGGAAGATCTCCACAAAGAGCTGAAGACTCAATTCTTTCCTGAAAATGTCGAGTACATTGTTCGGCGGCAACTGAGAGAGCTCAGACAAACGAGCATTGTCAGGGACTACGTAAAAAAGTTTTCGGCCTTGATGTTAGATATTCAAGACATGTCTGAAAAAAACAAGCTATTCTATTTCCTAGAAGGATTGAAGCCATGGGCCAGAACAGAGTTGCAGAGACAAAGAATTGGAGATTTGCCTTCCGCCCAGGCTGCTGTAGAACGCCTGACAGACTACATTTATGACGACTCCTCTACTAGGAGGAACCAAACCCCCTCTAGTGGGAACAACAACAAGTCCTTCAGGCCCAACCAAAATAAAAGTGGGGGAGTAGAGTTGAGACCTGCTAACCAGGGAGAAAATGAAAGAAGGAACACAAACTTTCGGGACTCGGCACCATCCCGACCACAGAACCAAGCTGGCTTCAAATCTAAATTTCTTGCTTGCTTTTTATGTAATGAACCACATAGAGTGGCTGAATGTCCTCATAAATCTGCACTAAATGCTTTGCAAGCTTCTATTCATTCGCAGGAAACAGGTGAAGAGCAAGAGCAGGAGGCAGAACCCGGCCACATGGGAGCTCTGAGATTTTTGGGAGCCAAGATGAAGCAAATGGTTGATCCCAAGAAGATCCCTGAAAAGGGCCTTATGTTCGTGGAGGCAACCTTGAATGGTAAAGTCGCCCGAAGTGTAATGGTTAACACCGGTGCCACCCACAACTTTATCTCCAAAGGAGAAGCACAACGATTGGGCTTAAAGCTAGAGAAGGATGTTGGGCGCATGACAGCAATGAATTCTGAAGCATTGCCAACAACCGGCGTGGCCAAACAGGTACAAATCAAGCTTGGGTCGTAGGAAGGAGAAACGGACCTCATAGCAGTTTAAATGGATGATTTTGATGTCATACTTGGGATGAAGTTCCTATTGGAGAAGAAGGCCATTCCCATCTCAGCCGCACACAACTTGCTAATCATGGGCGAGAAACCTAGTGTGGTCCAAGCAATGATAAAGAAGCCTTCTGAACCCCGACTCCTGTCTGCCATGTGATTCAAAAAAAAGAGTGAAGCGCCAAGAGCCATCCTATGTGCTAGTCCCGATAGTGAAAGGTGAAGTGAATGATGAACAAGTTCCCCTGGAGGTTGAAGAGGTCTTGAAGAATTACCAAGATGTTATGCCCAATGAGCTTCCGAGATCCCTACCACCAAGAAGAAGTATAGACCATGAGATTGAATTCTTCCCTGGGGTGAAGCCACCTGCAAAAGCACCCTACCGAATGGCCCCTCCTGAGTTGGCCGAATTGAAGAGACAGTTAAATGAGTTACTAGAAGCAGGGTTCATTAGGCCTTCCAAGGCACCATTCGGAGCACCAGTTCTATTTCAAAAGAAGCAGGCTGGAAGTCTTAGACTATGTGTGGATTATCGAGCCCTCAAAAAAGTGACTGTGCGCAACAAATATCCCATTCCCTTGATTGCCGACCTATTTGATCAGTTGAGCAATGCCAAGTACTTCACGAAGTTGGATCTCAGGTTGGGATATTATCAAGTACGAATTGCTGAAGGAGATGAACCAAAGACCACGTGTGTCACTCGTTATGGAGCTTTCGAATTCATGGTGATGCCATTCGGGTTGACTAACGCGCCAGCCACCTTCTGTACTTTTATGAACCAAGTCTTTCATGACTACCTTGACAAGTTTGTGGTGGTCTACCTCGATGACATTGTGGTTTATAGCTCAACCCTAGAAGAACACCGAGAGCATTTGAAGGAAGTGTTCCAAAAGTTACGGGACAACCAACTATTTGTGAAGAAAGAGAAGTGTTCATTTGCTCAAATAAGTATCAAGTTCCTTGGCCACATTATAGAGCGTGGTCGTATCAGGATGAACATGGAGAAAGTGAGGGCTATTCAAGATTGGCAGACACCTCGAAATGTGAAAGAGCTTCGATCCTTTCTCTGATTAGCCAACTACTATCGGCGATTCTTGGAGGGCTATTCGAGGAGAACCACACCCTTAACTGAGTTGTTGAAGAAAGGGGCAGGGTGGGTTTGGAATGATTAGTGTCAGAGAGCGTTCGAAGACATCAAGCAGACCATGATGAATGATCCAGTCCTGACTCTCCCAGACGTGACAAAACCATTTGAAGTGCAAACGGATGCATCCGACTTTGCACTTGGAGGAGTGTTGCTACAACAAGGCCATCTCGTTGCCTACGAAATCCACAAACTAGCGGAGACCGAGAGGAAGTACACGGCGCAAGAGAAGGAACTTTTGGCAGTAATTCACTGTCTGAAAACATAGAGGTATTATCTGCTGGGATCTAGATTTGTGGTGAAGACGGACTACTCGGCAGTCAGTCATTTCTTGTCACAGCCTAAGTTGACTCCAAAACAAGCCCGTTGGCAGGAGTTCCTAGCGGAGTTTGATTTCACTTTTGAACATAAAGTAGGGAATACCAATCAAGTAGCAGATGCCTTAAGCAGAAAGCTGAGCTCGCGGCACTGTGTGCACTTGCAGCCTTGTCGAGTACCATGGTGGCTACATCAATGCGAGAGCGTATCCGGAGAAGTTTGGATAAAGATCCAATTGCCCAAGCAATTATGAAGCTTGTGAGTGAAGGGAAGACTCGTCGGTTTTGGGTGGAAGATCAGTTGTTTTGGACAAAGGGCGGCAGGTTGTTTGTCCCGAAAGCTGATGGGTTACACAGGACGCTGCTGCAAGAATGCCATGATACATTATGGGTGGGCCACCTTGGTTGGCAGCGAACACATGCTCCCTTGAAGCAGGGTTATTACTGGCCCCAAATGCGAGATGACGTGATAGAGTACACCAGAACTTGTCTTATCTGTCAGCAAGACAAGATTGAGAAGCAGAAGACTTCGAGATTGTTGGAGCCACACTACAAGAAAAATGTCTTTTGACAACATACGTTTAACAACGTGCGGCTGATGCATGTTGCGAAATAAGGTATTTTACAACGTGCCTTTAATGCACGTTGTCATTAGTGTTATGTAAAAGTATTTGACAACATGCAGGTTTTGCACGCTGTTAAAAGCATATACTGCAACATGCATGTGCACGTTGTGCAATTTATTAAATATAACAACGTGCACCGTGTGTTGTTAAAATTAAACTCAGTAATATTAATGTAGACCAAAATTTTATCCAGATTGGAACTGGATGTTCGGCGCGACTGGACAAAGCTCTATCGATTCGCCCTACCTCTCTCCCCGGCCCATCGATTCTATCCTAAACCCATTCTTGCCGTCGTTCTCTTCCCCCCCAAATTTGATCGTTTCACAAAGGCAAAGCCCCATATTATTCCTAGCATAAGAATGTCTTGGCTCAACTACTGTGCCTCTTCTTTTTGATTGCTTTATCCAGGTATAACAAGATTCTTCCTTTGCTTCTTTTTGTGGGTTTTTCTCAAATGGGTTTTGATTGCATTGAGTTAATTGCTTTTAATCTTGATGATGTTGGTATTGCAATATATCAATCTTGAAAATCTGTGTGTATTGCAAAATATTGCATTGAGTGAATATTGGCATAATTAGCTGAGCTCCACTATGGTCGAAGCACGCGAAGCCAGGCGGAGGGAGGGGAGCAGTAGAAGCAGTAGAAGCCCACGCAAGCCCGCAGATCTAGGTCTCAGCCTCCTGTTTCTTTCCTTCTCTTTCTCCCTCTATATATTTTTGCTTCTTGCCGTTATCATTGAAGGTTGCCTCCATCTTTGAAGCTCATCTCTTTAATTTATTAGGGTTTTAATGTTGGTTTTAATTTTCATGATTGAGTTTTTAGGGTTTCATACAAGGAAGCTCCTCTGTGCAAAAAAATCCCTATTATTTTCGTCAATTCTTTTATTTTGCTCAATTTCGGTGAGTTCTTCTTCAGGTCACTTCCCATTTTGCTTCTCCATTTCTCTACTTCTTCTCTTATAATGATTATATGGTTTCCAGTGCCCCATTTGCAAAAAAAAAAAAATTCAATGTTATATCTTAATATTTTTAATTCCTATTAGTTATCGTGAATTTCTGTATGCTATTAGTTCTTTCCTGATTTAATTTGCTATTGTCTGGACAGTAGTTTTGAAATGTTGTATAAAAATAATGAACTCAATTTATGCCTTCAATAGCTTTGATTTTGCATATGGAAGTTGTTCTAAACTATCATTTTCTTAAATTTCCAAGTCTCTAATGTTTACTTATATTTCATAGTCTGGTTATATTTGTTTTGAGATTTTGAGTGCCCTGAACTTGCTATTATTAGTATATCAAAACAAATTTCAAGTCAAAACAAATTTCAGATGTCAGAAATTAGTATATCCATGCTGACTTTTCTGTTTACCTTCAATTCTTGTTGAAGATGGATGATTTTGTGGTATTTCCAGGTTTTGTGATTCTGCAGTTTATGTCAATTCTAAGTTCGTTTTGTTTTGGTTAAAAGGTAGACCAATGAAAAGAATCAAAAATTGCCCAAATACAATTTTTTGGAGACGGTTCTCAAGGAACAGCTGCTCCTTAGTTTCCAAATCAGAGGACTATCATGTCTGAAATATTTGGACGAGAAGGCACTTCAACTCCTCAAGAATGTAGGTAATGTTCCTGTCTTGAATTATGTAGTTATCTCTTTCCTATATGTTCATCAAGAACTATTCTTCCATGAAGTAAAGGTATCAGAATAAGATGGGGGAAGATTGGCCCAAGATAGCTCACATTGATTACATAACAGAGAACATCTTGGTTTTCATTTCACTCTCAAATCAAAGTCAGGTATGTAACAATAACACCACTTATTTAATTTCAATTTCGTACTTTATGTTTTGACTTTTCAACTGAAAGACATTACTAGTTATGAACTTCACTTCTTTATATATTGCTTAATCACATGTGTAATAAAACATACAGCCACTTAGCTAAAATTGAACTCTCAACTTTGTTTTCTGCAGAGTTCTTCAAATGGCTTATTTCACTTTGTTTTTCTTAACTTTGGTAAGTTTAGTTCAATTAAGATTAGACTCCAATGGTGGTACAATTAAAATTGTTAAGTTACTATCATAAGGTTCTAATTTGATGATTGTTAATCATATAAAACACATATTTTGATAATAAAAGTTTTATTTTAAAGAGCAACACACTACCCTTTACATCTCACCTGCTCCAAATATGATTTGTATTAGGTGTTGTTGACTGACATGCTAAATAGCTAGCCCGTTTGTTTATTGTGGTTCTCTTTTTGTTTTGTTTTTTTTTTTTTCTTGTTTTTGTTTCTAAGGGTGCACAGGGGTATGTAATTATATAATGGGTTGGAGCTAGCCCTAAATTCTTAGTACCTTTTATATATGTTTGTTAGGCCATATAAGGCTTTTAGCAGGGCATTCTTTTGTGGTTATGATTTAAGACATTTTCTCTCATGTTTTCTCATTTATATATATAGCTGGATTGTTAGTTGATGTTGAGTTTAATATCTTTTATATTTCTTTTCTATACTCCCATGGATTTTCTGATTTATATTTGTTGCTAGTTTGAATCATGTACATGTCTTTTTTTCTTTTTCTTTTCTAAGGTTTTTTGCTAGTTGAAGAGAACAATAGCTTCATCACTAAATCATGTATCTTTATGGTCATGAAACAAAGAACTTGGACCTTTTGGCTTTTGCAAAGGAATTGCACAGCATGTTAAAGACAAAAATGATGCATATTTCCCTCCCTCCCTATCTCCCTCCAATCATTTCCCTCAAATTATTAACATTTTTTTTTCTTTGATATTTCCTTTTCTAATCAATTTTTTTACTGCCATTCTTTTCTCTCACTGGTGGTGACAGAGGCATGCATATGTATGAAGAGTGGTACACCAACTACTGGAGATGCATTTTAACTTCAATGGAATTTGGGTTTAGACCATGTTTTGAACGAGGACTACAAGTTTGGCAGCTAAGTGGATCATTCTTTTCATAAGACCTATAATATTGTTTGGGCTTTTTGTAATACAAGTTGTCCTAGATTTGGTTTTTGTTGTTTAGTTTCGACATGAAGAATTGATGTTTATTGAAAAATCTAACTATCAATTTGACTGTAAAATATTTTATTATTGGTAGATTAATGATTTTCTTTGATTTTAAACAATTGGTGGATAACTATTTTGTTACTTAATTGTTAGCTCAAATGGGTGGTTAACATTGGTCTGTCAAATTATTATTAAAAATATATATGAATGACAACGTGCAATTCAAAGTTGTCAAAAAATAAACAACAACATGCAATTGCATGTTGTTGAAACATTATAACAACATGCATAGCACGTTGTTGATTAACAAGACTACAACATGCGCATGTCGTCTTACACTCGCTATGAACGAATGATCAAACATTGTGACGACGTACATCGCCTTTTTTGGCAACGTGCAGTGCATGTTGTTAAAGGATCTCACTTTTTAACAACATGTCGTACGACCACGTGCAAGTGCACGTTGTGTATCTACTTTAACAATGCACATTGCACGTTGTCAAAGGGCTTTTTTCTTGTGGTGCCACTACCTGTCCTTACCAGACCTTGGGAGAGTGTCTCGTTGGATTTCATTACTAGTCTCCCGAAGGTTAAGGACCTTAGTTGCATTCTAGTGGTGGTGGATAGATTTTCAAAGTACGCAACGTTTATCCCAGCTCCAAAGTCTTGCCCCGCAGAGGAGGCAGCTCGTTTATTCTTCAAGTATGTGGTGAAGTATTGGGGTGTACCCAAAAACATTGTAAGTGACAGGGACACCAGGTTCACAGGTACGTTTTGGTCAGAACTCTTTAGTTTACTTGGTTCTCAACTAAACATCTCTTCGAGCTATCACCTACAGACAGATGGCCAAAATGAAAGATTCAATGGGCTCTTAGAAGAATACATGCGTCATTTTTGTGAATGCCAACTAGAAGAATTGGGTGCAGCTGCTAGACATTGCACAATTTTGATTCAACTCCAAGAAGAGCTCATCAACCAACATGAGCCCGTTCGAGATCGTAACCGGACAACAACCCCTGCTGCTGCACACTGCAGATGAGACTTACAGTGGAAAGAATCCCAGGGCCTTCAACTTCACGAAAGAGTGGAAGATTAATTCTGAGATTGTGAGAGCCTACTTGGAAAAAGCTTCGAGTCGAATGAAGAAGTAGGCAGACCGCGGGCGGCGACCCTTAGAATTCTAAGTGGGAGATCAAGTCCTATTCAAGTTGATGCCAGAACAACTCCGAGTCCTCCGTAACCAAGACCGAAGACTCCTCCGTAAGTATGAAGGGCCATTTCCAGTCATCTCCAAAGTTGGCAAAGTTTCCTACAAGATGGACATTCCCTCGTGGATGAAGGTGCATCCCGTTTCCACGTCAGCAACGTGAAGCCGTATCAGCCAGATCAAGCAGATCCAGCGCGCAACCAACCAGGCAGAGCCGAAGTCGACGTCACGCCTCCGAAGGCAAAAGAAGTTGAAGAAATCCTGGCAGACAGAATGGTGGTACGTGGTGGCCAGACGTCCGCGTTTGGAATTCCTTGTCAAATGGAAGGGACTAGGAGATGAAGAGACAAGTTGGGAGAAGGAAGGAGACTTGCAGTCATTCAAGCAGAAGATCGAAGAATTCCGCGCTACACAGTCGTCGAGGATGCCAACAACTTAAGTGGGGGAGGGTGTTAGGGGTTGCTTTTGTATGCCGCAATGCTTGCTTGCCCGCCCAAGGTCATTAGTCAAGCCTAGGCCGCTTGCTTGTGTGCAAGGGTATTTTAGTAATTAGCAAATTATGTATTTTTGGGGAATTATGTATTATGACTCCTCAAACACTTTGATGTTCCTTGGTGTAATGTTCAACTTCGCTCAAAATGCTCTTTACAGAGGGGTGACTAGTCGGTGGAATGTTCAACTGGCATAGGTAAGAGCATGCACCTTGAACCCCTGTACTCTCTTGCCATCAATATAAGAAGTATATTCATTCAATCTTCTGTTGCACTGTGAGCTTTTCCATTTGTTATTGTTTGTGTGAATTTTATTTGTGGCTTGCTTAGTGCTAGCACAAATCTAATATATTGTGTGGGTTGTGTTGCCTACGAGGTACTCACTTGGCTGACTTGCTACTTAGGAGAAGGTTAGCAAGTGCCGCACGGTCCGTCTTTAGCCTTGTAAAGTCGGCCCGTGACACCGAGTCAGCATATAGTTGACTAAATCAGTCTTCGAAATTACATGAACACAACAAGGCAATAAATATTGCAAGACACAATTTCTCAATTGCAGAGTACTTAACTTCCACAGTAGTGAGAATCCTGCTGAGATAATAAATAACTTGTTCTTTCCCACAAAGATTTTGTTGGGCGAGTAAACTCCCAATTGACTGCTCAAACGCCGAGATGTACAACTTTAAAACTGCTCCTCGCCGAAGAGGCATCAACACAGGGGGTTTGGTGAGATATTTTTTCAAAGCATCAAAAGCTTCTTGGTGTTCTTGATTCCAAATGAATTCTTCTTCTTTCTTAAGGCGAAGTAGAGTGGTAAAAGCCCTAATCTTGCCAGATTAGTTTGAAATGAACTGGCGGAGAAAGTTCACCTTGCAAAGAAAATATTGTAGTTCTTTCTTCTTTCTTGGAGGGGGAGCTTCCATAATCATCTTCGCATTGTTCTTATCCACTTCCACTCTTCACTGGTGTACAAGAAACCGAAAAAAGTTCCCTGCCGAGACTCCAAAAGCACACTTTAACGGATTCATCTTTAGATTGTGCTTCCTCATCTTCTCGAAGGTATGGCGAAGGTCATGTAAATGCATAGCTCTTTGTTTAGTCTTAACCACGATGTCATCCACATATACTTCGACAGACTTTCCAATTAAATCATGAAAAATTGCATTCATAGCCCGTTGATAAGTAGCACCAGCATTCTTCAACCTAAAAGACATAATGACCTATTCGTGCAGTCAGCCAGCCCCTGGACATCGAAATGCTATCTTGATCCGATTCTCTTCAGCAATAAAGATTTGATTATAACCTGCATGGCCATCCATTAAAGACAACACCTCATGCCCAATTGATCCATCAACCAACAGGTATAGTTGTGTTCAGATTTCTGAAGTCAACACATACTCACAGCTTCCCCTTTTTTTTTTTTCACAACTGGCATGATATTAGAAATCCATTTGGCATAACAGATCGGGCGAATGAATATTGTCTTCACCAAACGTTGGATCTTTTCAGTTATCTTCAGCTCTACCTCTTTAGAAAATCTTCTCACAGGTTGAGCGAATGGTTTTAACCCTTCCTTTAATAGCAATCTATGCTCGACAATAGATCTTTCTAACCCTGGCATCTCGTCATAACTCCAAGAAAAAAAATATGAATATTCTCTAAGAAGTGTTATCATTGCCTTTTGTTCGCTTGGGCTTAACAACCCACTAATAAAGATAGGCCGAGGCTTTTCTTATGTACCCAAGTTGATCTCAAGCAATGGATTCTGAACCTCAGCCTTTGAATCATCTAGCTCTGTAGGCTCACATTCTAAATCTTTTATGCAAATTTCAGGTTCTCAGGCTTCAGAAACATATTCGGCAGCAATTTCTATTCTTTGTCCCCTTTCCCATCGAAGTAAAGCCCTGTCATACTCTTCTCGGCATAGAGCCACAACGAACTCCTTAAATTGTTCCGCCGCTTTAGCTACGGAAAACCCTTTGCCAATTATGTCACACATCATAAGTAAGTTTTTTCTCAAAATATGTCAGAGAAGTATGATGGGATACCCTCTTCGATCTTCGCATAAGATATGTCAGTTGGTCATCCATCTTGGCCATTCACCTCCAACTTTACAACTCCAATGTCTTCATTGTATACTGTAGCATGTAGGAAATTTTTCGAGGCCATGAAAGGCCTTGAGTCTGCTTCAATTATCTCTACCTCATCCTTGCCCACATAATACACTTTTGAAGCAAAGTGGAGGGGATACACAGGTTTGAATGGATCACATCTCTACCAAGAAAAACATTGTAAGGTGAGACCGAATCAGCAATAAAGAACCCTGCCCTTTGTTTTCAGCTTCCAACTTGAATATCAAGAGGTAAACAACCAGCCGACTTGTGTGCCATTCCCACATAATCAGTGATGTACATGTTTTTTTTTATCAAATTGTCCTCAATTTTTCCCAATTTTTTCATCATGGTTCTTGGCAAAATGTTAACTGTTGCCCCTGGGTCAATAAAGACCTTATCCACTTGAACTCCATTCAAATGACCAAAGATGTATAATGGGTGAAGATGATCTGCGGAAAGCACCTCTGGCTTTTGAATAATCACCTTTTCAAAACTATTTATTGTCAGGTTCCCTACTCGCTCAATGACCTCTTCGATCTCATACTCTGTTATTGTAATCTCGGCCATTGGTGCTTCCTCAACATCAACGTACATCTCCTTCCAACCAGTTTTGCTGTCCTGGGTGAGCTTCAAATTCAGCTAGCAAAATGAATACCATACTGCACTCGGCTTGATCAATGGTTCCAAACTTGAATTCATGCTTGTGTACTGGCCGAGTACCTTGGTTTTTCACTCGGCTTTCAGTACGTAATTCCAAAATTGACCAACCGATATACCCAACCCTTCCTTATTCAGAGGTTTTGGTCAAGCTCTAGTCATTAGTACTTTAGGTTGTATGGTTGGCTACTACTTTGCACAGCTTGACCAATCTTGACTGTCAGCCCTCGCTCAGGATGAATCCGCACGTTTGACACTTCGTCTGGGTGTTTAATTTCTGCCCTCAAACCTTTACCTTTATCCAATTTGATTTTGGCAATGGTAATTTGTAGAACTTTCTCTTTCAGCTCAACTTTAGTCACCACTTTCTTTTTCTCTACCTGACATTGCCCCCCGAGTGTTCGAATTTCAACATCTCCAGCTTCTTCAAATTTTGCAGGCTCATGAGCCATTTGCTCTACCTAGGGGTGTGTTTCGGACGAATCATATCGGAAATAGAGTGTTCTAATTCCAATCCAAAAAAATTCGAAATGAAATTTCTATTCCAATTTCCATTCCAAAAAATCGGAATTTCAACATTTCATTCCAATTTGGAATTTTCAGATTTCTCGGAATTTTTGGAATTTTTCGGAATATTACATTTTCGGAAGTTTCAGATAAAAATTCGAAATTTTCAGATAAAAAATCAAAATCTTCATGTTATATTTTTGTTTTAGTATAATAGCACATATCTAATATTTTACAGGAGGGGATTCATCTTTAGACCTCATCCAACATGGTGAGAATAAATGTCACTACTAGATAGAGACACACACACACACACACACATATGATATATATAAAAATATATATATCATGTTTGAAATTTGAAATATGATAAACTCAATATTTAGTAATTACACAATTGTTAGGGTAGCCTAGTTAGAAGCGTCTTAGAATTGCCCCATCTGAATAAAAACAAACAAAAAAAATTACACGTACAAAAAATGTGGGTGTTTTTGTTAGCATTTATGTTATTATGATACACATATATTTATAATATACATATGTTTATATTAATAGTATTAGTTAGTTTTTTTAATATATATGTATGTGCATGTTTGAAACAAATAATAAATTAATAAAACATATAGTAGAAAACTAAATAAATGATATAATATTAACATAAATACGGAATAAATTGGCATAATTTTGAAAATATCAAATTGGAATGCCTTTGAAAAATTTTGAAATTTTTCGGATCGGAATTCGGATTGAATCAGAATTTACAGTCATCCTATTAAACTGATACCATTTCTCATCCTGTGGTATTGGAACCTTAAAAGATCTGGGACTCAACTCCCTATGTTCCTGAGTTTCAACTTGGTTAGGCCTGACAGGTGACCTTTGATTCTAGCGAGGAGAAATTTCTCTCTGAGGTCTTGGTTTTGCCCATTCTCGTCCTAGCAAAGACCTCTCAGGTTAACGAAGCCTATCAAACACTTTCCTTTAAGGCTCTTCTCACTCTATGATTGCCTGGTTTTCCTTAGTCACCCACTTTACTGTCCTCCTAGGTTCCTCTCGCTTCCTCTTCTCAATTTTTGGAGATGGGATTTGCCTGTAATTTCCTCCTCTAGGCGGGCTCCTTCTAGACGAGGGTTCGGGTATGTATTTCTTTCTTGTCTCAAACTTCTCTTCGTTTTCAACCTTACTCTCCTTGCTCTCCACACTCTCTGATTCCATTTTCTCGTTCCCATCAAACTTCATCAACTCCTCGAGCTTGATTTCACAGCGTTATCTGCTACAAATAATAAAAGGTCCTTCATCCTTAGCCTTCCCTTTCTCTGCATTCTCTGCCTCAGGTTTTCTCAGTGGCAAGGTGACATGCAACATGCTTGCTTCAGCAAAGAAAGGCTACTCATCAATGCTCATAGCCGCCTTTGAAAATTATAGTTCGCTCTTCTCAATATTCTTCTGTAAATGCTCCCGAAATGTAATACATTGGTTGGTAGAGTGATGATTCTACCTCTCGTGGAATTTATAGTAGATTTTTCCTCTTAATTCTTCAGGCAAAGGCATTTTCTTGCCACTCTCAAGCTTGACTTTCCCCGTGGCTTATAAGCAATCAAAAATTCTATCGGCAGTAGAAATATCAAAGGAATAGTCTTTGGAACGGGCACTTCCCTCTTTTGTTTTCCTGGCCCAGTCATTACCACCATCTATTTCTGACCAGGCCTTTTGGCTTCGCCAATGCTTCACAAGTAAATGATTTATCAAAATAAATTTTCATTGTTGCAACTTCTGCCTCCTCAATCCTTTCAAGCTCCACAGGATAGGCCTCCGCCATATGTGCAGCAGTACTTCGGTAGTATGTACCTTTTCCTGAAATCTTCCTTTGAGCTTCCTCTTTCAAAACCGTCTCATACCTCCTTACTTTCTCAGCACGATCAAAACTGTCCCTGAAATCCTCGTTGCAGAACTTTTCCCTATATTTAAAATGCAGCGCCGTTAATGCCATTCGGGCAAACTCATTCTTAGGGAGAACGACCAGACATCTAGATTTCGTCTCTTGGAATTTTTGGATATGTCTGAGGGCTGTTTCCATATCTGATTGATACATCTTGGCCAAGTCCATCAAGTCCACTAGCTTGGTTGGGCGATAAAAAATACTCGTGGAACTGCTCCTGCAACTCAGTCCATGTATGAACCGAGTTTGGTCGTAGATTATTGAACCATGTAAAGGTCGCGCCAGTAACAGAATTGACAAAAATTCACATTTTTAAAGTTTCATCTCGTGCATATTCGCCGTATTGCACTGTAAATCGGCTAACATGTTCTAGGGTGGAAAATCCCTCCGAACCAGAATATAGTGTAAAGTCAGGTAAGCGAAATCCCCTTGGATAATCTAAGTTCGAAACTTCTAGTGGAAATGGGAGTTGATAAATGGGTCTTGGCCTTCACCCTAGATTGGGCATGAAGCCTTGCATCATGTTTTCCACCTCTACCTTTGTCAACCCTTGCGCTTGTTGCCCTGCGAAGTGGTTCTCGTTTACAACCACTCGCGCACCATTTCCATTGTCGTTAATCCTCAGCAGCTGGTGAACCTGCCGCAGAGGAACTTTATGCCTTGGCTGTCCTCCATGGTTTTGATATTGTTGGTCTCGTCTTTGAAGACCCGCCCTTAGCTCATCACCGTCTACCCCATTTACTCCATTTACTAGTGAAGCATTCACCAGTAAAGCCCGATTATGTGGGGGCACATATGCTCCTCCTTGGGGCTGGATTGGGATGGCTTGTTAGGGGCCGGCTACTTTGGCTTCATATGCATGTGGTAACGGTTGATGATACCCACGCATCATACGAGCCGGCCCTTCGGCTTAGGCATATATAATTGCTACTTCTTACACTATTCGTTCGGCCGGTTCTTCCTACCTTCGCCCCTGGCCCTAGTTCTGTATGGCCTGAACGATGGCATTCTGCATATTTTGAATCGCTTGATTCACTTCTTGGAGGCTAGCATTGATACCTGTCATACCAGCGTTGATGCTTCCTTCAATTTGAACGTTCGCCATGCGAACTTTGTTCATCTGCTGTCTCAATGCTTCGTCAGGGATTTTTTCCACGGCTAAAACGTTGGGCTGTTGTTCGTTCACTTACACAGGCCCCAAGGCCCCTAAAGCACCTTGTGGATCAACTAGGGGTGTGATTTGGATTGGAAAATCCAAATCCGAATCCGACCGATTCTAATCCGAAAATTTCCAATTTTGGAATGTCCGAATCAAATCCAAAATTCGAAAATGCCGAATTCCGAAAATTTCGAAAAAAATTGGATTGGAATTGGAATGTATCTGTAAATTCCGATCTAATCCGAATTCCGATCCGAAATTTTCCAAAGGCATTCCGATTCGATATTTTCGAAATTATGCCAATTTATTCCGTATTTATATTAATATTATATCATTTATTTAGTTTTTTACTATATGTTTCATTAATTTGTTATTTGTTTCAAACATACACATACATATATATTAAAAAAAAACTAATACTATTAATATAAACATATGTATATTGTAAATATATGTGTATCATAATAACTTAAATGCTAACAAAAGTACCCACACTTTTGTACGTGTAATTACTAAATTTTTTTGTTTGTTTTTACTAATAACAAAAAGTAACGTGAACATTCCGATTTTTTATCTGAAAATTTCGAAATTTTATCTGAAAGTTCCGAAAATGGGATATTCTGAAAAAATCCGAAAATTCCGAGAAATCCAAAAATTCCGAATTAGAATGACATGTTGAAATTCCGATTTTTTGGAATAGAAATTTCATTCTGAATTTTTTTGGATTGAAATTGGAACACCCTATTTCCGATCTGATCCGTCTGAAACACACCCCTAGGATCAACCATATTCTTAAGTTGGATCATAGTCAACCCTCTCTCACTAATTTCTTGCAACACTTTTTTCGCAAACCCTTGGCGGGTTTCAACCATATACCAAAAACAAAGGCAAAATCTACTAAAAACACAGAAAAAAAATATAATAAGCAAAACCAACGAACACTCAACAAAGGTCCCACTGGGCGTGCTAATTTATGTTATGGTCGAAAAGTCTCTGCCACGTGGAGCCATATCATTAGTTCTTTTTGGGATTAGGATGTGCCACCAAGTAAATTCGTACTTGGACGAGTTGAAAAAGATGCTAATCAAATAAATAAAAGTAAAGTAAAATGAAATCAAGCGATTGTTTAGCCAAGAGAAACCAACTTGGCTATGATTCTTGATCTCTGCCTGGACTTTCAATGTTCGAATCTAATTGCTACTGTGTTTGTGAGCTCAAATGCTATGACATATTGTGTCGCCCTAAAACCCGGGTATGCCACAGCGGCACCCACCTTAAGAACACCTGAGGCTATAACACTTATAACTTAAGTATTATAATCCCAAATATTCCCAAAATAGGTTAAGCCCTTTGAGTTTAAATAAAACGAGTTGGATGAGAGTTTTTAGTGTCAGCGGAAACAAATAATTTTAATAAACATTCTTGTATTGAAAACCAACCCACCAAGCGTACGAATATAGCAAAAGTAACCTTGAGGAACATAGAATGATGTTCAAAAGTTACAAACATAACCAACCTAAAGATAAAAACTAGATGACAAATGTTCGAAATGTTTACATGATAACAAGAGGGGATCATAACACAAAATATGTGATAGCAAAAGGATCAGCATCGACATTGACCTTTCAGAAGAAAAGATCTAAACCATATAGAATACTGGAGCTGACAAGAAGCAAGATCACCCCCTTAATCCAAGTCATCAACCGAATGTGATCTGCACTCACAAGTAAGTTCAAACAAACAATGTAGGAGTAAGCATTATCTACGTTCATTGCTTCCCCTTAGGAGACCCTGGCTAGGTTTGAAAATAGTAACGCAAATATTACTACTTATAGCTAGCCAGTGAAAGAGGTAAGAAACAAGCACAAGCACAAGCACAAGCAAAAAACCAGAGAATTAATATCAGTTATCGAAACCAGTTGCATGCTCACTCATGTCTCAAAAAATTTTGGAATCTTCCAAGTTTAGTATCATACCTGATGACCGAACCCATAATGGCCAACTACCAACCTACCTAGTTTATCAGTGTGCACTGAACTAGTAGTAAGAGTATCCATTTTTAGTTATAACAATTTTAGATCGGAAGCCAAAACTGACATCTACCAGCCTAACTGTATAACCGCCTTCAGAGATTTAGGGGATTGAAACCCAACGTCAACAATAGTGTGACCCCTTACTCTTAGGTCATCTAACAAATCATTTATCACAATAACGGATTAAAGCCATGCAATAGATGGCAACCAAAAACAATGCAACTTTCACATGTATCAATATTTACTTAGCATAATACATGCAATAGAAGGGTCTCTAGCAGGGTGTGAGTTTCCCCCTACCTGGAGTTCAAAGCTCGGCTTGATTCCCACTAGTATAAATCCAACTTACATCTCTCTTTGTCTTCCACCGGTTTTGTTGCTCTGGAAACTGGAGTTCCTAATCTGACAAATTATACGATATTAAAACCTAACTTCGGTGTTAAGTCGTCTCGTGGCTTGACTAGAGTAACGTTTGGTTTAATAAGTTAAGTCTGAGGTTTGGCAGAGTTTCGGCATGATCCTTCCTTTTGGTCATGTCTTCTCAAAAAATTTCAGAAACTAGTCTACTAAGACTAAGTCTCTGTATTTTTGGGATTTAGGGTTTCTACTTAAAGTCCAATTTTATTTATAAGTCTAGAGGTTAACCAATTAAAATATATCCAACAACATGACCAAGTCAGAACGGGAGAGACTGGGGCATCAGTCTCAGTGTCCTTAAGCCGAAAAAGCAACAACAGTCGATACTGACTTCGACATCACGTGTTTGATTACTTTAATAGAATGGCCTCAATCCATTATTAGATTGATTAATTTAACAAGTAACTAAGTTCAACTAGTCATGCAAGCAAAGTAAATTAATCCAACTTAAAACTTTATTTGCATACTTCTTAGTAAATATATTTCCTTTAAGTTATAGCAATTCTATAATCCAAATTGATTTACATAATTAATTAATTTAATAAATCCAACTTAATTAATTAATTATGTAATTAAATCCAACTTTAGACATGATTAACTAATTATTTAATAAATCCAACTTAATTCATTAATCATGCAAGACTAAAATTAAAAGTCTAAAATAAATAAGAAAAGTTATAACACTTACTCGGTTGTGGACCTCATTAGCTAGACTCCAACTAAGCTCTCAAACTTGGGACTCCTCTAAAAGAAGACTTCAAAATATTTTACTAGGAGAGAACTTCTAAAAAATATGAGCTTGCTCCAGGATAGAAAGAATAATAATCTTTCTAGAGGGAGAAAGAGCAACCAAAGTTAGACTGAGAAACTCTCAAACTCTATTTGGTGGTACAAGTGAAAATGAGATAGAATGGTCCTTATTTATAGGCACAAGGAGTTGGGAAGTTTTTCTAAGTTTTCATTGTGGGACAAATGCACTAAAAAGGGGTGTTTTTAAGGCTGGGAGTGAGTCGAGTCAAGCGGAACCCACCGAGTCAACGCGAGGGTTGCATTGTGAGAGGAAACAGAGTGGGTTGGAGATCCGCATGCAGTTGGGCGAGTCAGGTGGTGGGGCAAACGACATGTCGTTTGACATGGATGGTGAAGATCGCTTGTCGCTGGCGTCGTTCGAGCTCATGCGCTCTAGATCGCGGGTGCACGCTAAGGTCCGTGTGTCACATCACACTGGATCCACGTAAGGCGCTGGTGCATCTGGGCCATCCGATCCGACGTGATCGACACTCCAGATCGCTCCACGTCAGCGGCGGGATTTTCTTTTTAATTTCTTATTTTTCCAAAATTCTCCCGACTTTGAAAAATTACCAAAACTACATCTGAGCTCTGAAAAAGCTTCTGAAAATTCCTACAGATTCGTGGGACTGAGTACTAATTATCTATGGCCTCAAAAAATTATTTTGATATCCATAATTTTTAAGAAAAATCCAACTTCTCCAAATAATATTCTGGAAAATCAAATAATGGTCTAAAATAATTATCCAACTTCAAAAATTCGTAACTCCTTCATCCGAACTCCAATTTCAACGAACTACACACAGTTAAACTTAGAAAAACGAGCTCTATACTATTAAGGTCTAACCTTAGTCACTAAGACTTCAGAAAAATTTGTCAACTCTAAGAATAAAACTTAGCAAACCGAGAAATAAAATATGCAAAAATTTTGGGGCCTTACACATACAGAGACGTTACTTTATTATGAGTTATTTTATTGATGGGCCAGGTAGGCCGGGATTCAGATTGATAGGCTGGTTTAGGCTGAGATGTTATTAATGGGCCAGGTATGCCGGGATTCAGATTGATGGGCCGGTTTAGGCTGAGATGTTATTAATGGGCCAGGTAGGCCAGGTATAGTTTGATGGGCTAGGTAGGCCGAGTTATAATATTGACACGACTTGAAAGTAAAGGGTCACATTATTGTTGATCTTGGGTTTTGATCCCATAAACTTCCAGAATCGGTAGTACGGACTAGCTAGTCGAGTTGTCCTTCTATGGAGGCTAGCTTATGGGGTACTTACTAGAAATGGCTACTCTCGCTACCTAATTGGGTTTCTTTCAACAGTAGAGGTAGTTGGCCATGTTAGTAAGGTTATTGCTGAACTTTTGTTTCTCAGTATTTTGGTTGGGTTGGTATTTTGTTGCCCTTATTATTTCAAGTACTTATATTTTATTTGGCCTGCTCAAGTACGATTTGCATGAGTGCCTGGTTTGTAAAGTGCTTTTAAATGCTCTGACATTTCATTATGGCTATATTTGACTATGGTTAATTTGTCAATATTGTTGATGTTATAATATGTGATATGCGATTGTGCATGAGTTGGTTTTACTCAACGAGCGTCAAAGCTCACTGGGTTTTTCATGTAACCATATACACCATTCCACGGGGTTTATTTTACAGATTAGTCAACCTGTGGAGGTAGTGTGGGGAGGATGTGGCAGTGAGCATCCCAATAGTTGAACTCTATTTTGTTATTTACTTTGCAAAGTTTATTTTTGTATTCATCTCAGCTCATTAATATTTAAAAACTGTTTTTCGTTTACAAATAATTTATGTAATCTTGGGGGTTGGTTTGGTTTTAGAATATTTGATTTAATAATCTTTTTGTTTTCCATATTGAATTTTATGCTAAAGAGTGAATCAATGCTAATTATCCTAGGGTACTTTACCTAGAAAGCCAAAATGAGAAAGAAACTTAACCCACAGTCTACTCGGCCCAATACTTAACTTTTAGGACAAAATTCTTACCGAGTGTACATCTATATCTTTAAAATTGCTTATGCAACTCCAAAATTAGTTCCAAATGTAGATGCAGTTGCATCTGCATCTCAAAAAAGCTGTAGATGCAGTGCATCTGCATTTGTTGAGCACTCGGTAGCTTTTTTTACTCTGTCGACTGCGCGCATGTGAAATAGAATGTTCTTTGGCTTAATTGTTTGTTTAGGTAGATTGCCAATTACAAACCTTACGTTTTTTGTCCTTAGAGGTAATTTATTAATTATCCTAATATCGAGAAAGCTCCCAAGGTTCAGATTATGTTATTCTAGATCCCTCCTCTTGAAGACTAGATTAAAGTGAATGTTGATGGCACTAGAATTGGTATAGATGGGACTTATTGGTGCTGGTGGTCTATTGAGAGACTGCAACATGTGTATCTCACGATTTACTGTTAATTTGGGGAGAGGGGAGATCCTAGTTGCTGAACTTTGGGGTCTCTACCATGATCTGAAAATGGCTAGGGATAGTGGATATAGGAGAGTTGTGGAAATGGATTCTAATTCTGCAGTCTCTTCTTTTAAATGGATTATATTTGGCAGGGACTTTCTAGCATCAGTTATTATGACTTAATTGATTCGACTGTGCATCCTACACAATGGCTTTAGGTCTTACAAGATATCATCTATAAAATATATCATCTATAAAGGATCAAAGGTGAAAGCAAAAAGAAATTCTATTTCCCAGGGAAGTGTCTTCTTTCTAGGATCAGTAATTTTGGCCTAATTGGTTCCACTACATCCTACACGAAATAGCTGAGAAGAAATCAGCACCTTGTAAATGAAACACTGTAAAATTGACAACAGAAAAATGTACAGAGGTGAGAAAGGCAGCTATTATGGGTCAATTGCCATGGGTGTAATACGCCTTTTTGTAGGCTTATTTACGATAGGAGCCTTCATTGAGCTCGTTGATTCTTTTTTCCCTTCATTCCTTTCTGCTTCTGATTTTCCATTATCTGCTGCAATTGCAGTAGCTCCAATTACCATGTCCTCTGGCATCTGAACTGAGCTTCTGTTCTCTTCACCGATGACTTTGTTTTCTTTCCCTTCTGCGTCTGATTTTCCATTATTTGCTGCAACAAGACAATAATCTGTAGTAGCTTCAATTACCATGTCCTCTGGCTTCTGAACTGGACTTTTGCTCTCATCACCCATGACTTTCTTTTCTTCTACAACAAAATGAAACAGGAGATATTAGGATCCAAACAGTGTAAGAAATGATGGATAAACACAAGGTGATGAGAAAAATACATGAAATGAAAGGATAGAAAACCTGATAAACAGATAGGTGATCCCAGTTCATCGTTTTCAAATTCTACTAAAGAGCAGTAACCATCTTGTGAAGACAATGCTAGATAATGGGCATCAGGTGACCTTTTGAACAAAAAATAACAGTAGCCATTTAAACCTCAGTAAACATTATCAGAAGTCAAAATTGATATAATTGAAACATCAAACAAATAGTTCATTGGAAACTAGCACATATCATACCATGCAATGTCTGTTATTGCTGCATAGTGAAGACCAGCCAAGATTGCAATCGGAGGAACACTCTCAGTGTCATAAATGTACAAAGAATTTAAAGTGGCCACCGCAAAAACAATACGATGGGGAAGGCTAAAGAACCCCGCTGCAGATTCACCAAAGACTATTCAAATTACTATCATTACTAACAAAATTGCAATATATTTTCCAAAAATAACTATGTAACAGGCATGATTACATGGATTTGTCCCCCGCAGGCTAAAAAGCAAAGGACAGAAACGAACTGCTACAACAGGTTTGCAGGCACCGGGGAGCTGTATAGCAGGCCTGCGTTAACAAGAAATATGGGGATATAAATGCAAGACTGAAGACAATTTCCCTCAAACTTCATTTACTTACATTTATTACTCATTGACAAGCACAGGATCATGCTATGATACCAAACTAGAAATTTAATTAGAGATTTCATGCTGGACTTTTAATAGATAATATACAAGATGAATCAATTTAAGAGAACAAATAGTTAGAACTAAAAAGTAATAGCTCAGCCTTGCCTTGAAAGGTCCTTCCTAGAAAATACATATGCGGTATTTATTGTTTCTGGTGCAGGTGATATTTTGTGGGATCCTGAAATTGGAAGATTGTTTGGTCAACAAAAGCTTTGATGAAGCCAAAACATAAGTGGTTAATATATAGTAGGGATTTAGGTTCCAGAGAAATGTGATTAAAGTACTATCTTCTTTCAGGAAAACAGAATAACCTAAATGCAGCATATCAGATTATCCTATGATCATTTTCAAACATATCTGCATTAAGAAAAAGAGTAAAATAAATGGCCAAAACGCACTAAAAATAAAGATAAAGATACAGTAGCAGAAAAATAGGTAATAGTTCTGTTCAGATTCAGTCCTAGCAGCACACTGTCAGTAAGGACCCAAGG
Organism: Dryas octopetala; assembly: GCF_963921425.1. Classification (NCBI taxonomy): domain Eukaryota; kingdom Viridiplantae; phylum Streptophyta; class Magnoliopsida; order Rosales; family Rosaceae; genus Dryas; species Dryas octopetala. Next base: position 413,042 of record NC_141370.1, read on the forward strand.
ACTCCTCCAAAAGTGCTAACTCAAGTTAACATTTGGATTCACAGGCCTTACGTAAGGACCCTAAATCTCCCCAATGCATAGCCAATAATGGTTCAGAGGCAGCAGAATCTCTCATCCTTTAGGCCTTGGCATCCTCGCCAACAAGAGAATCACACATGTTCAAAAGGACAAGCCCCTTTCCCTCACTAGCAAAGAGCCATTGTCAAAATCATGGCCCTTAAGTCTCATAGAGGAATTGGGTCGGGTTTCTCTAATACCAATTGTAGCGACCCAAGGGCTCCTCAAAAAAAGTTCTAGCTCAAGTTGACATTTGGATTTAGGCCTCACTTAAGTACCATAGATCTCCCCAACACATAACCAATGTGAAATTCATGGTGCCACACTATCCACCTCAAAGTGTATAACACTGGAGTTTATGAAAAACTTTGTCCAAAGTCGACTAACTCAATATCAGTGCTACCAAATCAGTCTTTGTTATAGTCCTCACCATAACGATCTCCTCAACATTGTAACACACACACAGTGTTCTCTTTTCCAATAACCAAAAATCTCTGAGTGCGAATTAGACTACATAAGTCCACAGTTCACTAAGCATTCTATTTGGGCTAATACCTGCTGGAACAAGTAGGAATGATCCATCAGGTGACCATGCTAATCTCCGGAAGAAAGATGGCAATGTCTCATCATGAAACAGATGATTTCTTGCAGACTGCATCGAAAAACATATATACAAGAGGCTTAGAATATGTTAAAAATAAATATATGATAATGATGCATGAGATATGTAGATGATCTACTATCTTCTAACCTTAGAATCATCTAACAATGAATGTTCGGCCTTCGAAATAACATGCTGACAAACATAACTTGTCTTCTCAGAACCTTTGGTTTTTGTTTGAGGTTTCTTGACATAAATTCGACAAGTTCTATCTGAACTAAGGGAAGCAACGTAGTTTTCCAATGGGTCCCATGCGACACCTTGAACATAATGGAAATGGCCTTCCAAAATCTGATGGACAGAACCTGAGGGATAGAAACAAGAAAAATCAGAGTTGAATCTTTTATGACAATTTAGTAGACATTTTCTACGGTTATGCTGCTTCTGCATTGTCTTTCCAACCTTTGTTCACATCCCATATGATGCAAGAATTATCAACTGACCCAGAGATGAGAAATGCACCATCAGTAGACCACTGGAGATCCAGCACATCCTTGTAGCATCTATACCAGGAAAAGCCAACCATGACCAGAGAGTTCATGCCAGTAAATATGACCCAAAAAGCTCCAAATAATGAAAATAAACTATCATAACCTACGTATTCTCATATGTTGGGTGAAATCCAAGATCTCACATTGAACTACAACATGCCAGGTCTAAATCAGCTATAGACTAATTGAATTCAACTTAAGTGCTTGCATCTAGAAAATGTTACAATCATTTACAATTTTGATTGTTCAAATATCCATATAATATTACTGATTTTATTGATTTTACATACTTTATAAATACAGATTCGTACATTGGTTTCCAACTGGATGCAACAAATGAACAGGCCAGCAAGTAGGCCCGTCCCTGATTTGATCCAACCTAAATTTGCTAAACCTGCTGTGTTACCAACTGTAAGTCTAACCAATATGTAATGCATACAAAATATTAACAATTCAGATTAAAATTCTTACTTCAATGACTTAAGAACCTTCCACGTTTGACAATTTCCTGTTCCATGCAACTTCCATACAATCATCTCACCTCCTGATTAAAAGAGAAGGAAAATAGGAAAAGGAAGTATAAAAGAACATTGCCTAGCTACATCAGTGATCTAAACAATGATAACGATTGTAGAAATTATATATAAAAATAAATTAGCTGCTGTGGATGACTCATCATACCGTCTGCACCAGAGGCAAGTTGTTCTCCTGCATGATTAAAGAAGTGATATTACTTCCCAGATCGAAAAGACCAGTGATGAAGGGAAGACATGTAGATAACAAAATTACCCAATCTTCAATAACAAGCCATTATAAGGATACTCGTCAATACACAAAATTGAAGAAGCTTTTATGTGAAAGACAAAGTTCAGTATTTAGATAGTGGAAGGGATTGAGAAATTGAAAAAACTCCAGCACTACCATTATTGAAGAAAAACATTCAAGAAAAGAACAAACCTGGATAATATTTGGCATTCAATAAAGTAACCAGTCTGAATAACAGTTGGGGAAATTAGTGAGAGGTAATTAATGTATTAAATATGGAAGAAAGGAAATATTGATAAATTATTGATATCAATATAAACTTAAGAAATTTATTAAGAGAAGTGATGATAATCTTAAGAAAAACATAAATTTGAAATGAAATTTTAGAAGATAATTATTCAATAAACTATCTACTATTTTGACCAAAAGGAAAATTGGAAAACTTAGATGCATAGTAGGTGTGTGTGATTTAGGATGAACACAGTGTGCTCTAACAAACACTATTACCCAAAAGTTGTCTTACTGGATGAGATTTTATTAATTTTATTATATGAAACAAACTTTCATTGAATAGAAAAAATTTTACAACACAGGGAACAAGATGTTCGCTGAACATTGCCCCATCTAATGTTCATCAGAACCTAAAAGCCATCAGAACAAAATAGAAACCTAATTTACAGCATCCCCCCAATCAGAAAGAATAGCATGAAAATACCAATCCTTAAAACTTCAAGAAACCGAACCCCATAAGGATGCCCAAAAACGAATTCTACCCTACATCTGATCCACATCCTCCCCCATAGCCCCCTTAAAACTTCTCCTGTTTCTCTCCAATGCAAACAACCCATAAGATTACCATTACAGCACATCTTCCTAGCACGACACCCCTTTCCTCCCTCCCAAAAAACTTTTAACTTTTCACATACTACTGCAGCACAAGAATCTGGGATCGCGAAACTCAATCTGGCCTCCCTAAACAGCCTTATCCACAAAGAGGACACAACTGAACAATGAAGCAATAAATAGTTCAAACCTTCAGGATCTCTGTTGCACATTATGCACCAATGGGGAGAAAGTTACCAATAAGGTTTCCTCCTCTGCACCATGTCACAGGTATTCACCTTCCCATGAGCAATAATCCAAGCTAGAAATCATACCCTAGGTGATACTTTGGCTTTCCAAATTGTATAAGGGACTAAAAAGAGAAAGACTCATCCATTAGTTTCCGTGACTTATAAGAAAAAAAATCCTGAAGACTGCAACTCCCAAATTCTCCTATCCTGACCCCCCCCCCCCCAACTTCCCTGTCATTCAAATAATTGAGCAGAAGAAGGATTCAAACACAGGGTAACACTAGAAACATCATGAAATTGGTGATAATCTGTATAACCGAGGAAAAGGAGAAGAAAAAGTTGTTCCCCCACCAATCTCTCTTCCCAAAATCTCAGCCTTTCACATTTCCAACCCCAAACTGCAAAAAGAGACAAAAGAATCTAGGCCTTGAGAGATGTCTTTCCAACGGTATCAACTAGAACCCCTAGTCACAACATTAGAATCCCAGCCATTCTCAAGTATCCCATATTTTCTCTTTATGACAGCATACCAAAGAAAATCCCTCTCTATCTAAAATCTCCATAACCATTTCCCAAGTAAAGTTTTATCCCTCATTATCAAATTCCCCACTCCTAAGCCCTTGTCCTCTTTCACTTGAGTCACCACATCCCATTTAACCAAATGATCCTTCTTTCCTTCCTTCACCCCTTCCTCCAAAAAAAATTTCATTAAACTCTCCAACTTCTTTGCCACATTTGAAGGAATCTTGAAAAATGGCAAGTAGTAAATCTAAATAGGAAAGCTCTACTCCATACTTCAAGACTTCTCTCAACCCTTCCCACTAATGGATTCTAAAAACTAGCTGTTCTTGGATTACAAGCTAATGACAAACCTAGGTATTTCAATGGCCATCTTCTCACCTCAAATTCGCTGCTATCTCTTCTACCTTCCCTTCCTAAGTATTTATCCTCAAGTCCCCACAATCGAACACTTTTGCCTATCCCCACCATAATGAAATTTTGTTGACCATACCCTAAATTTTCATTCATAATAATATAATACATTATATTACGCTTTCATGTAGCAGAATGAATATCATGAGAAACTTAATGCCACACAGAGTTCCTAGGGTTCAAAATTTTCACTATCCTCATCTAATTAAAAAGCTTCATAAATTGTCATAACATGATCTACCTCGACCACCATGTCTCAAAGTCTAAGCTTCATGTTGTAGTATCAAAATACAAATTATTGTTCATTCCCTTTGTTCATGTTACAATATGAAGCTCATTAGCATAACAAGATTTTAATGATAGTAGTTTAACAGCTTATTCTTTAAAATGTATATCATGAAAATGATTTTGTGTTAACACTAGAAATCATTCAAATCAGCTCAACCAAATCTACTACTAGCTCAATCAGTAACCTTAAATTAGCTAAACCAAATCAGCTAAATTAAATCAAGGCTCAAGTACATTTACATCCACCAACTATAGGGTCCATTTTAAGTTGGTCCACCAACTATAAAACATTTCAAATTTCCCCATTAACTATAGAGTTCATTTTAAGTTGGTCCACAAACTATAAAACATTTCAAATTTCTCCATTAACTAACAAAAAACATACAAAATAGTAGACAAAATTGGGTTGACAAAAAAAGGGGACCGAACCAGATTATTTATATATATTTATATATTTTATTATATATTTTATATTATATAAAAGTTATATATATTGAATAAAAAAGGTGTAAGGTATTTTTTGCACATACTGAAGTTCAAACCCATGACCTTGTGAGGAGAGTCAAAGTACGAATTCTCACTACACCACTTAACCACTTTTGAAATTTAAGTACATGCAATATATTTATAGGCATACACTGATACTTGAAATATAATAATTTATAAAATTAAATATATTTTATATATCATTCTTTTTTTTTTTTAAGATATTATTTTAGGTCTCTATTTAAATATTATCATTGCAAAAAGTCTAAAAATATTACTAAAAGTCCAAAACTATAATTTATAGTTTATATACTAAAATTATTAGAGTATAGGGTTAACTTTAAAGGTATAAGGTTTTAGACTTTATGGTTTAAGGTATAAGGTTATGGTGTAGAATACCAATTATAATTTTATAAATTATTATATTTCAAGTATCAATATGCCTATAAATATATTGCATGTACTTGAATATCATAAGTGGCTAAGTAGGGTAGTGGGAATTCACACTTTCACTCTTCTCAAGTGGTTATGGGTTCGAATCCAACATGTGCAAAAAACACCGTATACATTTTTTATTCAAAATATATAACTTTTATATAATAAATAAAAAATATATAAATAATCCGGTTTTGTTGTCAACCCGATTTTGTCTACCATTATGTATGTTTTTTGTTAGTTCGTGGACCAACTTGAAATGAACTCTATAGTTAATGGGGAAATTTGAAATGTTTTATAATTCGTGGACCAACTTGAAATGAACCCTATAGTTAATGAGAAAATTTGAAAGGTTTTATAGTTCATAGACCAACTTAAAATAGACCCTATAATTGGTGGATGTAAATGTACTTGAGCCTTGAATCAATCATCCCTAAACAAGGTTGTTTACAGCCTACAACAACACTCCCCTTAGATATCGAAAATTCCCAACTAGCTGCAAATATAATAAAATAAAAAAGAAAATTACAAGCTCTCAGAAAAACTTTGATAGCTTATCCAAGTGAATGTAATTAGGACTTTTCAAATTTTTACTAGTCAAACAGACAAAGAAGAGGAAGACCTTACTGTCTGTTTTTCACTCATAGGGAACAAGTAAATCAAGCCCAAAACCAAGATAAGATATGAGTGAGACAAGAACCGATGTGAGATCCGAGTGAGACAAGATCCCAGTGATATGAGATCCGAGCAAGACGAGATCCAAGCGAGAGGATTTAATGAAATCTAAGGCATAATACCAAGATAGAAGTTTTGTATTTTTTCTTTCTTTTGCTTTTTGGTGGTCAAAGTAGGGTAACTGTAGCAGTGGGTTTAGGTCTCGGGAGGTGAGTATTATATTTTTTGTTGATTCACCTGCGGTGTATGCATAGCTTTATATAGCCTCCATACATAAAAACACCAATGTAAAAGTCCTAGAAATTAACCCTAGAAATCATCCAAATCAGCTTTATCAAATCAACTAAATTATCTCAATCTGCAACCCTAAAATTAGCTAAAACAAATTACCTAAATGAGGTCAATCATCCCAAAAACATAAGGTTGTTTACAGCCAACAGAAACAGTTGGACTCCCATTAGAACTCACCTATAATATCATACATGATGCACCTAAAGCATTTATTTAAAGCATCCAATTTTGACCCAAAAAAAAATAAAGCAATCAACATTGAGGGCATAGGTATGCACTTACCAGAAGGAGAGAAGCGAAGGACATTTACAGCAGATGTATGATAAGCAAGGCTATTCTGATAAGAAGCTTCTGGTAATTTCTTCTGTGTTGCGCCGGAATGTATTATCCAAAGCTGGTGAAAATGAAATATTACAAAAGATTTAGTCCAGCCTTTAAATTGTTGAATATATACAAAGATAAAGAGAAGAAAGAGGAGAAGACGAGCAACAGTAGTGGTGAGTACCTTGATGTCGAAATCTGCGCCAGCAGTAGCTAGAGTACCGGAAGTTGGGTGGAAATCTAGGGTTAGGACCGGCTTCGTGTCATGCCAGTTGATCTGAACTGTCCCTCCTTTCATTTTCTTCTTCTTTCTTTTGCAAATTCTTTCTTTTTTTATGCCAATTTGGGAACGCCAACACAATTTAGGGTTATTGGGAACTCAGAGACAGAGGTATATCTTCCGCGCCCTACATCGATTTGGCGGGAAATGACTTTTTTTTTTTTAGCTTTTTTTTTTTCTTTTTAGGAAATTTTATTAAATAATCCTATTTAATATAAAAACTTTTTTAACCCCCACCAAAGGGTAAAATTTCGGTTTCAAGTGCGAAAATTTTGATTAAAATTTCAATTTTCGACAAAATTAGACAAAATCGACAAAAATTATTATCAAAATACGAAAATTTTGAATGAAACTTAACCATATGTTTATTTAACATATTATCTACTACATTGATAAAAATATTGAAGAAACCAAATTATTTAGTAAGTTTCATGTGATATAAGATAAATATAATGAGCGCTAGAAGCAAACATCGTTAAAAAAATGAGTCACTAATTAATAATTATATAAATAATACCTCAAATTTATTTATATTACAATATTAAATCATGAATTAAATAAGTATTTAATAAGATGAATATAATGCGTATTAGAGGCAAATACTGTTAAATAAAAATAGTTCACTAATTAACAATTACATAAAAATGACCTCTTTTTAAGAGTTATTTAATCATTTTGAATTCAATTGTTCTTAAAACATATATGGAGTTGTGGACAAATAAGAAAATAAAATGTATTGTTATTGTCTAAACTCCTTAACCCAATAATAAAAAACAATCCAAATAGATTGTGAAATTTCAAAAAGTTGGTTTATAATTTATTTTGGAGTGAATAGTGATTTATTAATAATTATTTTATTAATTTGGAGATATTACAATTTTTCTGAGGAATTTTGAAAGGCAATTAATGAATTTGAAGTCGTAGAAAAATAAATGAATTTTACTAAATCACATATACTCTATAATTTATACTATATATTGTTTAGGATATGCTATAGGATATTAGAGTTTAGGCCCTTTAAGGTATTTTTAATTATTTTTTATATAGAAATGTATTAGGGTTTAAAAACAACTAAACGAAACACCAAAACGGACAAACGAAACCCCAAACACTTTTTTTCTTTCCAATTGCCCAAAGGCCCCAAACCCCAATCAACTCTAAACTTTTTTTTCTTTTTTTTCTTTTCTTTCTTTTTCTTCTTTTTTTTTTCCTTTTTTTTTTCTTTTCTCTTTTTTCTTTTCTTTTCTTTTTTTACTTTTCTTTTCTTTACTTTTCTCTTCTTCTTTTTTTCTTTCCTTCCTTTTTTCCCGTGACTCTCCAGTCTTCCCTTAGTTCTCACCTACTCTTTCTCTCTCCCAGTCCCTCACTCCCTCCTCCCTCCTCCCTCCCTGATCCCTTCTCTCTCCTCCCTCTCTCTCCTCGATCTCTTCCTCCCCGATCTCTCTCTCTTCCTTTTCTCCCTCCTCGATCTCTTCTCTCCCTCCGGCGACAAGCGGCTCTGATTCTTCCTCCCCTCTCTCCCTCTAGTCTCTACCTCCGAAAATTTTGCCGAAATTTCTAGAATTTCGGAAAATTTCAACAAAATTTCGAAGTTTGGTATGGTGTTAAAATTTCCATACACCCAAAAAACGAAATTTTACTCCTTGCCCCCACCTTCCCACTTAATCTTTTATGACTCTTTTCCCCTCTTTCAAACAAAAATGTCCTTGATATTACCCCTTCCCATTTACTTCATATCTGATTTGATTTGTGAACTAAGCCTTATTATCGCCCTTACTCACTGCAAGTGCGATCTATGAAGATTCTTTCTGCCGCTCTATGACAGTTGAACCAACACGTCACGTAACTGCCGCTCTAAGCGCTGAACCCTTTTCGTCGAACTAGAAGCCAAGAAAGTATACTATAAGAAATGTGAGCAAAGCCCACCCTCATTGGTTGCACAGAAAGGGGTGGCAATTGAGAACTTTAGTCCCTATTGCCCAATTACCATCCATTTGTGTTAAAATCAAGACACTTTAGTCCCTCTTGCTCAATTGCCACTCATTTATGTGCAACCAATGAGGGTGGGTTTTGCTCACATTTCTTGTAGTTGTAGTTGCACTTGCACTTGCAGACTGAAGGATCACAGATCTGGGTACTGCGCAAGCCCAGCCCATACCCACTTCAAATCGTTACTCTGGTCGGCCGCTACCATCTTCTCAGGAAGAAATCTGACTTCATTCACTAAGTGTAAGTTTGTAAGGCCTGGTAATGACAATAGTGTCATATTTTTGTGTTGAAAAGATTGCTCTTCTTGAATCGCACTAGATCTTGTTGATTTGAATGGTGGGATAGGCCTATTTAGGTAGGAGGAAACCTTGTTGTCGCCAAGATGCTGTAGCGTAGTAGTAAATGTGCGACTGAATATGCTATAGCATTTAGACATAGTATATGTAAGTTATGTATAACAGTTAATGAGTAAGTTCGAAAGAGTTAAGAAGTTATATGATATAAATGAATTAAGGGAAATTTAGAATTCATAAATCAAAAGAAAGTAAACCTTTTTGTATTTAGTGCTTTGTGTGTAGTGTCATATGTCACACCTCGGACTCTTGGTATGCGACATAGGCACCTTCCTTGAGTATTTTGAGGAATCAGTACCAATCAACCGGCCTTTTGTAATTTAAAACCGGGTTGGATCAAAGTACTTATTACACAACAGGAATTTTAAGGAAATAAGATCAAATAAATAGTAATCAAAATAAAGATTAACCAACCCGTTAGGATGAAATAGTTAAATCAACACCCCAGAAAAGGAAATTACTAAAGTATAAGTAAAACCCTCATAAATTTATAAGATGCTTAAAACAAAATATCATTGTTCAAAATAAGTTCTCAATGGAAAACACCCATGGAAAATCAAAGACCGCTACAATAGCAAAAGACATGAAAATAGAGACCTTGAGACACCCGACAAGAGAATCCAAGCTGCGCACCCCTCAATCGAGATCTCCTCCAAGAGGCAAATCTGCATAAGCAAGAGAATAGAAACAAAACAAAGAAAGTAGGGGGGTAAGCATCATATTTGATCATAACTTCCCTCTGAGGACTCTGCTAGGTTTGAAAACCTAAAAAAATATTTCCCTGTGAAAGATTGATTTCCCAAAATCCCAACAAGATTACTACAAAATCGATTTAACACCTCAGCTGCAGCAATATATGGTAAACATGCATAAAAACTCATAAATAATAATAATCCAGATGGTCCATACACATTAGTTACAACTATAATGTCAGCTGCAAAAGATAGCTACCATAGCAAGAGTGCCCTAGTAAACAGAGATAAGAACTCGCAATTGAGAAACCACATCAACTGCCACCGGATCAGTTATGATATCTAGATCTTAAATCTATCTTCGAAATAATACTTTGCTCCAACAGGTTGATCAAACAACTCATCAATCCTTGGTAAAGGGTACTTGTTCTTCATCGTTTCGATAGTCAATGCACAAACGCAACGATCCATCATACTTCTTCACAAACAAGACAAGTTCTCCCCATGGCGATGTGCTTTCTCGAATGAATCCTTTCGCTCATAGCTCCTCTAACTACATCTTGAGTTCTACCATCTCGGCTGATGCCATCCTATACGCGGTATAGTAATGGGTTGTGTTTCAGGAACTAATTCGATTCCAAATTCAATTTATCTTGTTGATGGTAAACTAGGTAACTCTTCAGGAAATACGTCAGGGTAATCGCCCATGACTTGTACAATCTCGTTCATTTTTTCCTTCTCCTTTGTTGATGAAATTATCAAAAATATCGAGAAGTTCTTCTACTTCCAAGGCTTACCTTTCATAGTGGGTTCTGAGAAACTACTTCCTCATTCAATCTAAACACTACCTCTTCTCCACTAGGTGTTACGATACGAACTTGTCTCTTCTCGCAATTGATTTGTGCTTGATTCCTTCTTAACCAATCCATTCCTAGAATTAGGTCGTAGTCCACCATCTTTAGTGGATACAAATTTGCATATAGCGTAAATCCTTGTATCACTAACTAACAGTCTTTATAAACTCTGTTGATCTTCTCTTTGTCTCCCAAAGGTACTCTCAAGTCTAACAAATCTACCAATGGTTTGGATCGTAATCCTAACTTTCTAGTTTGACAAACAGATACAAAAGAATGTGTTCCACTAGTATCAAACAAAATATTGGCTAGTGTATTAGACAGAAGTAACTTACCGTCTAATGATGCCTCATCATTTGCTCCATGAAGTGCATACGCTCTTGCTCCTTGTTAAGGTCAAGGTCGAGGTCCTCTTTCTTGTCCTTGTGCTTTGTTCTGCGGAGTTTGTTGATATCCTTGCTGCTAAAAAGGTGCACATGCCTGCGCATTAGCCTGTGGAGTCTGAGCTTGTTGCGGAGTGCCCTGTGCTCCAGTCCTCTGCAGACATTGGTTCCTAAAGTGTCTGACAGCTCAACATTGGAAACAAGTCCTTGGTTTTTGTGTACCACTACTCATTCTACTAGCTTGTCCCTTGCCTTTGCCTTTTCCTTGATCAGCTCTCTTCCTCTTCTTTTCATTCTTTCTAGTTCTCTTATTTTGCGAATGCAAGTAGTCCTACTCCTGTGCATAAGCTGCATTCACCAGCTCAGTGAAGTTGGCATGATTGTTGCTCACAATATGTTTGCGAATTTCATCCTTCAATCCAATGAGAAATTGAGCCATCTTCATCTCATCATCTTGCATAACTGATTGGGCGAACCTTCCAAATCAGTGAACTTAGCAACATATTCATCAATAGTCAGATTTCCTTGCACCAACTCCATAAATTTCTTAGCTCGACTCAATCGAACTGGCTTGGGAAAATAGCGATTATCAAAGTAGGTTTTGAAAGCTGCCCACTGCATGAGCTCCACGTTCTCGCATTGAGTGATTGAGTTCCACCACGCATCATCTTCTCCTTCCAGAAATTGAGTAGCGAGCCATACTCGGTACTCTGGCGGTGAGTTAATACCATTCAGCTTTTTCAAGATATGCTGATTCCACTTCAGCATTTCCAATCTCAGTGCTTCCTTTGAAATTTCATTGGTTTTGTCCTTAAGAGATCGTTTAAAAACTCTCTCCTTCTCTTCTCTTCCCTTTGAGCTGGAGGTACTTGCGGTTGGACATTAATGAATGCATGCATAAACTGTGCCATCTGCTGAGGGTTAAACTGTGGATCAAGACATGGCGGCATCTTATTGGTGCAGACTGAAGGAAAACTCAGGTCTCAACAAAGTGTTCAAGTATAAACGAATACTCGAATGGGATAATCAATGAAGACTCGACAAGTAAAAACTTTTTTTTTTTTTGAAAATCTCCTTTAAAGATTTTCAAATCCAAAACATTTCATAAATACTTGCGGAAAAACATTTCAAAACGTGTCTGAAAATTTGTAAATGTTTGTCTTTAAAAGTTTTAGAATTACTCTCAATACGCTCTGATACCACTTTAACTGTCACACCCCGGACCCCGGGTATGCGACAGAGCCACAGAGGCATCTTCCCTGAGTATCCCAAGGAATCAATACCAATCTGTAACGACCCGACCCAAATTTCCACTAGAAATTTAAATTTTTATTTAATATGTTTTTAAGAGATTTTTTTTAAGGATGTGGATTTGTATTTTAAAGATTTTGAGATTTATTTGGAAAATAAAAAGGGTTTTGGATTTAAATATTTATTTTTGTTTTAAATTTGGGTTTGACCCGAAAGTTGACTTTTAAAATAAATGGGCTTTTAATTTTGACTTCGGGTCCGTTGGGAATGGTTCAAGTCCACGAGTTCGTAGACACGTAGCACGCGCCATTTCGAGTTACAGTTTGAAAGATATAGGAGTTTGAAGTGAGGGGCAATTTCGTAAAATGGACAAATTGGGTTTAAAAAAATCAGATTTTTCTAGAAGTTTTTCTCTCTCTCTAGAACATTCTCTCTCCCTCTATTTATTCTCTCCCCGCACTCTCTCTCTCTCTCTCTATTTTTTTCTCCACTCCCGCACCCCTCCCTTGCCGGCCTTTGATTCCGGCCAGCACCCCCCAGGCGCTGACCACCCTCCCCCGGCCACTCTCTCTCTCTCTTCATTCTTTTCTCTCTCTTCCCATGTTCTCTCCCTCTCCTGCACACCTCACTGCGCAACACCACCACGACCAGAAAAATCACGCCGCCGGCTTCCTCTCGCAGTGGCCAACCTCCGACGAGCCTCCCCCGACGCCGACCAGCTCAGCTCGGCCCTCCTCCAGTCAGCCCAGACCCACGTGCACAGTAACGACGCCAAAGACATCCCTCTGTCTCGTCGGATTCCGGCTGAATTCCAGCCCTTTTCACCTCTATTTTTGGTGAGATTTCTTCCCTTTCCATTGATTTTTCATTTCCCTAAACTTTCGTTGATTAATTTCGAGTAATTGGAAATCTGAAATTTCTAGGTTTTTGAAGCCATTTCGGGTTGCTCTTTAATTTTCAGACTAGAGGGCTATTTTTGTTGTTATGAATAATAAATTTTATTCCTAGGAACCCTAATTGTGGTTTAAGATGGAAGGATTGAGTGGGCTTGAGGAATTAGGCATTTCTTGGCAAAAAAATTTTTTTGGGCCAGTCACTTTGGGCGGCACTTTCGGTAAATTCGAACCCCATTGTAAATTTATAATTAAGGGATTATTGTGGACAAATTGGTGTGAATTGTTGGTTGTGGATGTGTCGATTATTGTTAGAGAAAAACAAAGTTATTTTAGAACTAGTTTGAGACCTTGTTAATATCGATTTCAATCTAGGACGAGCTTTCCGAATCGAAGTGAGCTTCAGACAAGTTTCTTTTTAAGTTTGGGATTTGTTTTGGATCTTTGGGTGAACTTAGGTTGAGCCGGGAAACCTTAGGGGCGGTTGTGGAAGTGTTATTGGTCAATTCGTGTAGATCGTAAACCAATCCCGTAGAAACAAAGTCGAGTGAGACGTTAGACTCCACACACACATCCTTCAAAGGTCGTAGAATCGAGACTAATCTATGTTTTTGTTGTTTATTTTATAGGCGAGACGACCATGGCTCGTGACGATCCGGCGGAGGATCGAAGCTAGGGCTATCTCTGTGAGTGGACCTTACTTCCTTAAAATGATTTATGAAATTTGCATTTTTATCTTGGTTAATTGAATTTGTTTTAGTAATAACAAATGTGAGCAACTTTGGTTTTCAAATAATTTCATTAAAGATTTCATTAATCCTATTATGCATAATATTTTGATTTGATTTGGGATTTGATCAATGACAATGGATTTCGAATTTCAAATGTGTTCATAAATAAGTTTTTAAACCATATATATACATGTTAGTTTTAGTGAGTTGTTGGGCTTTGGGAAAGGAAATTTGGTTTCTCATTTTATATACAAGGTTCATTTAATATTTCAGTTTTGTTGAAAAGTATTATTTTGATCTCTGTATATTGAATTTGATTCAAATTTCGTATGCTGGCTTATGGATTTAAAGCTTCTTTTGGGAAAGTACCATGATATTTATTTCCGATGGAAAAAATTAATGATCTATTATTTAGGTTATGGAAAAAATGGTTTTCAAACCACCTTTGCAGTACCCTACAGGTTATCAGATAAATAGGTCTTTGGGACCCATCACGACACACATATAGGCTTTGGGCCATGTGTCGGGATGCTTCGCTCTTTGGGGGCCGCTCTGCGTGCACGTATGACCAGGATTGCTTGCACGTGCTGATTTTATTCGCGCATGTGTATGGCCAGGATATTGCCTGCACGTGTTGGATTTACTCCACGCGTGTGTATGGCCAGGATATTGCCTGCCTGTGCGATGCAGGAATTCCGCACAGGTGTATGACCAGATTATTCAGGGTATATAGCATAGTGAGAAATAAAATTGGTATTTTCAAGGGTTTAAGTACGGATTTTAAATGAGAAATACCTTTCGAGTTTTATAATGATTTCGATTTTTATTATTTTTATGACTTTGTTAATTTAGATGGTTGGCCATTGAGAAATGTGTTTTTATTTGTCTTTTATTTGAGTTCCAATAGTTTATAACACTCTTAAAGTTTGGAAATGATTTTAAAACTGGGGGATTTCAAAGAGTGACGTGAGGTCTTAGAGCTAAATGTGGTTTTGAAGGTTTTTCTGAAACAGGATGGTTACTTTTGATTTCATTTTCATTAAACTGTCCACTCACTGAGCCTATCTCACCGTTTTTCTTGTTTTGTCTTAAATTGTCCCCCCATGTAGTAGCTTTGGTGGAGGTCGAGCCAAACACGTCGAGGCAGTTACATCCATCTCCCTAGTCGAACCCTGTAGGCGCCATTTAATATTTTTTGTAGAAATTTCTTGTAATAGAATAGAAGCTCTGATAACTACTTTACAATTTTAAGTTGGATTTCTGTGGAAATTGTTGGGTTTGAGACCCTATTTTGGTTGTGGTAGAGGTGGTTGCTGTTTAGAAGTGCTTTTTAACAGGTTTTGAAATTTCTGGGTTAGTCCATTTTCAGGGGAGGTTCTGCCGAATTTTAGGTAAGATTTTTCTTGAATTTGGATCCCACAGGATCCCTCCGGGTTTCAGGGTAGAATCCGGGGGCGGTCCTATCACAATCAACCGACATTAATCCCCCAAGATGCTCAGGAAAGGTTGAGCTTTTGTAATTTAAAACCGAGTTGGATCAAAATACTCGTTACACAACATAATCTTTTAAGAAAATAAGATCAAATAAATAGTAACCAAAATAAAGATTAATCAACCCGCTAGGGTGAAATAGTTAAATCAACACCCCAAAAAAAGGGAATTACCAAAGTATAAGTAAAAGCCTCATAAGTTTAGAAGATGCTTAAAACAAAATATCACTGTTCAAAATAGGTTCCTAATGGAGAACACCCATGGAAAATAAAAAACCACTATAATAGTAAAAGACATGACAATAGAGACCTTGAGACACCCGACAAGAGAATCCAAGATGCTCACCCCTCAATCAAGCTAGATCTCCTCCAAGAGGCAAATCTGCATAAGCAATAGAATAGAAACAAAACAAAGAAAGTAGGGGGTAAGCATCACATAAGATTATAGTTTCCCTTAGGGGACCCTGCTAGCTTTGAAAACCTTTAAAAACTTTTCCCTGTGAAAGATTGATTTACTAAAATCCCAAAACATTTCCACAAAATCGATTTAGCACCTCAACTGCAGCAGTATATAGTAAACATATATAAAAATCCATAAATAATAATAATCTAGATGGTCGATACACATTAGGTACAACTATGATGTTAGCTGCAAAAGATTGCAACCATAGCGAGAGTGCCCTAGTAAACAGAGATAGGAACTCGCAATTGAGAAACCACATCAACTGCCACCGAATCAGTTATGAGCCCTGGCTTCGCACAATCACACGTCACACGTAATAACTTGGCTAAGCACCCTATAACGAAAGTGATCAATTCTTCTAGAAGGTTTAGGGATTTGAACCCAAGGTCACCGACGAGGCTACCCTTACTCTCAGACCAAACACAATAAACATAATAGCATGTTATCATAGTTTAAAAACTACACATACACACATAAAGTCCATAATTAGGAATGTAGGATAAATCCCCTTACATGGAATCCAATGCTCTTCAAGTATTCTCTTCCACAAGCTTTCCACGTTCACGCACGGTCCTATCTTGGCAAATTCTCCGTAATTAGACAATACGACAACCTTAACCTCTTAATAACTCGACAACTGGATAACTGGGTAATCCGACAGAGACAAAATCGACAAAAGAGAACAAATTCTAAGTTAGGGACGATTAACAATAAGGGAAGACGGTATTGTAACGCCTTAGAATTTTCTTATACTTTATTTTGAGCTTATAGAAATTTTTTGAGATTTATTTGGAGTCATTACTGATTTTCTTGAATTTATTTATTATTTTTTAGAAATTAAGGAAAATCATTTCTAAGTATTCCGAAAATTATTCAACTAGGTTTTCGCCGTTGCAAAAATAGTTTGAGGACTTAGAATTGAAGTACTCGATAAGATAAACCTAATGATACTAAGATCATAATTTTCCAAGGACCGTATTATTTATAGAGAATTTCGGAAGTTAGATTGTAATTTTGAGGAATTAGAAAAATTGAAGAAAATAGGTAAACAAGCACTTTCGAGGACATTTTCAATTGTTTGGAAAAAATGTGTAAATCGTTGAAGAAACTAAAATTATGGGGAGATAGTATAGAATGCCACGAACGACATCTTATTCTTAGATTACATTGACGACTACGAAATAATTTCTTGTAAATTTCGGAAGAAATTAGAGAAATGACAAAATTTAAATAGAAAAAAAAATAGAAAACAGGGATCGCGATCACCACCGTTGATCGATCTTGATCTAATGGTGGAGTAGTCACCAAGTAATTTGAGTAATGACCAAGTAAAGGATCAGCCACTTGTCATGGCCAAAGGATCCCTGGACACGTGTCATCGTCTCACGTTGAGACCTTTTTCTTCAATTACTCACTACACTCACTTGTTTACTCGTTGTACCCACCTAGAATTGCTAAGTGTACCCACCTTAAAGCCTATAAATAGGAAGCTATTTCTCATTTCTAAATCACACCACAACTTTGAGAGCTTCTCTCTCTATCTCTCCATAAAATTCGTCCATTTCTCTCTCCTAAAACTTCTCAACTTATTTCCATCATAATTTCTTCATCTGACGTCCGATTTAAGATCCGTTTTCAACCACGCGATCGTGACCCTAAGCCCGACCTTTTTAGATGATTTCTAGGCTGATACTCTACATAAATTAGGCTTTTATTTTCAAAGGCTAAGGTAAGGCCCTAAACCTAGTCAAAGTTCTACTAAAATGTTGTCAGAATTTTCTCATGTTAATTAGATTCTTGTTATGTTTAAATTAGAAAACCAAAGTAGTACTGATGTTTTGCCCGTGGGAAGTCTTCAATCAGGTAACCCAACAACCTAGCTTCTTTAAATTACTAATTATTTAAGTTTTAGTTATAGTCGAAACGCCGCCCGACTTTTGTTAATTAATCAACCTAATAATAGATTGAGGAAGATATATTAATGTCAAATGATGTGCTGTCTAGGCAAGTCCATGAGCAAACATGCGTTGGACACTGGGCTTGATATCCCCCAGTTTCCCATGTACTTATCTGGGCACATCGTAGGGCATTAACTTATCAATTTCCAATACTTTATTAAAATGAACTTCAGTAGAAACAAAATAGGAGTTCAAGAATTGAGCCGTTACTCGGTTCCTAAACAAAAGATTCTGACATGACTGTCTGCCTCAGGGTGCGGGGTCATGTTAGATTAAAAACCCAACAAATACAGAGATTGGTCTTAGTAGACTAGTTTCTGGAATTTTCTGGGAACATGACTGAAAGGAAAAGTCATTCTGTCAAAACTTACTTTTGACTGAATTATTGTCGGACTTGGACTTTCCAGTTATCCAGAGAAGAAGTCAGGACTTTGGTGTTATTGGACCGCATCATCAGGTTAAGCTTGAACTCTAGATAGGGGGAATCCTCACACCCTGTCTATGGGACTTTTATTGTGAGTATGTATGATAATAAATATTGTTGCGTGCAAAAATGCATTGTTTTTGCTTGTCATATCGTATGGATTTTCGTGTGTTAACTGATTGATGATCTGAGAGTAAAGGGTTGTTATATTATAACCTTGGGTTCGATTCCCTAAACTTTTGGAAGGGATTTGTACGGACGAGCTAGTCGAATGTCCAATAGGGAGACTAGCTTATGAGGTACTAATCAGAGATAACTACTCTCGCTACGATACCAAACTTTTGCTTGGTAAGCGTAGTTGTTCATTAATGTGTTCGATCATCAAGTACGTTTCAATTATTGAGTACTCAGAAACGTTTGCAAAAGACTGCATGTTCATACTCAAAGATTGTAGAAATTCAACTATCATTATTGTTGCTGGTTTTGTGGTAAATCTTTTCCAATTGTTTTTCTCTTCTGGCCATATATTTATATGTTTATTTTAACCTCCTATTTTCAAATCTAGCCAGGGTCCCCCGAGGGGAAGCTATGAACGTATGTGATGCTTACCTCCTACCTGCTTTCTTGCAGCTATTCCTGGGTTTAACGATCTCGATTGATCAGTTTGGGCGTGGCACTTCTGAATCTTGGTTGGCTTCCGCAAGGTCTCTAGGTCTTTTACCGTGTTCTTTTGCTACTAACATTGGAACCTTGCTTTCTTTTATGTTGTTGTCATTTTTTTCTTTCCGTTAAAGTTGTAATGTATTTCAAACATCTGTAGTGTGTTGGTTGGGGTCTTTTGTAAAATTTCGTTTAAGAGCTTTTGTGAACTCGTCACCCTAATGGGTTGGCTTTTTAATATAAACTAGTTTGAATGTGTTTAATTATATCAAATCATGTGTGCAATTTAACTCTAATCCAACCCGTATTCTATCAAACAAAGGGCTTAACTCGTTTTAAGAAATCTTGGGATTATAATGCTCGAGATACGAGTATTATATTCTCGGGAATTCTTAAGACGGGTGCCGTTGTGGCGATCCCAGATTGGGATGTTACGGATAAATGGTATCAGAGCAGTTTTAAAGAAAAATGAATTTCTAAAATGACTTTCAAAATGAGTTTTTGTAAAAGGTGTACATAATTATTTTCTTAAAAAAACCCAGCTCTAGGAATTCTCGTATTTTTTAGTCATATTCATTCAGTCTTGTTCAAGTTCTTGATTCTGCTTAAACTCTTTGTTGAAACCTGCAATTTTCTTTCGGTTCTGTCAACAAGATTCTGCCCTGACACGTTAACCCTTCCAATAACCACAATGCTAACAATGAAATTGATCCCCAGCAGATAACAGCTTTCATGCAGGCATTTCTGAACAATCAGCCTCAAGCCACTCCTGCTTAAAGGGAAGGAAAAAGAAGACGAGAACATCTGAATGATTTCCTGAGGATAAAGCCCATGAAGTTCAATGGCAGTACTGAAGTAGACAATGCTGATCCTTGGCTTCAACATATTACGAAGAAGCTCAACGCTATCAACGCTCCGTCTGAGTACAGGGTTTGGTTGGCTACACATGTTCTGGAAGGTGAAGCTGATGCCTGGTGGGACATTATTGCCCACACAGAGAATGTTGCAGAAATGGAATAGGAAGATTTTAAGCGCCACTTCAACAACCGCTATTTCCTTAATGACAGGACCGCTCCTGAATTCCACCCTGAAACTCGGAGAGGTCCTGTGGGAATCTAAATTCAAGGAAAATCCTACCGAAAATTCGGCAGAACCTCCCCTGAAAATGGACTAACCCAGAAATTTTATACTTGTTAAAAAAAGCACTTCTAAACAGCAACCACCTCTACCACAACCAAAAAGGGGTCTCAAACCCAACAATATAAATTAACCTTATAATTTAAGTATGGTCATCAGAGCCACTACTCCTATTACATAAATTTTTACAATTTAAGAAAAGGAACTTCCACAAAATGGAAGTGATGCCTACAAGATCCGGGAATGGAAGATGGATGCTATGCCTTGACGTGTTGGCTCGACCTCCACCAAAGCTACTACCTGGGGGGACAATTTAAGGCAAAACAAGAAAATGGTGAGATAGGCTCAGTGAGTGGACAGTTAAATGGAGATGAAAATCAAAGATTAAATGTCTTTTCAGAAAAACCCTTTTACACACGTTTAACTCTAAAACCTTAGAATGTCATTTGAAAATCCCCCAGTTTTTAAAACCATTTCCCAGTAAAATAATAAAATCTGAAGCTGAAAATCAAACTTTGAAAATCCAAGTTGTCAAACTGAAGTCGATACTGTCAATTTATAAATAAATAACTTAAGCTGAAAACTTTCTTCTCAAACATTCTCAACATATTGGAAATCAATAAAACTGTTCAACTGAAACCGTCTTACTTAAAACCTTTACTGTCATAAACTCATCACTTAAAATACTTAACAATTAAAAACACATACCAGTCAGTTACCCATATAATCTGTCATACATGCGCAGAGCCGAGAATTTGTCATACGCATGCAGAGCCATAAATTCTGTCATACATGCGCAAAGCCGAGAATCTGTCATATGCATGCAGAGCTATAATTCTGTCTTACGTGCACGCAGAGCGGCCCCCAAAGGGCGAAACATCCCAACACACGGCCCAAAGCCTATATGTGTGCCGTGATGGGTCCCAAAGACCTATCTAATCTGATAACCTAGAGGGTACTGAAAGGCGATTTAAAACTATTTTTCTCATAACCAAACATAATGTCTTTTCCCACCAATAAGGAACATTTTTATAACAT
Source organism: Dryas octopetala (assembly GCF_963921425.1). Taxonomy (NCBI): domain Eukaryota; kingdom Viridiplantae; phylum Streptophyta; class Magnoliopsida; order Rosales; family Rosaceae; genus Dryas; species Dryas octopetala. Next base: position 434,114 of record NC_141370.1, read on the forward strand.
TTTCGAAACTTAGATCTCAAAACACAGTATAAACACTTCTAGTAAAACAATCTTCAATAAATTACATTAAAAGAATAAAATAAAATAAAACTAATCACATCTTTTGACCATAAACCAAAATATGAAATAATCCATACGTATAAAAATAAGAAATTAGTTTCCTTTCCAACCTCCAACAAGAAGAAATTTATTTGCAATAGCACTTGTAAATCCAAAATTTTATACCATTGATCAAATCCCAAAATCAACTTCAAATACGTTAAATATAAATTAATTGGTGATATTTCCATAAACTCTTAGAAAGACCAAAAGTCTATTTTAAACTTCAATTTCTCAACTAAAAATTTACATATCAAAAATAGATAACAAATTTCATAAATCATTTAAAGAAATAAGAGTCCACTCACCGTGAGAAAATCTAATGTCGATCCTCCGCCGGATCGTCGCGAATCTCAGTCGTCTCGCCTATAACACAAACGATAAAATATGAAATTAGTCTCGGTTCAACGACATTTAGAATGTGTATAAAACCTATGCGTCCCACCCGACTCCCATTCTAGCTCGACGATTCCCAACCTCCACTCATAGACCCAAAACTCCTACATAAACACTCTGGAAGCTCCCCGGCTCAGCCTAACCCAAAAACGTCCTAACCAAGATCAATAACTCACTCCACAATTGCCCAAAATTAATCCTTTATTCACGAATGACAGCGGGGGTTCAGACTCACTACAGGAGCCGTCCAAAGTGGCTGCCCCAACTCCAATTTCAACCAATTTTATTTAATTTCAACCAAACCCATTAATTTTCTCAGTCCTAGACAATTATTGAGTCTCCTAGGGACGAAATTTGTCCTAGACAACACCATAATAGCCCCCAAATCCGAAAACCCAAGAAAATTCTGAAATGGCTATAATTCCCAAAATTTCAAATTTCCAATTACTCAAAATTAATCAACCTAAGCTTAAAAGAATGAAAGCCCAATGAAAGAGGAACGAAACCCACCTATTAATTTCGTGATCGGAGCTCCGGAGTGGTCGAAATCGACAAAATGGCCGGCGACATGATTGGCTTTCTCCGACAAGTTACTGCGCACAGGGGCGGCGGGCTAGTGAGGGGAGGCACGGAGGAGGACGGCCGGCTCACGGGGGTCACGCCGGTGATCTCGTGTCGCCGGGAAAATGGCCGGAGGCTGCCCTCCGATGATGGTGTCGCACGCACACAGAGGAAGAAAGAGAAGAGGGTCTGCGGGGGAAAGAGATAGTGTAGGCTGGGGGAAAAGGGGTGGTCGGCGCCTGGGGATGTTCGCCGGAGCCAGAGGCTGGCAGGGGTGGCCGGTGATGGTGAAGGGTGGTGGCTGGGTGATGGCGCAGGGGAGGGGTGCGGGAGTGAAGTGAAGACCGAGAGAGAGTGCGGGGAGAGAGAAGAAATAGAGGGAGAGAGAGTGTGTGTAGAATATTCTAGAGAGAGAGAGAGAAAAATCAGAAAATTTTTCTGATTTTGGGTATTTAAAAACCCACTTATATAAATTACAAAATTGCTCCTCAGTTCATATGTTCGTATCTTTCAAACCGTAATTTGAAACGACGCGTGCTACGTGTCTATGAAATCGTGGGGTCGAAACCTATCTAACGGACCCAAAGTCAAAATCAAAAGCCCATTTATTTTAAAAGTCAACTTTGGGTCAAACCCAATTTAAAACAAAAATAAATATTTAAATCAAAACCCTTTTTATTTTCCAAATAAATCTCAAAATCTTTAAAATACAATTCCACATCCTTTAAAAGAAATCTCTTAAAAACATAGTTAAATAAAAAAAATTAAATTTCTAGTGAAAATTTGGGTCGGGTCGTTACACCTGAACCCCTGCAACTGAGTAAGGCTAAGGAATTTCTGGAATTGGAACAGGGAAACATGTCAGTTGCTGAATATGTTACCAAGTTTACTGAATTGGGAAGATTTGCACGAGCAATTATGAAAGATGAGGAGACGAAGATGGCTCGATTCCTGCAAGGATTAAGGAATGGAATTCGACAACATTTGGTGAGCCATGAGTACAGAGATTTTACTGCATTGGTTAATGCAGCTTATGCTCAAGAACAACACTACCTGAATGCTATGATGAAAATGAAGTCATCTGGGAAATCGATAGAGAAAAGATTTGGGAAAAAGAGGAATTTCAATCAAGGAAGGGATAGGTCCCATAATGAGAATACCTAGAAGCATCGATCTGTAGTTTGTTTCCAGTGTGGACAAGAAGGGCATTACAAAAACATGTGTCCTCAAAGAGATGTCAGTGGGCAATTAACAGCTCCAAGAATGCAGCAATTTGGACCTGTTAACCCACCAATCAAGGCATAACCCATACGGCAACTCCAGTAGCAGCAGGGTCAAGGTAGAGGAGCTGGACCTCGACCTCAACAGAACCAGAATGGATGAGTCTTTGCATTTCAGGAAACAAAGGAAGATGCTACCTTAGATGGTACGCTAATTCTGTCAAACACCCAAGTTAAGATATTATTTGATACTAGTGCATCTCATTCATTTATATCTGCTAGTTTTGCTATAATTTTAGGGTTACATTATGAACTGTTAGTATTACCCTTGGAACTAAGTGTTCCTTTGGGGGACAAGAAAGAAATAGATCACGTCTACAAAGCCTATCAATTAGTGGTTCAGGGACATACTTTGTTAGCTAATCTGTTTCCTTTGGAAATGGATGATTACAACCTAATATTAGGTATGGATTGGTTATGTGAGAACCAAGCCCAAATCGACTGCAAGAAAAGGAAAGTTCAAGTTACTACACCAAGTAGAGTAGAGGTGGTTATAAGATTAGATGAGAAGCTGATTCCACCTAATCCATTGTTGAAAGCAAGCTTGAAGGGGAAAAGGACTTTGCATTGTTTCACCCTGATTGCAGCAACGAAAGTAAAAGAAGAGACTGACAAGAATATACCAGTTGTGGACGAATACCCTGATGTATTTCCAGATGAGTTGCCTAGAATACGCCCATTAAGAGAAGTAGAATTTCAAATTGATTTAGTTCCTGGAACTCAACCAATATCAATACAACCCTACAGGATGGCTCCTGCCGAGATGGAGGAATTAAGCAAACAATTGGAAGAGTTACGAGGCAAAAGATTCATTCGAGAAAGTACATCACCATGGGGAGCACCAGTATTGTTTGTTAAGAAGCATGATGGGTCGCTACGATTGTGTATAGACTACTGGAAATTGAACAATGTGATGATCAAGAACAAATATCCTCTACCTCGAATCGACGAACTATTCGATCAACTAGCTGGTACAAGATTTTTCTCAAAGATTGATCTACGATCAGGTTACCATCAGTTAAGGGTACAAGAAAAGGATATACCTAAGACTGCATTCCGTACTCGCTATGGACATTTTGAGTTTACGGTTATGCTATTTGGATTGACGAAGGCACCCGCAGCCTTCATGGATCTAATGAACAAAATATTCCGACCATACCTCGACAGGTTCGTCATCGTATTCATTGATGACATTCTGATATACTCAAAATCACGCGAGGAGCATGAAGGTCATTTAAGGATTGTTATGGAGACACTATTGAAGAAGCAGTTGTATGCCAAGAAGTCAAAGTGTGATTTTTGGTTGACAGAAGTACAATATCTTGGACATATCATTTTTGGTGAAGGAATTAAGGTTGACCCTAGCAAGATAGAAGCAGTACTAAAGTGGGAACGACCAAGGACTGTCACGGAGATACGTAATTTTCTTGGACTGGCTGGATACTACCGAAGGTTTGTGAAGGATTTCTCAAAGCTTGCAACCCCACTAACCAGATTGACAAAGAAAGAAGTAAAGTTTGAATGGGGTGATAAGTGCAAACAAGTGTTTGAAGAATTGAAGAAGAGATTAACGACTGCACCGATACTGGTTCTACCAAATGACAAGGACCCATATGAAGTATATACGGATGCTTCTGCACAAGGATTATGATGGGTGTTAATGCAAAATGGAAAGGTGGTAGCTTTTGCTTCAAGACAACTTAAGATTCATGAAAAGAATTATCCAGTTCATGATCTCGAGTTAGCCGCAATAGTCCATGTTTTGAAGATTTGGAGATGTTACTTGTATGGAAGCTAGTTCACTGTATTTTCAGATCATAAGAGTCTCAAGTACATATTTACACAACGTGATTTGAATTTGACACAAAGGAGATGGATGAAGTACATTAAGGATTATGATTATGATTATGATTTGCATTATCACCCAGGAAAGGCGAATAAGGTAGCTAATGCATTGAATAGGAAGACGAAGGGAATAATGGCAAAATTACTATTAGTAGAAAGAGAGTTATTTCAGACTTTGGAGGATTTCGATATTGAGATGTTGTCTGATGGAGTTCTCACAGGATTAAGATTGGAGTCACCATTAGAGAATGAGATAATTCAGAAGCGAGCTGAAGATTCTGAACTCCAAGAGATCAAGAGAAAGATTAGCTCAAGAGAAGTAGTGGAAGGATGGGCATTACATCTAGATGGTGGATTACATTACAAGCAAAGGATGTCAGTACCGAATGATGAAGACCTTCGATATTCGATTTTGTATGAAGCACATCGCTCTCGTTTTGCTATGCATCCCGGTATTCACAAGATGTATCGAGATCTGAAAAGAATGTATTGGTGGAAAAGAATGAAAAGGGAAATGGTTGATTTTATTAGGAGATGTGAAGTTTGTCAACAAGTCAAGGCTACACATCAGAAACCATATGGATTACTACAACCGCTGCCAATACCCGAGTGGAAGTGGGAAAATATTACTATGGATTTCATCACTGATTTGCCTCGATCAGTGAAAGGACATAATGGAATTTGGGTCGTAGTGGATCAACTGACTAAGACTAAAAAGATTATTCAAATATTAGAAGATATGCTAAGAGCCTGTATCTTGGATTTTGGTGGCAGGTGGAGTGAGTATTTGTCAATAGCAGAGTTTGTCTACAACAACAGCCATCAAAGCAGTATTGGTATGGCACCGTACAAAGCATTGTATGGAAGACCATGCAGATCACCATTGTGTTGGGCAGATCCAAAAGAGAAGATGTAACGACCCGACCCAAATTTCACTGGAAGTTTAAATTTTTATTTAACTTTGGTTTTAAGAGGGTTTTAAGGAAGTTTAGTTTTTGCGACCTTGGAAATTTTTTTATTTACTTTGAGAGTTTATTTAATGTTTTCACTGAAATTGATTTAACGTTATTTAAAATTTTAATTTAGATTTAAAATGTTTCATTTTAAGATTTGTAAGATCATGTAATTTTCTAAGTTTTATTTTGAAAAGTATTTTAAAGATTGGAGAATTCATTGTGATTATTTTGGGAATTTATTGAGAAATAAAATGTTTTGGATTTATTTTAAATTTTCGTTTTAAATTAGACTTGACCCCAACGTTGACTTTTAAAATTAGTGGGCGTTTGTTTTTGACTTTTGGCCCGTCGGATAGATCTCGATCCCACGAGTTCGTAGACATGAAGCACGCGTAGAACAGAGTTACGGTTTGGATTTTACAGACGAACAAAGTTTGGAGGGCATTTTAGACTTTTGCATTCTAGGGATTTCTAGAAAGATCCAAATTTTTATTTAAATTCCTATCTCTCTCTCTCTCTCCTCACACACCCCCCCCCGATTCTCTCTCTTTCCTCTCCTTTCTCTCTGGCCGACCGTCTCCTCCGGCGAGTGTCTCGCCGTCCGGCAGCCAATGGCGACGAGAGACCCACCCATCACCTCGCCTTCTCCTTCTCCATCTTCCCCTAGCCTCTAATCACCCAATCGGACCACCACCACGACGTGACGGCGCGAAATCCGAAGCCAGCCCCTGCAGATGACTTGGATTTTCCGGCCAAATTGCGAGGTCCGACCACTACCAATCGATTCCCCTTGACGTTCTGAGCTTCCCCGTACAATTCTCTCACTCCGACGACCTCCCAAAACGGTGGTGCGAAGCTAGAAGACCGCGGCTACTCCGGTTGCCGTTCCGGCGATCTCATTTTTCCGGCGACGACGGGACACCGGACCCACTGGGTCTTGATCCTCTCGCCATGGCGAGTTCAGTCATGGTGCTCCCATGCTCCGGTGATGCCCCATGACGGAGCAATGAGCCCGAGAAGCCCAACGCAGCCGCCGGCTTCCGCCGTCGATTTCGGCGTTTCCGACGAGATTTGGCCATCGACTCAGTTACGAAAATTGACCCTCTAGGTACGGGCTATCTTTCCCCTAAGGTGTGTTTTCCCAATTTTGAGAAATTGAAAATTTGATTTTAGGGTGTTTGTTATATTTCGAATTTCTTGAAATTGGACTTGAATTTGAATTGTTTTTGTGCAATAGAAGTGCTTTTTAACAGGTTTTGGAATTTTTGGGTTAGTCCATTTTCAGGGGAGATTCTGTCGAATTTTCGGTAGAATTTTTCTTTGAACTTGGATTCCCGCAGGACCTCTCCGGGTTTCAGGGTTGAATCCGGGGGCGGTCCTGTCAGAAGATTTCCCTAGGTCTGGAAGTAATAAAGGAGGCCACTGAGAAAGTGAAAGTTGTACAAGATCGACTGAAAGTTGCTCAGAATCGACAAAAGTCTTATGCAGATAGAAGATGCAAGCCACTTGAGTTTCAAGTTGGAGACTTTTTATTTCTCAGAGTTAGTCCTCGGAAAGGGACGATTCGTTTTAAAGGAAGAGGAAAGTTGGCACCTTGTTACGTTGGGCCATTCCAGATCGTTGGGCGTGTAGGGCCAGTTGCTTATAAGCTCGAGTTACCACCACAATTATCATACATACACAATGTTTTTTACGTGTCCCAGTTAAGGAAAAGTGCCCCTGATCTACCACAGATCATGCCTTGGTTAGACTTACCTTTAGAACCAAACATGTCATATCTAGAAAGACCTGTTTCTATTCTGGTGTATGAGACAAAGCAGTTGAAAAACAAGAAAGTTCCATTAGTCAAAGTGCAATGGCAACACCATGGTATAGAAGAAGCAACCTGGGAACTGGAATCCGACATGAGGAAGAAGTATCCTCACCTCGTCAACTAATTAGGTAATCTCGAGGACGAGATTTATTTTAAGGAGGGTAGAATGTAATGCCCTAGAATTTTTCTATACTTTATTTTGAACTTATAGAAATTTTATTAGATTTATTTGGAGTCATTATTGATTTTCTAGAATTTATTTATTATTTATAGAAATTAAGGAAAACTATTTCTAAGTATTCCGGATTATTCAACTAGGTTTTCGTCGTTGCAAAAATAGTTTGAGGCCTTAAAATTGAAGTACTCGATAAGACGAACTCAATGGTACTAAGATTATAATTATCCAAGGACCGGATTATTTATGGAGAATTTCGGAAGTTAGATTGTAATTTTGAGGAATGAGAAAAATTGAAGAAAATAGGTAAACAAACACTTTCGAGGACATTTTCAATTGTTTGGAGAAAATGTGTAAATCGTTGAAGAAACTAAAAATATGAGAAGATAGTATAGAATGCCACGAACGACATCTTATTCTTAGATTACACAGACGACTATTAGATAATTTCTAGTAAATTTCGAAAGAAATTAGAGAAAAGACAAAATTTAAATAGAAAATAAAATAGAAAACAGGGATCGCGATCACCACCGTTGATCGATCTTGATCTAACGGTGGAGTAGCCACCAAGCAATTTGAGTGATGACCAAGTAAAGGATCAGCCACTTGTCATGGCCAAGGATATATCCCTGGACACGTGTCATCGTCTCACGTTGAGACCTTTTTCTTTAATTACTCACTACACTCACTTGTTTACTCTTTGTACCCACCTAGAATTGCTAAGTGTACCCACCTTGAAGCCTATAAATAGGAAGCTATTTCTCATTTCTAAATCACACCACCACCTTAAGAGCTTCTCTCTCTAAAGATTTTCTCTCTATCTCTCTATAAAATTCGTCCATTTCTCTCTCCTGAAACTTCCCAACTTGTTTCCATCATAATTTCTTCATCCGACGTTCGATTCGAGATCCGTTTTTGACCACGCGATCATGACGCTGAGCCCGACCTTTCTAGATGATTTCTAGGTTGATACTCTACAGAAATTAGGCTTTCATTTTCAAAGGCTAAGGTAAGGCCCTAAACCTAGTCAAAGTTTTGCTGAAATGTTGTTAGAATTTTCTCATGTTAATTAAATTCTTGTTATGTTTAAATTAGAAAACCAAAGTAGTACCAAGGTTTTGCCCGTGGGAAGTCTTCAACCAGGTAACCCAACAACCTAACTTATTTAAATTACTAATTATTTAACTTTTAGTTATAGTCGAAATGTTGTCCGACTTTTGTTAATTAATCAACCTAATAATGGATTGAGGAAGATATATTAATGCCAAACGATGTGCTGTTTAGGCAAGTCCATGAGCAAACAGGCGTTGGACATTGGGCTTGATATCCCCCAGTCTCCCATGTACTTATTTGGGCACATCGTAGGGCATTAACTTATCAACTTTCAAGACTTTATTAAAATGAACTTGAGTAGAAACAAAATAGGAGTTCAGGAATTGAGCCGTTACTCGGTTCCTGAACAAAAGATTCTGACATGACTGTCTGCCTCGGGGTGCGGGGTCATGTTAGATCAAAAACCCAACAAATACAGAGATTGGTCTTAGTAGACTAGTTTCTGGAATTTTCTGGGAACATGACTGAAAGGAAAGGTCATTCTGTCAAAAATTACTTTTGACTGAATTATTGTCGGACTTGGACTTTCCAGTTACCCAGAGAAGAAGTCAGGACTTTGGTGCTGTTGGACCGCATCATCAGGTTAAGCTTGGCTCTAGGTAGGGGGAATCCTTACACCCTGTCTATGAGACTTTTATTGTGTGTATGTATGATAATAAATATTGTTGAGTTCAAAAATCCATTGTTTTTGCTTGTCATATCGTATGGATTTTCGTGTGTTAACTGATTGATGATATGAGAGTAAAGGATTGTATTTTTATAACCTTGGGTTCGATTCCTTAAACTTCTGAAAGGGATTTGTACGGACGAGCTAGTCGAATGTCTAATAGGGAGGCTAGCTTATGAGGTACTAATCAGAGATGACTACTCTCGCTACGGTACCAAACCTTTGCTTGGTAAGCGTAGTTGTTCATTAATGTGTTCGATCATCAGGTAAGTTTCAATTATTGAGTACTCACAAAATGTTTGCAAAAGACTGTATGTTCATACTCAAAGATTGTGGAAATTCAACTATCATTATTGTTGCTAGTTTTTTTGTGGTAAATCTTTTCAATTGTTTTTCTCTTATGGCCATATATCTATATGTTTATTTTAACCTACTATTTTCAAACCTAGCCAAGGTCCCCCGAGGGGAAGCTATGAACGTATGTGATGCTTACCCCCTACCTTGTTTTTTGCAGCTGTTCCTGGGTTTGACGATCTCGATTGATCAGTTTGGGCGTGGCACTCCTGAATCTTGGTCAGCTTCCGCAAGGTCTCTAGGTCTTTTACCATGTTCTTTTGCTACTACCATTGGAACCTTGCTCTCTTTTATGTTGTTGTCATTTTTTTCTTTCCGTTAAAGTTGTAATGTATTTCAAACATCTGTAGTGTATCGGTTGAGGTCTTTTGTAAAATTTCGTTTAAGGGCTTTTGTGAACTCGTCACCCTAACGGGTTGGCTTTTTAATATAAACTAGTTTGAAGGGTGTTTAATTATATCAAATCCTGTGTGCAATTTAACTCTAATCCAACCCGTATTATATCAAACAAAGGGCTGAACTTGTTTTAAGAAATCTTGGGATTATAACTCTCGAGATACGAGTATTATATTCTCTGAAATTTTTAAGACGAGTGCCGCTGTGGCAATCCCAGATTGGGACGTTACAATTATGATCTTTCCTTTAGTCACAAGTTGCTAGTTTCGAGTCCTAGGTGGACTAAATTCTACTCTTTAGAATTTACTTAAGGGTTTACAAGTTTCAAGTTTTATTTTAAAGTCAAACTACTTGACTATTTGCTTTAACTAAAAGCAAATCCTCAAATTAAATTAGATTAAACCAACTTAATCTGTGCAATAGAAACTTACTAATCCTAGCATGTATTTACCTTCAATTAAAAAATTAAGTCTCCAAAAATAAAGTTTGGCATGCTTAATTAATAAATAAATCTTACTTAATTAATCTAAGCATGCATCCTAAAATTAAAGCCTAAAAATAAATAAATAAAGCAGAAATATTAAAATAGTTACCCGGTTGTAGACCTCCAAAGCTAGACTCCACTCCTAGGGTCTTCTCCTTACACTCCCAAAACTTTAAACTATGAGAAGTTTCTTCCCTTTTGGTATGTCCATTTTTAAAGAGACTCCCAAAGATTCAAGGAGTGAGTAACTCTAACTTCACTTAGTGTTGCAAGTGAAAATAAGGGACAATGGTCTTTATTTATAGGTATTAGAGAGTTGGAAGAAGTTGCAAAATGTCCAATGTGAGACAAATTGCACTAAAAATGCACAAATTAGGCTTAAAATTCGAACTGGGTCAAGAGAAAACCCATGGGTCGCACAAACTGTGAGACGAAATGGGCGGGCCAACCCGAATGGCAAACACGCAGGTCATTTTGGCCCGAGCGATGACAACCAGGAGGTGGTCTTGGAAGCAGCCATCCTTTGAAGAAAGCGTAATAGCTCACTGCCCGGATGAACAGTGATTGGTTCCTTAAAGGAACCCACGGTCCAGATCTCCCCGGCTTAATGATCTCGGACGGTCGAGATTAAACACCAGAGATGGATCGGGAGTGTCGCGCTCCACTGCGAGCTCGTGAGCTTGCATGTCCTCTGCTTCGTCAACTCTCGGTCAGCTGGTCTGGGCCAATCGCAACGCGCCGCGTGGCGTACTGTTCGCCCAGTCAGCGTTTCTTTTTATTTTCTTTCTTTCTCATATTTTTTTATTTTCTCTAAACTTCGTAAATTCACCAAAAATAGTACAGAACTCCAAAAAATTATCCGAAAATTCTTACAGACTTGTAGTAATTAATCCTAATTTTCTGTAGCCTCAAACAAATAAATTGTTCTCCAGAAAAATTATGGAAAATTCAACTCCAATAAATTTATCTCTCAAAAACTAATTCCAACTTGATAATTATCAAAATCACACTTAAGGGTACTAGAACTCAACTCTAAACCTCTAATGGTACAAGTTAGTTACCCAAAAGACAAAAGAAATTTCATTTTCTCTAAGAAATCTTAAGTTTCTAAGTACAAAAGACATTCGAAAACACGTGTCAACACACGATAGGATTAGAAAAATCCAGGGTGTTACATCGTATACCTAGCCAACTCAGTTAGGTAGTATCGAACTGCGTACAACACACATAAAATGCAAAATGTTCACTTGAGTTAAAAATTTCCCCAACATTATGTATTTGACTTATCGATAACTTATACATTGCGTGTGGATAAGTTATTCACAAACATAACACAAATTAGGTTGTTAACTTACATCAATAAAACCTGAGTATGCATGCACTAGATTCCACACAAACATAATTGTATAAGGCCTCTATGTGAAGTGTAAGGTGTCATTTTTTTCGTGTGGTGTCTAGTGCCTACGTAGTGAGGGATGATAGGTACAAGTTACCTAAGGATAGGTACAAATCAGGTTGTTAACTTATATCAATCATGACTTGAGTATAAATGCATGCACTAGATTTCACACGAACAGAATTGTATAAGGCCCTCTATGTGAAGTGTGAGGTGTCATTTTGTTCGTATGGTATCTAGTAGTGAGGGATAATAGGTACAAATTATATAGGAGTAGGATAATCCCTTGATCACGGGAAATTTGGTGACAAATAATCCTTTTTAATACCAATTTTAATTTGTTGACTCTCATCTTCAAAACTAATCTTTGTGGACTCTTTGGACACTTTTTGGACAAAATTACCCCTAATATATATTCTCCTCTTTTTTCTCTCCCACCCACTTCCTCTATCTGGTATATACCATCCACTTCTTCTTCTTCTCCAATATTTTGGTTGACAGAGTGTCAAGACCAGACTAATAGTTGACATAAAGGGTGTTTTGGTCCAAAAAGTGTCCAAAGAGTAAAAAAAGATTAGTTTTGGATGTTAGAGTAAAAAAAGTAAGGTTGGTATTACAAAGGGTTATTTCACAAAATCCAGCCGTTTTTTCACCCAAGCACATATTCTCATCGGTGCTTGTCTTGTATGTTGCGGGTTAAAGCATGTAATGTCTCATATACATTTCGAACGGTACATAACTTATACAAAAAATATAGATAAGTTATGGCTAAAATCTGTATACAGTAGACATTAGACATAGTATATGTAAGTTATGTATACCAGTTAATGTGTAAGTTTGAAAAAATTAAGAAGTCATATAATATAAATGAATTAAGGAAAATTTAGAATTAATAAATCAAAATAAAGCTGTCCTTTTTGCATTTTGTGCTATGTCTGTAGTGTCGTATACCTAGCCAACTCAGTTAGGTACTACCAGACACTGTACAACACACACTAAATGCAGAATATTCACTTGAGTTAAAAATCTCCCAAGCATTATGTATTTGACTTGTGGATAACTTATACATTACGTGTTTATAAGTTATTCACAAACATAACACAAATATATTAGGTTGTTAACTTATATCAATCAAACTTGAGTATGCATGCTCTAGATTCCACACGAACAAAATTGTATAAGGCCTCTAAGTTAAGTTTGAGGTGTCATTTTGTTTGTGTGGTGTCTAGTGCATGCGTAGTGAGGGATAATAGGTACAAGTTACATAGGCATAGAATTTAGGGTTTAGTAGAAGTAGGACAATTTGTCAAGCCAAGCTATCAGCAACCCAAGCACATATTCTCACCAGCTCGATCACACTGGACATAATATGTGCTTGGAGTTAGAGAGAGATTGATAAATCACTACAAGAAAAATTACATTTAGTGACGATTTTTTGGGCGACCGACTTAAATTTCGTCGCCTATAGGTGTAATTAGCGACCAAATATATTATCTCGTCTTCTATGACTTGATGTTTGAAAAACTAATATGTAAACTCATTGGCGATGAAAAGAATATAATTTGGTGACCGAATATTTTGTCGCCTATAGATTATTGGGTGACGACATACATATTTCATCGCCAATTCCTTGGCGTGTCTACGCGCACAATGACTAAACCTTAAGGCTACCAAATTGTTGGTCGCCTTTTCTATTCGTGTTGGTCGCGCAAGATTAAGTCGCCAAATTTTGCTCCCAAAATTTTTTGCCCCCATTTTTTCCCCTTTTCCATTTTTTTAATGATTTTTTCAAATTTCCCAAAAAGAAAGTTGTCATTTGGTCGGAAGACTCTGAACCACTCTAGCTATTCTTCCTTCTCACATCGTGACTTAGTAATCTCTCTTTCACTCTCTCTCTTGCTCGATCACTCCGGCCCAGTTCGACGGCGGCGCTTGATTCCCGGCAACTTTTTCCAATCTACAAGCCCCTTAACCTTGAGGTATTTATTTCCATGACCAAATCTTCTCTATTTGATTCTCTATTCCCATCATTTTTAATGGGTAATCTCTATTTTGCAACCAAAAATATCAGTTTTTGAATTTCAGGATAAATCATCAATACTTTATTCTGTTTCTCATCGTTCATTATTCATTTATATAGTAGAAAGCTCCTCTCTTTTCATTTTATAGCCAATCATTTCTAATGAGTAATCTTAGTTTTGTCCTAACCAGGTTCTTTATTCATTTATACCATAAAACTTTTCCTCTTGGTTATTTCTTCAATCAATTTATTTCATTGGTAATCACAACTTCTATTCTTTTGATCGATTTGTTATTTACTTTTGTTCTCAATTTGTGGGGTTGGAAGCAGGACCGTGATTGTAGAGAAAGTGAGTTCCGAGCGTATTTGTTAGCCAGGAATCACACGATATTGGATTGTTGGTTGGCTGAGAGGTCTTCCACTATTTGTCTTCAGGTTTGCAGTTCCTAAACCTTTTAATGGATTCAGATGGGAGTCTTTACACAATTTTTTATGGCCTAATGCTAATAAGCAATTTATTTAAGCTACCAAGAACATATCTAACCATACTGCAAAAGATATTTATTTTTAGTTTGAGAGAGTTGCTACTCTCAAGATGTATTCTTGGGAGATTGAGAGGTCATATGCAGCACAAATAGAATTCTATATGTCTGCAGGTCGATCTATGACTAATAGCCTTCCCTTTTTTTTTTGTTCTAACAAGTCTATCATGAACAGGGTAGAGTGCATTCTTTCAATTAGTAATTGAGAGAGTGAGACAGTTTTTTAAAGTAGTTGATTGTCATTAGAGCTCTATGTAGGCTGTTTAATCACTTTGGGAATCAAGCATGGGTTGTGAAGTCAGATTGAATTAATTCTTGGACCTTGCTGGGAGTTGACTGCCTCTCGAGTTTTTGTGACTGGGGCCATGTTGGAGGGATCTGCAAGAAATACATGTCCTCTATTAATGAAAAAGTAATTGATGGGATAAAATGGAAAGGTTAAAGACTCAAGGCTTCCCCTTGTAAGTAACCAAACAAAGAGTAGTAGTAGACATTGCTTCAAAAACTAAAATCGAGCTAGAAACTTTCCAGACACTGTTAAAAAGCATTTACTGCAGTTCTAATACATGCTTTAATGCAGTATGATATAGAATGCTTTAATGCGTAATTCTAGTATGATATAACACTTTACATGCAGTCCAAAAAGATATAGCACCTTACATAAACAAATTTTGGAAGAAAATGTGTATACCCTTTTCAAGTGATTACAATTGGGATCCAAAAGATAGATCTTTGTTTAGTTTAGCTTTTAAGCCAGTGCTCTGACGCAATTGTTTAACATCCCACACTGCTTTTTCCTGCATAAGATATTCCTTTCTTTAAGCATAACATAGGGTTTGACCAAGCAAAAAGTAAAAATAAAAGAAACAAAAAGAAAGCATTACAAAGTTTCAACTTGCACTAATTTATGCAACAAGTTTTTCGTGGAAATAATCAGGTCATTCTACATAGCATATTGCCCCATCACCAGTGTGCTGTTTGCACATGTCTTATGCCACTTGTGCTGTTAGGAAAACCCCAAGAAGAAGCAACCCCCTCTGTAATAACTAAATAGATCAAAGAAAAACTTCCACAAGCCTGGGATAACCTATACTCTAATGAACTTGGGCAACTTTTGTAAATAATCCTCCAATCAGCTCCAATCATTAGATTCATGAACACTATTGTGTATTTTACACCTTTTCAAATTACCCCAGCACCCAAGTAAGGCATTTACCAAGTTGCATCAAACTTCGTGCAAATACTGACTGAAAATTACTAGTCAACAATAAAGTATAGTCATAAGAAACTAACCTTATTAGATCTCATTTGCGGCTGCTTATCTTTAGCCTCCTGTCCATTTTTCTTCTCTTCTAGCCTCTGATGGAACTGACATAGCAAAGGAAGTAAAGGAAAACTAAATAAGAAAAGCCATAAATATTTAATGAATTAATGAGCATGGCCCCTTACCTAAATAGAACCTTGGCCCCCACATGATTGATCAATAACTCATCTAAATACAATACTACTAATTGTTTTTGTTTGCAGGAATTAGTATCTGCAGAGGAATTAGTCCTATTACCAAATATGTGGTTTTACAATCTTAGAGTCCAAGAATTAATTCAATCTGACTTCACAACCCATGCCTGGTTCTCAAAGTGATTAAACAGCCTACATAGAGCTCTAATGACAATCAACTACTTTAAAGAATTGTCTCACTCTCTCAATTACTAATTGAAAGAATGCACTCTACCCTATTTAATCCATGTTGGTGTTGCATTGGGTGTGTTGGTGTGCTTTGTTTTGGCAAGAGAGTAGATAGTCTTGTGTTTCACACAAAAATCCTTTTTTCTGATTTTTGTAGTCACTGACCCCGTGACACTCCCTTTGAAAACTGTATTTTTTGGTGAGGTATCTTGATCTGGTTTTTAGTGAGCATAAACTAGATATTCCAATGGTCATTTTAAGACTAAGATCACCTTAATCTGAACTTGGATGCATTTTTTGTGTATTTTCTAAGCCAGCCTTGAGAATCTGAAAGTTTGACAGCAGAACCCTTCTTGCATGTCTATGTTTTCCACTTGTCCTTGTGTTCCTCATGACTTAACCTTAGTTGATAAGTTGTACTCAACAAATGAATATCAGGTATTTTAATTAATTATACTGATCTTTTGATTGATTTTTCTTTTTACTACTTATTGTTAATCTATAACTTTGATGTGTTTTCCTCATGTAGAAACGTGATAGGATCAATGGAGAAAATCGAAGTAAGCTGCCACATAACCACCATGGTGGCTCACGACCTTTCCAAAAGCATATGGAAGCCAAAATATTGGTACCAACTACCAAGAGTATATATATATATATATATATTTAGTTGCATGTTTAAGTTTTTGGTATTTTAAGTATCTATTCAGTATATTTTTCATTTGTTGGCAAACTTAGGAGGGTCAACAAATTACATATATTGAGAACTGAAGCCATATGTATAAGAGAAAATTGGGCAACTGGAGCGACGAGAAAGCTAAGGAAAAACATGTAAGGGATTAATTACACAAATCTGCTAGGCATATGACTAAATCCTTGTGTTTGGAGTAGTTTGTTTTTAATAATGATAGGGTCAGCTAATGATTGCAGCTTAATTGAAAGTCTTTTATGATTACCAATCTGAATGTGTCTTAACCTTAATTGCAGCTTAAATTAAGTCATGAAATGTCTCTTAATCTTAATTATATGGAGTAATTTTTAATGAACTATAACACACAATAAGCATGCCACATAATTTACATAAACAATAGATAGGAGATTGGCCATTTTTATAATTTCATCATGGGAGACCACAATTCGTTTCTGTGCTTTGGCTTTGGGTTTGGCTTATCTGATTACTTGCAGCCCATTTTGCCACCAATAGAAGAACTCTGCAGCTAATTGTATATATATGTGTTTTGATTTATGAGAGATAAAGAGACAGGGAGGGAGCTAAATTAAGGTAGGCTGTGATGGGGTTGTACATGAAAGAACAATGAATAGCTGACCTCTAAAGCCTATGGTACTTAAAGCAATGATTAGTTGAAGTCTGCTCCACAAAAGAATTTAAAAACCATGAACGTACCTTTTTATTCTTTTTTGTTTCAAGCAAGTATATTATAACTTGTATAAATATTTTATGCTTGTTTGTATTTTCTATTCCATCATGAGGTAAGATAAAGTACCCAATTGCAAACATAACCAAACCCATATGTAATTGACTTCAAAGGTTTTAACTTGGGGAAAAGAGGTAGTCTACATTGTACCCATATGGGATTCATAGTAGGCTCTATTGATGAATTGGTTGACACCACCTCTGCTTGAAGCTCAATTTATAAATTAATTACTCTATAAATAAATCAATGTTAACATGACCCTAAAATTGTAGAGACGTGTATATTTCATGGGGGCACAACTAGTTGATAAAAGTCTAATGGTCTAGCAACTTCTAGTTCTTATGAAGAGCCAACCACCATCTTTCACATGGTTTGTTTATGTCATTGTCAAGAGAAGCATGTATTATGCATGGCTTAAGTTTGATATATACTGCCATTGAATTTTGACTTATTTTGAAGGAGTCTTGGTGACTGGTTGCAAATTGTAGTTGTAAGTTGTGCTTCGATATGTGCAGACCCCTAGCTTTGATCTCTTTTTCTTGGTCTTAATTATTGAATGCAGTTCATCAATGAGATCTCTGGTTAATTTTGTTGTTTGGTCTGGAATTCTTCTCTGGTTAATCTCTGCTCAAGCTCTCCTGTTCAAAAAGTCTTTGTCTATCTGCATAAATTATTCATTCAGTTGGCCCCTAAATCGTTTTTCTTCTTTTTTAATATAGTTTGTTATACCTATTCACATTGAACAATCAGCTGAGCTTGTCAGATGGTTACCGGGAGTGAAGAATTGCAATACTTTTTGTGGTGTTTTGCAGTAATTGAAATACGTTGTGATGAATTTTTGTGGTCTTTTTATGGCTCTTTAGAATTGTTTCTTTGTTTGTGTTAATGCAACTATCAAATATGTGTGTGTGTGTACTGCAGCAAAGAATTTTCCTTTTCTTTTTTAGAGGGATTGCATTCTGAGAAAAACAGTGTACTAATTGAGCATGTTGATGTTGTTGGATATGCTTTTGAATAGCCCTTCGCAGCAATAATAAGGCTTTTTCTATTTTGTAATTACTACTTCCAACCTTGAAATCCCTAAGTTTTGGTCACTTAAATATTCAATAGTAACCTTGGGATTATTCAGATAAGGACACTACTACAAAATCACTTATTCCTGGCGGAACTAAATCGCCAGGAATAACAATTTGCTGGCGGACAAATAGCCAAATCCGCCAGGATTATACAACAGTGGCGGATAGGGTCTCCGTCAGAATTAAAACCGCAGGAGAACACTTTTCCTGGCGGACAGATGTCCAAATCCGCCAGGAATACCATTTCACGCTGACAAGGCATTCAACTTTTTGTGGCGGATATATCCGCCGGCATTAATTAATTCGTGGCGGATATATCCGCCGACATTGATAATATATCCGCCGGCATTGATAATAAAATATATTAGAAAAATTCTTTCCTGGCGGATACAACTGCCAGGATTATTGAATATAAATAAAAATAAATAAATAAAATTATATTTGAAATAATTAATATAAAACATTTCAAATAATAATTATATACTAATAAAGATAAAATCCTTCAACTAACAATACATGTCATTAATATCTTGAGTAATTGATTACTGAGTAGTGAGTGGATTTTCTTTTGCTTGCAAAATTTATGGGTTTTATGGTTTTTATATAACTTTTGAAATTTTGAATTATTATGAGTACTTATGTCATATTAAAAATTTTTGTTATAAATGTTTTAAGTTTTAGAGCTTAAGGCTATCAAATGTTTAAACAAATTATTTAAATGTCGTTTAAGTACCCACCGATTATTAAGCTAAGTAGGTCTTTGGGACCCATCACAGTACACACATAGGCTTTGGGCCGTGTGCCGGGATGCCTCGCCCTTTGGGGGTAGTCTACATGCACGTATGAGACTTTGGCTTGTTGTACGACGGTGAATCGACGGTACAAGGGCCACCATAAGTCCACTTGTATGACGGCGTTGCGACGATGTAGGTGGAAGGTTATGTAGACGGTCTGCTTGGTGCGACGGTTTTGTAACGGTAGCAATGTGAAGCCCGTCAATTGGGTGCTTATATGGCCAACGTTTTTACTAAAAACTTTATTTTATAAGAATATTTTAGCTAGAAATTTTATAAGATATGGCATGTTCAAAAGAAATTTCAAAGTTAAAGTTGTTATATAGAACCTTTCTATTGGAATTTTGTTGATGATGTAAGGTTTTTTTGTTAAGTTGTGAAAGAGTTCATCACAAAGAATAATTGATATATATTTCTTTCTTTTGATCATATGGGAAAGGTTTCAAAACGTATTTTAAAACTGGGGGATTTCAAAGAGTGACGTGATGTCTTAGAGAAGATTTGATTTTAAAGGAATTTGAAAGAAGGAATAACTTAATGTTTTGTTTTTATATTTTGTCCACTCACTGAGAATTATCTCACGTTTTCTTTATTGTGTTTATAACGTTTCCTCCCAGGTATTATAGATCGCTGAGGTTGGGCCGCACCACATCGAGGTAGGACTTTTAGCTCTTCGGCGTCATTTCCCTTAAGTTGCGGAATTAACTTTTGTATTGTAAATGAAGTTTAGATATGCTCCGATTAGATTTGTATTACTTGTTGTTGGGTCTGAGACCCCTTTTTGGTTGTGGTAGAGGTGGTTGAAGTTTTTAGAAGTGTTTTTACAGGTTTATAATTTTTGGGTTAGTCCATTTTTAGGGGAGGTTTTGCTGAATTTTCGATAGAATTTTCCTTGATTTTGGATCCCACAAGACCCTTCCGGTTTTAGAGTGAAATCCGGAGGCGGTTCTGTCAATGGTACCATTGTATCTAAGTGCACAACCCAAGGACGATGCAGACTCTAACAACGTTGATCATCCACAGCTTGCCATCATGAGCAGCCAGTGTAGCAATGTGGTGAACCAGACATCTGTTCCATAGGTTTCCTATAAACTTTTATGTCTGTTGCTATTGACTTGGCAGGGGCTGCAGACCTTGCTTACAGTGAACAATTTCCTGTAGGCAACCTGGATTCCACAGAAATCATGTATGGTGATGTTGACTACACGGATAATGAAGAAAGTAAACCTACTCCCACATCTGGATGCAAATCATAGTTAATATATGTCACACCCCAAAGTGGGGCCTGTCATTTTGAGCATGTGGCAGCGCTACATTAGTCACCAATCTTGATATTAAAACCATCCCAAAGCCAATGATTAATGTTAGGCTTAATTAACACTAAATTTTAAAGAAAATATCAGAGTAAAATTTTTTCTTTTAAATAAACAAATACAACCAGCAGAAGTTTGCATAAGTGGTGAGCTTGTGAGTTTAAAATAAATTTATGAAATAGATACATAGACCCTTGCTTTAAAATTCAATGAATGAAGCAACATAATAAAAGTAAATTCATTAAACCTTTCTTAAATGGAAAACCAGTTATAAATTCATCAATGAAGTGAGTAATGAGCTATTCTAATCCTTAGAGTATCAAGTCAACAGATTTCTCAAACTAAAAGATAAAATAAAGGTGAAAATAGGAAAGGGGTTGTTACACACTCATACGTGCTAGGATCCTCTTCACTTGAGAAATGTGATGTTGATAGTGTTGGAACTTCTACACTTGGAGACCTATCTCTCCAGCTACTCCTTCCTCTTTCAGAACTTGTAAGATCCACCAAGCTAATCATAATTAATCTTAGGGTTTCCTGCACTTAGTAAACTGTGTAGGGGTGAGCATCACCAAAACAGATGATCACACACTCAACTAATCCAAATCATTTCCAAACATTTCAAAGTAATTTCAGCTATGAAAGTAAGGCTTTAATAAACATTTTTGCCAAGCTGGCCAGAATCACAAGCATAACATTTACAAGTCATCCAAACTATAATAACATGTTCAAACCAAAGTATAATAGGTGAAACTTATAACAAGAATGCATATTAACTTTGGTTGAGGTTCTTAGAACAAAATATTGATATAAATCAACCAAAGAGATCATCTATTGGCCTCGGGTTGTACTAACAGTTGGCATATTTCAACAAGTATCACAATCAACCATGAATTAATTCATGAAATGCAAATGCATGTTTAAAAATAAAACACAATGCAATGTGTACCTTTTCTCCATGACAAAGCAAACCTGTCAAGATTCAAATATAGTGGACTCGTCCCTAATTTGTAATTTTTATTAGCCATATCCCCTTATCCTACTAATAATTAAGTAGTTCTAGATAGTAAGATGTCCTTAATTGAAAGTAGATAATCCTACTATTTTCCATCTAACATATTCTTAAAACACATAACTAATTCTAGATAAAACTTGTATGCATACTTTAGGGGATTGATAACTGTGAATGTCTGACAAAACCGCCCCCGGATTTTACCCTGAAACCTGGAGTGGTCCTGTGAGATCCAATACCAAGGAAAATTCTACCAAAAATTTGGCATAATCTCTCCTGAAATTAGACTAACTCATACTTATAAAACCTATATAAAACGTACACTTCTATAACCAACAGCCACCTCTACCACATCCAAAAGGGTCTCAGACCCACCAAAATACAATCTAGTCAGAGGGTCCAAGTATGGTTATCAGAGCCACTATTACAATTAATTCCTTACGATGAATTATAAATTTAACATAACAAAGGTGGACATGTCGCCTACAATGTCTAAAATAAGGAATGAAAATTTTGCCTCGACGTGTAAGGCTCTACCTCCACCACCGCTACTACATGAGGGAAAAGATTAACAAACAGAGAAAACGTGAGATAAACTTAGTGAGTGGACAAGTTATGAAAACGAAGCATATAAAATTTATTTATCTTTTCACAAGGCTTAAATTTATTTAACTCTAAGACCTCACCTCGCTCTTTGAATTCCCCCAGTTTTAAAACCAATTTACAAACCTTTCCAAAAACATCATGAAGCCTTCAAACGCATAGATCTAAATAACTCATGCACACACACTACAAGAAAAAAGGGTTTGGGAGAGGAACGGAATTCGTCGCCCAAACTTTTGGGCGACGAAATTGGTTCGTCGAGCAATTATTCGCCCAAAATGTGTCGCCCAAGAGTTTGGGCGACGAACCCATAAATTTCGTCGCCCAAAGACACCTGGGGCGACGAATTTTTTTTGTCTCCCAAAACATAAAATTCGTCGCCCAAAGAATGTTTAGGCGACGGAAAAATTTCGTCGCCCAAACCATCTTTGGGCGACGAACACACATATTCGTCGCCCAAACCCTCTTTGGGCGACGAAATTATCCGTCGCCTAAACAAGATTTGGGAGAGGAATAGTTAATTTCCTCGCTGGAACGTGCTTTGGGCGACGGACAGATTTCGTCGCCCAAAGAATGTTTGGGCGACGAATAAGGGTGTTCGTCGCCCAAAAAGTGTTTAGGCGACGAACAAATGTCGTCACCCAAACCATCTTTGGGCGACGAATAATGGTGTTCGTCACCCAAAGATGTTTTGGGCGACGAAATTTGTTCGTCGCCTAAACACTTTTTGGGCGACGAACACCCTTATTCGTCGCCCAAACATGCTTTGGGCGACGAAATTTGTCCGTCGCCCAAACGTATTTTATTTAAAAAAAAAAATTTTATTTAAATTATATATATGAATTTAATATTAAAAAAAAATTATTTATCCAAAAATTATATAAAACAAAATATCCATACAAAGTAGAAACAATTTAATTAATACATACATACAAAAACTAATGGCCCCCTAGGTCAGTAGCATCATCGACACCGGTGGAGGAGTCTGGCATGCACTGGTCAATGTTGGGCGGCAGCACAAACCCAGGTACAATCCTGGCCAACTGGCCAAACATCTGCTGCATCTGCTGCACCTTACTCGTCTGCTCCGCATATGCCGCTCTCGATTCTTCTAGCTGACCCTTCAACAACTGCACTTCAGTGGTCAGGTTGACTATATCTGCAGATGGCTGAGATGAAGACCCGGGGCTGAGATCACGAAACCGACCCGCTCCCATTCCGCGTATCTCCCTACCACGCCTAACACCCAGTGTCTCCGTCATAATACGAAGACCGGCATCGGGATCGGGGACTGAGATCGTCTCCAACGGAGTGTCCGGAGGGTACTGGCTGGCCACCTCCTCCAAATAACTCGCCTTCTTGGCGAGCATCTCAGCCTTCAAAATATTATACACAAGTTAGGAATTAAGAAATCAAATACAAAAATTTAAATTTGTGAAATAAAACTAAAATATAAAAAACTAACGTGCTTCGCCTTGCCCTTGTCGTTGCCGGGTCGGGCATAAACATCTCCGTAGTTGTCGACCTCCGGAAATTGCGAACCAGCCTGAAAAAGAATGTAATGTTGACAAAAACTCAAACAATACTAAGGAATATATATATATATTAAATTAAATAATAGCGCACCTGACGATATGACTCCACCTGGTATGAGAAGGGCATGGAACCACCATGATGATCAATCCTTGCGGGCGCTTTCCGGTTCTGAAGATTGGCATTCGACTTCCTCTGTTAAATATGAAGCAAATTGGAAATGCACATATTAGTGTATACACAATAAAGGAATAACATAAGAAAAAATAATTTTGAAGTCCTAAAATGATATAACATACCAAAAATTCCGGACTCTGAAAATGAGTGCACAACCACTGCCACTGATCAAGCCGAGCTGCCATCTCCGGAGGAGGGCTGACCAATGCCTCATCTGCCGATCCAAACATGTTATATTCTTTGTGCAGCTCGTGCTTCCATTGTGCGTACACTTTTCTCAATAACTTCTCCATATACCTAGCTACATCCGGATCCTCCATCCGAATGTCATAGTTTACCTGAAAAAAATGCAATTATCAAATTGTTAGGAATGATCAAATTAATTATTTTATATTAATCGAAATATACTCACAGAAATGGAGCCCATAATGCTCCTCTTGATGGCGTCATCAACCTTTTCCCAACTGGGGAAAAGCATGGGGCATTCACCACGGATAATCGATCCGACAAAGGAAGCGAATGTACTATGGACCTCCTTGCTCGGTCGTAGGTGACCTTGCTCAATAACGATTCGAATCCTCTCGTTCGTCGTGCGAGTGATTCGCGACACCTTCAACCCTCTACTTATCCCCCTCGTGGTTTTGGTACCTAGAAAAGCAAATATAACATATTAATTTCACAGTAATCTTATAACATTTAAATAAAATTAAACATAAATACAAGTGA
Source organism: Dryas octopetala (assembly GCF_963921425.1). Classification (NCBI taxonomy): domain Eukaryota; kingdom Viridiplantae; phylum Streptophyta; class Magnoliopsida; order Rosales; family Rosaceae; genus Dryas; species Dryas octopetala. The sequence goes on from NC_141370.1 coordinate 458,567, forward strand.
TGTGAAAACATTTAACACAAGTGATGTGAAAACATTTTTCTTACTCTCTGATGATGAGGCAGTACGAGTGGATGATGCAACATTATCATATGCACCATAACGGTGACCCCGTCGGGCCCTCCATGCCGACTGAATCCCAGACCCAGTACTAGATGAGAGATCTGGGGATATCGCCGGGGTCGAGTCGCTCTGGGCTATGAGGTCGGGCTGGGCTGCAGGGGCGGGCTGGGCTGCAGGGGCAGACATAGATGCTAAAGTGGACCTCCGAGATCCACCCCTGTTCGAGATCAAACTCATCTGCACAATTCAATAAATATTTATGTTAGTAAAAAAGAAAACTAAAGTAATAACTTACTAATCTGAATCATCATTATCACTTACTAATATGAATCACCATTATCAATTACTAATCTGAATCACCACTAGAAATACTCATTTCATCATCATCATCATCATCGATACCATCAACATCATCATCTTCATATTCATCTTCATCTTCATCTTCATCTTCATCTTCATCATCTTCATCATCATCATCATCATCATCATCATCGATGAAATCATTAACATCAATTCGGGGAAGTGGCCCAAGATCAATTGATAAGGCATCGATCTCAATTGGAGGAACGTCATGTATCTCGACTTGTTGTATGATAACATCATTGTTGTATGGATTAGGTATGGTCGAAGATGAATCCTCTTGATAGGCCACGTCATCCTGATTTTCTTTTTCTGGAATATCCCATATATTTCGATTCTGAATCATCTGAGCTACTTTCCAACCCACACCCGCCTTAGGGTCATCCAGATAACATACTGGTTTTGCCATTGTGGCAAGAATAAATGGATCATTCTCATACCATCGAGTGTTTGTATTCACAGATATTAAGTCGTAATCGAGTTTAATACTGTTGTTCCTATTCGGGTCTGTATTAAACCAATCACACTTAAATAACACAACTTGAAAGCGATGCGAGTACAAGACTTGATGTACACTCGTCAGCTTGCCGTAGAAATCAACCGTGCCAGTGTCCAAGTTCTCTACACAAACCCCGCTATTTTGAGTGCTCAAGATGGCATCTCGTTCTACAGTTAAAAACTTGACTCCATTCACATTACATCCGGAAAACGTTTCAACCCATTGAATACCACTCGCCAAACTTATTAACTCCTTGTATAACGGCGAATTATCATCAGTAAGCTTTTCCATCTGTTAAAAGACAATGGAATTAATATATTACAAAAAATTTACAAACACATGAACGAACTGATCATTATTGTCAGTAATCACTTACATGTTCCTTAAACCATTTAGGAAACAATTCCCGATGCTTTTTCTGTACACGTTCCATGTCCCATCTTGGATAGTCACGCTTCATTAGTTCCTCATGCTCAATGCGTAAAGAGTCAACTTCTTCGCAATTGTTAAGTATGAACCAATGAGCCACCTCCATATCGTGTTTCGAGAATTCAACAGCTGATTTAGGGGCTTCGCCAAATGGTCGTGTAATTTGAGAAAAGACAGAAAGTGTCTCATTTTTTTCACCGCCGTCGTCGTTGCGTTGGGGGCGATTGAATGACGTCTCAACACTGCTGAGGTACATTGCACAGTACGTGATGGATTCATTTGCAATGTATGCCTCTGCTATGGAGCCTTCGGGGCGTGCCCGGTTTCGGACGTACCTTTTGTAATTACCCAACATTCTGCAAATGTAATTACATAGTGAGAAAACTTTTATGAATAACATAGAGCTGAACTTGAAGAATAGTAATCAAATAGTTTAGAAATTGTTACCTTTCTATTGGGTACATCCACCGATAACTGACCGGCCCAGCAAGAATTGCCTCTTGCGGTAAATGTATCATTAAATGAATCATTATATCAAAAAAGGCCGGTGGAAATATTTGTTCAAATTTGCATAAGATGTACACAATCTCATCTTTCAATTTTGACATGTCCGACACGCGCAACGTCTTAGCGCAGATATGCTGAAAGAACCTCGACAACCCAACAATCGGTTCAACCACATCTTCGGGCAAAAACTTTCGAATACCCACCGGAAGCAGACGTTGCAATAAAACATCGGCAGCATCTCCCGTTGGCTCACACGACGTAGTTTCGATCTGGGAAAATTTCGGCAGCATCTCCCTATGGTTCTCCAAGTGCACGACGTAGATATTTAAAACAAATATCTAGTATGCACTCGAAGAACACATAAAGAGATGTTGCCGAAATTTTCTCAGATCAAAACCACATCACATGAACCGCTAACCACAACACATAATTGTGCACTCCCAAACTGTCCATGGGTAATTTGGACAATTCAAGAATCATATTGGAGCGCAGTCACGCCAAGCGCCCATGCGCGCTCCAATAGACTCTCGAACGGGTCTAAGGTATCGATTGAAATTTAGTGTACAAAGTTATCCACTGATAACTTCGCACGACTAGTTAAATGTACAAAGTTATCGATTGATAACTTCGCACAAGCGCTTCGTGCCACATGACCTCACCCAGTACTCGAGGAGTGCTGGACTACGTCATCGGAAATTTTGCAATTACAACTAAACTAAATATAACATACAAACTAAATTATAATTAATCTAACAATATACATATAAGCATACAAACAAACTATTAAATTTTAGCATATAAAAGCATACAAATTAATTAATAAATTTTATAATTAATTTTAACATACAAACTAATTCATTCAAAAATTTAATACAATTATATATTAAATATTAAATACTAAATCATACAAAAACTTAACTAAAAGATAGATTAAACACATACCTCACCAAAAATGCAATTATCCTTCACAACAAATGCAACACTATCCTTCCTTCACCAAAAAAATAAATCATTGTCAAATATGAGCCCAACATCAATCTAAATTCAGATTTCACAATCAAACCACTAAATTAAAAAAACCCACAACATTAACTAATTACCACTAAAATCAGAAATTTCACAATCAATTTATGCAAAATCCACAACAAGTACAAAATCCACAATATTAGAAAACATAAAAAACAGAAAATACCATAAAAAACAGAAAATACAAAAAAAAAACAGAAAATACCATAAAAAACAGAAAATACCAATAAAAAAACAGAAAATACCATTAAAAACAGAAAATACCATAAATTAAAAAAAAAAAAAAAACAAATACCTGTACGTGCTGAGCTGCTTTCGGCTTCGAGGGGGGGGGGTTTTGGGTGAGTGGTTTCGGCTGGGGGGGGGGATGGTTTCGGCGGGGGTGGGTATTCGCGGGGGTGGGTATTCGCGGGGGTGGGATGCCGATGGGGGTGGGTATTTTCGGGGGTGGGATGCCGATGGGGGTGGGTATTTTCGGGGGTGGGTGGATTTTCAGGGGAGGGGCGGGTGGGTCTCCGATGGGGGGGGTGGGTTTCGGTAGGGGGGGTGGGTTTTCGCGGGGGGTGGGATGCCGATGGGGGGGGGCGGTTTTGGGTTTCGGGGAGGAGGGACGAGGAGGAGGAGGCGGAGGGACGAGGAGGAGGGAGGAGGAGGAGGAGGAGGAGGAGGGAGTGAGAGCTGAGGGAAGGAGCTGCGAGGGTGAGGGACGGCGCTGCGAGCTAGGGTGAGGGATGAGTGAGTGATCGAGCTGACTGAAGTGAACCCAGAAATGGGTATAAATTTAAAGACTTTGGGCGACGAACATAAATTCGTCGCCCAAAGTGACTTTAGGCGACGAATTAACACGTTCGTCGCCCAAAGTCACTTTGGGCGACGAACGTGTTAATTCGTCGCCCAAAGTTGTTGACTTTAGGGCACCGTTTTATCCCGCCATAATTTCAGACTTTGGGCGACGCACTGTTCGTCGCCTAAAGCTACATTTCGTCGCCCAAAGTTTAATTTTTTTATGAACCATGATCGTTCATACGTTCGAGCTCCAATACCAAACTTCTAGATCTCCAATTGACCTAATATTTTAGAGGAATGATCTTTGAGTGACAAACTAATAAATGAACGGTTCAGATCGTTAAAAACACAATCGACATATAAGGTTCTACATATAAATCAGTGGTTTTTGCATTTGAAGAATAAAATTATATCAACTCTTTCGTTAAAACCTTGTATCTTCAATAATTGTGAAGACCACAACGTGATTATCACAATCAGAGCCATTCTTCATATATGTTCATACTCAAAGATCAACCCTGGAAAAAATCGGCTCAATCGGAGTTCATCTACCCGTTCGATTATTATTATAAGAATCAAGATCGTTCATACATCCTAAATGCTAAACCTAACTTCTACATCTCCAATTGAGTTAATTTTTTGCATGGATGATCTTTGAGTGAGCCACTAAGGAATAATCGGTTCAGATCGTTAAAAACACAATACAAAAGTGATCTTCTACATACAAATACACTTGAAGAGTATAATTATATTAACTTTTGGGTAGAAATTTTGGCGATTCAACAATTTGTGAAGACTATAATGTGATTTCAACGATCGGAACCGTTCATTCTATTCGTTTATACTAGAAGATCATCCCTGCAAAAAATCGGCTAAATCGGAATTCATCTCATACTTCGATTCGTATTAGAAAATTTACAATCGTTCATAAGTTCAACCACCGTTACCTAACTTCTACATCTCCGATTGAGTTAATTTTTTGCATGGATGATCTTTGAGTGAGCCACTAAGGAATGATCGGTTCGGATCGTTAAAAACACAATACAAAAGTGATCTTCTACATACAAATACACTTGAAGAGTATAATTATATTAACTTTTGGGTAGAAATTTTGGCGATTCAACAATTTGTGAAGACTACAATGTGATTTCAACGATCGGAACCGTTCATTCTATTCGTTTATACTAGAAGATCATCCCTGCAAAAAATCGGCTAAATTGGAATTCATCTCATACTTCGATTCGTATTAGAAAATTTACAATCGTTCATAAGTTCAACCACCGTTACCTAACTTCTACATCTCCGATTGAGCTAATTTTTTGCATGGATGATCCTTGAGTGGGGAATTAAAAAATGAATGGTTATGATCTTTGGAAATACAATCGTATCGTATGCTATTACATATATAAAATTGTAAACAAAAAAGTATTCTTACTTTGGGCGAGGAACTACAAATTTCGTCGCCCAAAGTGATCTTGGGCGAGGAACCTCACCATTCGTCGCCCAAAGCTCTTTTGGGCGACGAAATGTTAGGTTCCTCGCCCAAACCATTATTACAGAACAGGATGACCCTTTGGGCGACGAACAAGTTCCTCGCCCAAACTATGTTTGGGCGAGGAATATAATTTCGTCACCCAAAGACCCTTTGGGCGAGGAAATGTATATTCCTCGCCCAAAATGAGTTTGGGCGACGAAATATTTTGTCACCCAAAGTAAGTTTGGGCGACAAATGTACGTTTTCCTCGCCCAAAGTGCCTTTGGGCGACGAACATGTATATTCCTCGCCCAATGTATTTCTGAATTAATTGTTTGTTGCGTATGTTTAGGCGACGAGATAAGTTCGTCGCCCAAAGTCACTTTGGGCGAGGAACATGTTATTCGTCGCCCAAAACTTTATGACATTGAGCGACAAATTTTCTTGTTCGTCGCCCTAAATTGCTTTGGGCGACGAATATAGGTTCGTCGCCCAAATATGTTTTTCTTGTAGTGACAAGAGACTTCGAAAATTTCTCACAAAAAAAAAAATATTAGATAGTGCTATCAATTAAAACCTCAAATAAGAACACTAATAATAGTCAAATTATCAAATCTCACAACTTAAGACTCAATAAAAGTAAAATCTCAAGGACTGTATAAAATCACATCATACTAGTACCCAGGGAATTGCTGATCATACGTGCACGCAGAGCTTATAATGCTGGTCATACATTGCTGAGTTATCTCGAGGCGAGTGCAGAGCAATATATTATGCTGGTCATACACCGTCGAGTCATCTCTAGGCGAGTGCAGAGCAATATACTATGTTGGTCATACACTGCCGACTAGGCAAGTGCACAGCGAGTATGTAATGCTGGTCATACACCGCTGAATCATCTTTAGGAAAGTGCAGAGCAACTTATACCTGTTAAGAGAGGGCACTAATAGGACGGTTTAAAATCCGCATCATTTTAATATCTAGCAAGGCATGCCCAAAACGTGATTTTCTGACCATTCAAAGATTTTTTCATTTCAAACACGTCTCAAGGATATGAATACCTTATAAATCCATATATCCATTGTTAATTGGAAACCAATCCACAAAATACATTGATCTGGGCCTTTCCTTGAAATTTCATTTGAAAACAATTTGACATAAATATATATATTTATATATATATGCATATAAAAACACCATATCCCATTTATGTTGAGGATCTCATACTCAAAGTCAAGCCCATGATAAGAAATAAAATTTAATTATTGAAATTTTGTAAAACATGTTCATAAACAAAATCCAACTAGACATCACCGTTTTTAACCAAAACTCGAGATAACAAAACTAATTTAAACATGAGTTTTCAAGAAATACAATCAAAACCAAAAGTCCAACTCACAATTTATTATTTCTCAATCAAAACTCAAGATAACAATAGGAGTCAAAACATGAAATTCATTAAATAATGTATAAACAAAGGTCCACTCATGTTGTTGCAAATTTCTGTAAGAGAGATGCAACAACTTAGAATTGGTGACCTGGCTGATCCGAAGTCTTGCTGGATGATGACGTGAGATCTTCCTGTAAGAGAAACAAAATCAAAGGAGATGGACCGGTGTGGTACCAGCCAAACACGCTCCGATGATGAAGTCAGTGATGTATCTTTGATGGTGTTTGAAAAGAGGTGAGGAAGAACAAAGGATGAACTTTGGAGAATAGGAAGAACAAGGTAAATGTTTTGGGTTTATTCTCAGTAAGTTGGGTATGCTCTTGGGTGAGTGAAAGTTTTTGTGTAAGTGTTTGTCTGGTGAGTTGATAGCTAGATCCTTGATTTTGCACATATAAGCTGGTATATATAGGCAAAGGAGATTGTGATGAGTAAGTTACCTGCATATGGTTGGCTGGTTGAGAAAGATCCACGCGTTCAGTCGTGAACAGTGGCATGCACAGCTACCCACCTCCTTTGCATTCAATGCTGCATTGAATGCAAGTATGGAAGATTCAGGTGAACTACCTCAGTAGTCATGAATGTGGACTGGGAAGTCCCATTTGTCAGAAGATCTTGTCAGGTGCATTTAAGTGTGACGGTTCGTCCCAACGCGATCTTCCCTGGAATGGCGGCGGGGAGCCGAGCCGACCCGAACACATGCCCTTATGCGTATACATGAAATCCATGTGTGATCGGATCGGACATGGAGTTCCCATCCAAGCCGATCCAGTAGGTAGTGCCCCCTCCGAGTCGTAATCAGTTGTTGCTAGAATTCGAAAGGATGTTCCTTCAGCGCCGAGCCGATCCGAACCGGGATGATCATGGAAAGATGAACACTCAATCCCCTGGAAGATCATCGATTCGGGTCGGATCGGGGACGAAGGACTCGGCATGGAGATCCGATCCGAACTGACAGAGGGAGTGCCGAGCTGTGTGCTGATGTGGAGGTCAAAGTTTGACCACTGAGAAGTCAAACACTGAAGTTGGGTCTGACCGGCCACGTGTCCAGCCATGGTTGGCTGTTGGATCGGTGTGGGTTTATCCACAAACAGGAGTCCCCCAGCTTCCGATCTGAGCGGACAGTGGTGGATTGAAAGTTGGAGTATGGTGGCCTTCCAAAAATGATATGTTGTCTGATCCGAGCAGAACTGGATAAGTCTGTGTTCCCGAGGATCCGAACAAGTGATGACTTGTGCCTGGCAAAAATATCTCGGCGACAGGTGAAGGGACGTTTGGTGTCTGTATGGGGGAACGTAAGGGTCACCTCATTTATGGGTATTTTGAATGTTGACAGGTGGCATGATCTGGGATTTGAAGCGCCATTTTTGGAGGGTCAGGATTTGTTTGCATGGGGGTATAAGAGGCTTCTTTCTCTCTCTTCCCTTTCATTTTCCATTTCCAGTTTCTGAAGCTCACTCTCTCTCCGCAAAGTTCTCTCTCTCCCCGCAAATCTCACCTTCTCTCCATCTATTGAGTGGTGGTCCGATCCCAATTCCGACCAGGTACAGTCATAGGCGAGGTGGTTTCGAGGGTATTGAGGGCGGAGAGATTTGGCCGGACAAAACCAGTAAGTGATTCTGTCCACTTTTGAGTTTTTCTGTATTTTCAGGTTTTCTGGGTGTGGTCTTGAGTGTTCTTGAAAAAGACACTTTTTGATTCAAAAAGATAAGAGAGAGAAAACAGAAAAGTGTTTGTGATGTCTGAAACCGACTCGAGTGGTCGGCTCGGCTCGGCTCGGCTCGGGGGGCGCCTTCGAAGGAGACAGTGAGGCTGAGCTGAGCCGAAGCCCACCAGGGGGGGAGGCAGATTAGGATGGCCTTTTCGAGGAGCTGGACGAGGTCATCTCTTCCTTGGATCGTAACCCAGGTGAAGTACGCCAACCTCGGGGCGACGAGGAGGATGTAGAGGCCGAGCCGAGCTCAAGTGTTCTGAGGAGGCTCACCTCGGGCTCGGAAGAAAGGAACAGGGGTCACGAGGCGTCGACCTCGGATTGGCTCGGATCGGTGATGGGGAGTCCGATCGATCCGGACTTCTACGAGGAGTTGGCGTGGAAGGCCGACCAGATTCCCAATGAGATGACCGAGTTTCATCTCGAGGATCTGAGGGTTCGGTACGCCATCCCCGAGTCCGTGCTGACAAGGCTACCGACCGTGGGAGAGAAGCCGAGCTGACCCCCCAAGGGATGGGTGACCATGTACCCCGAAATGTTCGAGAACGGGGTTCGACTCCCCCTGCATCCTTTCCTGCAAGACTGGCTGGCCATGATCGGCGCGGCGCCGCATCAGCTGAATCACAACGTGTATAGGATTATCCTGTCTATGCACATCTTGTGGCACACGGTGCACAAGTGTGTGCTAGACAAGGATATTCTGTTCTGCTCCTATGCACTTAGGTCGAAGTAGACCGAGCTCGGCTTCTACAATTTGCAGGCCTATTTGGGGCCACTGTTTACAGGGAATCCCTCTTCCCAGAAGACTTGGAAGAGGAGATACTTCTTCGTTTCTGGGGATTGGGAGTTCGCCGATCTGAACAGTCCTCCTTTGGCTCGGGTCCCCAGAGCCTTTAGGATTCCAGGTGGGCATTGGATGTCTGGAAGAGCCGATTCGAAAGAGACTTGTGTAGATATATATTTTTTTTTTGAAGCTAACTCCTTCCGTTTCATTCTTGCAGTTAGCTGGGGCAAGTACAAGCTTCGGGGCGAGCTTAGGGATCAGATCGCCGCCATCAGGGACTCGCCAGCAGAATATCTATCCACCAAATTCCTGCTCGGGGAGACCCAGATCAGGTCGAGCGGGATCTCCTGGTTTATGCCAGGTGGAATCCAAGGACAGAAAAGGGGATGAGTTCCGCCGATCTGGATGCTCAGCTGAGGAGGAAGGCGGAAAGGAGCGCCCAAATGAAGGCTGCAGGATGGGCCCCCGCGGAGCCGATTCCAGTGCCTGCCGCCGCAGCAGCACAACCTGGGCCTTCTGTGCCGAGACCAGTTCGGCACGGAGAGAAGAAGAAGGGCCCTGCGACCGAAGATCGGCCGGAGAAGAGGACTCGGGCCGAGCCTGGTGGTGCCGATGCCGAGGTGTCTGGCTCGGCCTCCATGAAGACAGTGAAGGTGGACCCCTCCATTGAACCGTTCGTGACTGGCTTCAAACGCGTGGTCACGCCGAAGATAGTGGAGGGGCTCTGGGCCGGTTAGGAGACCCCGAGCTTCAGCAGCAAGGCACTGAACGCCTCTCGCCAGGCCATGGTGGTAAGTATGTTTGGCTTCGTTTTTTTTTTTTTTTTTTTTTTTTTACGTTTTTTCTGATCGGCTCGGACTAACACTTTCTCTCTGTTTTGCAGCTCCTCCTCAGGCAATTTGAAGCAGCCCAGGCCGCCGTCGACGCCGAGGCGAAGATGAGGAGGCTTCGGGAGAGGAACGGTGAGCTGAGAGAGAAGCTGGCCGAGGCCGAGCGGGAGGTCAAGGCAGAGCAAGAGCGGTTTGCCGATCTGCGGACCAAGTTGGCTGAGAGGGAAGTGGAGGTGGCTCGGCTCGGAAAGGAGCTCCTGGAGTCTGAGCAGAAAGTGGCCGCCCTGGGCCAGTTCGTCGACGATCTCCAGCGAGACGTCGAGGCTGCCGAGCGAAGAGCAGTCGAGTCTCGGCGTCAAGCTGGGCTGCCGAGCGTCCAGGCACTTGCCAATGCCCAATTTGAGGGGTATCAGGAGCTTCTGGAGGAGATCCGGTCGAAGAGGCCGGACTGGGATTTCTCATTCCTCGGCGAGTCCGATGGCAAGGAGGACACCCAGGAGAGTCAACAGGAAGAGCTTCCTCTTCCCGATCGTGAAGCTCCGGCCGAGGTGGTCGTGTCTGTGGCCAAGCCGACTTCGGAGGATCCGCCGTTGCCCGAATGTGAGCCGACCCCGATCCCCCCAGTCCCCGAATCCGATCCCAACGCTAAGATGCAGATCGGCAGGGTCGAGGTGGTGCAGCTCAGGGAGGAGACGCCCGAGGGGTCCACCGAGCCGATCCTGGAGGGGCCCGCCGAGAGATCAACATGATGCCTGCTATTTTTATGCTTTTTTGTTGTTGTTTTTATTCCTCTCCGAGCCGATGTGTGGCTCGGGTTTGATCGGTTATGAACAATTTTTTTTTTTTATTTATCTTGTTAATTTATCTAGTATTTTCTTTATGAAACAAGTTGTTGTTAGTTCAGCTCGGGGATGAAACCAAAGACATAACAAGTAACACATGAATAAGAAAATGATAAAAGTAACAATCATGACAAAAACAAAGGCATTTTGCGATTGGCTCGACTTGACGATCGCAATGGAATGAACTGTAATGACAAATTACAACTTGTCTTCGGATCAGCCTGATAAGCATAATGAAGATAAGTAGGAATTTGGAATCCCTAATGATCCCAGATGGGCTTGATATACCCATTGAAATATTGGGAATTTTGTTTTTGAGAAAAAATATTCAAACTTACTTTCAGATCGGCTCGGCATGCACGATGAAAGTTTGGGTTTGAGGGTATATTTTTCCTTTAGAAATATCCTGTTGAACGTTAGGATTGTAGGAAGTCACTCCGGCTCGGACAGGGATTTTTATAGACCTGATAAGTCTGTACTATGCCGAGCATTGGGCCAAAAATGGCTTGCTCGCTCGGCACAGGGGTTTATAGACCTGATAAGTCTTGTAATATGCCGAGCATCGGGCCGAAAGTGGCGCGCCAGCTCGACACATGAGTTTATAGACCTGACGAGTCTGTAATATGCCGAGCATCGGGCCGAAAGTGGAGCTTCAGCTTGGCACATGAGTTTATTATTTTTTCGAAGGAAACACTTGGATTTTTCTTCTTTGCTGGAAGTGTATAGGAGTAGAGTCTCCAGTGTTTGCTTCGAAAAATGAGAAGAAGATGAGTCGAAAATGTGTTCATCCTTTCATTGATTGGAACAAATGTTAGGTCGGACAGTCCCCGATCCTAACTACATTTCACTGATAATAAGTCTTCAAGTGTTCAGCGTTCCAGCTATGCTTGAGAGGCTTCCCAACCAAAGTGGCCAAGTTGTAAGTGCCAGGCTTGACTATGCCTGTGATTCTGTATGGTCCGGTCCAGTTCGGATCGAATGAGCTCTCTTTGATGGCAAGGGGGTTCTTCTTCATGACGAGATTGCCCAATTCGAAGCTCCTTGGTTTGACCCTTTGGTTGTAGTATTTGGCTACCTTCTGTTGGTAGGCAGCTCGGCAGAGATTGGCGTCGGTTCGCCTCTCCTTGATCATGTCTAGGCCGAGCCGAAGTCCGGTGTCATTGGTCTCCGAGTTGTATGTGCTGGTCCGGAATGAAGGAGTCCCCATTTCGACAGGAACAACAGCGTCAGTTCTGAACGCCAATGAATAAGGTGTTTCCTTCGTGGAGTTGCGATAGGAAGTTCGGTAGGACCATAATACCTCTGGCAAGAGTTCAGGCCAATTCCCTTTAGTATTATCAAGCTTGGTCTTCAAGGTCTTTTTGATGATCTTGTTGATGGCCTCGACCTGTCCTTTTGATTGCGGATGGTAAGGGGCGGTGAAGCGCAAGTTGATGTTCAGACGTGAACAAAAACTTCTGAACTTCTTATAGTCGAACTGCTTGCCATTGTCCGCTATGATGGTGTGCGGCATGCCGAACCGGCATATGATGTTCTTCCACACGAAGGTTTCTATCCGTTCGGCTGTAGTGGTGGCTAGGGGTTCAGCCTCGGCCCATTTTGTGAAGTAGTCGACTGCTACTATGGCCATTGTGACTTGCCCTTTCGCCCTTGGCATAGGGCTGATCAGGTCGAGTCCCCACTGCGCGAATGGCCAAGGACTGGATATAGAGGTCAGCAATTGAGGAGGCTGATGGGGGACCGTGGCAAACTGTTGGCATTTGACACAAGCGCGAGAGAGATGATCCGCGTCCTTGTTCAGTGTAGGCCAAAAGTAACCCTGTCTGATTGTCTTGTAAGCGAGGGCTCTTCCTCCAGAGTGGTTTCCGCATATCCCCTCATGGATTTCTCTCAGCACATCCTGACCTTCTTGGGGGGTGACACACCGCAAGTAGGGTAGGGATAAGCTCCTCTTGTAGAGCCGACCGTCGATAATGCTGAACCGAGCCGACCTTGTTTTGATGAGACGTGCCTTGTCCCTCTTCAGGGGGAGGATCCCGGAGACCAAGTAGCTGATGATTGGCGTCATCCAGTTTGGCTCGGCCTCGGTCTGCATGATGGTAGGTCCTTCTTCGCCAGTGCTAGGCCTATCCAAGATTTCAACTAGAACGTGCCTAGCAGATCCGGTATCTGTGGCCGAGGCCAGGCTTGCTAAGGCATCAGCTCTGCAGTTCTCTGCCCTCGGGATTTGGGATAGTTTGTACTCTTGGAAGCTCCCGAGCAGCAAACGAGTCTTCTCGAGGTAGGCAGTCATGCTAGGTTCTCGAGTCTCATATTCTCCCAATATCTGATTGACGATGAGTTTGGAGTCGCTGAAGATGTTCAGTTTGGTCGCGCCGAGCTCTTTTGCCAATCTGAGTCCGGCGATGAGTGCATCATATTTTGCTTCATTGTTAGATGCTTGAAATCTGAAGCGAAGAGCATACTCCATCACGACTTGTTCTGGGGAGATCAAAACAAGCCCGGCTCCACTTCCCATTGCGTTGGAAGATCCGTCCACGTAGAGGGTCCAGGTGAGGAGATCAGCCTGGCTGCGATCGCCGTTTGTGTTTGGATTGGACGCGGTTGGTGTAGCGTCGGTGCATGGTGGATCTTCAGTTGCGGTGGTTGACTCGCAGATGAAGTCTGACATGGCCTGGCCTTTGATGGCCGTCCTGGGACGGTAGGTGATGTCAAACTCGCCAAGCTCGATTGACCACTTGATGAGCCGACCCGAAGTCTCGGGTTTGGCAAGGATTTGCCTAAGTGGCCGATCAGTCAAGACGATGATTGAGTGAGCTTGGAAGTAGGGTCTTAGTTTCCGAGCCGAGCTGACCAGGGCAAGAGCCATCTTCTCAAATTTTGGATACTTGGTCTCGGCGTCGGTGAGGGCTCGGCTTGTGTAGAAGACTGGATGCTGTACTCCGCCGACCTCTCTCACCAGAACTGAGCTGAGAGCCGAGTCAGAAACGGAGAGGTAGAGAAAAAGTTCTTCACCTTCCTCTGGTTTGGATAAGATAGGAGGTTCCCCCATGTGCCTTTTCAGATCTTGAAAGGCCTGCTCGCATTAGGGGGTCCATTTTATGCCCTTCCCTGCTCCCTTCAAAGCCTTGAAGAAAGGGAGGCACTGGTCTATGGATTTTGAGATGAACCGGTTCAGGGCGGCGACTCTTCCAGTCAGACTCTGGATTTCCTTGCGTGTCTTTGGGGACTTCATATTAATCAAGGCTTAGATTTTCTCCGGATTGGCCTCGATCCCCCGTTGGCTGACCAGGTAGCCAAGGAACTTTCCTGACCGAACCCCAAAGACACATTTGGCTGGGTTCAGCCGCATCTGATATTCCTTCAGGACTCCGAACATGTCTGAGAGGTCCCTGACGTGGTCGTCCGCCTTGATGCTCTTGACCAGCATGTCGTCCACATAGACCTCCACGGATTTGCCTATGGAAGATCTGAACATGTGGTTGACCAGCCTTTGGTAGGTGGCTCCAGCATTTTTAAGGTCGAAGGGCATGACTTTGTAGCAGTACATGCTGCGATCGGTTATGAAGGATGTGTTTTCCTGATCGGGTTTGTGCATGAGGATCTGGTTGTACCTAGAATAGGCATCCATGAAGCTGAGGAGCTTGTGTCCTGCCGTCGCATCGACAAGCTGATCTATCCTAGGTAGCGGAAAACTGTCTTTGGGGCATGCCTTGTTCAGATCGGTGAAGTCCACACACATCCTCCATTTCCCATTGTTTTTCTTCACCATGACCACGTTGGCAAGCCAATTGGGATAGTTGACCTCCCGAATGAACCCGTTGTTTTGCAACTTGGTCACCCCTTCAGCCATGGCTGCATATCGGACCGGATCGTACGACCTCCTCTTCTGACGGACCGGTTTGCACCCCGGGTCGATGTTCAGCCTGTGGGTGATCACGTCAAAGGATATGCCTGGCATGTCATCGTAAGACCAGGCGAACACTTCCGCATTAGCGCGGAGGAAGTCGAGTATGGCCGATCGCTATTCTGGGCCGAGCTGAGCTCCTACCCGGACGAGCCGATTTGGGGTGTCTTCTGAGATCGGCACTTCTTCCCAGGTTTCGGCCGGGAGGGGGCGAGAGTCCTAGTTCGGCTCGGCCGTGAAGTCGAATGTCTCCGCCCTCGGCCACCTGCCGGAATCAGCGATGGAGTCCAGCTCCTGGAAGTTCGGCGGTTGACCCTTCTGCCTGATGGAGGTGGCGTTGCATGATCAAGCTGAACACTGGTCTCCCTGGATGACGATGCAGTCATCGCCCACTGGACACTTGATGAGGAGGTTGGCGTAGTGGACGATGCAGTTGAGATCGACCAGGGCCGGTCTGCCCAGGATGATGTTATAAGTTGATGGCCGCTTAACAACGATGAAGCACGTCATGCAAGTTTTCTTGACTGGCCCCTTCCCGAGCGAAAGGCGAAGGTAGATGTGTCCGAGGGGTTGAACCACTTCTCCCCCGAACCCGATCAAGGCCGGCGTATCAGCTTCTAACTTGTCCTCACCGATGCCCATCTGCTCGAATGCGGAATGGTAGAGGATGTTGACTGAACTTCCCCCATCGATGAAGGAATGCGCGATGGTGGTTCCGGCCACTTCAGCCACTATGACCACCGGATCATAGTGTGGGAAGATGATCCCGTTTACCTCGTTTGGCTCGAAGGTGACCGGTGCCCAGTCCTTCCGTTGTCTTTTGGAAGTGCTGGGCTGACCCGCTTGGACCGACAAGGACTCGTGAGCATGAGCCGCTTGTCTGATGTACTTCTTCTGGGATCGGTTCGAGCTTCCCACGAAGGTTGGGCCTCCGTCGATCGATCCGATGACCATGATTGGAATGGTACTTTCAGAAGACTCCCTCCTTGATCTTATCTGGGGGTGGTCCCTTGATCTCCTTGCAGCTGGGAGTTGATCTTTGATCTTGGAGAAGATAGTCTCCAGACCGGCGTTGAGAGGAGTGTACTCCGTGTACTGGACGAACTTGGGCACCTTGCTCAGAAGTTGGCGCGGTTCCTCAATCCGGGACTTCTTGGTTTGGACCTGAGGCTTGGGGCTTGCGACCTCTCCTTCCTTCCGTTTGGCCGGGGTTGGTTTGGAATTCAGGGCCTCCACCTGAGCATCCCACTCTTCAACCCGTGCCCATTTGGTGGCTTCAGCAGAAAGCTCATCGTAGGTGGAAGGAGGGTTCCTCATCATATGGGAGCGGAGTCCCCCGGCGAGCAGACCTTGCATAAGAGCATTCTTAGCTGATCTATCGTCGTAATCGTCACACTTCGTATACTCGATGTTGAAGCGGATCAGATAGGTCTTGAGTCTCTCCCCTTTCTGCTGTTTGATGAGCGACATATTGTTCAAGTTGTAGAGTCATTCGAATACAACCCGATATCTCGTCAGGAAGGGCCTCCTAAGGTCGGCGAAAGAGTCGATGGAGTTCGGCTGGAGAGTTCGAAACCATCTCCGAGCCGATCCCTTCAAGGTTGAAGGGAAGATTCTGCACTTTGTGGCCTCAGATGTCTGGCAGGCCTCCATGGCGTATCTGAAGCTGTCAAGATGATCGTAGGGATCCTTAGTCCCATCGTACTGATCCATCTTGGGGGGTTTTGTATCCCGGGAGACCTCAGCATCCATGATCCTGTTGGTGTATGGGAGGGTGAGTTCTTCCTCGTGATCGGTTCTACCGGTGTACCCCTTGGAGACCTCGACTTGGCCGAGCCGATCGTGGACACTCCGAATTTGGCTTTGGACCAAAGTCCGGACAAGATTCCACATTGGGCGTGGTCGGCTCAGCTGCAGTCTCCCCTGAGCACTCGGTCCGGTTACCGAGTCTCTCGTTCAGTGGCTGACGAGTGATCCTTTCGGCCACCGGGCGCCGGTCGGACATGATCATGGTAAATCCCAGCAGGTCACTCGCGAATCGTCTCCCTGAACAAGTTCCTGACGGGGAAGGATCTTGGCTGGTGGTAAGCCCGAGCCTGTCCCTGATTGATACCCTGGGTTCGGCCGAACCGGTTGGACTGATGGCCCCCAATCTGGATCGGGCTGGAGGCCGTTGACTTGTGTTCGGATCGGCACGGTTTCCCCCCAAACCCTTGGGAGAGTGTTTCCTGAAGGCCGCCTGCTTTTGCTGAAGGAGACGGTGGAACTCGGCCTGTTCGGTCGGGGGCATGTCTTCGAAGCCCGGGAAGGTGCAATCCGCATCCTGCCGAGGGGGCTGATCGTCCGGCTCGGCCGGAGTGCTCTGCAGAGAAGGAGATGGCGAAAGGACCTCCTGCTCGGTTCAGGTTCGAAGCGATCTGAAATCCGATCTTCCGCTGTTCTCGAGCTGAGCGCGATGACGCGCAAGTTCCTCGGCCAGTTCGGCTTGTTTTGCGAGCAGCTCGTTATTCTGTTTGAGGAGTGCATTCTCAGCGGTCAGATGTCGTTGGTTCTCCCTAAGGAGTTTGTGAGCAGCCCTAATTTTCGAAGGGCCTTTGGATTTCGGTACTCTGGGAAGTTGTGTTCCCCTTGTCTTCTCAGGTGTCTCAGGTTGATGTTCATCATTCTGAGATGCTCCTGAAGAAGAACTGCTGTCACGAAAGATAGTAGTCATGATGACTTGTTTGGAGGAAGAACTTAGCACTTGTGGTGGTGAACACAACGGCTGAGGATGATCTTCCCACAGATGGCGCCAATATATTGTTACAAATTTCTATAAGAGAGATGCAACAACTTAGAATTGGTGACCTAGCTGATCCGAAGTCTTGCTGGATGATGACATTAGATCTTCTTGTAAGAGAAACAAAATCAAAGGAGATGGACCGGTGTGGTACCATGGTAGGACCGCCCCCGGATTCCACCCTGAAACCCGGAGAGGTCCTGCGGGAATCCAAATTCAAGGAAAATCCTACCGAAAATTCGGCAGAACCTCCCCTGAAAATGGACTAACCCAGAAATTTCAAAACCTGTTAAAAAGCACTTCTAAGTCATCAATCACCTCTACCACAACCAAATAGGGTCTCAGACCCAACAATTTCACAGAGAAGCCAACTAAATATTTTAAGTGGTTATCATAGCCTCTAATCCATTACAAAGAATTTTACACCAAAAAATAGAATGACGCCTACTGGTCCGAGAAGGAATATGGATGTAACCGCCTCGACGTGATTGGCTCGACCTCCACCAAAGCTACTACCTAGGGGGACAATTTAAAACAAAACAAAATAAACCGTGAGACAAACTTAGTGAGTGGACAGTTTAATAGAAACGAACATTTGAGGTAAACTTCATGTTTCAGAAAATCCTTCAAAAACACGTTTAGCTCTAAGACCTCGCGTCACTCTTTGAAATCCCCCAGTTTAAAACCATAAAGTTTATTTAAACTTAAGAAATCCCATAAAACAATATATATTTCTCAAATAACAATTTCTTAAAACAAACGAACTGTAAAACATTGTAACAACAACCTTGATAGAATTCAAAAGAAATCCCTCACTTAAAAACATATTTAATAATTTCTGAAAATAACCAAATTCATTTTCCACCATGCTATATACCCTGAATAATCCTGGCCATACACCTGTGTGGAATTCCTGCATCGCACAGGCAGGCAATATCCTGGCCATACACACGCGTGGAGTAAATCCCACTACAACAAAAATGGTCATTTATAGCACTCAAAAAACGCTATAAAACCCTTATAATAGCATTATCCAAAACGCTATGACAGCCGACGTTATAATAGGTCGAACTTTTTGATAGCGTTTTTCAAATGCTATAAAAGAGCACATCTATTATAGCATTTCCAAACGCTATAGAAATATATTATAATAGCGTTTCTAAAATGCTATAACATACTAGAAACGCTATTATTGGGACACTATAATGGTGTTTTTTGGTTCTTATAATATTGTGTATAATAGCGTTTAATGCCCTTACTATAGCATTTTAAAACGCTATTGTTCTTTTTTCCCAGCATTTAATGAACGCTATAGTATTTATTGTTGACATTTTTTGGTACTTCTTTTCACCAAAACTAAGTGCCTTGAAACTAGTTCTGATTGGTAAATCATTTTGATGAAACCAGGTTGACGCAAAAGCAATTCCAGATGGTGATACTGTCACAGTGTATGTAAGCACAGTAGATCCCAAAGAGTCATCATGTGTTCCGACCGATGTACACACGGCGGCCATCCAAAGATCAAAAGCACGCACTAATAAGAATTATACAAAGGCAGATGAACTTCACAAAAAAATCACTGATGCAGGATATCGGTTGGATATCATATGCCTTTTGCATAAATTTCATGTAATTGATCATTTAGATTTAACACCATTTAACTTCTAAAATAAAAAAGGGTTTCTAATTGATTTTTCCCCTTCATCTAGGGTACTGAATTTTCAAAACGAGGATATTCTTGCCCGAAAGTATTGGATTCGACTAAGGTAAGATTATCTGCTTGTAGGCTTTCAACTAGCTGCAACTTATTCTAAAAGCGAAAGATAATTGATTCTAAGAGAAAACAGGGGTATAGATGCACCAGAGAGTAAAATACCATACGGAAAATAAGCCAAAGATGAGCTGGTTCAGCTTATTCAAGGCAAGTGTTTGAGGGTCCTTGTCTATGGGCAAGATCGTTATGGCCGTTGTGTAGGTGACATATATAGCAATGGCATATTTGTACAGGTATTATGCCACCTAACATTAATCTCTTTCTGCCATATATTGCCAACAAGTCTTCTAATCTCTCCCTTCTCAATTTCAACCAGGAAGTAATGCTCAAGAAAGGGTGTGCATGGCATTACGCAGCCTATGACCAGCGCTCAGAATTTGGGAGAGTGAGTATAAACTGTATAATTAATATCATATTACTAATTCTGTATTTATTGCACTAGAATTGTACTAAGTTAAATAGTATGATAAATTTGTAAAACATAAAGAAAAGAACTTCAAGATCAATACTATATAAATGTCTTTTAATACAGATCTTTGGTTTAGTTTCTTTTAAATACTATAAAAAAGTACCTTTAAAAAAGTTAGACAGTTGATAAATCTAGCCCAATGATAAAAAAACTCAGAATGAGATGATTCTTAGCTGAAATTAAAGGTATGGAAGTCTAGTTTAAGTTGGCAAAATGTCAAAACCAACGACTTTGTCAAACGGTACCAGTTTTCAAAAGATCACAATAAGGGCAAAACTGGTTTTACAAGATAGTTTGGGGTTTTCAACTAAAACTTGGGTTTTAGAATGATTGTAACCTGCCAAGCATACAAGTTCACACACAATCATCTTTTTAGAGTTCCAAGACAGATTTCACAACCAAAAACAATAAAAAAAAAATCACCATGAAACTCAATTTTAAATATTTTGAGTTGATAAATGCTTACCTAAATCTCTATTGTGGCATAACAACTTTGTCTGCAGGCCATGCTACTGTACTGCCAAGAGCTTCTTCAATACAAGTCATGTCAGATGAAGGCCTCCATAAATATGCTTCGGGTTTCCTTGCTATATCTACCCAAATTCTCATGGCATTCGGTCCTAGAGGAATATGATGAACAAGCTGTTTTGGATCACTTGAAGACCAACGTCCTTCAGCCACTATCTCACCAGATCCAGTCCAATCTAACAACTTGCACTTGCTCTTTGAATTATTATTCACACTCTAACAATAAGAAACAAAAGAAAATATTAGTTATCTTTAGATTGATATTTCAACATGTATATGTATGATAATTCAATACAAGTAAGTATTTTACCGACGGAGAAGATAAATTGTCATTTTCCTCAGCTTGTTGACTCATGGGCATAACAACTTTGTCAGCTGGCCATGCAACTGTATTACCAATAGCTTCTTCAATACAAGTCATACAAGATGTAGGCCTCCATAAAAATGCTTCAGGTTGCTTTGCTATGTCAATCCAAACCTTCATGGCATTAGGCCCAAGAGGGATGTGATGAACAAGTTCTTTTGGATCACTTGAAGACCAACGTCCTTCAGCAACTATATCCCCTGATCCAGTCCAATCTACCAACTTGCACTTGGTTTGTGTGTGAGTATTAACACTCTATATAATAACAAGGCAAACATAAGAAGAAAAAATATCAGGTATAGTTTTAAATTGATATTTGCTCTTGTACATAGCTTTTTATTTTATTTTTTATCATGCAATACAAGTAACAACTTTACCATTGGCGAAGAAGCATTTTCATATTCCCCATTTTGTTGACCCCCATTTGGTTGACCCTAATAATGCATAAAGTTTGGATTCAATCAGTAAATAGGTTACAATTGTATCTAAATCAAAAGAATATATATTTAACAGTTTGTTACTTGCCTGAATGTTCATTAAACCACAGACTAAGTCCTCCAAATACTTTATCCTATCTTTAAGTTCAATCTGGCCTTCTTGAAGCTGGGCCACATGTTTGTCCCTCGATTGTAAGAAAGATAATTTAGTAAGGGTCATTCCTTTTCCCATTGCTCTTATCCTTCCATTAACATCTGGACCAAGGACTTTGGTAGGCCTCACCAAAAAGCCCAAGGCCCGAAGCCCACCCGAAGCCCGCCCGGCCCATTAGGCCCGAAGCCCGATTTGGCCCGAAAATTGGGCCGGCCCGAAAGTCTCTTGGGTTGGGCTTGGGCCATCCCCTTGAAGCCCATGGGCCGCCCGAAGCCCGCCCGTTTAGGCCCGCCCAAAGCCCGACCCAAAGCCCAATTTGGAAATCATAACATATTTAATAAGTTTTTTGTTTGTTTACTATAATAAATTATTAATATGCTTATTAAGTTATTATATAATACTATAATGTTAGTAAATAGTAATAGTGTAAACTATGTAATACCATAAATAATAAAGTAATAAACTTTTAAAATTATATACAACATTACAAGTATAATAAAATATAAATGTATATGTGTATATACAACTTTTATAATACAAGTATAATTAAAGTTATTAAACCACAATTGTCATTTCATTAATTCAACGATCTGAACCGTTCATTTTCTATTTTCATAGTCAAAGATCATCCTTACAAAAAATCGGCTAAATCGGAATTCATCTACCCATTCGATTATCATTAGAAAAAGCACGATCGTTCATTAATTCGACCACTGTTACATTTAGAAAAATCACTTTTACATTTTCGATTAAGCTAATTTTTTGCAAGAATTCTCTTTGAGTGGAGAACTAAAACTTGAACGGTTCGGATCGTTGAAAACAAGATCGATATGTGAGCTTCTACATATAAATACACTTGAAGAGTATAATTCTAATAATTTTCCCGTTGAAACCTTATTGTTTCCATAATTATGAAGACCACAACGTGATTTCAACAATCTGACCTGTTCATTTTCTATATTCATAGTCAAAGATCATCAGTACAAAAAATCGGCTAAATCGAAATTCATCTACCCATTCGATGATCATTAGAAAAACCACGATCGTTCATTAATTTGACCACCATTATGTCACTTTGACATCTCCGATTGAGCTAATTTTTTGCACAAATTATCTTTGAGTGAGGAACTAAAATTTGAACAGTTTGGATCGTTGACAACACAATTGCATCGTTTGTTTATAAAAATATGTAATAAAATATATAATAATATATATGTACATTTATGTTTTATTATAGTTGTAATGGTGTATATAATTTTAAAAGTTTATTATTTATGGTATTACACTATTACTAACATAATAGTATTATATAATAACTTAATAAGTATATTAATAATTTATTGAAGTAAATAAACGAAAGAGCTATTAAATATGTTATGATTTACAAACTTGACAAATAAACTAGTCAGCTCAGTTGGTTGAGAGTTTGTTATGTGAGGTCTCATGTTCAAATCACAATATAGCCAAAATCCTTTTTTTTTTTTGAAGATATATATGTGTCTAAATAGGCTTTGGGCCCATTTTGGGCTGCCCGTTCGAGCCTAGCCCGGCCCGGCCCTCCAAGCCCGCAAGCCAAAGCCCGATGGACGGGCCTTAGGCTTGTGTATTAAAGCCCAAGCCCAAGCCCGGCCCGGTCCGGCCCGAAAGCCCTATTGGGCTTCTATAATTCAAGCCCGAGCCCGGCCCGAACCCAAAAAATTTGGGCCGGGCTAGCCCAGCCCGGCCCATTGCCGACCCCTAGACTTTGGTTAGAGCATCTTCTTTCACATTAGTTGTTGAGCACGATGGTGAAACACTTTCTAATTTTTTCAACTCTTCCTAAAGGAGGTGATAAAAAAAATAGATAAGTACAATAAAAACAAAGTACCATACAAAATTAGGCAGACATATCATAAAGGGGTGCCAGGTAATGTAAAGTATATAGATGATCTTTCTTACAATAGTTTCACCAGCTGATGTGTTCACTGGTTTACCATCTTTTCTGGTGCGTGATTTAATCCAAACTTGAACTCTAGAAATGGAGGATGGGTTTGCACTAGTCTTTTTCTGAAAGAAAAATAATAATATATATCAAACAGAAATACCACTACTTGAACTATTTAATAAACAAAAACCTAGCTAAAAATATATTAAATTCAACAAGTTATATATCACCATGTCAACAGTCAATCGAGCAAATCCTTTTCGACTGCATGTGTGTGGAATTTGTTTGCGCCTCATTTTTATGTACTTCTCACTTCTAGCCTAGAACAATTCATTTGAAAAAAATATGTAAATAACTTATGTAACTTTCACTATAAAAGTACAACAGTTAGTTAATCAATGTGTTTACCTTAAATGTTGGACTTGTTTTTTACTTTACAAAACTCTTCCATACATTAATATCTTTAATGTTATCAGGCCGGAGTTTAAGCCTTTCTTCTTCATTTGGTGCTGTGAGTATTTGGTGAACTAATCTTGATTTTGAAGCTCTCCAAAGACAGCCCATCTCCTTAAATATATAGTCTTTTTGCCATCCCTCATCAACTTTGTACCTTGCCTACAAGTTATACATTGTAGAATTAGTAAAAATTTGCACAACTAGGTAAAATATGTACATAACAGTGTACATATAAAATTTATATGATCAGATAAAATGTTAGAAAAAGTACCATTAAACTATTTTCACTTACCTTAATAGATTTCCACAAAATTTCTTTTTTATCGGAATCATTTTTCCTCCAATCATCAAGTGTTACAGGTACATTTTCTCGCACAAGTGGTCCTAAATATGAAGACAAACTGACTGATCCATCTCCAATTGCTTCACCCCCATCAGTCCATTCAACTCAACCCGACTATCAGCATCCAAAGCAATGTCCTTCATTTTGGTTTTTCCTCTACTCTTTTGTGAGGATGCAGCTTGGGGTGCTTGTGATGATGCAGCTTGGGGTACTTCTGATGATGCAGGTTCATGCTGGGGTGCTTGTGGGGATGTAGGTGTTTGGTTGAGTTGGATAACAGGCTCTGGAGTGCCCTCTCTGTGCAGTGACCCACCAGTACGATTTGTAGGTGAATCAAGTGGTCCTTGTTCTGAGATTTGAGGCCTATCTTGAGATTCTTTTGGAGTTGGCTGTGTGTCCATTGGTTGGAGGTTAGGATGAGAAGTGACATTTTCTGTTGCCTTTTTCTTGGACGCTGATCTCGTAGTACGCTTAACCATGTTTACTGACCTGTAGGTGGGATAAAGAACAATAATTCAAAATAATTAGAAGTATGCTTTTTATTTTAGAACAAAAATGAATCAATATATAGAATAAAAAATCTGAAACAAAAGACCAAGGCAACAAGTTTACTTACTGTTCTGAACATTAAAAGCTAGGAAAGAAATATGAAATAAAAGAAACATCACATATATATAGAAGAAATATGAAATGAAAGAAACATCATGTTTCATTGATAATCTAAGTACATATATTACACAAAGATACCATCACAATCCCCCTTCACATAACTAACTTGCTCACTACATTCATCAATATTCATCTCAATTTCATTTGGAGTGGGAACTACATCTACATTCTCATCATACTTTTCCAACTCATAGAAACCTCTCGGTGGTGCCTTTAATAGGCTATACCAGTTAGAGGAATCATGTTCTCTTGAATTAAAAACTTGCTTCGCTTGAGATGAAAGGATAAATGGATCTCTCACAAATTGACTTTGACCTTGGTGTAGGTTAACAAGGGTAAATCCATCTTCAACCCTAACACCATTACCAACATTTGCCCAATGACACTTAAAGATCGGAACATAACATGAGTGGTAATCTAATAAAATTATATCAGTTATATCCCATAATAGGTAACCATATCAGATACTTGTGCAGCATCTTTTGCGCTTGCCCTACACATGCTAATTGCTTCAATGGAAACACCACTGTTTTGAGTTGACAACTCAACATCTATTGTATGAAACCGCTGCCCATTGATCATATATCTAGTGAAGGACAATGCCCCATTTCTTGGCCCATATGCAAGCAATTTTAATAACTCTGAATGATTACTTGAATCAATAGGAATCTGTCAAAAAAAAAAAAAATCAAACTGAGTCAAAGATATAATTCATTTTATATGTTGTAGCTGAGAACATTTGATCTTCTAGATAGCGTGTCACCTTTTTCTTTAACCATGATGCAAATTTTTCAGTGTGTCTCTTCCAAAGTAAGCTGGAATTTTTTTGAAGACTTTTGTTAGATTGCTTTAACTCCTCTTTATGCATCCTATAGTATAATGCAAAAATAAGTGAGTTAACTTGTATCTCTAGTTAGAAATTCTACAATTTTATGAGTGATTTACTTACTCTAAGAATGGTTCCACATCTGATGTATTGAATAGCACACAGCGGTGAGCAATTTCTAACAATTCATCACTTAATGTAATCTGTCTTTTCCCAGAAATTGGACGACCTTCAAGAATTACCTCATTCCCAAAATCAGAATTTCGTACTTCTTGAACATCAACTTCAATTGAGTGCTGTAGAAACTCACTACAAAATGCCATGCATTCATCTGCAAGATAGCATTCTGCAATGCACCCCTCAGGTCGTGCACGGTTCTTTACATATCCCTTGAATATTTTCATATGTCTGGAAGCATAAAACCATTATATTAAAACATGTACAACTTCTAAAATGAATGATTAAGTACAAAAAATTGATATGTGTTCCTAACCTCTCAAAGGGATACATCCAACGGTAGTGAACTGGTCCACACAATCGTACTTCTCTTCCTAAATGAATGGGCAGGTGAATCATGATATCAAAAAATGAAGGAGGAAAAAACCTTTCAAGCAAGCATAAGGTTTCAACCACCTCACTCTCAACTGATATCATTTTTTCCCTATCAATAACACGCTGATAGATTTTGTTGAAGAATACACTCATTTTCATTATTGCATTTCTTGGCCCTTTTGGCAGCAATCCTTTTACTGCTAGTGATATACAATTATCATGCATAAGAACATGATAATCATGAGACTTGAGGCCCATAATCTTGCATTCCTCTACTGATATACAATTCCCAATGTTAGAGCTATAACCATCAGGTACCTTCTAGTCAAATAACCTTTTGCAAAATGTCTTTTTCTCTGCCTTTGATAATGTATGTGGAGCTGGAGGAAGGTATGTTCTTGTTCCTCGATCTTCTGCATATAGGTCCTTCCTAATTCCCATATCTTCTAAATCCTTACGAGCATTGAGTCCATCTTTTGATTTCCCATTAATATCCAAAAGTGTGCCTATTATGCTTTCACAAAAGTTTTTCTCTACATGCATTACATCCAAATTATGGCATAATGGCAATTTCTGTTAGGATCATAAAAATTATGAGTTTAGAGTTTTTATATACTATTAAATTCTTAATAAAATAAAGTTTAGAGTTAAAGGATATAAAATACTCACCTCCCAGTATGGTAAATCAAAAAAGATTGACCTCTTCTTCCACATCTCTTCCCCATTTTGGTCTTCTCTTTTTCGTTTTCTCTTATCAGCTTTTCCCCAAACATTCACAAAATCTTTAAGAGCAAGAGAAATATTTCTACCTGTCATGATTCTAGGATTTCTTCCATTTTCTTCCTTTCCATTGAACCATGACTTATTTTTCCTAAATGGGTGTGATGGAGGTAGAAATCTCCTATGACCCATGTATACACCCTTCCTACTATACTTTAGCCACTGGTAATGAGTATTTTTACCACATATAGGACATGCTGTACTACCCTTTGTCTTACATCCAGCAAGATTTCCATATGCTGGAAAATCATTTACTGTCCACATCAAAATTGCTCTTAAATTGAAGATCGTTTTACTGAATGCATCATAAACATTCACTCCAATATCCCACAAATGTTGCAAATCTTCTATAAGTGGCTGTAAATATACATCGATGTCATTTCCAGGTTGCTTTGAACCAGGAATCAATAATGTTAACATAATGTTCTCTTTTTTCATGCATAATCCAGGTGGCAAGTTGTATGTAACGAGCATTACTGGCCAACAACTATATGGTTTGCCGAAATTGGAAAATGGATTGAAGCCATCTGTAGAAAGACCAAGCCTAAGGTTGCGTGGATCAGCTGAAAATGATGGCCATTTATCATTAACCAAGTCCCAAGATACAGAATCCACCGGGTGACGCATCTTCCCATCATTGCTTTTATGATTGAAATGCCACCTTAAATCTTCTGCCATTCTTTGAGACCTAAACATCCTTCTAAATCTAGGAATGATAGAAAAATATCTCAAAACTTTAGCCGGCACACCCTTTTTAATCTTCTTTGTACGCTTGTCAACCTTCCATCTTGAAGAATCACATTTTGGGCAATTGTCCATGTTCTCATACTGTTTTCTAAAGAGACAACAATCGTTCTTGCAAGCGTGAATCTTTTCATAGCCTAGATCGAATGCATTTAGAAATTTTTTTACTGAGTACAAGGACTTGAGAAGCACATTCGACATTGGTAACATGTCATGCATAATCTCTAGAAGGCCAATGAAACTCTTATCGGTCCATCCACTTACAGATTTGTGTCTGTATAAAGTTACAATGGCCGATAACTTTGTGTAATTTGTACAACTAGGGTATAGAGGGGTTTCTGCATCTTCTAATTGTTCAATGAAATCATCATCCCTTCTTTCTTCAACAGGCTCTATATAGTCTTCATCATGCAAGTAGGCTGCTCTATATAATTCATATGCCTCATTCATGTCCATTTCTTCAACTCCCTCATCTGTAATTGGCTTTTCCCCATGATGAAACCAATTTGTGTATGTGAGATCCATTCCCTTTATCACCAAATGCTCAAAAATAGTATAAGAAAAATGATGACTTAAGTTCCGGCAATTTTTGCAAGGGCATAGAATCTTTTCTGCGTTCCCTGAATTCTTTTCTGCCATCTTTACAAAATTCCATGCTCCTTGCAAGTACTGATCAGTAGCTCTAACATTTAAAAAAAAAAATGAATGTACTAAGAAGTCTACCAAGAGTGTTTAATTTTTAACTATTCAATTAGGTTGTAAGGTTATTGTTACCTGTTCAGATGCACCCAATCTTTATCCATCATCCTAAAGTCATATAAGATCTACAATAACAAGTCCTAAACTCTTAGAGAACCGATCCCATATCAATTACTCAATTGCAAAAAACTTAAAATAACAAATTCTGCATTTCAAAGTGATAGAGCAAAAAATAGATATATAAATGAAAATTAGTAAAGAAAGACTAGTACCAAACAAGAGATTTTCTCAATTGAGTTGTCTATATGTCTAATAAAATATAGTCAAATGCAATGATTTCATTTAATGTAATGACTCCATTTAAATTAAGCATTTAAAAATACCTCTTTGCACTCAACAACACCAATACCTCTGTAAATGCAATGGTTTAATTGATCTTCAGACCAATCTACCCTCGAATCTCTGCTTTTGTTACAGCAAAATAACATTGTTACTTCATAACTATATATAAATAACATTATAAACTATAAAACAATCCTACATTGACATGAAAAATAAATAAAAAGAAAGAGAAAAGGGAATGGTTGATGGGTGCAGAGAGTGAAAGACAACATTTTTTAGGACAGAGAGAAAAATAGAAAGTGAAAGAAAAAGATATAGATCCATATCCTAGCTAGCTTCTGTCCACAATGCCAAAGAGAAAGATAAAGATGTTCTAAGACTTACAAAATAGTATACACCTCTCTCTCTTGCATATCAATTGAATAAAAAACAATAATAAGTAAGAAATCATCCAATAAGCAAGAAAACTTGTGATTGGTTGTTGGAGTTTAAATATCAATTAAATGGTTCAAGTAGCATAAGTTGCAAAGAAGTCATCCTCCCCCCAATTTTTTTCATAAAAACAAATATTGACCTTCCCCCAAATTAGATATATATCACAAAGCTAAATATAGATAATACAATTCAGCCCCAATAAGTATAAATAAAGAAAAACTTAAGACTAACAAATACCAAAATATAACACAGCATTGTGCTACGAGTATCCCTTCTCCTTTTATGTTCTCTTAATTCCCATTCTCTTTTCTCATCTGCAAAATTTTAAATTATTTGTTATTCATGCATTTGCTAAAAATAAGTATATAGGTGCAACAAACTTTTGATTTCACATTTATTGGGATTCTTCTATCCCAATATTTTAATTTAATCAATGTGCCCTCCATACCAAGGAGTTGTGTCAGATAATCCCCTCTTAATTACAAATGACCATGTGACTAGTCAATGAAATCAAGAACAAATAATGTTGTCCTGTGTACTTTTAATTTAGATAGAATATGATCTACAAAAACCACAAATACACATGGAGCTAGCAAGGGAGATAATTAAAATTAATTTTAACACATTAATGAGGAAAGGAAAATACCAAAGCTAAAGCAAATGTGCCATCTAAAGGTGCTGCATGCGAAAGTTGTCCAAATATGCCCAGCGTTGCCTATGTATGAGAAATAATCAGAACCAGTAAGTAGATATAGCACAACCTATTCAATCATAATTCAACTACCCAAAGAAGTACTTAATTACCTAGCTAACAAAACTCACCCAATCACAAAGAAGGAATATCCTTCATAAACACGGTTGCATAGAAGAAAGAATATGTTGAAAGTCCAAAATACAAAAGAAAAGTACTTTGTACCTGCAAATATTTCAGATTAGGTGATCTCTTGAGCAACTCTACCCACCAGTAACAGCAATCAAGAACAACCAGCTTCAATTCGCTCAAATTATCAAAAGCAGGTAGACAAGAAACCTTCATGAAATAAATTAGTGATCAAACATAAGATTCCAAATAATATATTGCCAAAAATTTTTTTTAAAAGGACATTCAGTCTCAACAACTACATGTATAGGTTTGGTACAAAGAAAGAACAACAATAACCATAATAGGGCAAGAAGAATGTAATATGGGAAATGCAAGGGATGTGTCTTTCCCTCGCATAGTTTAGA
This sequence comes from Dryas octopetala, assembly GCF_963921425.1. NCBI lineage: Eukaryota > Viridiplantae > Streptophyta > Magnoliopsida > Rosales > Rosaceae > Dryas > Dryas octopetala. The sequence continues at coordinate 488,731 of NC_141370.1, forward strand.
ATACCACTGGAAAGGTGCACAAATTTTGTATGATTTGGGTTTGTACGTAAAAGGGAATAAAAATGAGAACTGTCTTACAAAATTACAATTCTTTTTCTTTATTATTTCCTTTGCAAACCAAAACCTAAGTACTATTAAATTTTTTTCATACCAGCAACCTGTCTAGCATTTATGCCTCACCCCTCCACTCTTCCTCTCTACAAAAGAAGAAAAAGGAAACAAGTAGCTGCCCTTCCCCTTTCACAATCACCCCTTTCTTTCTTCAAAAATTACCCTTCGCCTTAAATTTCACATGCAAAAGGTTCACAGCCATTATAAGAGCCTATATTCATCCTGTACTATTTTCTGGAAGTTACATTCTCATCAGAGTTTACCAGTAACTGAATTGCAATTCTACAAAATATGCATAAAACATTTAACATGTGGAATGCAATAAGGAACAAATAATAAAATAAAAATTACAATTAAATCACCAATGTAGATTTTCTAATGAGTTAAAATATCTAGAACCTAGATTACTTTTTTTTATTTTTTATGAGAAACAGACTTTCATTAATGAAAAAAGAAGTACAGAGTACAATACAGTGGACAAGATCCTAAATAACAAGCTCTAGGATGTTCTAATAATAAAACAAGTAGAATACAACAACAATCAACATATAGCAGAGTACAACATCCTAAAAACAAACTCTAGTATGTAGTACAACAACAGAAACAAATCTAACACACAACATCCTCCCAATTAGACATAATTACAGAGAATTAATAGTCCCTGAAATCTGGATCGACTGATGCCCATAGGTGAAGCCCCAAACCAAACTCTCTCCCCACCTTTGAACAAACAGAAAAGAAGAAACAAACTACGCTCTTACCATCGAAGTGTTGAGCACTAGCCCCATATTGGTTAGGCTAGATGTCTAGTAAAGTTATATATACCCACTTAGTCTCTCCATGTAGCAGTTTAAACTTTTCGGGTGGATATTCAATACCATCAAATATAGGTCATCTTAACAGGGATCACATATTAGAAATTCTGGACACATAAAAAAGGGGGCATTTGCCCAGTCTATGACCAACTAAAATAGGGGTCCAACATGAGGGAAAGTGTTTGGCACAAGTCCCACAGTGGATGCCAGCTTAGAGTGCACAAAATATGAACGGCTAAGTCAACAATAAAGATCAAGTTTCAGCATTCTTAAGCCTAAAAATGTTGGCTAACAAACTCTTCTCATGAAATGACATTTTTTTTTGCAAGGTCATCAATATTCTTTGTGTGTCCATACACATACATACACTAACACTAATATAAAACCTTTAAATATCAGAAAAACAACAACCTAACTGAAGAAAAATAATGCAATATAAATATAAACAGAAAAAGACTAACAATAATAATAAAATAAATAAATAATTCACATTATATATCCAAAATTGAATGGAACGCACCTTTACTAAAAGAAAATTCACTGAAGCGATTGAGAGGACAAATATGATGCTTACAGAAAGGAAAAACCACTGAAGCGATTGAGAGGACAAATATGATGCTTACAGAAAGGAAAAACGAAAGAAAGTCAGAGAATTGCCACTCCATAGAAGGATTATAAAATCAAAATATATAATGCAAAAACCTAAATGAAGAAATGACAGACATAACTATATAAGTGCAAAATACATATATACATTTACCTGAAGAAATGCCTTCAATACCCACAATAATGCCAGCAAAAGCACACCATTAACCGAAAACCCACCTATATATGTGCACAAATAAATTTTCAGAACAAAAAACAAATAGATAAATTCATAGACCAAAGAATGAATATAAGTGCACAGACAGATTTAGAGAAATAAAACAAAATATAGATGCACAGAAAGGAACATGAAAATTTTGAGAAATAATTGAGTCTACTGCACATAATTTTTCCAAAACCCACTAACCCTAAAATCAAAGAGGTAGATAATCAGGAGAATAGAAGTACATTGAGTCAATTGCACACAATTTTCCCCAAAACCCAAAATCAAAAAGGTAGATAATCAGGCTTACCCATGGATGTGACAGAGAGTAAGCAAGCAAATAACCGATCGGTGGACAGAGAGTAAGCCAGAGGAAGATTAGAGCGAGATTGAGACAGTGAGATAGAGTGAGAGAGCGTTCTGTGTATTTGGGGAAAGATTTTTTGCGAGAGAGTAAGAGGAAAAGCAGGGAGCTAGGGAAAGCAGGGAGTGAGCTTGAGCGTATGTTCTGTGTTTTTTGCTTTAGTTTTAGTTTTATTTTTTTGTGAAATAGGGAGGGAAAGCAGCGCGCGTTATTTTCTTTTTGGGTTTAGGTGTGGCGCGCTCAAGACCTGATCAGCATAAAATGATGTTATAGCATTTTTAATGGATATGCTACCATTGTGTTATTTTTAATAGCAGTTTGAAAAAAGTGCTATAGTGAAATGCTATAATAAGTACATTTTGTTGTAGTGGGCCAACACGTGCAGGCAATGTCCTGGCCATACACACGTGTGAATAAAATCAGCACGTGCAGGCAAGCCTGGTCATACGTGCACGCAGAGCAGCCCCCAAAAGGTGAAGCATCCCAACACACGGCCCAAAGCCTATATGTGTGCCGTGATGGGTCCCAAAGACCTATGTATCTGAAAATCTGGAGGGTACTGCAAAGGGTGGTTTGAAAACCATTTTTCCATAACCCAGATAAATCCTTTTTCCACCAAGAATAGAATAATTGTACTTTTCCAAGAAACTTTAATTTCCATAAAAGCTTATTGCATAATTCCAACTAAATTTCAAAATACATAAATCAAATCACTCTTTTCGACCAAAAAAAACTGAAATAATAAAATAAACCATATGTATAGAGTAAGAAGCTGAAGTCCTTTCCAAAAGAAATTTATCAACTCCAATAATCCATCCAGTAAAACCATATTTAAAAATTTATATACGAGGGAAAATGAAAGGTCGAAATCCGACATTTATTTATCAAATCTAAGATCAACTCAAGATGCTTAACATAATTAAATAATGAAGTTTCATAAAATTCGTTTGATATGTCAAAAGTTCACTCCCATATACTATTTCTCAATTAAAACTCAAGATAATCAAATAAACAAATTCATAAAGTATAAAAATGCGTTTTAAAAATAAAAGTTCACTCACAGTGAGAATTCTAACTTCGATCCTCCTCCGGGTCGTCTCGAGCCACGATCATCTCGCCTATAAAACAATACAACCATAGATTAGCCTCGGTTCTACGACATTTAAAAAGAGTGTGTGTGGAGTCTAACGTCCCACTCGACTTCGTTCCTACGCGATTGGTTTACGATCTACACGAATTGACCAATAACACTTCCACAACCGCCATAAGGTTTCCCGGCTCAACCCGACGTCACTCTCACTTCTAAAACTGAACTTAATTTAAAAGGAATAAGAACAAGGCTTATTTCGGTCGGAAAGCTCGTCTTAGAGTCATTTCAACATCGATAAAGTCTCACATTTTCGCCTCCAACAAACCTCGGCTTTCTCTAACAACACTCAACGCAGCCAATATCAAAAACTCCCTCAACAAATGCCCAAAATAGCCCTTAATTCACGAATGGCAGTGGGGGGGTTTGAAATCATTGTGGGTGCCGCCCAAAGTGGCTGCCCCAACTCCAAATTTAACCAATTAAATTTAATTTCAACCAAACCCACAAACTTTCTCAATCCTAAACATTAATTGAACTTCCTAATATTGCAATTATATCCAGATAAACAACAATAATCGCCCCCAATCCGAAAACCCCAAAGAAATCCCGAAATGGCTAAAATTCCCAAAATTTCAAATTCCCAATTACTCAAAATTAATCAACCTAAGCTTAAGAGAATGAAAACCCAAAGAAAGAGGAACGAAACCCACCTAGGAATGAGGTGATTGGCACTGGAAAACTGGTCGGAGAAGGGAGAGAAGCCGGCGGCCAGTGGAGCTCTTCTGACAGCAACCGCACGCAGGGGTGGCTGGGTTGGCTGGAGGAGGGCTGGGCCGAGCTGATCGGCCGAAGAGGGAGGTCGCCGGTGGTCGGGATCGATGGAAAAGCCGCCGAAAGTGGCTGGGTTGGCCGTGCGCAGAGGAGAGAGAAGAGGGTCGGGGAGAGGGAGAGAGAGAGTGTAGGCTCGGGGGGAGGGGTGGTCGGCGCCTGGGGATGTTCGCCGGAGCTAGGGGCTGGCCAGGGGTGGCCGGTGATGGAGAGTGGGATGGCTGGGGCTGGTGGGCGCAGGGGGGTGCGGGAGTGGAGTGAAGGCAGGGAGAGAGAGTGCGGTGAGAGAGAGAGAGAGAGAGATAAAGGGAGGAGAGAGAAGCTTGTAGAAAATTCTAGAGAGAGAGAGAAATCAAAAAAATTTTCTGATTTTTGGGTATTTAAAAACCCACTTTTATAAATTTACAAAATTGCCCCTCACTTCACATGTCCGTATCTTCCAAACCATAACTCGGATCGAAGTGTGCTACATGTCTATGAAATCGTGGGATCGAAACCTATCTAACGGACCCAAAGTCAAAATCGAAAACCCATTTATTTTAAAAGTCAACTTTGGGTTAAGCTTAAATTAAAACAAAAATAAATATTTAAATCAAAACCCTTTTTATTTTCCAAATAAATCCCAAAATTTTTAAAATACAATCCCACATCTTTTATAAACCTCTTAAAAAAAACATAATTAAATAAAAATTTAAATTTCTAGTGAAAATTTGGGTCGGGTCGTTACATACCAGCCAAACACGCTCCGATGATAAAGTCAGTGATGTATCTTTGATGGTGTTTGAAAAGAGGTGAAGAAGAACAAAGGATGAACTTTGGAGAACAGGAATAACAAGGTAAATGTTCTGGGTTTATTCTCAGCAAGTTGGGTATGCTCTTGGGTGAGTGAAAGTTTTTGTGTAAATGTTTGTTGGTGAGAGATTGATAGCTAGATCCTTGATTTTGCACATATAAGCTGGTATATATAGGCAAAGGAGATTGTGATGAGTAAGTTACCTGCATGTGGTTGGCTGGTTGAGAAAGATCCACGTGTTCAGTCGTGAACAGTGGCATGCACAGCTACCCACCTCCTTTGCATTCAATACTGCATTGAATGCAAGTATGGAAGATTCAGGTGAACTGCCTCACTGCCTCAGTAGTCATGAATGTGGACTGGGAAGTCCCATTTGTCAGAAGATCTTGTCAGGTGCATTTAAGTGTGGCGGTTCGTCCCAACGCGATCTTCCCTGGAATGGCGGCGGGGAGCTGAGCCGACCCGAACACATGCCCTTATGCGTATACATGAAATCCATGTGTGATCGGATCGGACATGGAGTTCCCATCCAAGCCGATCCAGTAGGTAGTGCCCCCTACGAGTCGTAATCGGTTGTTGCTAGAATTCGAAAGGATGTTCCTTCAGCGCCGAGCCGATCCGAACCGGGATGATCATGGAAAGATGAATACTTAATCCCCTGGAAGATCATCGGTTCGGGTCAGATCGGGGACGAAGGACTCGGCATGGAGATCCGATCCGAACTGATAGAGGGAGTGCCGAGCTGTGTGCTGATGTGGAGGTCAAAGTTTGACAACTGAGAAGTCAAACACTGAAGTTGGGTCTGACCGGCCACGTGTCCAGCCATGGTTGGCTGTTGGATCGGTGTGGGTTTATCCAAGCCGATCCAGTAGGTAGTGCCCCCTCCGAGTCGTAATCGGTTGTTGCTAGAATTCGAAAGGATGTTCCTTCAGCGCCGAGCCGATCCGAACCGGGATGATCATGGAAAGATGAACACTCAATCCCCTGGAAGATCATCAGTTCGGGTCAGATCGGGGATGAAGGACTCGGCATGGAGATCCGATCCGAACTGACAGAGGGAGTGCCGAGCTGTGTGCTGATGTGGAGGTCAAAGTTTGACCACTGAGAAGTCAAACACTGAAGTTGGGTCTGACCGGCCACGTGTCCAGCCATGGTTGGCTGTTGGATCGGTGTGGGTTTATCCAAGCCGATCCAGTAGGTAGTGCCCCCTCCGAGTCGTAATCGGTTGTTGCTAGAATTCGAAAGGATGTTCCTTCAGCGCCGAGCCGATCCGAACCGGGATGATCATGGAAAGATGAACACTCAATCCCCTGGAAGATCATCAGTTCGGGTCAGATCGGGGACGAAGGACTCGGCATGGAGATCCGATCCGAACTGACAGAGGGAGTGCCGAGCTGTGTGCTGATGTGGAGGTCAAAGTTTGACCACTGAGAAGTCAAACACTGAAGTTGGGTCTGACCGGCCACGTGTCCAGCCATGGTTGGCTGTTGGATCGGTGTGGGTTTATCCACAAACAACTCACAAACCTTCTTAACTAAATCCATACTTAATTAAATCAAGAAAAGCATTAAATTATAAAATGAGCAAAACATTTCGGAAACCAAAAGTCCACTCACCTCGAGAATTCTAACTTCGATCCTTATTCGGATCGTCTTGTGCCACGGTAGTCTCGCCTATAAAACAAACAAATAAAAATACTATTATTCCCGCCACAAAGGCATCAAAGTGGTTGCTAAACCTAACGTTTCACTCAATTCTCGTTCCATGACCACGAATTTTTAACATGCTCAAATTAAAATTTATAAATGCCTCCTCCTTCCCCCGAAGGCTTCACGGCTCAACTCAACGTCACCCACACTTCTAAAACCAAATTCTAAATTTAAAAGAAACCTGCACAAGGCTTATTTCGGTCGAAAAGCTTGTCTTAGTGTAAATTCGACATCGGCAAAGTCTCACATTTCTGCCCCAAAATAGATTTGGCTTCTCTAATCACGTTCAACACAGCCAAAATCAAAACCCACTCAATAATTGTCCTAAAGTGAACCTATATTCACGAAACAATATTGGGGGATCGTGACCACCACCGGTGCTACCCAAAGTGGTTGTTTTCAAGACCAAATCAGTCAAATAAAAACAACTTCACCAAAATAATTCAAATTCACAATCCTAAACACTCATTGGGTCACCTAGGAATGAAATTTGTCCAGAATAACGTCAATAATAACCCTCAAATCCGAAAACCCAAAGAAATCTCAAAATGGCCTCCTAAACCCATAAATCCATTCTTTTTTCCAATTACTCAAAATAAAACCATAAAAGCATAAGGGAAGGAAAACCCATAAGTAGGGGAAGAAAACCCACCTAGAGGTGAGATGGTTTGTGCCAAAAGTTGGCTGGAATCCGGCGAGAGAAGGGAGGGGCAGCAGCTGGGTTTTCTGACGTTCGTCTCTGTGCGCATGGGACTGGGGGGTTTCTGCGTTGGCGAAGGGAGGTCGCGCGGTGGCTTGGTCGACGGGAGGTGGCCGACAGTCTGTTGGAGGTTTCCCAAGCAGAGGACGAGCGCAGAGGGGGCTGGGTTGGCTGGGAAAGAGGCCGGAGAAGATGGTCGGCGTCGAAGGAACTCGCCGGAGGTTTGCTTCGGTGGAAGTTGGTCAGTGCTGGTGGCAATGGTGGCTGGTGGTTGCGAGCAGATGGAAGACTGAGAGAGAGAAAGAGAGAGAGAGAGAGAGAGAGAGAGAGAGAGAGAGAAAAAAAAAATGAAAATAAGAGAAAGATAGAGGGCTCTTGAAAGGGAGAGAAATTTTTGAATTTTAGTTTTTTAAAAACCCCAAATTCAAAAGTCTAAAATGTCCTCGACTTCATACGTTCGTAACTTTTAAACTGTAACTCCGATTGACGCACAGTTCGCGTCTACGCGCTCGTGAACTCGAGATATTCCTAACCAGCCCAAAATCGAAATCAAAGGCCCAATAAAATGAAAAGTCAAACTCGGGTCAAACTTAATTAAAAAATAAAGTAGAATTTAAAAATTAAACCAAAACCTTTTTATTTCTCAATTTAATTCCCAAAATATTTAAAATATTTTTCAAAATAAATCTTGGAAAAAAAATATGGGGTCTCAATTTAAAACACAACATTATAAGCCCAATAAACTTTATATAACGTTAAGAATAATGCTATACTTACCACATTTCTTATACCACATTCTTATACCATCACACGTGTCATTACTTTATTGGACAGAGTTTTTCTTTTTCTTTTTGGGTTTTTCTTTTTATTTTTTAGTATCCAATGTATGAATGCCATGTAAGTTGCCACATAAGGTGGTATGAAATTATGGTATAAAAATGTGGTATATCTAGCACTACTGTAACGTTAAATCAATTTCAGTGAAAACGTCGGATAAATTCTCAAAAACTTCCAAAGAAATTTTTAAAAGAAATTTTCGTGGTCGCACAACTGAACTTCCTTGAAAACCTCTTAAAACCAAAGTTAAATAAAAATTTAAATTTCTAGTGAAATTTGGGTCGGGTTGTTGCAATGTCAATGTAGAGTACACACATTAGGAAGTCCAAACACTCAAAACACATTAAAGTACACATTTTCAATTTAATAACTATGAATGTCAATGGAATGTCAATGTAATGCAATAACAGATTTGACAGGACCGTCCCCAGATTTCACCCTAGAACTTGGAGTGATCCTGTGGAGTCCAACACCAACCGGGTGTCGGGCCCGCTAACCTCCACTACAAAACAAAATAGTATCGGAAAATTTAATAAAACATAACTACATATATTTTTACAACATCAATAAACATAAAAACAAATGAGGCAATAACATTGCACCAACAATGTTGACGAACGAAAGGTAGGGAAAACTGATGCCTCGACGTGGTGTGGTCCGACCTTAGTGATCTTTAATACTTGAGGGAAAAACATTAAAAACAAAACGTGAGAATAATCTCTATGAGTGGACAAAAATAAACTTTAAAAGAAACCCCTTGAAAACTATTTGTAAAATTGCTCGTTTACTTTGAACTCATTTTCTTTAAAAATCCCCCCGTTTTAAAACCATTTCTCAAATCCATTTTTAAATCATCTCAAAACTATAATTCGAACTCTGAAGAATAAATAGTATTCTCAAGCTGTAAAACTGTTAAAATGTATGAAATAAAAATGCAATGCTCTACTGAAACTGTCATTTAAAATATTTATTTATGTAAATTTATTTCTCAAAATGCTCCATAAACTGAAACCTCATGCCACACAAGTATCCGTGGAAAACTAGTCAAACATGCACGTAGAGCTAATAATACTGGTCATTCACCGCCGACTAGGCAAGTGCAGAGCAAATATATAATGCTGGTCATACACCACCGACTAGGCAAGTGCAGAGCAAATGCTGGTCATACACCATTGAGTGATCTCTAGGTGAGTGCAGAACAAATCTATACTTGCTGAGGGGGTACTAATATGGCGGTTTAAAACCGTTTTTGGATATTTCAATAAACCACATCTCAGGAATACTCATCCAGATAAAAACTGAAAATATAATTTTCCACTAAATCTGCTTAATCAAAATCTTTTCCAAAGAAATAGAAATGTTAATCATAAACAACTTAGAATAATTCCCATAAACCATTTTCATAAACCTTCCTTAGGAAAATCATGCAATGCAACCATGATCTCAAAATCTCACTTCCTTAACTCATATCAAAACAATTATTTAACAAAAGATTTTCGAACTTATGCAATTCAACAGATTTCCAAAACATCTCATAAATCATTAATCGAAAATACTAAGTTAGGTAATCATAAGTTTAAGCTTCCAAACAATAATAGTAAATTATTATTATTTTCCTCTTTTCAAAATGAATAAGTGTGCACTAGTTTGTTTAAATCCCTCAATTAAGTTAGCATGCAACAATTAAATAATTTTCTTAAATAAATAATCATAAATTGCATAAAACATTTATAAAATAAAGTCCACTCACAGTTTATACCGAGCTATGAAGAATCCTTTCCGGAATTGATTTCGACTCACGATCCTTCACATGTTTGCCACTAGAATAGCTAAGAGGTGAAGCTCATTCGACCTAGTATAAAAACATGCCTAATTTCATAATTTGAGAAATTTATTATACGAATTTCAAGTAAAGATATAAAATGATTGATATGCTCTCTTAATTAAACGACATCTAAGTTTTTGTTTTCCATAAAATTTCCAATCCAGTCAACACCCCTCAAAGCAACATCAAGACTCAACATCTTCCTTGAATAACAAATCTCAATTTTCCAATCAACCAAGCCTACATTTCTCCTTCTCTCCATAATCAGTATAAACCATAATAATACCAAAGATATAAATAATAATCCTCAAATCATACCAATACTTCCTCAAAAATTAATTATATCATTATGGCAAAATAATTGTTTACTAAATCAATCATTAACCTCGATAATAGATATTTCTCGTCTAAATCAGCAATTAATCTCAAGGCATCTCTATAATTCCCAATTAATCCCTTAGCCTCAAAATCATTATCAATCCACTCTCATAATCCAGTCTTATACTTAGCCTCCTCTAACCTACAACAACAAATCACATAAAACAGACAATTCACCCACGGTACTCTACAATATAACTAGATAAGTTTCACTCACCGTGCAACTTGTGAAAAGACATAATTGCCCTTCAGGCGCCTTTTCTCGGATCTCCAATCCGGCAGCATGACGGCATCAAGGATAAGATTTCCCTAGCCCGTGTACCTGTTAAGACCAGACAACCATAATTTAATATCTATGGTTCACAACTTGGTCGTTCAACAACTGAAGCGGTAACCACTACATACGGTGGCTGCCTGGCCCCAAACTACACACAAAGACTCACCAAAACACATACGGACCATGGGATTGGCCCCTGGGAGTCCTAGGGAGGCTAAATAACAAGGGAAACCACCCAACCTGCTGCCACAAGTGGCAGTGCTGGCTGTGGCAGAGGCGACTTAACCTAAAGTTTACCCAAAATCAACTCCAATTAATCATAATTGCACAAAAGACCCTTCAATTGCATAAAAACGACTCAAATTCAAATTCAATTTAAGAAATTCGAAATAGGCAAGAAAACCTTAAAAATTGATTTTCTAATTTCTCAAAATTGGACAACCACACCTTAAGAGAAAGATAACTTATACCTCGAGGATCATTTTTCGTAACTGGGTCGACGGTCAAATGTCAACGGAAACGGCCGAAATCGATGGTGGAAGCCGCCAGCCTTCACAGCTTCGATTCGCCATCAAGAAGCGTCGGATGAGCAATTGGAGCACACCATCGTGCTCGGCTTGACGAGAGGAGGAGGTCTGGGACTGAGTTGGGTCGCGAAACCATTGGAAATGGCGAGTCAACACCGAACACCTTCGATCGGCTTGAGCTGGTTCGCGGGTCTGGGGAGGTTTCTAGGCTATGCCGACACCAGAGGGAGGAAGGGGGAGAGACGGCGATAGTGGCAAGCCAAAGCCCGACCCCAGCCATGGCGTCACGAGCCCTCACGCGCCAAAGAGAGAAATGGCGAGAGTGAGGAGCACAAAAGAGAGAGATAGAATCGGGGAGATCGAGTGAGAGAGAGAGAGAGAGAGAGAGAGAGAGAGAGTGTGAGAAATCAAAAAAGAAATCAAAAAAAATTTCTGATTTTGGGTATTTAAGCCCCATTAATACAATTTTACAAAATTGCTCTTCACTTCACACGTCCGTATTTCTCAAACCGTAACTCAGATCGACACACGGTTCACGTCTACGCGCTCGTGTGTTCAAAACCTTTCTAACAAGCCCAAACTTAAAGTCAAAATCTTATTAAATAAAAAATCAACCTTGGGTCAAACTAATTTAAAAACAAAACTTAATAATTAACCCAAAACCCTTTTTATTTCTCAAATAAATTCTCAAAATATTTAAAATATTTTTAAAAATAATCCTTAGAAAAATACGAAGATCCCACAATTCAACATCCTTTAAAAAAAAAAAAACTCTTAAAACCAAAGTTCAATAAAAATTTAAATTTCTAGTGAAATTTTGGTCGGGTCGTTACAAGATTCCATAAAGGTAATCCTACCCTTAATGAACCAAATTTCAATTGTGCATATGCTATCAAGGGATAGAAGTTTCAGATATGTATGTATAGTTCATTAATTAAGTCATACAAGCATGCTCTTAATTAAGGAATTAAAAACCAGCAACTTACATTAACAATAAATCATATGTAATGGCTTGTATTCATCTTAAAACAAAGGAGGGAAATCAACTATATCATTTTCAGTTTCAATTCCTAGCTTTTAGGTTAATTAGTTTACATTCTTAAAGATATGCAAGACTAAAGCAAAGCAATGAAACTAGGTTCCAAATTATTATAATTTGTTCAATATCAACTTGATTATGCAGGGTATCAATTATTCATCTAGAGGCATGTAACTTAGTTGTTAGTCTCGGGTTCATGCATAAGGAAGACTGCATGACAGGACCGCCCCCGAATACTACCCTGAAACTCGGAGAGGTCCTATGGGAATCCAGAATCAAGGAAAATTCTACCGAAAATTCGGCAGAACCTCCCCTGAAATGGACTAACCCAAAATTATGAAACCTATAAAAACACTTCTAAAGACATCAGCCGCCTCTACCACAACCAAAAAGGGTCTCAGACCCCACAAATATAAAATAATCTTATAATTTAAGTATGGTTATCAGAGCCACTACTCCTATTACAACAATTTGTACAGTTAAAGAAAAGAAACTTCCAAAACGGAAGCGATGCCTACAAGATCCGAGTGGAGAAAATGGACGCTATGCCTCGACGTGATTGGCTCGACCTCCACCAATGCTACGGCCTGGGGGAAACAATTTAAGACAAAACAAGAAAATTGTGAGATAAATTCAGTGAGTGGACAATTTATAAGTACGGAAAATAATTGTTGTTTATCTTTTCACGAATCGTTAAAAATCAAATTTAACTCTAAGACCTCACGTCGCTCTTTGAAATCCCCAAGTTTTAAAACTATTTCCAAAAATCTCTCCTCAAATGTCATAAACCATTTAACATAAGATACATGAATAACACCGATATGCAGTCATTCACAAAGAACTTTCTAAAATAAAAATATCATGAAAACTAGAAGTCCAAGAATCAAGATAAAGCATAAAAAGAACTTCTCGTTTAAACTTTTGTAATAGAATTCCTTGGAAGAATAATGAAATTACACTATATTCGTACCCGTCCTGTAGACAATATCCTGGCCACAATTCCGTTCACAGGCAGGCTCAAATCCTAGCCACAATCTCGTACATAGCGGTTACTTTGCACGAGCAGGCTCGTATCTTGGCCACAATCTCGTATGAAGAAGTCACTTCGTACGAACAGGCTCGTATCCTGGCCACAATCTCATACGGAGGGGTCACTATGCACAAGCAGGCTCGTATCCTGGCTACAATCTCGTACGGAGAAGTCACTCCGTATGAGTAGGCTCATATCCTGGCCACAATCTCGTACGGAGGGGTCACTCCGCACGAGCAGGCTCACATCCTGGCCACAATCCCGTGCATTTTACACAGCCAGGCTCATCCGATCAGTACTTGCATTTTCAATTCACAACATTTCCACTTCCATAAATAAATAATCATTACGATAATCATACTAGATATAATAAATCCTCTCATAAACAAATTGAATTTAAAATACGCCATTTCAAATCAAGGTACCTTCCACAAGAATACACATATAAAACATGTTGAAACAATTCTTGTTGGTAAACTTTATGAAATTCAAGATAAAAGGAAATCAACGAGTATAAATGATTATTTGAGAGAAATTTCGGGTTTAACACTCAAGATAGGTTCAACTTAAATCAAAGAGATTAAAAACACATAACAAAACACAAATTATTAAAATCAAGATCCACTCACAAATTGGGAAATTTAGCTTCGATCCTCCACGGAACCGTCGTGAGCCACGGTCGTCTCGCCTATAAAATAAACAAAAATTACAAATAGTCTTGACTAAAAATATTTAAAGTGTGCGCGTGAAATAATGAACCTAATTATCGCGCCTATCTCTCATTCAACCCAAAGATTAATTACTTAAATCACATTAACCCCATAAGCACTTCTTTCTCCTTCGAAAACTCCTCAGCTCAAATGAAACTTCGATCACAACTCCAAAACACAACCTAAACTTAAAAAGAAACCTATTTGAGGCTTATTTCGATCGGAAAGTTCGTTCTAGAGTATTATCGGTGTCAAAAAGGTCTCAATTCTTAGTCCCAAAATAATTTTAGCTCCTCCAACCACATTCAACATACTCAATATCAACAACTTACTCCACATTTACCAAAAATAATCATACAATCACAAAATGGCAGTGGGGGTTCGAAATCACCGCCCAAAGTGGCTGCTCCAAGTCCAAATTTTAACCAAATATACAAAAATTTCTCAAATCTTCTCAAACTTTCAATTATAAACATCAACTTGGGTTTCCTAGAGATGAGATTGTCGAAAATCACACCAATAATAACCCCCTACCCAAAAGCCCAAGGTAAACTCGAATGGCCCTAAACCCCCCACATTCCAACTTCCACAAAAACTCAAATTAGATAACAAAAAACATAATAGGATTAAAGCCCAACAAGAAGGAAAGAAAACCCACCAAAAAAATTCAAAGGTTGGGGGTCGGACTTGGCCGAAATTAGCAAAGAGAGGGGCGGCGTTTCAGGTGGTTTTTGGCATGTTTCAGAGTGCAAGGCGAGCTGCTTAGTGAGGAGGACGACTGGGCTGTGTTGGTCAGCTAATGGGGAGGTTGCCAGTAAGCCTAGGTGGCCAGAAATTTGGCGAGATCGATGGAGGGGCTGCAGCTGGGTTTCTGTGCACGCGGGGCTGGGCGACCAAGGGCCCTGCTGGGTGGTTCCTGCCCCGACAAGGGGAGGTCGCACAGTGGCTTGGTCGACAAGGGGTGGCCGGCGGCGAGGCTTGTAGTGGCAGCTAGTGTGTGCGCAAGGGTGGGTGCAGGAGAAGGAGAGAGAGAGAGAGAGAGAGAGAGAGAGAGAGAGAGAGAGAGAGAGAGAGAAGGGTATTTTTTTGTTTTAAATAAATTGTTGGGGTTAAAAATTTACCATAATGACCCTCATTCTAGAAAGATCTCCACATTTCTTTCCACCACAACTTCAATTTAGGATCCGTTTTCGCCTACGCGTTCGTACGTTTAAACTCTATTTAACTATGTTAAGTTCATAATTTTAAGAGACACCTCTCAATTAATTCCTATTAGAAACCCAACTTTTCTCTTGAGGGCATAACGTCAATGCTCTTAAATAATTTACCAACCATGGTTCTGAGGTTCGAAAATTGTTCCGTAACTCCCATGGGCTTCACACATCTTGCATGTAACGCCCCGATCCTAGGGCCCAAAAATACACTGAAACTTTGTCCTTTAAACCTCTTTTCAAAGAATGAGCCATGTACTTAATATAATAAATAAATATATTTGATAAATCAGAGTGTGAGCCCAAAAACATGTATGTAAAAATCACTGTATAAAATCAGTTAAATCAAAACAAAGTAGGTCCCACTGCCTCAACTTCTCCTCACTGCCTCCTCAGCCTGCTTAACCTGCAAAACATTAACCACACTGCACCATATCCATGGTACACCGGGTCATTTAAATAAACAACCCGGTAAGCTCACTAGAGCTCGTATGAGTGAAATGACTTAAACTATAATCCTCAAATAATCCTTCAATTTCCGTTCTCAAAAATAATCCACAACAGTATCCATAATTACTTGATCACATCACAAATTCATCAACAAATATCCAAGCATCAAGATAAATATAATTCCTCAAATTTACATCCTAATCCCACCAATAATAATAATAATCATTCTGCAAATCAATTGCCTAATCGTCAACTATTAACCTCAACCTCAAATCATTCACGTCTTAAATGATAATCTCAAAACATAATCATCATCATTTTCACCTTCATGATTCAAGCCTAGACTTTGCTAAGTCCTAGCAACCCAATGCAATACAAGCAACCAAACAAACATCTATCTAATTTCACACACTTCGTTTCTTGGAAATCCTCCAGCTTTATAACTACTTTCAAAAATCTTTTCTTTCGAAACCATTTTTAAATTCCCTCAACCGTAAATCAAACTCTGAACTGAATTTATCCTTGGAAACTGATATTTCGAAACACTTATACTTAAAACTCACATTATTCTCGTACTCGTACTGTAGACAATATCCTGGCCACAATTGTAACAACCCGACCCAAATTTCATTATGAATTTAAAATTTTATTGGTTGTGGACCTAAGAAGCAAGAAGAAAAGTTAAGTTGTGGGACCCAAGAAATTTTTTTTTTTTTAGTAAATTAATTGGGAGACAATAATAAGTTTTGGAGTTATAGAGACCTAATTGTAATTAAAATGATTTTTGGTGATTAAATTTAAGTCATGAAAGATTTATTGGGAAATATTTGGAAGCATTTAAATTAAGTTGAATAATTTTTGTGGACTCAAAGTTTGAAGTTGAGGGGTAGGAAAATAGTACAAGGCAAGAGAAAGCCATAGGAATTTACGGAACATTTTTCAGACCTCAGATCCATTATTGGTGAATTAATTAAGGTGTGGACGATTATGTCCTTAACAAAAAAAAAAGTTTGGGTTTTCAAAGGGGTTTAATTGAAAAGTAATTTTAAAAATTTCAATCTTGGTATGGTTGGAAAGTGCTCGTACTCACGAACGTGTAAGCGAAAACGGATCACGATTCAAGGTTACGTAGACAAAATTATGGGCATTTGAAGTTGGAGGGCATTATGGTAATTTCGTGGATCAGCCATTTTAAAAACCAGCTGACCCTTTCTTCTCTCCCGCATAGCAGCAGCCCCTCCCCATTTGACCACCACCCTCTCAACTTTGACCGGCCATAACTTCTTCGTCCGATGTCCGATTGATGCAATCTTGGTGGCTATGGCTTTGTATTGACTTCCTCTTTCTTTTGGTATATCACACTCACCCTATCTCACACTGTACTGAGCGAATCGAAGCTCGAAAGGTGACGCCCCTAATGACGGTTTTTCACCGATTTCCGACAACTCCGGCCACCATTCATGGAGTTCTTAGCATGGATCTTCTTCTCTGTTCATGGGCTTCCAGTTCCAGGTCACCATTCATGTTTAATTTAGTATTTTGATAGTTGCCATTAAAGCCACCATAGGTGCCGCAAATCCGAGGTGTGTTCAAGCCATTTTCAGCCTCCTTTTGAGGTCGACCCAGGTATAAAAGTTGTTCCTCTCGTCATTATCTACATGTTTGTATATTTGTTTCACTCATATGAGAAGTTTGGGAAACGACCACTATTCACCGGTGTCAGCCACTGCGGGACCACCGCGCGTGGCGGCGTCTGGAGTGGTTTCGAGCAGGTTTCGACCCTCTCCCACCTCCTAGGACTATTTTTAGATTCCTAATGACCTATTGGTTGATTTTAGGGTGGATTGAAAGCTGATGGAGAACTCGAATTGGAAATCGAACCTCGAACAGACGTCTTAGTGATATGAAACTGACTCCCGAATAAGCACCGGCTAAGGTATAAACTGTAACTCTCTTTTACGTAATTGATTTGGAAATTTGGATTAAGAGTGAGAAGTGAGTTGGATAATTAAGGTTAATTGGAGTTTGAATTATAGTTATTGTTTGGTTTTTGGATTAATTAGGTGACCGAGTCGCGAAGGTTATGGAACGCAAGAAAGGTATAATTTGTATCCGTCTAATTACGGATATTTCTATTTTGTGAGTGGATCGACTGTAATTGAGTTAGACTGATGGTTGGTTGTTACTTGTGAATTAAGGAGGTTTGAAAAGCTCGAATATATGATCGGTTGGTTACCAAACGTGGAATCAAATTGAAAGAGAGATTTAGGTAAGTTCTCGATAAGGGTTTGACTCCTTGGTTTAATTTATACCATTAGCGTTAATTCTAAAGTGGGATTAATGTTCAGCATATTAAAGTAAGCGTATTTTTGTATTAGGTCGATGGAGCTTCGTCTCTTGATTACCGTTAGTGGCGAACAAGTGTTGAATTGTGAGATGGAAACAATCTCGGAAAGGATTGTGCATAGCTTGGTTAATCTGTGAGTGGACTAACTTTTAATTTTTCTGAAATGTTTTATAAGTTGATGACTAAATTCTATTGGCTATAATGAGTTTGAATTTTTCTGAATTGGCTATAATGAGTTTGAATTTTAAGCTAAAAGATTTTGAGTTAGAATTTGGTTTTTTTTAAAAAAATCTTATCTCCTAAGTTTAAATTGATATATATGGTTTTTGTATTCAAAGTTTCTTGAATTTATGAATTTAGATATTGTGAGTTGAACAAATGCATACTCAAAGTTTCATGGATTTATGAATTTGGTTTTGCTAAAGAAAGTTTAAAAGGATATGAAAGGACTGAGTTTTATTTTTTATATATTTACGATGGGGTTATGGAAAAATGGTTTTCAAACAACCTTTGCAGTACCCTCCAGGTTATCAGATTGGATAGGTCTTTGGGACCCATTGCGGCACACACATAGGCTTTGGGCCGTGTGTCGTGATGCTTGACCCTTTGGGGGTTGGCTCTGCGTGCACGTAAAACAGAATTTGTGGCTCTGCATGCGTACGACAGATTCTTGGCTCTGCTCGTGTATGACAGATTTTATGGGTAACTGACTGGTGTGTGTTTTTAGTTTGTAAGTATTTTTAGTGATGAGTTTTATGACAGCAGAGGTTTTAAGTGTGACGGTTTCAATTGAGCAGATTTATTGATTTTCAGCATATTGAGAGTGTTTGAGATGAAAGTTTTCAGCTTAAACTATTTATTTATAAATTGATAGTACCGATTTTAGTTTGAGAACTTGTTATTTTCAAATATTGATTTTCAACTTCAGATTTTATTATTTTACGAGTTTTCTTATGCATTGGGCATTTCTGAGGATTCGAAATAGTTTTATGTTCATATATTTCTCTCATACTTTAAGCATGATTCGTGGTTTACAAGGAGATTTTGAAATAGACTTGTGAAATGGTTTTAAAACTGGGAGATTTCAAAGAGTGATGTGAGGTCTTAGAGGAGATTTGATTTTAAAGGAATTTGAACGGATGAATAACTTAATGTCTTGTTTTTATATCTCGTCCACTCACTGAGAGTTATCTCACATTTCTTTTATTTTGTTTACAACATTTTCCCCCAGGTGTTATAGATCGCTGAGGTTGGGCCGTACCACGTCGAGGCAGGACTTTCAGTTATTCGGCGTCATTTCCCTTAAGTTGTGGAGATAACTTTTATTTTGTAATGGAAGTTTAGTTTTGCTCTGATTATCATGTGCCTTGGTGAATAAGAACTTTTTGGTTGTGGTAGAGGTGGTTGCTGATTTAGAAGTGTTTTTAACAGATTTTGAGAATTCTGGGTTAGTCCATTTTCAGGGGAGGTTCTGCTGAATTTTCGGTAGGAATTTCCTTGATTTTGGACTCCCGCAGGACCTCTCTGGGTTTCAGGTGGAATTCGGGGGCGGTCCTATCAACAATCCCGCACACGGGCAGGCTCAAATCTTAGCCACAATCTCGTACGGAGGGTCACTCCGCCAAGCAGGCTCACATCCTGGCCACAATCTCGTACGGAGAGTCACTCCGCCAAGCAGGCTCACATCCTGGCCACAATCTCGTATGGAGGGTCGCTCCGCACGAGCAGGCTTGTATCCTGGCCACAATCTCGTACGGAGGGTCGCTCCGAACGAGCAGGCTCAAATGATCAGTACATGAGCTAACACAGCTGTCGTTAAATACTTTTAAGTCTCTACTCATTTTTAAGATAAAAGGTTACACATTTTTCCATTCTTTTCAAAACTCTCCTTAACAATCCAACTCATCCAAAAGGTTGCTCTTCCTCAAATCACAACGTTCTCAAAACTAACTCATAACTTTCATTGTTTTACCGAATACTAATGCCCCTTGTAATTTCTTTTCAGATTCATCTCTACATATGCATCACCATCAAGCTTGCTATCATAAAATATATTCCTTGAACATTTATCTCCACCCACAAACCATTCGACATAGAAAGTCAGCCTCTTAATTATCACTCAAAGTTTACTCCGAGCTTTGCCGAATCCCTTCCGAAACTGGTTCTTGCTCATGACTCCTCACTTGTTTACCACTCAAATCATACCAAATACTTCCTCCAAAAGTAACTTGATTATTCTGTAAGATAATTACCTAATCATTTTTCATTAATCCTCGACAATAAGTATTTCTTCCCTAATCCAGCAATTATTCTCGGGCAACCCTAAAATTCCTAAATAATTTCCTAGCCTCAAATCCTTATCAATTCATCCTCATGATCCAAATCCTACACTTAGTCTTCCTACCATAAGATGACAAACACACAAAAACAGACAATTCATTAACGGTACTCTACATTAAAAATCGATAAGTTTTACTCACAGTTTGACCGCGTGAAAAGACCGAAGTGCCCTTCACAGCGCCATTACTCGGATGTCAAATCCGGCAGCATAACGGCATTAGGGATAAGATTTCCCGAGCTCATTGCTCCGTCATGGAGCCTCGTATGGATGAACGGAGACCATAGCTAGACTCACCATGACCAGGGGAACAAAGCCCAGTAGGTCTGGCCATCCAATTTCTGCCGGAACAGTGAAATCGCGGTGGTGCAGCCGCAACCCTTGTGGCGTCGAATCGCCGTCGTGGAGCGTCACCGTCGTGAGGGAAGGGCATGGGCAGACTCGCTGTGGCCTGGGGAAGAAAACCGAAGTGGTCGCCGCCCTCAAATCCGCCGGAAAAGGTGAGTCGTCACCGGAGGCCCAATCAGCTTGAACTGGGTTCGATTTCTGGGGGGTTTCTGGGCTAAACGATGCACGGAGGAAGGAGGAGGGAGGAGAGGCGAGCTCGGAGGGCTTTCGTCCGCCTCCATCCGCCGCCGGACGCACGCCCACGCGCCGGTGACAGTGCGGCGGTGTTGAACGGGCGAGAGAGAGAGTATCGGGGAGAGAGGAGAGAGAGTGTCCCGAAATTTCTGGATTTTGGGTATTTAAAACCCACTCCTACAAAATTACAAAATTGCCCTTCCCTTCAAATGCTCGTATCTCTCAAACTATAACTCTGTTTTATACGTGCTTTGTGTCTATGAACTCGTAGACTCGAGATCTATCAAACGGACCCAAGGTCAAAGACGAAAGTCCATTAGTTTTAAAAGTCAACTTTGGGTCGGGTCGTTACATTGCACCATTTTTATTTTTTATTATTATTATTTATTTTTTTATTTTTTTTAACGGCTCGAAATTTAAATTTTGAGTTCCCAAACTTTATTCACTTTAATTTAGTTACTCCCAAATAAATCTCCAAACATTCGTATTTGTCTCCAAATTTCTGGGTTACACAACTTAACTTTCCTTTGTCCTTGTAAAGTCAAAGTTAAATAAAAATAAAATTTTTAATTTCCAGTGAAATTTGGGTCGGGTCGTTACACTGCAAGTTACACTTAATTCAACCTAAGTGTATTCTAATTGTGAGCCACACTAGTTCAAGTTATATTAACTTTTTAAAGCAACACTACTACAATAATATGAATACACAACACTTTTAAATAAACTGTTGTGTAGTTTTAAGGCAGAACGGTTTTTAAATTAGCATTGTATGAATGCATCAAAATCCAATGGTTTTGGGAGGGTTAATTGTTATAATTCGTGACTGTTGTGTAAGCGAATGAAATATCAAAAAACCAGTGTACAATAATTTTTATTAAAAAACCCAACACTTTTATATTTTTTTTTTCTTTGATATTTTCACTTTCCCTTTAACACTTTCACTTTCTCGATCTATTCCCTCTCACCTTTCCCTCTATCACTTTCGCACCCTCTATCTAGATCGATCGAGTCTGTTTTGCTGTCGACCAGTCGCACCCATGTTGAGTGCTCATTTTACACTATTTTATGATACTAACTCCCTAACTCAGAGTGCAAGAACTCGATATTTTGTGTGTTGTTAGTTTGTTTTTGTTCTTATAGGATAAAATGAGCAAAGAGGAGAAAAGGAGCCAAAAGGACCATTTTTAGACATTTCCTAGTCAAACTAGGAAAACAAGAGAAATCCTGGTCAAACCAGGAAAGGGGCCGAAATCCTAGTCAAATGAGGATTCCTAGTCACACTAGGAAACATCAAGTCCAGAACCATCATTGCGGAGCCAGAAATGAGAAATCCTGATCGGAACAGGAAATCCTGGTTGAACTAGGAAACCTAACCCAACTAGGGAAAGGAGCCCTAGTCACACTAGGAGACCCCAGGGGCATTATGGTCATTACGAGAAGTCGAAATGGATAAGGAATCGTTCATTTACAAGAAATCCTAGTCACACTAGGAAATGTTGGTCAAAGTCAACTCTACAAAGTCAAGGTTCCAGAAGCTTCTAGAAGGTGGTGGACATCCATGGGAATAAATAGAGGGAAGAAATGAATTCGAATTCAAATGGAAATGAGGGGCAAAATGGGAAGTCAAAGTTAATGGTCAAGGGTCAACTATGAAAAGTCAACAAGTCAAATGGGCCATGGGCCTATGCAAATGCCGAAATCTGAGGGGCCATGCATGCATGCATGCACCAGCCCAAGATGAAGCCCAATGCGCAAGCTTGAAGGTGGCAGCCAAGAAGTGAAACCCTAGGGGGTTGGCGTGTGGCACTTAAGCCCAAAGCCAAAGCCCTTGCCGCAAGCCCAATGCTCTCCTAACCCTAGCTGCTGCTGCACTTTCTTGTTCTTGCCTCCCAAGGAATCCTAGCTGAAAAAAGAAGTCAAAAACCTGGAAAACAGAGCACCAATTTCGACAGCAATTCTGTACTTCTCCAGAATGAATCAGGTAGCATGCCATATATGGTTGGAAAGATACGGATGTTAGCTTCGCAGGGAATTTTACGGATTTCGATTCCGAGTTTTCTAGCTCAAGATATGGCCATTTTAGTGGAGGTAGCGCAGCAGTTCCGCGAGCTGAAAAAGGAGTTACGCCCAAAAAGAGCCCAAATCAGCCCAAGGCCCATGCTTGGCCGAAAATTATAAGCCTTGGTGTGCAAGGAATGCACTTATCCCACATTGAAGAGAAAGAGAAATCTCAGCCCCACTTCCCTCTATAAATATATCTCTAAAAATCAGAAAAGAGGTTCTGTTCTGAAGTTCTCTTCTATTTCTTTTAATTTTCGTAGCCCTAGCAGCCTCTCTCCTCTCCTCTTGCCGCAAACCCTAGCAGCTTCCCTCTCCTCTGTTTTTCTTGTGCCGCAGCCACCTTCTCTCCCTTCCTTTTTATTCTTCTTCTTTTCTTTTGTGGCCGAACCTAGCAGCCACCTTTTCTTGTGTGCTTTCTTTTATTTTGTGCTGAACTGAAGAAGGAGGATCAAGTGAAGCCGCAGCCACCACCACCAAGTTGCGCCACCAAGCCGCAGCCACCTCCAGCAGCTACGCCATCACCACCTTGCTGCCACCTTGCCGAGCACCTCAGCCTCCTCGCCGTGGAGCCCAAGGCCGAGCAGCCCCATTACGCACCTCCACCTTGCTGCCCCGGCTTGATTTCTCTCCCTTTCTTTTATTTTCATTATTTTAATCATGCATTATTTATTTGTGAATTTAATTATGTGTAGCTGAATATTGGGCTAGGGCTAGGATGAAGCCCTAGCATTGCTGTTCACTTTTCCTATGGATTATTAATATTTTAATTATTTACATGTTGACAAATCTTGGATCTCTGTTTAAATTGAATCTATTTGTTTCGCATCTTTGACTGATCACCTTAGGTTGCATGCATCTAGATATATGTTGTGAAACTAAATAAGCTCGAAAGGATGATAGTTTCAATAGGCAACAAGTGGATATCCTAAGATAATATTCATGAGAAAAGGGATCATAGAGGACATAGGGTACATTAATTTGGAGCTATGCGCTATGTGTTGTCACTCTCACAGATCGTAATGACTCTTGCATGGGTAACAGCTGCCTTAGCTTAGCACTAGGGAACATGCAAGTTAACTGGCTAAGGAAGGCCCAAGAAGCTCTTAGTTTATGCACAGTAAGGGGAGTAATTGCTAAAAGTAACTAGCCAAACCTTTTAGTAGACGAACTTTGTTGACATGTTTATATATTGATTGTTAATATCCATAGTGAAGTGAATGGTCTGTTAGTGGTGGATTCCGACCCCTAGTGTTTCGTTATTACTGTTTTACCCGAAATCTTTCAGTTTTCATTTTAAAGTTTGTTATTTCTCTGTTTGTTTAGTGTAGCCTTAAAACCAATCAAAACCCCCCATTTGCGTGTGTGAGTCAGAGTTGGGTTAATTGAATTTAATTGAGTTAGTAATCGTACACTAGTACAATTCCCTGTGGGATCGACCTCGTATTTGTAAGCTTTGCTACTTAGCGATTCGTGCACTTGCAAGTTAACCTAGAGCTCAGAAAAGGTTATTTAATTTGCTCTAGGAAAACATACAACAAGTTTTTGGCGCCGTTGCCGGGGAATTGTTATTTGTGTTGATTGCTAGTTTAATTATCTTTAGTTAAGTCATTTTAGTTAGGTTTTATTTTCTGTTTTTATTTTTTGTTCTCATTGAATTCTCTTGTTTCTAAGGTACAATGGAAGAATCAAATTCGAAGATCACTCCTCTTTCACGTGCAGAAGGCCAAAAGGTGTTGAGTGCGTACAAGGGCAGGCCGAGACTCAATTGGACACCGTTAAGGATGAGGTCAACTCTTGTGTCGCAGAGAGGAAGTGAATCTGAAGAAGCATACGAAGAGGAGAAATCAGAAGAGGAAGTCGAGGAGACCTTGCAGCCGAATGCATCTCAGATGAGAATACCTTTGAGTGATTATTCGTCTCCAGCGCTTCTAGCTCAACCTACGTGCATTGTTTACTCTCAAGTAGAAGCTGATTTTGAACTTTCAAGTGGAACAATCAAACTTCTTCCATCATTTCATGGGTTAGAAGGAGAAGATCCCTACATGCATCTTAAGGAATTTCATGCGATATGCGAGATTGGCAAGCTAAGGGGGTTGAGCGATCATCAAAGGAAGTTAAGGTTATTTCCATTCTCTCTTAAAGATAAAGCTAAACATTGGTTGTTTTCCTTGCAGGTCGCTTCTATTAGAACATGGGAGGAACTGGCATCTAAGTTTCTTCTAAGGTTCTATCCAGTTAGCAAGACTATCATCATGAGGAAGCAGATCTTAGGGTTTACACAATCAGAGGACGAAGTGTTTCATGAGAGTTGGGAAAGGTACCAAGAGCTTCTGACTTCGTGTCCACACCATAATTTTGCCCCATGGATGCAGATTGAGTACTTTTATGAGGGTCTGTTGGATCAAGATCGTAATATGGTGGATATGACATGTGGAGAAGCACTGAAAAAGAAGACTTTTGAGGAAGCATGGACACTCTTTGACACATTGGCATTGAGTTCACAGCAGTGGAATAGACGAAAAAGAGTGGAAAAGAAATCAGCTATGGAAGCTGAGATATCTGAGCTTAAGCAGATGATGCAGGTTCTGATGACAAATCAAGGAGCTAGGTCATCACAAGGAGAGCCATGTTTTGAGGTTGAAAAAGTTCAAGTTAGACCGAGTGTACAGTCCCCAGTTGAGCAGCGAAGTACTTATTTGGAGGACATGATTGCTGCATTAGCCCAGAGTACAACTTCGATGTCTAATGATACTAAGACATTTATGAATAAGACTGAGGAGCAGTTGAGTGTCACAGCTAAAGCTATATCGAATTTGGAAGCCCAATTGGAACAAGTGACTTTGACCTTGGACAAAGTGGTAAAGGGTGCACCAATTCAGGATAAGGTCGAAGCAATCACTACTTTGAGAAGCGGGAAAGTGATTGATAACAAAGTGGGCACTACTCAAGAGGATAATCCAGGCAATAAGGATGAAGTTGAGGTGCTAGATCCTGAACAAGTGGAAAAGTATAAGAGGGATAAAGTTAAGGTTAAGGATGAGGAAGAGGAGGAAAGAAAGAAACAAGAAAAGCACATTGCTACGCGTGCTAGCAAGAAGGCCGAGATTACTTCCTCTATCCCAAGAGCTCCATTGCCTTTCCCTCAACGTCAATGGAAGCAGAATAAGGATAAGCAAGCCAAGGAAATTTTGGAGATGTTTAAGAAAGTGGAAATCAACATTCCTTTGCTTGATGCTATTCAGCAGATTCCTAAGTATGCCAAGTTTTTGAAGGAATTGTGCACACACAAGAGGAAATTTAAAGAACATGAACAGGTGTGTCTAAGTGAAGAAGTCAGTGCTGTTTTGCAAAGAAAGTTGCCGCCCAAGTTGAAGGACCCTGGCAGTTTTACGATTCCATGTTTGGTTGGGGATCATAAGTTTGAGAAGGCATTGCTAGATTTGGGAGCAAGTATTAATTTGATGCCATATTCAGTTTTCGCACTGTTGGGCATAGGAGATCTTAAACCTACTAGTGTTACTCTTCAATTAGCAGATCGTTCAGTAAAGATTCCGAAAGGTGTGGTTGAAGATGTGCTGGTTCGGGTAGCAGATTTGATCATGCCCGCTGATTTCATCATTCTTGAAATGGAGGATACCCCAATTAGAGGTAATGAGCTACCGATCATATTGGGAAGACCGTTCATGGCCACGGCGAACACCAAGATTGATGTGAGTAATGGGAAGTTGACAATGTCTGTACTTGGTGAAACAGTTGAGTTTGATGTTTTTGGAGCAATGAAGTATCCAAAGGAGGAGGATGATTGCCTAAGGATTGATAGTTTGGACCCATTGGTTGAGGAAGTGGGCGAAACTAATCTTGCAGAAGATACATTGGAGGTTGCTTTGGGAGCACTCGAGTCTAGTGAGTTGGAAGAAAACGTGGAAACAATTCTTACACGTTTGGAAGGCACCCGACCTCTCAGAAATAAGTGGTTCAACCAGTTTGAAATGTTAGTGCCTACGAATCAAAAGACGCTTCCTTCTATTGAGCAAGCACCTAAGTTGGAACTGAAACCGTTACCGAAGCACTTGAAATATGCATTTTTGGGAGAAAATGAGACTTTGCCTGTGATTATTGCAGCTAATTTGAGTGCAAGCGAGGAAGAAAGACTCTTGAGAATTCTGAAGGAAAATCGGTTAGCATTGGGGTGGACCATAGCCGATATCAAGGGAATCTCACCCACAGTGTGTATGCATAGAATTTTACTTGAGGAGGAATCCAAGCCTACTCGTGATGCCCAAAGAAGACTGAATCCAACTCTGAAGGAAGTTGTGCGTAATGAGGTAATCAAATTGTTGGATGTTGGTATTATTTATCCTATCAGTGATTCGAAGTGGGTTAGTCCTGTTCAAGTGGTGCCGAAGAAAAGTGGTATTACTGTGGTGAAGAATGAGCATAATGAGTTGGTTCCTCAAAGGACGCAAACCGGTTGGCGTGTCTGTATTGATTATCGAAAGCTTAACACCGCAACAAGGAAGGATCATTTCCCTTTGCCATTTATCGACCAGATGTTGGAAAGGTTGGCCGGCCATAGTCACTATTGCTTTTTGGATGGGTATAGTGGGTATAATCAGATTGCTATTGCACCCGAGGATCAAGAGAAGACCACTTTCACATGTCCATTTGGTACGTTTGCTTATAGGAGGATGCCATTCGGATTGTGCAATGCGCCTGCAACGTTTCAGAGATGCATGATGTCTATTTTCTCTGACATGGTGGAACGAATCATTGAGGTATTTATGGATGATTTTTCTGTTTTTGGTTCGTCTTTTGATGCATGTCTGGATAACTTGTCTTTAGTTCTGAAAAGATGTCAAGAAGCCAATCTAGTGCTTAATTGGGAGAAATGTCACTTCATGGTTCAACAAGGGATAGTATTGGGTCATGTGATTTCAAAGGAGGGCATACAAGTTGATAAGGCCAAGATTGATGTGATACAGAGATTGCCGCCTCCATCGAGTGTTAAGGAAGTAAGAAGTTTCCTAGGCCATGCTGGGTTTTATAGGAGGTTCATCAAGGATTTTTCCAAGATCTCTAGGCCTTTGTGCACCTTATTGCAAAAAGAGGTGAATTTCGAGTTTAATGAGGATTGCTTGGTTGCATTTAACAAATTGAAGAAGCTACTCACTTCTGCTCCAATCATTATGCCACCTGATTGGAACTTGCCGTTTGAGCTCATGTGTGATGCAAGTGATTATGTTGTTGGAGCTGTTTTGGGTCAGAGAGTCGATAAGCTGCCGCATGTGATTTACTATGCAAGTAGGACTCTGAATGATGCTCAATTGAACTATTCTACTACAGAGAAGGAGTTGCTTGCTGTGATCTTTGCCTTGGAGAAATTTAGAAGTTATTTGATTGGGTCTAAGATCACCATCTACACGGATCATGCCGCTCTCAAGTATTTGCTGAACAAGAAAGATGCAAAGCCGAGGTTGATTAGATGGACTCTGTTGCTACAGGAATTTGATATTGAGATCAAGGATAAGAAAGGTTGTGAGAATGTGGTAGCAGACCATTTGAGTAGACTCGTCAATGAGGAACAGTCTGAAGAGAACACACTACCGTTACGAGTGTCATTCTCGGACGAGCAGCTTTTTGCCATCTTGACTACTCCATGGTATGCTGACATAGCTAATTATTTAGCAAGTGGAGTGTTGCCCAATGATCTGACACACTACCAAAGGAAGAAGTTTTTGCATGATGTCAGACAGTATGTGTGGGATGATCCTTATTTGTTCAAATATGGGTCAGATCAGTTGATAAGACGATGTGTACCGGAAATGGAGCAGAGGAATGTCATTGAGATGTGCCATTCTAAAGAGTGTGGAGGCCATGGAGGAGGAACTAAGACTGCTTACAAGATTCTTCAAGCAGGTTTCTTTTGGCCTACTATTTTTGATGACTGTCATCAGTTTTACCTCACATGTGACAGATGTCAGAAGATGGGAAATATTTCTGCTCGTGATCAGATGCCGCTGAACTTTATGTTGGAAGTTGAGATCTTTGATGTTTGGGGTATAGATTTCATGGGGCCATTTCCATCTTCTTTTGGATACGAGTACATTATGGTTGGAGTTGATTATGTGTCTAAGTGGGTGGAAGCTATCGCTTGTAGGACTAATGATGCTCGAGTGGTCTTGAATTTCCTTAAGACCAATATCTTTGCCCGATTTGGTACCCCGAGAGCAATCATTAGTAATGGGGGGTCGCATTTTTGCAACAAGCTGTTTGAGGCCGTGATGAAGAAATATGGAATAAGGCATAAAGTGGCTACTCCCTACCATCCTCAGACGAGTGGGCAAGTGGAAATTTCGAATCGTGAGATTAAGTTCATTTTGGAAAGAACGGTGCTCGCCAATAGGAAGGATTGGTCTACCAAGCTTAATGATGCATTGTGGGCTTATCGCACCGCTTACAAGACACCCATTGGAATGTCTCCGTTTCGACTGATATATGGGAAAGCTTGTCATTTACCAGTTGAGCTGGAGCATAAGGCGTATTGGGCGATTAAGAAGTTCAATTTTGATATTCATGCCGCTGGTGAGAAAAGGAAGTTGCAACTTAGTGAGCTGGAGGAAATACGACATTTCGCATATGAGAATGCTAAGTTGTACAAGGAAAGGACCAAGAGGTACCATGATAAGAAGCTACGCCCAAGAGAATTCTTTTTTGGAGGGAAGGTGTTATTATATGATACAAGATTACGTCTCTTCCCAGGCAAGTTGCGTTCAAGATGGACCGGACCTTATGAGGTGATTAGAGTGTTTCCTTATGGTACAGTTGAAATCAAGAATCCGAAGAATGGGAACATATTTAAGGTCAATGGTCATCGTGTGAAACCTTTCCTTGAACCTGATTTTGAGCTGAACCAAGAAAAAATTGATTTCTAGTACAAGACTAGGTCTGGCTGAAGACGTGAAACTTAGCGCTTCTTGGGAGGCAACCCAAGGGATGGATGACGACGAGGAGGTGATTTTGTACATATGCGTGGGCAAGCCATTTTCACATCAGCCAAGGTACGTTTTCACCCTCTCTTTGCTCAGTTCAGTAGTTTTGTTTTATTTGTTGTTTTTCCCTTCCTCTTTTCATTACATTGTGCATTACATTTGTCATTCATTTAAACATTGAGGACAATGTTTCTTTTAAGTTTGGGGGTGGGGAATGCAATGCATTTTTTCGTTTTTAGTGTGTAAAAAAAAAAAAAAAAAAAAAAATTTACTTTTGTTGTAAATTAAGGGTATCAAACCCACATTAAAATGCATCTGTTCTTAAGATTTCATTCACCGTAGTGATGGATTCGAATCTTTAGAAGCATGCAACAGTGTTTTTGAGTCTTTTTGTTTGTTTTAAGTCTGGAGTCCCCAACTAATTGATTTCATTATGTATGGTTATTTTGAGCATGTCTAGCCCGTATATATAGTATGTATTCTTCTTTATCTAGTATTGTTTCGTAACATGCTTTAAAACTCTATGGACTTGTGGCCTTGTTTTCATAAGCTTAAGTGATGACTTGCATGCTTAGAGATGCATATACTTAATAGAGTAGACTTGTATGACCTAAGTGAGCTTTTGAGCCCTGTACTTCAATTCTTGAGTGTTAACGTTACTCTAATATTTTCTTGTCATATAAAGTCGTTGTGATCTCATTATTCTTTCTTTTGATTAAGTACTTGGAATATAATTGTGAATCAAAAAGCTAGAACTTCTCTCTTATTCTATTCAAAGCATGGATATAACTACATGAATTTTAGGAGATGATATTAGGCCTTGTTTGTTTTTAACCCATAGCCTAAAGCCTACCCTGTGTTATAACCCTAGTCAAACATTTTGAGCCTAATGACCTTTTCTTTGTTCACCCTTATACCAAACCCTAAGTTTGGGGGAGTTTCACTCCTCAACCTGTTTACCTTACTGATGGATTTGCATTGAGCTAATGAAGCTGTGAGGTTAAAAAGAAATGTGTGTGCATAGCTTGGAAGAGAATGAATTGTGCTTAAGAGTGTTTGTCGTTCCCTTTCCACACAAAAAAAAAAAAAAAAAAATCAATCAAAAATCAAAAATCAAAGGAAAGGGACGATTTCAAAAGATGGAAGTGGAAAGGTGTTCGAATTTGAGCTATGAGTGCAAAATTATGAAGGAATGACTCCATTATTGTTTGGTGCAAATCCATAGTCTGTAGCCCTTTGTTATCCGTTTCATTTCAATACCCTATCCTAACCTAAGCCTCCATTACAACCCTTATTAAAGCCCTACTTGATCTTGGGAGAATTGTAGTTCATTATGTGGAGTCTAGATAAAAGGGAAGCTTATGGTTATTGATTCTGTTCCAAGTATTTTAATTCCTTCTATTGAGATCAGTATTTTTGTTCATGGTGCCTGTCTTTCATGATTAATATGTGAGCTTTTTGTATGATACTTATCATATCATCTCTCACATATACTTGAGTGCACGTATTGACCCAATATCTGAGCGTTTTATTGTTGAGAGTATGCCTTAGTGAGAATTGAAGTTGAATCTATTTTGTGTATGCTGATTTAGTCTTGTTTGTCTTACCACTTGAGGTTGTGTCAAGGATGGTCTATATATTTCATGGAGGAATAAGGTATGTTAATTGAAGCATTATTAGAGATTGAGGAATAAATTCTATATGTATCTTGCTTAACTATGCTATTTATGGCTGTACTTATGAAGTCATGTGTTGGGATGTTTTGAGTCTGTCTTGAGTCTTTTCTTTGTTCTTTTTGCTCGAGGACTACCAAAATCTAAGTTTGGGGGTGTGTTGAGTGCTCATTTTACACTATTTTATGATACTAACTCCCTAACTCAGAGTGCAAGAACTCGATATTTTGTGTGTTGTTAGTTTGTTTTTGTTCTTATAGGATAAAATGAGCAAAGAGGAGAAAAGGAGCCAAAAGGACCATTTTTAGACATTTCCTAGTCAAACTAGGAAAACAAGAGAAATCCTGGTCAAACCAGGAAAGGGGCCGAAATCCTAGTCAAATGAGGATTCCTAGTCACACTAGGAAACATCAAGTCCAGAACCATCATTGCGGAGCCAGAAATGAGAAATCCTGATCGGAACAGGAAATCCTGGTTGAACTAGGAAACCTAACCCAACTAGGGAAAGGAGCCCTAGTCACACTAGGAGACCCCAGGGGCATTATGGTCATTACGAGAAGTCGAAATGGATAAGGAATCCTTCATTTACAAGAAATCCTAGTCACACTAGGAAATGTTGGTCAAAGTCAACTCTACAAAGTCAAGGTTCCAGAAGCTTCTAGAAGGTGGTGGACATCCATGGGAATAAATAGAGGGAAGAAATGAATTCGAATTCAAATGGAAATGAGGGGCAAAATGGGAAGTCAAAGTTAATGGTCAAGGGTCAACTATGAAAAGTCAACAAGTCAAATGGGCCATGGGCCTATGCAAATGCCGAAATCTGAGGGGCCATGCATGCATGCATGCACCAGCCCAAGATGAAGCCCAATGCGCAAGCTTGAAGGTGGCAGCCATGAAGTGAAACCCTAGGGGGCTGGCGTGTGGCACTTAAGCCCAAAGCCAAAGCCCTTGCCGCAAGCCCAATGCTCTCCTAACCCTAGCTGCTGCTGCACTTTCTTGTTCTTGCCTCCCAAGGAATCCTAGCTGAAAAAAGAAGTCAAAAACCTGGAAAACAGAGCACCAATTTCGACAGCAATTCTGTACTTCTCCAGAATGAATCAGGTAGCATTCCATATATGGTTGGAAAGATACGGATGTTAGCTTCGCAGGGAATTTTACGGATTTCGATTCCGAGTTTTCTAGCTCAAGATATGGCCATTTTAGTGGAGGTAGCGCAGCAGTTCCGCGAGCTGAAAAAGGAGTTACGCCCAAAAAGAGCCCAAATCAGCCCAAGGCCCATGCTTGGCCGAAAATTATAAGCCTTGGTGTGCAAGGAATGCACTTATCCCACATTGAAGAGAGAGAAATCTCAGCCCCACTTCCCTCTATAAATATATCTCTAAAAATCAGAAAAGGGGTTCTGTTATGAAGTTCTCTTCTATTTCTTTTAATTTTCGTAGCCCTAGCAGCCTCTCTCCTCTCCTCTTGCCGCAAACCCTAGCAGCTTCCCTCTCCTCTGTTTTTCTTGTGCCGCAGCCACCTTTTCTCCCTTCCTTTTTATTCTTCTTCTTTTCTTTTGTGGCCGAACCTAGCAGCCACCTTTTCTTGTGTGCTTTCTTTTATTTTGTGCTGAACTGAAGAAGGAGGATCAAGTGAAGCCGCAGCCACCACCACCAAGTTGCGCCACCAAGCCGCAGCCACCTCCAGCAGCTACGCCATCACCACCTTGCTGCCACCTTGCCGAGCACCTCAGCCTCCTCGCCGTGGAGCCCAAGGCCGAGCAGCCCCATTACGCACCTCCACCTTGCTGCCCCGGCTTGATTTCTCTCCCTTTCTTTTATTTTCATTATTTTAATCATGCATTATTTATTTGTGAATTTAATTATGTGTAGCTGAATATTGGGCTAGGGCTAGGATGAAGCCCTAGCATTGCTGTTCACTTTTC
Organism: Dryas octopetala; assembly: GCF_963921425.1. Lineage (NCBI taxonomy): Eukaryota > Viridiplantae > Streptophyta > Magnoliopsida > Rosales > Rosaceae > Dryas > Dryas octopetala. The sequence continues at coordinate 522,147 of NC_141370.1, forward strand.
CTATGGATTATTAATATTTTAATTATTTACATGTTGACAAATCTTGGATCTCTGTTTAAATTGAATCTATTTGTTTCGCATCTTTGACTGATCACCTTAGGTTGCATGCATCTAGATATATGTTGTGAAACTAAATAAGCTCGAAAGGATGATAGTTTCAATAGGCAACAAGTGGATATCCTAAGATAATATTCATGAGAAAAGGGATCATAGAGGACATAGGGTACATTAATTTGGAGCTATGCGCTATGTGTTGTCACTCTCACAGATCGTAATGACTCTTGCATGGGTAACAGCTGCCTTAGCTTAGCACTAGGGAACATGCAAGTTAACTGGCTAAGGAAGGCCCAAGAAGCTCTTAGTTTATGCACAGTAAGGGGAGTAATTGCTAAAAGTAACTAGCCAAACCTTTTAGTAGACGAACTTTGTTGACATGTTTATATATTGATTGTTAATATCCATAGTGAAGTGAATGGTCTGTTAGTGGTGGATTCCGACCCCTAGTGTTTCGTTATTACTGTTTTACCCGAAATCTTTCAGTTTTCATTTTAAAGTTTGTTATTTCTCTGTTTGTTTAGTGTAGCCTTAAAACCAATCAAAACCCCCCATTTGCGTGTGTGAGTCAGAGTTGGGTTAATTGAATTTAATTGAGTTAGTAATCGTACACTAGTACAATTCCCTGTGGGATCGACCTCGTATTTGTAAGCTTTGCTACTTAGCGATTCGTGCACTTGCGAGTTAACCTAGAGCTCAGAAAAGGTTATTTAATTTGCTCTAGGAAAACATACAACAACCCACCTCCCCCAGCCCCATCAAACCCCCTTGAACATATCTGCTCTCACTCTCTCTCTCTCTCTCTATCTCTCTCTATCTCTCTCAAACCCTCTCTCAATCTCTCGTTCTGCTCTTCTCCTTCTCTCAAACTCTCCCTGCTCTCTCTCCTTCTCTCAAACCCTATCTACTACTCTCTCTCTTAATTAACCAACTCGATCTCTCTCTCAAACCCTCTCGATCTGCACTCTCTCTCTCTCTCTCTCTCTCTCTCTCTCTCTCTCTCCCTCTCTATCAAAGCCTTCTACACTCTCAAAACAAAAATGCCCAAATCGAACTCTACCTCATCCCCGAAGAGATTAGGGAAAATCACCGTCCTTTCAAAGCTTTGCGTGAGTTGCAGAGCCTTTTTTTGCAATCTATTACACTCTCACTCATCCTGGTCCTTTCATTCCCATTGCCAAGGACCCATTGGTATTGTCCTCTCTAGAGCATTGTGGGTGACTGCCTAAGGTATGTCTGCTTCTTTTCACAAGTTGATCTAGGGTTTAAAAAATTCTTTCAGATTTAGGGTTTATAAAAAAAAAAATTGATTTTTTTTTCATAGATTTAGAACTTTTTTTTTTTTTTGGGTGGGGGCCACTCCTATGCGGATGACTACCCATGATATTTGTTGAACTTAATTTATATACATATTTTATCCTCAAATTCATACATTTTTGTCAATGTCTTTTAGCATTTTTAGTGTTTTAATTCTTATTTTTATTATTTAGTTAATTAGTGGGTTTTATTAGTTTTTGTCATATTTTTTAGATTTTATTAGGTTGCATTTATTATTTTTTAGGCTAGATTTAATTTTAGAAATTTTATGTGTTTTCTATTAATTAAGTTTTATTTGATTTTTGTAGGATTGAAGAGAAGAGAAGCCCAAAAGAATTAAATGAGAGAAAAGCCCAGCCCAGCCCAAAAAGAGAAGAAAGAAGAAAATAAGAAGCAGAGGCCCAGCCCAGGAAGCCGAACAGTCACAACGCCTAGGGATGGCAACGGGGCGGGTTTGGGGCAGGTCTGCCAATACCATACCCGCCCCATCGAGTAATCGGGTCCCCATCGGGGGTATTCAAGGCCCCTATTATTATTTTTTAAAATAATTTATTTATTAATAACATACCAAATTAACATAAATATATAATATAATAGATGAAATATATTAAAATTCATCATATTATATTGCAATAATACTAAATCATAAAGATAACACTATTAAATTTTAAAGATATACAACCAAAATTAAGATAATAAAATAAAATATAATTATATAATATAATATTTTTATTAAACAGGTATACGGGGCGGGGCAAGGACGGGGATGGTATTACCATACCAGCTTAATCGGGGCGGGTCCCTATAGGAATTTTCTGGGGCGGGGAATTTTGCCATCCCTAACAACGCCTCACCAAAAAGCTTTCCACCTCCTCCATTTTCTTTTGATTAATGTTACATTCAGCCACTTGGATGGCGACACGTGGCATTCTCCATCTTTCTTTCCTTCCACCTCCAGCTGCAAGTCAAGCTTTGTTTGATTAATCTCCCTTTCTCTCACCCATGTGAGCCACGAGCCACACTTCCTGCAAGCCAAGCCGCAAGTGTGAGACCCCGTATTTTTTAAAGATTTATTTTAAATATTTTGAGAATTTATTTTAAGGATTTTGAGAATTTATTTGGAAATTAAAAAGATTTTAATTTAATTTTTAATTTTTGTTTTAAATTGGGCTTGACCCGAAAGTTGACTTTTAAAATAATTGGGTCCGTTGGATATGTTTCGAACCCATGATTTCATAGACACGTAGCACGCGTCGATCCGAGTTACCCTTTGAGAGTTACAGGCATTTGAAGTAAAGGGCAATCTTGTAATTTGTACTAATGAGGGTTTTAAAACCCAAAAATCAGACCTCTCTCTCTCTCTCTCTCTCTCTCTCTCTCTCTCTCGCTGCACAGTGCTGCCGCCGCTATCACCGGCGCGTGAGGGTGCGTCCGGCGACGGCTGCCGGAGGTCGAAACCCAGACTCGATCGTCACCTTCCCTTCTTCCTCCCCCTGGCCGCCGATCACCCACCGGAGCCACCACCTCGACAAATCGATGCAGAACAGGCTGACGGTCTCCTCCGGCAATCTCGCTTTTCCGGCCACGCCACGACCAGCGACGGGCACCGGCAGACTTGTCTCGCTTTCGCCGTCCTCCCCAGCCCGGTCTCATACCTCGCCATCACCTCTCGACGTTGCAACAACGCAAAACAAAAACGAAGCCACCGCCGTTGATCTGATTTTTCCGGCCAAGACACGACACCGAACCTACTAGGCTTTGTTCCCCTCGTCATGGTGAGTTCAACCATGGTCTCCGTTCGTCCATACGAGGCTCCACGACGGAGCAATGAGCTCGGGAAGCCAAGACAGCCGCCGGCTTCCGCAGTCGTTTTCAGCTGTTTCCGGCAACTTTTGACCGTCGATCCAATTACAAGAATTGATCCTCGAGGTTCGTGCCACCGCTACCACCATCAGAACCACCACTTTTGGCAGCAGGTTAGTGGTCATTTGACCAATTCCGTCCAATTAAGGTTCCAGGAACCCTTCTAGTTCCTTATGGTACATGGGCTCAGGAAATCTCATTCCCGATACCGTTATGCTACCAGGTTTGATATCCGAGCAATGGCGCCGTGAAGGTCATTTCGGTCTTTTCACGTGGTTAAACTGTGAGTGAAATTAGTTATGTAACAACCCGACCCAAATTTCTCGGAAATCTAAAATTTTTATTCTACTTTGTTCATTTTAAGAGATTTTATAAGGAAACGAAATGTGAAAGACCTCCGAAATGTTTTTTCAAAGATTTATTTTAAATATTTTGATAACTTAGTTTAAGGATTTTGGGATTTATTTGGAAAATAAAAAGGGTTTTGGTTTAATTTTTAATTTTTGTTTTAAACTGGGCTTGACCCGAAAGTTGACTTTTAAAATTAGTGGGTTCTCATTTTTGACTTTGGGTCTGTTGGAAAGGTCTCGAGTCCACGAGTTCGTAGACACGAAGCACGCATCGATCGAAGTTACAGTTTGAAAGATACGAGCTTTTGAAGTGAGTGGCAAACTTGTAATTTATACAAAAGTGAGTTTTTAAAACCCAAAAAGTCAGAAACCTCTCTCTCTCTCCCTCCCGTGCATTCTCTCTCTCTCTTCCCGAATTCTCTTCTCTCTCATCCTCTCCTCTTGACCAAACTTTGACCGGCCATAACTCTCGCTCCCGACCTCCGATTAAGGCGTTCTTGGTGGCGTTGGAAAGCTATCGACGATACCTTTCTATTGGTTGTCTCGGATCAACCATCCGACCATCCACGACAGCGCAGCAAGCCAGCAAAGTTGCGGCTGCACCACCGCGATTTCACTGTTCCGGCAGAAATTGGATGGCCGGACCTACTGGGCTTTGTTCCCCTCGTCATGGTGAGTCTAGCCATGGTCTCCGTTCATTCATACGATGCTCCACGACGGAGCAATGAGCTCGGGAAACCAAATCTCCACCGTCGGCCACACCGCCGATTTTGGCTGTTTTCGTCGACTTTTGGCCGTCGGTCCACTTGTCAAAAACGATCCTCGAGGTATGGGTAATCTTTCCCCTAAGGTGGGCACGTCCAATTTTGAGAAATTGAAAATTTGATTTTAGACTTTATGGCTATTTCAAATTTCTTGAAATTAGACTTGAATTCGAGTTGTTATTGTGCAATTGAAGGTTCCATTGTGCAATTAGGATTAATTGGAGTTGATTTTGGGTATTTTCAGGATTTTGCCGCCGCTGCCACCATCCGAACCGCCACTTGTGGCGGCGGGTTGGGTGGTTTCCCTTGTTAATCAGCCTCCCTAGGACTCCCAGAGGCCAATCCCAGGATCCCTATTGCGTATTGGTGAGTGTTGTTTGGGGCCGGGCAGCCACCGTGCGTGGTGGTTACCGCCCATTTCGGTCATTTAACAGCCAAAATATTACCTTGCGTGAACTCTGAATAGTGTTTGATGGTACATCGTTGTTGTCGACAGGTTGCAGTGACTCAAAAATTATTGCCTGGAAACCGATCGAGAGTCAAACTTCAATTTCAATGCAAAAACTGACCCCGTATCATTTGTTGAATGAACTCTCACAAGAGGTATAAGTTGGTTTTGTACGTTTGATTTGAGTTGAGTTGATAAGATGGGATAAATCATGGAAAGTTAGTATGGGACTTCACTTACACCACGAGGGTCGTTTGGTCGTTTTAGTTTCTCAATTGAAATTCATATATACTTAATCCTCGATTATTAAAGTGAGCGGTTACTTTTGTACTAGGTTGATGGAGCTTCATCTCTTGATTTACTGTTAGTGGCGAACAAGTGAGGGTTTGTGATTTATAAACGTGTTCCGAAAAAGGGGTTGAGCGTAGCTCGGCAAATACTGTGAGTGGACTTTTGTTTTCCGAATTGTTTGCACATCTTATAAAATAATTCTATTATGCATAATATCTTGAATTGCTTTGGGATTTGATCAATGGCGATGGTTTTCGAATTTCAAATGTGTTCATAAATAAGTTTTTTAACCATATATTTACATGTTAGTTTTAATGAGTTGTTGGGCTTTGGGAAAGGAAATTTGGTTTCTTATTTTATATACAAGGTTCATTTAATAACTCGATTTTGCCGAAAAGTATTATTTTGGTTTATGTATATTGAATTTGATTTGAATTATGTACATTGGCATATGGATTTTAAGTTTCTTTTTGGGAAAGTACAATGATATTTATTTTCGGTGGAAAAATGATATATTTGGGTTATGGAAAAAAATGGTTTTCAAACCACCCTTGCAGTACCCTCCAGGTTATCGGATTGGATAGGTCTTTGGGACCCATCACGGCACACATATAGGCTTTGGGCCATGTGTCGGGATGCTTCGCCCTTTGGGGGCTGCTCTGCGTGCACATACGACCAGGATTGCCTGCACGTGTTGGATTTTACTCCATACGTGTGTATGGCCAGGATATTGCTTGCACGTGTTGGATTTTACTCCACGCGTATGTATGGCCAGGTTATTGCCTGCCTGTAATTCCACACAGGTGTATGGCCAGGTTATTTCAGGGTATAAGTATGGTGGGATTTAATTATTATTTACAGGAGTTATTAAATATGAGATTGATTGAGAATTTCTTTTTTGAGTTTTATCAAGATTTTCGTACAATGCTTTTATGACTTTTATTTTAAAAGGTTGTTATTGAAAAGTTATATTTTGATTTATTTAAATTTCTTGACTCTTGAGTTTAAATGGTTTTATGATGTTCTTAAAGATCGTAAGTTGGTTTCAAAACTGGGGGATTTCAAAGAGTGACGTGAGGTCTTAGTGGAGATTTGATTTTAAAAATAATTTGAAAGGATGAATAACTTAATGTTTTGTTTCTTTATTTTGGTCCACTTACTGAGAGTTATCTCACATTTTCTTTATTTTGTTTATAACATTTTCCGCCCAGGTGTTATAGATCGCTGAGGTTGGGCCGTACCACGTCGAGGCAGGACTTTCAATTCTTCGATGTCATTTCCCTTAAGTTGTGGAGTTAACTTTTATTTTGTAATGGAAGTTTAGTTTTGCTCTGATTATCATGTGCCTTGGTGAATGTGAAGAATTATTTTTATCTTGATGCTTGGATAATTTTTGATGAAGTTGTGATGTGATTGAATATTCATGGATATTATTGTGGATTATTATTGAGTATGGAAATTGAAGAATTATTTGAGGATAATTGTTTAAGTCATTTCACTCATACGAACTCTAGTGAGCTTACCGGGTTGTTTGTTTGAATGACCCGGTGTACCATGTATATGGTGTAGTGTGGCTAATGTTTAGCAGGTTGAGCAGGTTGAGGAGGCAGTCGGACCAATTTTGATTTATGTGATTGTTTTTATACAGTGATTTTATATAAAAGTTTTTTGGCTCACACTCTTATTTATTAAACGTATTTATTTACTTATGTTGTTGTGCATGGCTCAAAAGAAAGAGATGTAACGACCCGACCTAAAGTTGACTTTTAAAAATAATGGACTTTCGTTTTTGACTTTGGGCACGTTGGAAAGGTCTCGAATCCATGAGTTCGTAGACACGCCGCACGCGTCAATCGGAGCTACGGTTTGAAAGATACGGGCTTTTGAAGCAAGTGGCAAACTTGTAATTTTTATGAAAGTGGGTTTTAAATACCCAAAAGTCAGATTTCCTCTCTCTCTCTCTCTCTCCTCATTTTCGGTCTCTCTCTCTCTCTCCCTCCCCGCGCGTCTGTCTGTCTCGCCCCTCACACTCGCTGCCCCTGTCGCCGGCGCGTGGTGGCGCGTCCGGCGGCGGCTGGGCTGGGTGTTTGGTCCACCGTGCTCGCCGTCCTCCCCTCTTCCTTCCCCTGGCCGCCGATCACCCACTTGAGCCACCATCGCGACGAATCGACGCGAAGACAGAGAAGATGCTCTCGTCGGCGATCTGTGTTTTCCGACGGAGTTGCGGCGCCGGACCACCTGGGTTCTCTTCCCCAGGCCACGGTGAGTCTGCCCATGACCTTCCCTCACGACGGTGACACTCCACGACGACGATTCGACGCCACAAGGGTTGCGGCTGCACCACCGCGATTTCATTGTTCCGGCAGAAATTTGATGGCTGGACCTATTGGGCTTTGTTCCCCTGGTCATGGTGAGTCTAGCTATGGTCTCCGTTCGTCCATACGAGGCTCCACGACGGAGCAATGAGCTCGGGAAGCCAAGTCAGCCGCCGGCTTCCGCCGCCGATTTCGGCCATTTCCGGCGAGATTTGGCCGTCGGTCCAGTTGTCAAAAATGATCTTCGAGGTACGGGCTATCTTTCCCCTAAGGTGTGTTTTCCCAATTTTGAGAAATTGAAAATTTGATTTTAGGGTGTTTGTTATATTTCGAATTTCTTGAAATTGGACTTGAATTTGAATTGTTTTTGTGCAATTGAAGGTTTTATTATGCAATTAGGATTATTTGGAGCTGAATTTGAGTATTTCTAGGTTTGTGCCGCCGCTGCCACCGTCGGCCCCGCCCCTCGTGGCGGTGGGTTAGATGGTTTCTTGTATTTTTTCCACTCCCTTAGAGTTCTAGTAGCTTAATTCTAGGTTCGGTGATTATCTGGGGTTATTTTTGTGTGTTGTTTATGGCTGGGCAGCCACCGTGTGTGGTGGTTGGCCGCTCGTTTCGGTTGTTAAACAGCTAGTTAAAGAATCTATTGTATATTGTTGGTTGTCTGGTCTTAAAAGGTACATGGGCTCGGGAAATCTCATTCACGATGCCGTTATGTTGCCGGATTTGGTATCCGAGCAATGGCACCGTGAAGGGTATTTCGGTCTTTTACGTAGTTAAATTGTGAGTGAAACGTATCAGACTTTTAATGTAGAGTACCGTTAATAAATCGTCGGTTTTGTGTGATTTGATGCTTTATGTTAAAGAAAGCCAAGTATAGGGTTCAGACCATGAGAAGGAATTGACGAAGATTGAGACTAAAGGATTAAGTGAGGATTAAGCAATTATCATACAATAGACTGTGAGTAGGAATGACAAACAAGTGAGGAAGGGGTCGTGAGTAGGAATCAATTTCCGAAAAGGTTTTGGTATTATTTTGGGGAAGTTTTATTAATGAATTTATGCCCTTTAGAAAATGATTTTGATCGAGCAGCTTTCACAATTTGAGAATAATTTTATTTAAGCGGATTTATGGAAAGATTTAAATTTCAGTTTTTTTATCTGGAGGAGTAGTTTTTGAGAGGTGGTTGATTGAGATATACAGAAGCGGTTTCAAACCGCCATACTAGTACCCCCTTCAGCAGGTATGTATTGCTCTGCACTCGCCTAGAGATGACTCGGCGGTGTACGACCAGCACTCGCTCTGCACTTGTCTAGTTGGCAGTGTACGACCAGCACTCGCTCTGCACTTGCCTAGTTGGCGGTGTATGACCAGCATGACATTTGCTCTGCACTTGCCTAGTTGGCAGTGTACGACCAACATTTGCTCTGCACTTGCCTAACCGGCGGTGTATGACCAACATCACAACAGGTATAGATTTGCTCTGCACTTGCCTAGAGATGACTCGGCAGTGTATGACCAGCAGTTCCCCGGGTACTAGTGTGGCGTGAGATTTCAGTTTGTGGAGCATTTTGCGAAATGAAATTACATCAGTAAATATTTTAAATGACAGTTTCAGTAGAGCATTGTGTTTTTATTTCAGTTATTTTAACAGTTTTACAACTTGAAAATAATATTTATTCTTCAGAGTTCGAATTACAGTTTTGAGATGACTTAAAAATGGATTTGAAAGAAGAGATGGATTTGAGAAATAGTTTTAAAGTTGGAGGGTTTCAAAGAGCGTCGTGAGTGAAATTGGATAGATGTTTGTTTGTACCGTGTGTTGTATGGCTTTTGTTCGTTAGGACTTGGGCTGGTTAGAACTTGGTAAGGTTTAGGCTTGAAGCTTGAGAAGGGAAGCGAGGGTGATTATGCCGTGAGGTTATTAATTAGGATCTGAATGTTTGAGGTTGATGTTGAGGTTAATAGTTAACGATTAGGCAATTGATTTGCCAAAATGTTTTATTATTATTATTGATGAGATTTGATGTGCATATGAGGATTTTTTGATTATCTTGATGCTTGGATGATTGGTGGTGGAATGTTTTGTAATTAAGTAATTATGGATATTTTGTGGATTATTTTTGAGTTTGGGGATTGAGAAAATTATTGAGGACAATTATTATTATATCATTTCACTCATACGAGCTCTAGTGAGCTTATCGGGTTTGTTGTATAACTCGGTACACCATGGATGTGGTGTAGGATTTGTGTTTTGCAGGTTAAGCAGACTGAGGAAGCAGTGGGGGGGAGACGAGGCAGTGGGACCCAGAAAGATTTATTTAATTGTTTTTACTCAGTGGTTTGTTTAAAATGTTTTTGATAGAATTATATTTACTTATGTTGTTGTGCATGGCTCAAACGTAAGAGAAAACAGATTTAAAAGTTTGATGTTCAGTATTTTCATGGGCCTGAGTTTCGGGGTGTTACAAGAGAAAACAGGTTTAAAAGTTTGATGTTCAGTATTTTTATGGGCCCGTTACAGCAAGCCATCCTTTCTTCTTATCTCCCTCTTTCATGCTTTCCCATGCAGCCACAAGTCACTGCAAGCCGCATGCCTCTTTTTTTCTGCCAATACAATCACGCAAAATGCTTGATTAATCTTGTTTTCAGCCTCCCACAGATTGACACGTGGCGCAGACCAGGCTGTTGACAGCCTTTCTCCGGCCTTCATCCGTGTGCCTCTCTTTCCTCCGAGCCTATAACTGCGCGACATATGGCAGAAATCCCAGATATTTCCAGCCTTGCACTAGTTTTTGTGCTGATCCTTTCCTCATCACATGACTTAGTCTTTGCCTATTTAAAGGAGCCTTTAGCCCCTCCTTCACATTTTTTTCTCTACATTTTAATTTTCTGTCTTTTTCTAGTATTCTCCTAGGATTTCTCTCTCAAGCATTTTGGCTATGATGTTTGAGAGAGAATAAGAATGTAATTTTCTTGCACTTTTAATTAATGAAACTTTAATTTATGTCTCTCTTCTCTCTTATCCTAATCTTTTATTTACTTTATGACTTTTATTTTATGTAGTTTCTTTACTTTATGGTTAGTAGTGTTATTTATTTTCTTGTTCTTTAAATTACATGCTTATTTATTTATTTATTTATTTATTTATTTATTTATTTTTATTTAAGATCTAAGCTCATGGGTGGTCACTAAACCCCCTTACCAAGGTAACGGGAAAGCATCACCATAAATATTATTAAGTGAGACTTTTATGTTAATTTTCCCCTTGTTTAGATCCTACAAACTCTAGATTTTGATATTAAAATGAGAAAGAGACTATCTTTCACCCATAATGTCATATATTATGGGTAGTTAGATCTTCTTTCCATAATTTAGCTTTATGGTTAATCTTTTAAACACAAACCTTTTTGAACTCTAGTTGTTTCTTAGTTTTTGGTTCACTTGAGTTGCTTAAAGTTTGTATTTTTGTGCTCAATTCATATTTATTTTTGTAAGAGGGCATTAAGTAACTCTTGGGTGTGAGACCCCGTATTTTTCAAAGATTTATTTTAAATATTTTGAGAATTTATTTTAAGGATTTTAAGAATTTATTTGGAATTTAAAAAGGGTTTAGGGATTTATTTGGAATTTAAAAAGGGAATTTATTTTAAGGATTTTAAGAATTTATTTGGAATTTAAAAAGGTTTTGATTTAATTTTAATTTTTGTTTTAATTTGGGCTTGACCCAAAGTTGACTTTTTATTCTATTGAGCTTTTGATTTTGACTTTGGGCACATTGGATAGGTCTCGAGTCCACGAGTTCGTAGACACATAGCATGTGTCGATCGAAGTTATGGTTTGAAAGTTACGGGCATTTGAAGTAAATGGCAAACTTGTAATTTTTACAAAAGTGGTTTTAAAACCCAAAATCAGTCTCTCTCTCCTCATTTCTCCCTCTCTCTCTCTCTCTCTCTCTCTCTCTCTCTCTCTCTCTCTCTCTCTCTCTCCCGCGTCTTTCTCGCCTCTCACCCTCGCCGCCCCTGTCACAGGCGCGTCCGGCAGCGGCTGGGCTGGGTGTTTGGCCCATAGTGCTCGCCTCCCTCCCCTCTCTCTCTCTCTCTCTCCCAATGGTCTCCGTTTTTCCAACCGATCACCCACGATGAAGGAACGATGCAGAACAGCCGTGTAACGCCCCGAACCTCGGGCCCATAAATACACTAAAACTTTGCTGTTTAAACCTCTTTTCAAAGAATAAGACATGCACTTAACATAATAAATAAATTTCTTTCAAATAAAACATTTATGTAAAACCTCTGTGGAAAAACATTTAAACAAACAAAGTGGGTCTCACTGCCTCGACTTCTCCTCACTGCCTCCTCAGCCTACTTAACCTGCAAAACACAAACCCTACACTACATCCATGGTGTACCGGGTAATACAACAAACCCGGTAAGCTCGAAAGCTAGTATGAGTGAAATGACTTAAACAATTATCCTCAAATTATCCTCAAATTTACATACTCAAAAATAATCCACAATAAAATCCATAATTACTCAAACGCATAATAATCTCATCACCAATCATTCAAGCATCAAGATAAATCATAAATCCTTATATTCACATCAAATCCCCCCAATAATTTTAATGATCATTTCGGCAAATCAATTACCTAATCGTCAACTAACAACCTCAACCTCAATCATTCATAACTTCAATAATAACCTTCATTTCCATCCTCGAGATTCAAGCCTAGTCTTACCAAGTCCTAGTCAAACCAAATCCTAGCAAATAAATGCAATGCAATACAAACAAACAAGGCAAACAATCAACTATCTAATTTCACTCACATCGCTCTTTGAAATGTCTCAGCTTTAAAACTTTTTCTCAAATCCATTTTTAAATCATCTTAAAACTGTAAATCGACCTCTGAAGAACAATTAATACTCTCAAAATGACAGGACCGCCCCCGGGTTCCACCCTGAAACCTGGAGAGGTCCTGCGGGAATCCAAATTCAAGGAAAATCCTACCGAAATTTCGGCAGAACCTCCCCTAAAAATGGACTAACTCAGAATTTCAAAACCTGTTAAAAAGCACTTCTAAACAGCAACCACCTCTACCACAACCAAAATAGGGTCTCAGACCCAACAATTTCACAGAAATCCAACTTAAAATTGTAAAGTAGTTATCAGAGCTTCTATTCTATTACAAGGAATTTCTACAAAAAATTGAATGGCGCCTACAGGGTCCGACTAGGGAGATGGATGTAACTGCCTCGACGTGTTTGGCTCGACCTCCACCAAAGCTACTACCGGGGGGGGGGGACAATTTAAGACAAAACAAGAAAACGGTGAGATAGGCTCAGTGAGTGGACAAATTTATGGAAACAAAAACAAAAGTGAATTTCGTTTTCAGAAATTCCTTCAAAACCACGTGTAGTTCAAAGACTTCACGTCACTCTTTGAAATCCCCCAGTTTTAAAATCATTTCCAAACTTTAAGAGTGTTATAAACTATTGGAACTCAAATAAAAGACAAATCAAGATACATTTCTCAATGGTCAACCATCTAAATTAACAAAGTCATAAAAATAATAAAGATCGAAAACATTATAAAACTCGAAAGGTATTTCTCATTTAAAATCCATACTTAAACCCTTGAAAATACCAATTTTATTTCTCACCATGCTATATACCCTGAATAATCCTGGCCATACACCTATGCGGAATTCCTGCATCGCACAGGCAGGCAATATCCTGGCCATACACACGCGTGGAGTAAATCCAACACGTGCAGGCAATATCCTGGCCATACACACGTGTGAATAAAATCAGCACGTGCAGGCAATCCTGGTCATACGTGCACACAGAGCGGCCCCCAAAGGGCGAAGCATCCCGACACACGGCCTGTTGATGCCCAAAAATGGTAGAGCAGTCAACGTCGAGTCGAACCACATGGGCCCGTTGACCCACCACTGAGCGGATGACACGTCGAAGTGGGGCAGGAACGGGTAGCTGGGTCCGACTGGTGAGTAATGAGAGAGAATGATATCCAAAGCACCCTGCGCAAGTACACAAAAGTGAGCGGGAAGGGCACCGGTGTGGTGCCGGCCAAAGCTCCTCCGACGCTCAAGTCAGTGTTCAGAGAGATCTGAGAGCAGAGTGAGTGAATAGTATAATAATGATTTCAGTCCCCCCTTTGTGACAAGAAGGTACCTCTTTTATAGTACCTTTGGAAGAGTGTCAACCAATCCGGTGATGACACGTGTCCCTTGTGATGACTTGCACTGTAGGAGCGCCACGTGTCGCCGGTCTTGAGGATCCGAGTGAGTTGACACGGGTCGGGGCCTAGAAGGCTGGAGCTTAGAAGGCCGGAGCCTAAGAGGCCGGGGCCCAGGGGGCCGGAGCCCATGAGGCCGGAGCCTAGTGGATCATGGGCTAGGAGCCCAGGAAGGGCTTAGTCTTTTGGGTCTAGGCCCAAACAGCATGGTGTTGGGCCTTGTGTGACTTGTCGTTATGCCGAGATGATTAGTCATACGAACAGAAGTCCCCCAAGTTTCCGAGCAAAAGATACTTCTTGGTTGGGAACTTTGTACACAAAAGAGTCCGAGCAGAACGACAAGTAACCACACACTTGTTCCTGCTTAAGCTACTGTCTAGAAGTCCCCCAAGTTCCTTAGCAAGAAAAGCTGTACTGCAGGAAAGCTTGGGGGTTGCAGATGACACTTTTTTTTTTTTTTGAATTTCTGATCACCCTGTATTCCGAGCAGTAGACGCTTCGTGTAATCCCCAGTGAATCTCATCCGATTTTAATGGTGGGATGTCGCCCTTTGTAAATGAGAATCTAGCATGAAATGGTAGAGCCCAAATATAAAGATTTCCACACCCTCATCTCTCCCCCCTCTCCTCTTTTTTTTATTTTTTGAAAAATGACTCAATATAGAGCTGCCCCCCCTTTTGTTTGTGATAACCGAATACAAGGCTGCCCTCCCCCCCCCCCCCTTTTTTTTTGTTTTTTTTTTTGGTACTATGTTAGGAGAGAGAGAGCTGCTTTATGAAAAGAAAATTTTATTTTTGAACTCCTAGGAGCGGAAGGCACTCGGGTTGGCTGTATGAGAAAAGGGGGGAGGGCTGCTCGGGTGGCCGGACTTGGTCGGGTCGGGCCGGAGGGAGAGCTGTGCGGGTGAGTGGGGCTGTAGGTCGGGTCGGAGAGGGAGGGGTCGTCGGCCCGGAGAGGAGAGCTGCGCGGGCAGCGGCGTGGGTCGGGCTGCGCGAATCGACGTGGGTCGCGAAGGATCGGGGCTGTTGCGGGGAGCGGACGACTGGGCTCGGGCCGGAAGGATCGGCGCTGGTTGGGCCGTAACAGGAGGAGGCTCGGGTCGGTCGTGGCTGTGGCTTGGAGCGCGGGTGCTCGTCGGGGCGCGACGCGGGCTGGGCTCGGGCGGAGGCATGGTGCGCGGGCTGGGCTCGGGCCGGAGTTGTGGTGCGCGAGCTGGGCTCGGGCCGGAGGCGAGGTGCAGGGGCTGGGCTCAGGCCGGAGGTGGGGGTGGCTGCTCGGGTTGGCGCAGGGGTGGGCTGCGCGCAGTGGTTGGGTGCTCGGGCAGCAGCGGGGGGTGGCTGCGCTGTTTGGCGCTGGTCGGAGGAGCAGGAGGGCTTGGGTCGGGCCGGAGCTGCTTGGCTTGGTTTGCTGCTCGGGTAGTGGCTGGTCGGCGCGGGCAGCAGCACTGGGGGGGCTGTTTTGTGCCCGGATTGGTGGTGTGCGCGAGGGCGCGTGGGGCTGTGTGCTGCATCGGGCTTGATTTTCACGTTTTGAGGTAGGTAATTCAAATAGAAATTTTTCTAACCACTTGATATATTGATTGTGCCTTTGAAAAAATTGAGAACTTTGGGAAGTTGTGGTCGTCCAGCCTGAGGCGGACCTTGGAATTCTACTTGTGAATTTTGTGGATAATGTGAGTAGGGGCAGGTGGAGGTGCAACTGGGTATGAGCCGTGCCGAGCATTGGGTAGGCAGCATGCCCTCATTTGTGGACTTTGTAATTTATTGGGTATTGTTGTGTTTTGTTGCCAGGTACATGGGAAACAAGATTAGTGGGTCGGACCCGTCTGAGCTGTTGAAGCCGCGGAAGACTGGTAAGGCATGGGTTGTCATGGCTCTTCCCCTTGAATTGATTTTTTGAATATTGGCTTTGATAAATGGTTGGTGGCTGAGCATGTGAAAAGTGATAGGGTGAATGTTGTAAATTTGGGGGTGGAAGAGCACATATGAGGGGTGGGAAACCAGTAGCGATCTTGATATGTCCATGGTGTTGTCTTGGTATTCCGAGTACTTCCCATCTTGATTTTTGTTGTTTTTTTTTTTTTTGATGGGCAGGTGTGCGGGGCGGAAGCCTGGG
Organism: Dryas octopetala; assembly: GCF_963921425.1. NCBI lineage: Eukaryota > Viridiplantae > Streptophyta > Magnoliopsida > Rosales > Rosaceae > Dryas > Dryas octopetala. Next base: position 537,923 of record NC_141370.1, read on the forward strand.
CTCGGGCCGGGGCTGGTGGTGCACTGGGCGGAAGCTCGGAGAGAGCTGGCGTCAGGGGCACGGAAACCTGGGTGGGTGCACGGCGAGGAAGCCTGAGTGGGTGCGCGGGGCGGAAGCCTGGGCTCGGGCCGGGGCTGGCGGTGCACGGGGCGAAAGCTCGGAGGAAGCTGGTGTCAGCAGCGCGGAAGCCTGGGTGGGTGCGCGGCGCGGAAGCCTGGGTGGTGAGCAGGGCGGAAGCCTGGGCTCGAGCCGGGGGCAGGAAGCCTAATCAATGCATTGCGGGCCGAGCTACTGCAGGCCAGGAAGGAGGCAGACCAGGCTAGGCAAGAGTTGGAGCAGTGCGAGGAGGAGCTGAGCCAAGCCAAGCAGGTGGTCTGTTAGGGGCTGGCAGTAATGATGGACATGCCAACGTTCTAGAGGGAGGTACCCAGGGGGAAGAGCCCGAGGATGGAGCATCCACAGGTGGGGAGCATGACATGGGAGAGGATCCCAAATAAATGTTTGAAGCAAACATGGCCCGGGGGCAGGGGTGGGCGGACCATCGATCGCCCTATTTTGGTTTGAGTTATATGGCGGGTCGGATGTAGTCCGTACCAAATTACAAACTCTTTTGATTATTCCCTTTGTACTTTATGATATTTGGATGATTTGGAGGGTGTCCAACCCGTTATGGGGTAGGATGCCCTTCTTTTGAATACATGGTATTGCAGAATGTTATCGAATGCATGGTACTTAGTTTCCCTTGGATGCATGAAATTGATTTTTCTCTGAATGCATGGTACTTAGTTTCCCTTGAATGCATGAGATTGATTTTCCCTTGAATGCATGGTACTTAAGTTCCCTTGAATGCATGTGCCACAGCCGCGCCCTGAATGTATGGTACTTAGCTTCCCTTGAATGCATGGGCGGATATGGGCAGGGTCGGATGTCTGATGGCCCGGGGGTCCATACAGCCAATTAAGACTTTGAGAAAAAAGTGTCCGTGGTAGGACTTCCGTGAATGCATGGTACTTAGTTTCCCTTGAATGCATTTGCCATAGCCGCGCCCTGAATGCATGGTACTTGGCTTCCCTTGAATGCATGGGGCGGATATGGGTAGGGTCGGATGTCTGATGGCCCGGGGGTCCATACAGCCAATTAAGACTTTGATTAAAAATGAAGAAAAAAGTGTCCGTGGTAGGACTTCCGTGAATGCATGGTACTTAGTTTCCCTTGAATGCATTTGCCATAGCCGCGCCCTGAATGCATGGTACTTGGCTTCCCTTGAATGCATGGGGCGGATATGGGTAGGGTCGGATGTCTGATGGCCCGGGGGTCCATACAGCCAATTAACACTTTGAATAAAAATGAAGAAAAATGTGTCCATGGTAGGACTCTCATTTACTAAAGCGATAACATAGATGAAATTGAAAAAAGTCCCCGGGGGGTACAATATGTGTCTACTTGTAAAAGTAGCGGAGGTGCTCGGCGCGCCAAGGGTGGCCGAGTTCCTTGCCGGTTGTGGCGCGGAGCCTGTATGTGCCTGGACGGACGACCTCAATGATTTTGTAGGGCGTCTGGGGTAGGGCAGGTGTTGGAGACACAAACAGCCATAGAGGGCTTGACCTCTTTTTTCTTCTTGACTGAAGTTATATAGCAGGACCTGGCTGACACTTGATTGCCTTTGACTACCCCCGTTCCACATGGGGTCGAGAACTTGATCAAAAGTAAGTGAGTGGAGATCATAACCCTCAATTGGTTAAGGGCCGGTCGTCCCAGGATGACATTATAAGCTGTGGGGCAGTCGACCACCAAAAACTGAGTAGTTGTGGTAGCGGACGAAGGATACCTCCCGAGGGTGAGGGGAAGGTAGATCCCACCAAGAGGGGTGACCATGTCGCCCGAAAAGCTGAGCAAAGGAGCGATCGACCGGTCAAGCCTCTCCTGGTCGATTCCAAGAGCGGTGAAGGCTGGAGCGAAGAGGATGTTAACGGAGCTACCACAGTCGACAAGGATCCGAGCCACATCAAAATTAGCTATGGTGGCTTCGATGACCAAGGGGTCATCGTGTGGGAAAATCAAATCACGTTCCTCTTCCTCAGCAAAGGAAATGGGTGACCACCCGAGCTTAGGAGTCTTTTTTCCACGGTGGAAGTCTACAGCCATAACGCCGGAGCATTGCTGAGCACTTCGGGCGTATTCCTTCCTAGCCCTGTTGGAGTTGCCAGCGAGGGTCGGGCCCCCACAGATGGTATTGACCCGCCCCCGTCGTTGTCCTTCGGTCTTGGCCTTCTCGGTGGCCTCCTTGTCTATAAAACCATCCAACTTTCCTTCCTGTACCAAAGTTTCTATTGCCTCCTTAAAAGCTCTGCATGCTTCGGTGTCATGCCCATGGTCGTCATGGTAAAGGCAAAAGAAATTCTTGTGAGCCCGGTATCGTGTTTGTGGTGGGCGGGGTGGGAGCTTAGGAAGTATGTCCTTGATCTGGGGATACAACTCTGTATAAGTAACAGTGAGAATTGTATAGACTTTGAACCTGGAGGCATAGGATGTCTGATAGGTTTCCTCCCTTCGTTGTCCTCCACCTCTACCATCACCAAATTGTTTCTTGGTGAACTTATTGAACTCTTTCCCGGACCCCCCATGCTGGTTACCCGAGTAGGGCTTGGGCTGGGGTGGCACTATGATGGCCTGGTCGGTACTTGGGTGATCCATGGTAGGCGGCTTCTTCCCATATGTTTTGAATTCGGCCGTGGCATAGGCAATGGCCTCGTGCATGAGTTCCTTGTAGGTGCGCGGATTGCGGCGGTTGATTTCAAACAGGAAGTCCCCCTCTAGGAGACCACCCTTGAAAGCAGCGAAGGCTACCTTCTCATCACAATCGCGACACCGAGATCGTTCTAGCTGAAATCGAGTGATGTATTCCCGGAGGGATTCCCTGCTGCCCTGTCGGACTCGAGTCAGGTCATCTGTGGTGTAGATTCTATCGGTCTGGATGATATACTGGCCTAGGAAGAGCTCTCGGAGCTCGTTGAAGCAATCAACCGAGCCCGGAGGAAGTTGGTAGAACCAGTCCCTTGCACTGCCAGAGAGGGTGGAAGGGAAGATTCGACACTTCGTAATGTCATCAGCACCTTTAGATTCCAGAGTGGATCTGAAACTCATGAGGTGGTCATATGGGTCTTCCTTCCCTGTGTATGGAGTGATTTTGGGAGGTCGGACGTCGCCAACCGGAGGAGTGGATAGGATGCGAGCTGTGAAAGGTCCAGGCAGCTCCCTTGTTTCTAAAGATGGGTGCCCACCCCGACTTCCTCCCTCCACTCTTTTCAGGCGCTCACTGATGTCCATGAGAAGTTGCTGGAGCTGGTCTGGTGGAAGAGAGCCGCTGTTACCGGAGTCAGCGACTTGTTCACTTATGAAAGTGTTTCTTTCTGCGCGGCGCCCAGCCGAGAGGACCTGCTCTTCTCCCCGTCGTCGCTTGGGACGGGGGGCCTGTTCCTCCTCCAAGTCTCGGGGGCGCTGGTTGGATCGCCCCTGCTCCTCCTACAAGTCTCGGGGACGCGGGTTGGATTCGCCCCGGTTCGTCCGCTGCTCTTCTCGCCGAGAGCGGTTGTCGTCGAGCAGATGACGACAGTCCTGATAAATGTGGAGCTCTTCAGAGCGGGTAGGATGCTCGCCAGATCGAGCCCGGCTGACCGGGTGGACAAGTCTTTTTTGGAAACCTGGGGGCGGATGGCTACCTTGCCCTACATCCAATTGGCGGGGAACATTTTGGTCCCTTCGGGGGGGATCCCTCATCTCACCACTCCGGAGAGTGGTGTGTTCGTCCCTGTCATGGGGGTTCCTCCTCTCACCACTTCGGGGAGTGGTATGTCCTTCCCTGTCACGGAGGAGCCGCTCATAAAGCTGTGTTGCACCTTTTTGGAGGTCGAGCTGTTCCTGGGTTCGTTGGAGCTGAGCCTCCAATCGTTGGATGTACTCTTCCTGATCAGATTCGGCAGTCTTCTTACCTCGCTTGTCAACCAGCGGGGTGTTGTCGACTTGGTCGAGGATAGGACCTTCGTCAGACATTGTGAGGGTCGGTAGCTCGGAAGCTAGGAAGCTCGGAAGCTAGAGAGCTCGGAAGCTCGGGAGCTCGGAAGCTCGGAAGGTTTTTGCACCTCAACTGAGGGTAGAGAATTCAATGGGGAAAAGTTGTAAGTTTCCCACAGACGGCGCCAAACTGTTGATGCCCAAAAATGGTAGAGCAGTCAACGTCGAGTCGAACCACGTGGGCCCGTTGACCCACCACTGAGCGGATGACACGTCGAAGTGGGGCAGGAACGGGTAGCTGGGTCCGACTGGTGAGTAATGAGAGAGAATGATATCCAAAGCACCCTGCGCAAGTACACAAAAGTGAGCGGGAAGGGCACCGGTGTGGTGCCGGCCAAAGCTCCTCCGACGCTCAAGTCAGTGTTCAGAGAGATCTGAGAGCAGAGTGAGTGAATAGTATAATAATGATTTCAGTCCCCCCTTTGTGACAAGAAGGTACCTCTTTTATAGTACCTTTGGAAGAGTGTCAACCAATCCGGTGATGACACGTGTCCCTTGTGATGACTTGCACTGTAGGAGCGCCACGTGTCGCCGGTCTTGAGGATCCGAGTGAGTTGACACGGGTCGGGGCCTAGAAGGCTGGAGCTTAGAAGGCCGGAGCCTAAGAGGCCGGGGCCCAGGGGGCCGGAGCCCATGAGGCCGGAGCCTAGTGGATCATGGGCTAGGAGCCCAGGAAGGGCTTAGTCTTTTGGGTCTAGGCCCAAACAGCATGGTGTTGGGCCTTGTGTGACTTGTCGTTATGCCGAGATGATTAGTCATACGAACACGGCCCAAAGCCTATATGTGTGCCATGATGGGTCCCAAAGACCTATTTATCTGATAACCTGGAGGGTACTGCAAAGGTGGTTTGAAAACCATTTTTCCATAACCCAAATAAATCCTTTTTCCACCAAGAATAGAATAATTGTACTTTTCCAAGAAACTTTAATTTCCATAAAAACTTATTGCATAATTCCAACTCAATTTCAAAATATATAAATCAAATCACTCTTTTCGACCAAAAACTGAAATAATAAAATAAACCATATGTATAGAGTAAAAAGCTGAAGTCCTTTCCAAAAGAAATTTATCAACTCCAATAATCCATCCAGTAAAACCATATTTTAAAATTTATATACGAGGGAAAATGAAAAGTCGAAATCCGACATTTATTTATCAAATCTAAGATCAACTCAAGATGCTTAACATAATTAGATAATGAAGTTTCATAAAATTCGTTTGTTATGTCAAAAGTTCACTCCCATATACTATTTCTCAATTAAAACTCAAGATAATCAAATAAATAAATTCATAAAGTTTAAAAAATGCTTTTAAAAATAAAAATCCACTCACAGTGAGAATCCTAACTTCGATCCTCCTCCGGGTCGTCTCGAGCCACGATCGTCTCGCCTATAGAATAAAACAATACAACCATAGATTAGCCTCGGTTCTACGACATTTACAAAGAGTGTGTGTGTGGAGTCTAACGTCCCACTCGACTTCGTTCCTACGCGATTGGTTTACGATCTACACGAATTGACCAATAACACTTCCACAAACGCCCCTAAGGTTTCCCGACTCAACCTAACCACAATCACTATAACTAATAACAATAATCCAATCAACCAATTATCATAAATACTCTAAAATTATGGAATATCAGTGGGGGTTTTGAAATCATAAAGGTTGCTGCCCAAGGTGGCTGTTTCAAGCCCAAAAAATTAACTAAATATACAAAAAATTTCTCAATCTTCATATACATTCTTATCTAACATCCAATATCGGGTTTGCTACACATGAGATTGTCCAAAATCGATCACACCAAAAATACTCTGAAACTCGGCCAATCCTCAGCAAACCCGAAATGGGTTCCAATCCTTACAAATCCAACTTCTCAAATCTATTCAATCTTTACTTCCAAACATCCATTTGGTTTCTTAGAGATAAAATTGCCCAAAATAACAACTATAATCGCCCATAATCCAGAAACCCAAAGTAATTCCCGAAATGGCCTCCTAAACCCATAAATCAATTTTTTTCCAATTACTCAAAATAAAACCATAAACATGTAAGGGGAGGAGAACCCATATATAGGGGAAGAAAACCCACCTAGAGATGTAGTGATTGGTGCCAAAAGTTGGCCGGAATTCGACGAGCCAGTGGTGAGGCAGTGGCTGGGATTTCTGGCTGATCTCTGTGCGCGCGAGGCTAGGGTGACCAAGGCTCGCTGCTGGGTGATTTCTGCGCCGGCATGGGGAGTCGACCAGTGAGCTTAGGTCGTCGGGAAACTCGCCGGAGAGGATGGTTCGGCCTGGTGGTGTCGCTCGTCGAGAAGGGGAAGAGAGAGAGAGAGAGAGAGAGAGACGCGAAGGAGAGAAAGCATGAAGAGAGAGAGAACTGGGTCAGTGGGGTTGGTGAATTTCCTGCAAGTATACAGGGTGGATGTAATATAGTATATGGAAAAAAAGGTTGTCGTACCCACGAGGATTTTTAATTTTATTCAAAAACTTTAATTCCTTATTTAGATCTAATAAAAATAAATACAACTTGAAAATTAAAAATGACTTTGAGAAGATTATTGTGACGATTTATGATGAGAGCAAATGAAAATGCAACAATTAAAAACAAGGATCAAGAACAATAAGTAAACTAATGAAAATAGAAGATTATGGTTTAACAGTCAATTGGAAGAACTAGGGATGCGGAATCAACCACAAGCAATCCAGTTTAGGTTTTAATACATTCAACAAATTCTTTGAATTCTTTAGATGATAATTCTCGTATCTAAGTTCCTCTCAGACACTTAGACCACAGTTTTCCTTAAGTGCATGATTCTTTCCTTCTCAGGCAAAGGTCGTATACCCTAACATGCAATTTATCCTTCTCAGGCACAAATTTAACAAATAGGATTCATTACGCTCTAGAAAACAAGAGAACCAAGCAAATCATTATTCTCTCTCGAGCAACAATGTAATTTACCACACTCAACCACAAGAAGCTAATTCAAATTATATTGCCTCTCAGCCTCAAATTCAACTTCAAATTACTAGATGCAAAGCCCTAAGATGCGCAGTCAAAGAACTTAACAAATAGCAACAATTAAAACAGTGATTAAGCATTCATCTAAAAGAAACTAGAAATCTATTGAATAAATATTAAAAACCATAAACATTCATGCTAGGGCATCATCCTATCCCTAGAAAAAGAGTTTAGTTGCTCATGTTTAAAGAAAACATAATTAAAAATTTAGAAAACATTAAAAAACTTATGAACTATGACGACGGATGGAATAAAACAATGATGGCAGCCACTTCTTCTCTCTCTTTCTTCCCTCCAAGCTCCCCCGAAAAGATGATGATCTCCTTCCTTTAAATAAGAAAAAAATCCTTTTCTTCTTTGGTAAAAGCTTTCCTTGTTGGACTTGGATTACTCTTATGATGAGTTGTCATTGATGATTTGGCACCCAAAATCCCAACAAAAATAGGATTAGACCTTAAAAGAATAAACCTGGATCCCTCTAGATATTTCCCAAATACACATAACATCAATTGGGCTCTAAGAAAGAAATCTAAAAAGAATTACTTTGCATTTTCGCACAAACTTTTCTGCCTGAACTGCCTTCAGTCAAATAGCCATAACTTCTCCTAGAAAAATGCAAATCACGAACCGTAAAATTCCTCGGAAAGCTAACATCCGTATCTTTCTAACGGTATAGGGCACAACATCTGGTTTGCTCCGAGGAGGTGCAGTTTATTCCGCGAACTTGACTGATTTGTCCAGTAATTTCCACTTCAAAAATATCCCTTTTGCTTTGTTTTCTCCTCTTTACTCTTCAAACCTATAAAAATATAAAACTAAATTAAAACGAACTAAAAACACTCTAAAACATAACAATAATCCAAGAACAAGAGTATAAAAGTATATGAAATAATGGTCAGATCAAATACCCCCAAACTTGAACTTTGCTTGTCCTCAAGCAACAAAACAAAATAAAAACAGAAATTAAAAACACAAACACACCAAGAATAAACCATAAAAAGTCCTAAACCTTCCAATAATTACCTCAGAGAACTAAAGTGCAGCATTAGAGTATCAAAGGTTCATAAAACATTAAAACATGTCCATCAGAACTCTTAATCACGTGGCACGTGTAGACAAAGTTCATATCAATCATGCTCAAATATAGTGTAAAATAGTCATGAGTTCATGCAGAACTTCAATATCCAAGTAAACATGTAAGAATTAGTTTTAACTCCAAAATCTCACCAAGACATACACTCACAATGAAGCACACAGATTTTCTGGCTAGTCCTAACTTTTCACTCATGTTTATGTGAGAAGAATAATGTATATGGCAACAAATAGCTCACATAAATTTATTATAAAAGAAAGCTCTTTTTCTGAAAATAACATGATCTCAATAAAAGATAGGAAATTGCTTCCATATGCTCCCTTCTTTACCTTATCTCCACAGATCAAATTCACATAATCTCTAAGATCAAAAGGTCTTTACTCATGGTTGTAATGGGGCTTGGGGGTAAGGGCAAAAGAAAGAAAGGATAAGGATATCACAAAGATTCTATGAAAATTAGTAGAGGAAATGATGATCACAAGGGAATTAGCAGAGAACACATGATCAGGGTAAGTTGGAAAATACTTCAAAACTAGAGGTTGCATAAGAATTCAAATTTTCCAAACCCAAAATCAATTCTAATGCCAACAATTCTTAGGTCCAGATGAACATTTATGCTGAGGTGAAAACAAAAGAAGAATAATGGTATCTGAATATTGATCAATGCCATGTACTAAAGATTTCAAGACCTGATGGGATCAAGGCTGTATCTACAATTCATTCATTTATTTTCAAACTTTTTTTTTTTCTTGGTAGCCCCTCCAACCTTATTCTTCTCAACAAAACATACTAGTCTCAACCCATCATGTCGTCAACCATCAAAAGTGCTCATTTTTTTTTTTAACAAAAGATAAGCAACCAAATCGCTATAAAATTATCAATATAATTAATGCAACTGTCACAAAGATCAGATATTCAGAGTAACATAAGAGTTGTGTACTCAAATATGTCCAAGACACAATTTCCCTGACTTTCTAACACCTTCCAGCCCCCAAATTTTTCTTTGAACTGCTACCTGCTGACTGAGAACCAATCTGAACCATTAATAATCATGCATTCCCTTACAGCAATTTTTCTCTACTAATCTCATAAAATAGGGTAAGGATATGTGTTTAAGTTCAGGGCTGAGGATGATGTGGTTTCATGAAAGAAACGGCTTATTTAGGCACAAAGGGGCTATCTAAAGGATAATATATTAAGGACACAAGCTTGTTTGGTCATAGTGGTTAATCCTACATGCCTTAATCACTTCCTAAAGATCATGCAAATTAATTCAAAGTCTCAAGAGGCATTGAAGGAAGTTCTAGAGTTACAATTCAAGAATGAGATCGACCATAAAAATACAAGAAAAAGAAAGATAATGAAACAATAAATATCATCTCAAAGATAAGCAACTAGGCTCAATACTCACAGGGGTTATACAAGTCCAACTTAGTTCTCACATAGTTTTTCAGATATTAAAAGTTCCACACCAACCTAGGCTACGTACAATGAGAATTTAAGCATGATGAAAAACTACAAATTAAGATCTAGACCCAAATCAATGCTCAATGTTCCCTCTAGCTCTTGCAGATCAAGTTCCTATTCCCATCATTGGATTTGGAAGGCAACTAAACACACAAAAACGAATTTTTTTTTTTTTTTTTTTTTTTCAAATAGAAATTAAAAGACACCCCCCCAAACTTGAATAGAACATTGTCCCCAATGTTAAAAGATTGAAAACAACATGCAAGGAATCAGATAAATAAGGGAGGAACAAAAAGACACAGTAAAGAAGAGAAAATATATATGTGCAGATCAAGGAGATTAAGTTTAGAGCTCCCTGGGTATTAGAAGTCATGGTTGGCAGCACTGCGCGAATACGAAGGTCAAGCTCTCATCTCATCCATCCCAAAACTTGGGTTGCCTCCCAAGAAGCGCTGAATTTAAAGTCGTCAGCCCGACTCAACAACACTCACATAATTGAAGGGACACTAAGGTACACGACCTCAATGGCTTGGGTTTGTTCCTCTAGTGTGTTGACAGGCTCCAAATATGGTTTCAAACGATGGCCGTTCACTTTAAATACGGAGCCATCAGTCATGTTTTTGATTTCGACCGCTCCGTGAGGAAAAACTTGAACGACTAGAAAAGGCCCAGACCATCTTGAACGAAGTTTGCCCGGAAATAGTCGAAGTCGCGAGTTAAATAATAAGACTTTCTGATTTGGCTCAAAACGCTTCAGAATTAATGCTTTGTCATGAGCAATCGTATGCTCTCTTAACACACGAACCAACTTTTCTTCTTCTGTTCGACTAAGGTCAGCGGCTATAATCACAGGAAGAGTCTCTAAATCACCCAAATATACATATTTTAAATTCTCTGGAAGGGGCTTCAGTTCAAGTGTTGGAGGTTGGATGATGGAAGGAACGAGTTTGGCATGTGAGGATGGCAACACTTCGAACTTAGGATGGCTTGTAGGAGGGTAAGAGTTCACAGCTTGGAGTTCTTGGGCTGCTGCTAGTACTGAGACTTTGTCAAAATTCATGCCATGTTGAGTTAGGCAAACTTCTAGAGGATCGGTGGAGCTTGATTCAATAAATATATTCTCAATTATGCGATCCACAGCTTCCACATGAAAACAATCATACAGATCCATGGGTTTCTTCAAAGCCTCAAAGACCTGAAATTTAACAGTAGTATCTTGCACAGTCATGGTTAGTAACCCTTCTTTAACATCAATTTTTGTGCCCGCAGTGGCCATGAAGGGTCTACCAAGAATGAGAGGTAGCTCGCGGTCCGGAATTTCAACTTCTTCCATGTCCAAAACAATAAAATCAGCAGGGAGAATAAATTCATCAACTTTGACAAGTACGTCCTCAATGATGCCTCTTGGATATTTTACAGAACGATCCGCGAATTGTAGAGATATTGAAATAGGTTTCAGCTCACCCAAACCAAGGTGTTCATAAACGGAATAAGGCATTAAGTTCACACTTGCTCCCAGATCCAATAATGCTCTATCAAAATTCCTTGCTCCAATCGTACATGGTACTGTAAAGCTACCAGGATCTTTGAGTTTCTGTGGCAATTTCCTTTGAAGCACAGCACTAACTTCCTCTGACAACATCACCTTTTCATGTTCATCAAATTTCCTTTTGTTGGTGCATAAATCTTTCAAAAACTTTGCATAAGAAGGAATTTGTTTGATAGCCTCTAGCAAAGGAATATTAATTTGCACCTTCTTGAATTGTTCTAGAATATCTCCCATGTTCTTCTCTTTCCTTGCTTGCTTTGCACGTTGAGGGAAAGGCAAAGAAGTTATTGGAGGGCTGGGCAAGGTATCTTGCTGCAATGGAGCAGCTGTAAAACCCTGTTGGTTTGCATTGGAACTAAAGGACACTTGCTGGTCTGATTTGGCAGCTTTAGCAAGGCTAGTTGTGTGCTTGTCATGCTCAGATTCGACCTTTCTTTCTTCCATCTCTCCATGATTTCCAACCTTATTATCTATTATTTTTCCACTCCTCAAAGTTGTAATAGCTTGAACTTGCTCATTATTCCTTGGATTAGCTTCCGTTTGGCTAGGAAATTGTCCTTGTCCTCTCGCCAAACTACTCACAGCAGTAGCTATTTGACTTAATTCAACCTCGAGCTTTGACTGACTTTTCTCCAAAATTGATTGGCTTTGTTTCAGTGATGCTACCTCTTGTTTATAGCTTGACATCTCCTTTACGAGCTGAGTTAACATCTCCTTGATAGAAGGGTCCTCTTGTTGCACTGGAGGAGCTTGATAGGATTGCTGATACGGCCTTGAAAAATTAGATGGTCCCAAGGTATTCTGTGAGTTACTCCAAGAAAAGTTAGGATGTTGTTTCCACCTCGGATTATAAGTGTTTGAATAAGGATCATTCTGCGGCCTTCCATTGAATGCATTAACCTCTTGCACATCTTCTAATGTAGGATTCGACGGACAATTTGCGGTGTCATGAGCTATGCTAGCACACAAAGTACATGGTTGTGCTGTGACCTTGGTCACTAATGGTGCGAGAAGCTTTGTTAGAGCTGCAACCTGTGCTTCCAAACCTGTCCTAGAATTAACTTCATACATGCCTCCTTTCTTTGTTACTGGTGGAGCCGTAACTTGAGAATCTGTCGTAGGAAGGTCCCAATGCTCAGAGTTCTCACAAATAGTCTCAAAAATATCGATCGCCTCATCTGCAGTTTTATCCATTAAGCTTCCACCCACTGTTGAATCGACCATACTCCTGCTCTGAGGTTTAAGCCCTCTATAAAAATACTGGACTTTCTGCCAAGTATCTATCCCATGATGAGGACATTGAAGATAAAAATCCTTGTAACGTTCCCAGCTTTCATGAAATTGTTCACCGTCCAGTTGACGGAAACTCATAATGTTATTCAACACAGCATTAGTTTTTCGAGCAGGAAAATATTTACTCAAAAATTTCTTGGATAACTCTGTCCAAGAGTTGATAGATGCCGCAGGAAGAGAGTCTAACCAATTCAATGCCTTATCCCTCAACGAGAATGGAAACAAACGGAGTCGAACTTGTTCCTCAGTTATCCCGGCATAGCTGAATGTGGAGCAAATATTGAAAAACGTCTTGAGATGGTTGTAAGGATTTTCTTCTTCTTTTCCATGGAAGATAGGCAAGGATTGAATGGTTTGTGGACGAATTTCGAAATGCTGCACGATCGGAGTTAAGACAATACACGAAGGAGCACTGTACTCCGCAGGGGCGGTGTATTCTCGAAGCTTCTTGGGTGGTTCTGGGTTAGGTAGTATTAGTTGATCCCCCATAGTTGGTCTTAAAATAGTCTGCTGCGTTTTCTGCCTTCGCTGATTACGGAGAGTGTGCTCAAGTTCGTGATCGATTGGAATGAGCGCTAAATTGAGCGATCGTCTCCCGTGCATACACTTTGTGCAAACTTGTACTTATTGACCCCCAAATTAAATGGGCAAACAGAGAATACCAACAAATACCCGAAAATACCCAATAAAATCTAAATACACTTTGTTCTATTTACCCCTGTTTCAAATGGATTGGCAGCAAATCCAAACTAATTAGAATCTCAAATTAAATATCAACTCACCAGAAGTCTGGAGCGGTTAATCGACGGGGCTCCGCTGTGGGCTGCTGGAAAGATGTGATACCCATTTGCTTTACTCGACGGGAAGAGAGGGATTCTAGTGGCTGGAAGTCTTGGGTAGCGTCGACTTGGACTCAAATCGGTAGTGCCAACTTAGCTGATGGGTCAAACTCAGATCACCCAAAAACGTGATGAATCTTTGCTGTGATGCCAATGGGCTTTGCTGAGAAAATAGGAAAGGAACTTGCCGATAATGCCGAAGTCGAAGATGGTGGTTTCGGCGTCGAGCTTGATGTTGATGGAGCTTTGCTGATAAGAGAAGAGAGAAGAGAGATCGGATATCCTTTTGAGTTGAAAAAAATTTCCGCTTGCTGCAAGTGAACGAGCCTTTTTGATTTGAGAAGAGATATATGTATTGCTGGTAGGAATGGATGCTAGAAAGAGAAGAAGCCCATCTCTTAGAGTAGATAATGGGTCTACACCAATTAGCTTTCCTTGTCTTCTCCTTTTTCAATTTCAACCCCACTTGCCAAAATCAATCACGTGCACACTTTTTTGGAAGGAAGAGATATTTCTTCTTCTTGCTGTATTTAGTAAATGGGCACAAAAAGAGATTCAGCTCCTTATCTAGAAAGGAAAGAAAAGTCAAAATAGTCTTTTCTTTTTTCTTTTTTTAAGAAAGTAAAAAAAATTATTCCTAAACTAACTAGAAAACAAAAAAAATTAGATGAAAATTAGAAATCCAAATTCTAAACTAAATTAAATAATCCCCGGCAATGGCGCCAAAAACTTGGTGAATTTCCTGCAAGTATACAGGGTGGATGTAATATAGTATATGGAAAAAAAGGTTGTCGTACCCACGAGGATTTTTAATTTAATTCAAAAACTTTAATTCCGTATTTAGATCTAATAAAAATAAATACAACTTGAAAATTAAAAATGACTTTGAGAAGATTATTGTGACGATTTATGATGAGAGCAAATGAAAATGCAACAATTAAAAACAAGGATCAAGAACAATAAGTAAACTAATGAAAATAGAAGATTATGGTTTAACAGTCAATTGGAAGAACTAGGGATGCGGAATCAACCACAAGCAATCCAGTTTAGGTTTTAATACATTCAACAAATTCTTTGAATTCTTTAGATGATAATTCTCGTATCTAAGTTCCTCTCAGACACTTAGACCACAGTTTTCCTTAAGTGCATGATTCTTTCCTTCTCAGGCAAAGGTCGTATACCCTAACATGCAATTTATCCTTCTCAGGCACAAATTTAACAAATAGGATTCATTACGCTCTAGAAAACAAGAGAACCAAGCAAATCATTATTCTCTCTCGAGCAACAATGTAATTTACCACACTCAACCACAAGAAGCTAATTCAAATTATATTGCCTCTCAGCCTCAAATTCAACTTCAAATTACTAGATGCAAAGCCCTAAGATGCGCAGTCAAAGAACTTAACAAATAGCAACAATTAAAACAATGATTAAGCATTCATCTAAAAGAAACTAGAAATCCATTGAATAAATATTAAAAACCATAAACATTCATGCTAGGGCATCATCCTATCCCTAGAAAAAGAGTTTAGTTGCTCATGTTTAAAGAAAACATAATTAAAAATTTAGAAAACATTAAAAAACTTATGAACTATGACGACGGATGGAATAAAACAATGATGGCAGCCACTTCTTCTCTCTCTTTCTTCCCTCCAAGCTCCCCCGAAAAGATGATGATCTCCTTCCTTTAAATAAGAAACAAATCCTTTTCTTCTTTGGTAAAAGCGTTCCTTGTTGGACTTGGATTACTCTTATGATGAGTTGTCATTGATGATTTGGCACCCAAAATCCCAACAAAAATAGGATTAGACCTTAAAAGAATAAACCTGGATCCCTCTAGATATTTCCCAAATACACATAACATCAATTGGGCTCCAAGAAAGAAATCTAAAAAGAATTACTTTGCATTTTCGCACAAACTTTTCTGCCTGAACTGCCTTCAGTCAAATAGCCATAACTTCTCCTAGAAAAATGCAAATCACGAACCGTAAAATTCCTCGGAAAGCTAACATCCGTATCTTTCCAACGGTATAGGGCACAACATCTGGTTTGCTCCGAGGAGGTGCAGTTTATTCCGCGAACTTGACTGATTTGCCCAGTAATTTCCACTTCAAAAATATCCCTTTTGCTTTGTTTTCTCCTCTTTACTCTTCAAACCTATAAAAATATAAAACTAAATTAAAACGAACTAAAAACACTCTAAAACATAACAATAATCCAAGAACAAGAGTATAAAAGTATATGAAATAATGGTCAGATCAGGGGTTAGCTGGTCGCCGGCCTCTGGTCGCCGTGAAGATGGCCGGAGTTGGCCACGCCGGTGAGAGAAGAGAGGGGGAGGTGAGTGAGCTCGGGGGGAGAGAGAGGGAGAAATGTGTAGAATTTTCTGGAGAGGGAGAGAAATCAGAAGAATTTTCTGATTTTGGGTATTTAAAAACCCACTTTTCAAAATTTACAAAATTGCCCCTCACCTCACATGTCCGTATCTTCCAAACCGTAACTCGAAACGACGCGTGCTACGTGTCTATGAACTCGTGAACTCGAAACCTTTCCAACGGACCCAAAGTCGAAATCGAAAGCCCATTTATTTTAAAAGTCAACTTTTGAGTCAAACCCGTTTTAAAACAAAAATTAAAACTTTAAATCAAAACCCCTTTTTATTTTCCAAATAAATCTCAAAATCTTTAAAATAAAATTCTACATCCTTTAAAAGAAATTTCTAAAAAACATAGTTAAATAAAACTTTAAATTTCTAGTGAAAATTTGGGTCGGGTCGTTACACAAAATACTCCACAACTGAAACCTCACGCTACACCAGTACCCGGAGAACTGCTGATCATATACTGAGGTAACTAAGCTCGCCACATCCCGTGCATAGGCACGAGCAGGCAGATAAGCTCACCACTTCCTGTGCAGAGCGAATTGATGCACAAGCAAGCAGGTATGCTCGCCACTTCCCGTGCAGAGCGAATCGATGCACGGGCAGGCAGGAATGCTCGCCACTTCTCGTGCAGAGCGAATCATTGCACGAGCAGGTAGGATACTCGTCACTTCTCGTGCAAAGCGAATTAATGCACGAGCAGGCAAGTAACTAGGCTCGCCATTTCCCGTACAGAGCGAATCGATGCACGGGCAGGCAGGTATTCTCGCACAACCTCAATCACAACATTCTCGAAACCATCTCATAACTTTCATTGTTTAATAATATATTAATGCCCCTTGTATTTCTTTTCATATTCACCTCTACATATTCATCACCATCAACACTTGCTGTGAGAAAATTTATTCTTGTAACACTTATAAAACAAGGTCCACTCACTATTTGCTCAGAATTGTGCCGAATCCTTTCCGAAATTGATTCCTACTCATGTCCCCTCACTTGTTTGTCACTCAAATCATACCAACATTTCCTCCATAATTAATTTAATCATTCTGCATAATAATTGCCTAATCCTCATTCATTTACCTCGACAATAACCATTTCTTTTCTAATACAGCAATTATCGTCATAGCATCTCTATAATTCCCAATTAATCTCTTAGTCTCAAATCCTCGTCAATTCATTCTCATGATCTAAATCCTACACTAAGCCTTCTCTCACATATAACAACAAACACACAAAACAAACAATTCAACGATAGTACTCAACAATAAACTAGATAAGTTTTACTCACAGTGCAACTACGTGAAATGACCGAAATACCCTTCACGGCGCCATTACTCGGATATCTAATTCGGCAGCATAACAGCATCGGGAATGAGATTTCCCGAGCCCGTGTACCGAAAACATCAACTGGATCTGAAAATGGTCTTAAGGGTTCTAGGAAGGTAGAACGGTGTAAACGACCACCAAATCGAACAACCACGCACGGCGGAGCCGTGGTGGCCGTGAGTGCCCAATCTCACTCGACGGAAAACACCGTCGGAAAAGCCAGAAACTGACCGTAGAAGACGACTGGCCTTGTGGCTTCGATTCGCCGTCGTGGGAAAGTCGTCGAAGCTAGGAAAGAGTACAGGGAGGCTCGCCGCGATGAGGGGAAGACAACCCAGGTGGTCCGGAGTCGCGTCGTGGCCGGAAAATGCAGATCGCTGGCGAGGAGAGGCTCGGCTGTTCTGCGTCGTTCCTTCATCGTGGGTGATCGGCTGGAAAAATGAAGACCACTGGGAGAGAAAGGGGAGGGAGGCGAGTAACCTGGGCCAAACACCCAGCCCAGCCGCCACCGGACGCGCCGCCACGAGCGGTGGCAGGGGTGGCGAGGGTGAGGGGCGAGAGAGAGAGAGAGAGAGAGAGAGAGAGAGAGAGAGAGAGAGAGAGAGGAAAAAAAATGAGGAGAGAGAACTGACTTTTGGGGTTTTAAAACCATTTTTGTAAAAATTACAAGTTTGCCACTCACTTCAATTGCCCGTAACTTTCAAATCGTAACTCGGTTCAACGTGTGCTACGTGTCTATGAACTCGTGGACTCGAGACCTATCCAATGGGCCAAAAGTCAAAGGCGAAAGCCCACTAAATCTAAAAGTCAACTTTGGGACAAGCTCAATTTAAAACAAAAATTAAATCCAAAACATTTTTAATTTCCAAATAAATTCCTAAAATCCTTAAAATAAATTCTCAAAATGTTTAAAATAAGTCTTTGAAAAATACAGGGTCTCACAAGCCTCTCCTCTCCTTGCCGGCGATCTGCATTTTTCGGCCAAATCGCGGCGCCGGACCACCTGGGTTCTGTTCATCTCATCACGGCGAGTCTTCCCATGCTTTTCCCTCATGCCGGTGACGCTCCACGATGGCGATTCGACGCCACCAACCTGCGACTGCTCCAGCGGCTTTTTCGGCGAATCCGGCGGTGTTTTTGTCGAGTGAGGTTTGGTTTTGACTCCCGTCGACCTCCTCTTTCATTCTGTATGCTTGGTTTGAGCTGAAACTTATTCATTTGAAAAACCTAGTTTTGGAACTCACAACCATTGCGGGCTCTGCCGTGCGTGGTGGCTGATTTGAGCTTCTTTCCTTCGTTTTGTTGTCCCTCTTGATCATTTGGTGTTTGTAAGATGAATTTGTGCCTGAAGTTTATTGAATTTCTTTGTCCAGGTTATGTTTTGCCGCTGCCACCGCCAGCTCCGCCACTGGTGGTGGCGGGTTGGGTGGTTTTCCTTGTCAATCAACCTCCTCAGGACATCCAGAGGCCAATTCTAGGGTCTGTTTGCATCTCGGTGAGTGTTTGTGTGTTGTTAGGGGCCGGGCAGCCACCGTGCGTGGTGGTTACCCCCCATTTCGGTTGTTGAACGGCCAAGTTGGGATCTCTGGATATTAAATTGTTGGTTGTCTGGTCTTAACAGGTACTCGGGCTTGGGAAATCTTATTCCCGATGCCGTCATGCTGCCAAATTTGTTATCCGAGTGTGTTGTCGCCCAAGGGCATTTTGGTCTTTTCCCGCGGTTAAACCTTGAGTGAAACTTATTGGATTGTAATGTAGAGTACCGTTAGTGATTTGTCTATTTTGTGTGTTTGTTGTTATGTGTTAGAGAAGGCTAAGTGTAGAATTTGGATCATGAGAATGAATTGATGAGGATTTGAGGCTAGGGAATTAATTAGGAATTATAGAGTTGCCCAAGAATAATTGCTGGATTAGAGAAGAAATGCTTATTGTCGAGGATTAATGAATAATGATTAGGCAATTATCTTACAGAATAATCAAGTTACTTATTAAGGAAGTATTTGGTATGATTTGAGTGGTAAACAAGTGAGGGGTCATGAGCAGGAATCAATTTCTGAAGGGATTCGGCATAGCTCGGAGTAAACTGAGAGTAAACTTTGAGTGATAATTAAGTGGCTGACAATCTTATAGCTGATTCTCATGTCAAATGGTTTTGTGGGTGGAGAGTAAATGTTTAAATTAGATTTTAATAATTATACTTTGGAAGCTATAACGTTATTTATGGGTGTAGCTTCTTGGTTATTAAATTAAGTGGTGATTTGGGTTTGGAACCTATGATTTAAGTATAAATCTTATCACAAGTATGTGTTGATGATGTTGCGTACGTGGTGATGAATTTGAATATACAAGAGGTATTATATTGTGAAACAAGGATAGTTATGAGATAGTTTTGAGAACGTTGTGTTAGAGTTTGTGCGAGGATATCTGCCTACTCATGCTTTGATTTGCTCTGCACGAGAAGTGGCGAGCTTACTCACCTGCCTGCTTGTGCATCGATTCGCTCTGCACGGGAAGTGGCGAGCATACCTGCCTGCCCGTGCATCGATTCTCTCTGCACGGGAAGTGGCGAGCTTATCTGCCTGCTCGTGCCTATGCACGGGATGTGGCGAGCTTAGTTGCCTCAGTATATGACCAGCAGTTCCCCGGGTACTAGTGTGGTGTGAGGTTTTGATTGTGGAGTATTAATTGTTCTTCAGAGGTCGATTTACAGTTTTGAGATGATTTAAAAATAGATTTGAGAAAAGGTTTTAAAATTGGGGGATTTCAAAGAGCGATGTGAGTGAAATTAGATAGTTTGATTTGTTTGTATTTGTGTGCTTGTATTGCATTTGTTTGCTAGGACTTTGTTTGGCTAGGACTCAGTAAAGTTTAGGCTTGAATCTTTGAGAATGAGAATGAGGATGATTATGCACTAAGATTATGGGTTAGGATGTGAATGGTTGATGTTGAGATTAATATTTGACGTGTAGGCAATTGATTTGCCAGAATGATGATTATTATTTATTGATGGGATTTGATTTGAATACGAGGAATTACGATTTATCTTGATGCTTGGATGATTGGTGATGAAATGTTATGTGATTGAGTATTTATGGATTTTATTGTGGATTATTATTGAGTATGAAAATTGAGGATAATTATTTCGTCATTTCACTCATACGAGCTCTAGTGAGCTTACCGGGTTGTTTGTTTGAATGACCCGGTGTACCATGGATATGGTGCAGTGTGGTTGTTTTGCAGGTTAAGCAGACTGAGGAGGCAGTGGGACCCATTTTGATTTATGTGATTTTTTTTATACAGTGATTTTATATAAATGTTTTTGGGCTCACACTCTGATTTATTAAACGTATATATTCATTTATCACGCTAAGTGCATGGCTCATTCTTTGAAAAGAGGTTTAAATGACAAAGTTTCAGTGTGTTTATGGGCCCGAGGTTTAGGGCGTTACGCTTGGGTGCCCGCCATTTTGGAAAATTACTAAAAATCTCACTTAATATGCTCATAAGTGGTGTGGAACCCTAACCTTGGTCCTTATACGATTGTTTAACTTCTAAAACCAAAAAGTTGTTATTTTCCTTTCTAGATTTAATATTTAAATTCTTACACTTTTGTTTACTTTATTCTCTTTTCATCTACTTTATTCTCTTTTCATCTACTGACAGGACCGCCCCCGGATTTCACCCTGAAACCCGAAGAGGTCCTGCGGGAATCCAAATTCAAGGAAAATCCTACCGAAAATTCGGCAGAACCTCCCCTGAAAATGGACTACCCCAGAAATTTCAATACCTGTTAAAAGCACTTCTATACCGCAACCACCTCTACCACAACCAAATAGGGTCTCAGACCCAACAATCTCACAGAAACCCAACTTAAAATTTGTAGAGTGGTTATCAGAGCTGCTATTCTAGTACAAGGAATTTTTACAAAAATTAAATGGCGCCTACAGGGTCCGACTAAGGAGATGATTGCAATTGCCTCGACGTGTTTGGCTCGACCTCCACCAAATCTACTACCTGGGGGACAATTTAAGACAAAACAAATAAACCGTGAGACAAGCTCAGTGAGTGGACAGTTTAATAGAAACGAAAATAAAAGTAAACTTTCTGTTTCAGAAAATCCCTCAAAACCGCATTTAACTCTAAAACCTCTTGTTACTCTTTGAAATCCCCCAGTTTAAAAAAAAAACCATCATTTCCAAGCTTTTAGAATATTATAAAACTAAAGGAACTCAAAGTAAAGATAACTCAAAACACTTTTCTCAAAAGCCAATCATTTAATTTATCAAAAATCATAGTAAAAATCGAAATCATTATAAAACTCGAAAGATATTTCTCACTTGAAATCCATATTTAAACTCTTGAAAATATCAATTTCATTTTCCACCATGCTATATACCCTGAATAACCTGGCCATACACACGCGTGGAGTAAATCCAACACGTGCAGGCAATATCCTGGCCATACACACGCGTGGAGTAAATCCAACACGTGCAGGCAATATCCTGGCCATACACACGCGTGGAGTGAATCCAACACGTGCAGGCAATATCCTGGCCATACACACGCGTGGAGTGAATCCAACACGTGCAGGCAATATCCTGGCCATACACACGCGTGGAGTAAATCCAACACGTGCAGGCAATATCCTGGCCATACACACGTGTGAATAAATCAGCACGTGCAGGCAATCCTGGTCATACGTGCACGCAGAGCGGCCCCCAAAGGGCGAAGCATCCCGACACACGGCCCAAAGCCTATATGTGTGCCGTGATGGGTCCCAAAGACCTATTTATCTGATAACCTGGAGGGTACTGCAAAGGTGGTTTGAAAACCATTTTTCCATAATCAAATCATAAAATCATTTCCTCACGGATATAAAATATCTTTATCGTTCCCAGAAACTTTAAATCCTCAATCCACACTGCATAAGAACAACTAGTAAAATAGTCATTAATAAATCTCATTCAAAACACATAAAACTAATCAAATCTTGACCATAGGCTAAAATATGAAATAATCCATACGTGTAAAAATAAGAAACTAGTTTTCTTTCAAACGTTCAACAATAAAACTTATTCGAAATAACATTTGAAATTCAACGTTTAATACCAATGATCAAATCCCAAATCAACTCAAAATATTATGAAATCTTTAATGAAATTATTTGAAAACCAAGGTTCGCTCACATTTGTTATTACTAAAACAAATTCAATTAACCAAGATAAAAATGTAAATTTCATAAATCATTTTAAGGAAGAAGGGTCCACTCACAGTGACAGCCCTAGCTTCGATCCTCCGCCGGATCGTCACGAGCCACGGTCGTTTCGCCTAAAATAAAACAATAAACATAAGATTAGTCTCGACTCAACGACGTTTAGAGTGTGTATAAAACCTAAGCGTCCCACCCGACTCTCGCTTAAACAACAATTAATAACTACTCTTCTTAATTCCATAAACGTCCTCTCATTTCCCTGAAAATTTCCCGGCTCAACTCAACATCACCCACACTTCCCAAAACCAGTCATAAACTTAAAAGGAATATGCGTATGGCTTATCTCGATCAGGAAAATCGTCCTAGAGTGATTTCAGTATCAGCGAAGTCTCAAATTACAGTCCGAAACACCCTTTCGGTTTCTCCAATCACTTCCAACCTACCCAAGATCATCAACCAACTCAACAATGGCTCTAAATGATCCTACACTTCAAGAGATGATAGTGGGTGTTTGAGACCACTGCGATTGCCGCCCAAAGTGGCTGCTCCAAGACCAAATTTAGCTAAAATACCCTTTTTCCTAAAATCTACTCATACTTCTCAATTCTAAACATCAATTGGGGTTCCTAGGGATGAAAATTTCTAACAAAATAACAAGAATAATCCCCCAATCTGAAAACCCCAAGCAATCCCGAATGGCATCTAACCCCCAAATTTTCAACTTCTCAAATTCTCAAAAATCATACAAATAAACCACAAAATAATGAAAGCCCACTAAGAAGGGAAGAAAACCCACCTAATTTCAATTCGAACGGTGGCCAGAGGTGGCCGGAATCGCCGAAGAGAAGGGGCGGCGGCTGGATGGTTTTCTGGCGTGTTTCTCGCGTGTGGGTGCTGGCCGGCGAAGGGAGTGACTGGGGAGGTGGTGGTCGGCTTGTGGGGATCACGCCGGTGAGCCCAGGTCGGAGGGAGGTGGCCGGTGGCGTGATTTTCTGGTCGTGGTGGTGCTGCGCAGTGACGTGTGCAGGAGAGGGAGAGAACACGGGGAGAGAGAAGAGGAGAGAGAGAGTAGGCTGGGGGGGTGGTCGGCGCCTGGGGGGTGTGCTCGCCGGAGGTCGAGGCCGGCAGGGAGGTCGCCAATGGTGAGTGGGGGTGGCTGGGGTTGTGGCGCAGGGGAGAAGGCGCGGGGGTGGAGTGAAGACCTGGAGAGAGAGTGCGGGGAGAAAGAGATATAAAGGAGAGAGAATATTCTAGAGAGGGGGAGAGAGAAATTTCTAGAAAATCTGACCCAATTTGTCATTTTACGAAATTGCCCCTCGTTTCAAATGCCCATATCTTTCAAACTGTAACTCGAAACGACGCGTGCCGCGTGTCTATGAAATCGTGAGATCGAAACCTATCTAACGGACCCAAAGTCAAAATCGAAAGCCCATTTATTTTAAAAGTCAAATTTTGGGTCAATCCCAAATTAAAACAAAAATAAATATTTAAATCAAAACCCTTTTTATTTCCCAAAAATATCTCAAAATCTTTAAAATACAATTTCACATCTAAAAAAAATCTCTTAAAAACATAGTTAAATAAAAATTTAAATTTCTAGTGAAAATTTGGGTCGGGTCGTTACATCTACTTTATTCTCTTTTCATCTACTTTATTTGCTTTTTACTTTAGTTGCATTTTCTTTTAAGCTGCCTCACAAACCAACAAAATTTTCAAACTATGTTAGGTTTAAATTAACTTAAATTTAAGTGTAGTGTATCGTCTTGCATCACTTCTTGAGGTTCGATCTCGTTAGTATATTACTAGACTCGTATATTTGCGAGTAAATAAAATTTTACAACAAGTTTTTGGCGCCGTTGTCGGAGAGTGTTTTGATGCACTAGTTTAGGCTTTTTGTTAGTTTCAATCTTCTACTAGTTTTCATTTATTTTGCTTTCCTTAAAAAAAAATAAAAAATTATATATTTATAAAAAAAAATTCGAATTTTCTTTTAATTAGTATTTTTTTTTTTAAGTTTCCTTGTTCTTTTTCCCACTTTTATAAGTGCCGAAAAAAAAAATGAAAAAAAATATTTTTCTTTACACTTTCTTGCATCTACATTCTTGTAGGTACCAAGAAAAGAAAAAAATATATATATATATTTATAGTTTACCATTTATAGTTTATTATTTATTTAGAAAATTAGGATTAAATACCAAATATTAATAGTTTTTCAGTAAAACAGCAAGACACTAAGTTTTTTTAATTTAGGTACTAACCTAAAACAAGACATTTTGGATTAGGTCACAAATTAGTTTGCTATACAGTTGTGACTGTTCGACAGTCACAACTATAACTGTTTCAAATTCATAAAAATTCAAACTTTATAAAGGTTTAATGCTTTTAATTTAGGCTTAGGGGATAAAGTCATATAACCCATAGACTAAACATTAAAGTTTAAGCCTTGTAAATATTGAAAAAACAACAAATCAATAAAAAATTTATGACTGTTAGACAGTCACAGTTCAGTATAACCATATTTTTTGAAGTTGGTACCTAAACTGAAATTTAGTATCTAAAGTGAAATGACATAAACGTTTTGGTAGTTAAAATAAAAAAACATTGCAATTTGGTACCTAAAGTCAACGGACCTTTATTTATTTTAGCGGTATTCTTTATTTTGTGCTTGTGAAAAATATAAACTCTTGCTTTTATTTAGCATATTTATTGTTTCCTCTTTCTTTATAGCTTTCATAACCAGTATCTAGCATCATCTTTTATTTTCTTTACCATTAGTTTTGTCTACTGAAACATACTGAAACACTGAAACACTGCCATTTAAACCCATTTGCAAAAAATGAGTCATGCACTTAACATAATAAATAAATACATATAATAAAACAGAGTGCGAGCCCAAAAACATTTATGTAAAATCACTTTCTAAAATCGGTTTAAATCAAATTAAAATGGGTCCCACTGCCTCGTCCTCTCCTCACTGCCTCCTTAGTCTGCTTAACCTGCAAAACACAAATAACCACACTGCACCATATCCATGGTACACCAGGTCATTCAAACAAATAACCCAGTAAGCTCACTAGAGCTCGTATGAGTGAAATGACGAAATAATTATCCTCAATAATTTCCTCAATTTTCGTACTCAATAAATAATCCACAATAAAATCCAAGTATACATAATAATTATCCACTCACATAAATTTTTCGATCACCAATGATCCAAGCATCAAGATAATCATAATTCCTCATATCCACATCAAATCCCACCAATAAAAATGTAATAGTCATTCCAACAATTCAAGCTTAATCATCCACCATTAACCTCAAAGATAATTTATTTGCCACTATATCTCCAACTGATTCACGATAATCCAATCCACACATCATATTCCATAATCTCATGGCAAATCATCAACATTCTCATTCTCAAGATTCAAGCCTAGACTTAACCAAATCCTAGCAAACAAATGCATACACGCAAGAAAAGTAACAAATCAAACTATCTAATTTCACTTACATCGCTCATTGAAATCCCTCCATTTTAAAACCATTTCTCAAATACATTTTTAAATCATCTCAAAACTATAAATCGACCTCTGAAGAACAAATAATACTCTAAAGCTGTAAAACAATTAAAATGTCTGAAATAAACGCAATGCCTTACTAAAACTGTCATTTAAAATGTTTACTGAATGAAAAATCATTTCTCAAAATACTCCACAACTGAAACCTCACGCCACACTAGTTCCCGGGGAACTGCTGGTCATACACTGAGGTAATTAAGCTCGCCACATCCAGGAAACTAGGCTTGCCACTTCCAGTACAGAGCGAATTGATGCACGGGCAAGCAGGTATTCTCGCACAACCTCAATCACAGCATTCTTGAAACTAACTCATAACTTTCATTGTTTAATAATATATTAATGCCCCTAGTATTTCTTTTCAGATTCACCTCTACATATGCATCATCATCAACACTTGCTGTGAGAAAATTATTCTTAAAACATTTATAAAACAAGGTCCACTTACTATTTACTCCGAACTATGCCGAATCCTTTCCAAAATTGATTCCTACTCACGACCCCTCATTTGTTTGCCACTCAAATCATACTAATACTTCCTCAAAAATTAATTTGATCAAATCTGTATAATAATTGCCTAATCATCATTTATTTACCTCGACAATAAATATTCCTTCTCTAATTCAGCAATTATCTTCAGAGCATCTTTAATATTTCCCAATTAATCCCTTAGCCTCAAATCCTCGTCAATTCATTCTCATGATCCAAATCTTACACTTAGCCTCCTCTAACATAAAACAACAAATCACACAAAGCAGACAATTCACCCACAGTACTCAACAATATAACCAGATAAGTTTCACTCACAGTGTAACCACGTGAAAAGACCAAAATGCCCTTGGACGACAACACGCTCGGATAACAAATCCAACAGCATGACGGCATCAGGAATAAGATTTCCCGAGCCCGTGTACCAAATGGAACTAGAAGGGTTCCTGGGACTTCAATTGGGCGGAATTAGGTCAAACAACCATTAACTCACCACCAAAAGTGGTGGTTCCGATGGTGGAAGTGGCGGCACAAACCTCGAGGATCGTTTTTGACAACTAGACCGACGGCCAAAAGTCGCCAAAAATGGCCGAAATCGGTGGTGGAAGCAGGAGGCTGCGTTGGACTTCCCGAGCTCATTGCTCCGTCGTGGAGCATCGTATGGACGAACAGAGACCATAGCTATCACCATGACGAGGGGAATAAAGCCCAGTAGGTCCGGCCATCAAAATTTCTGCCGGAATAGTGAAATCGTGGTGGTGTAGCCGCAACTTTGGTGGCTTGCTGCGCTGTCGTGGGTGGTCGGATGGCTGATCCGAGACCACCAATAGAAAGGTATCATCAATAGCTTTCCAACGCCACCAAGAACGCCTAAATCGGAGGTCGGGAGCAAGAGTTATAGCTGGTCAAAGTTTTGTCAAGAGGAGAGGAGAAGAGAGAATTCGGGAAGAGAGAGAGAATGCAAGGGAGGGAGAGAGAAATGAGGAGAGAGAGAGGTTTCTGACATTTTGGGTTTAAAAACTCACTTATGTATAAATTACAAGTTTGCCACTCACTTCAAAAGCCCGTAACTTTCAAACCGTAACTCTGATTTATACGTGCTTCGTGTTTACGAACTCGTGGACTCAAGACCTATCCAACGTGCCCAAAGTCAAAGACGAAAGCCCACTAATTTTAAAAATCAACTTTGGGTCAAGCCCAATTTAAAACAAAAATTAAAATTAAATTAAAACCTTTTTAAATTCCAAATAAATTCTCAAAATCTGAAATACCTTAAAATAAATTCTCAAAATATTTAAAATAAATCTTTGGAAAATA
Source organism: Dryas octopetala (assembly GCF_963921425.1). NCBI lineage: Eukaryota > Viridiplantae > Streptophyta > Magnoliopsida > Rosales > Rosaceae > Dryas > Dryas octopetala. The sequence continues at coordinate 565,558 of NC_141370.1, forward strand.
CGGGGTCTCACAATAGTATCATATTTATTTCTTTGTTGTCTTTAGGTTGTTGCATCTAGTTTCAATTGTTGAATTTTTCTTCTTGCTTTTATTTATTGTTAAAGAAAAATATCATATATTTTTGTCATTTAGTATAATTTGGTTAGATCTTATTTATTGTTGTTTTTTGCATCTTATCCATTGCAACATTAGATAAGGTAATTTCTATTTCCTCTTATTTCTTTTTTCTTTTCCTATTTCCATCTCTTGTTTATTTTTATTTTAGTTCTATTTCCCTTTCTCCTTTTTTTGTAGTTTTAGTATTTATTCTAGTATGTTCTTTTAGTGCTTGCATTGGGAAGAAGTTTGCAAAGGTGTGGTCATCAAGAAAGAAGAATTGCTAGCAAAAGTTTGGTTGCCTTCTCCTTGTGTGTTGTGGCCAATGTCACCACAATAGTGGTATCCTCTAAACTTTTTCTTTTTAAAGCTTTCTTGAGTGGTGTTTGCCTTACTTGTGCAATTTCAATTTTCATATATCTTTGTTTTGTTGGTTGTTGCATCTTCAATTAGCATTCTTGCATAATCAACTAGTAAGGGCATTCACCCCCAACAAGATAAGGATTGGATTTAATCACCAAGTCCTTGCCCACCTAGGCTAACCATCTCTTGCATTTGTTAATCCCAAACTCAATTTAATTAAAATCAAGTAGACATTGGCCAAAGGGTTCACGAAGCTCATAGGACCCTCTTGGAAGGAGCCAATTAGTGGATACTCCGGTGAGTGTTTTTGAAAGCATAATGTCTAGAAAGGTTCTTTAAGGTTGCAATCATCTTGATGCTTAAAGGGGGTTGGTTTTTAAGAGAGACCGTTTGTGACTCCTCCACCCCTTCCGGAACCGATCTGGTTGTATTTTTGAGAACCTTATATCGGTACGCCACTAATTTGCTTTGAAAGAGAGAAGGAGCTTGTCTAGTGCTTAATCAAGATTAGGATTGTCTAAAAGACACCTCCCAAGGCTAAATCAAAGATAATTAAACTGCTTGTTTAGATTAACTCCTTATTTTGTGATTTTTTGTGTTTGCTTTGTTTGTTAGTTTACCCATATTTTCGTCTAAGAAGGGTAGTTAATTAAATTAAATTAAAAAAAGAAATTGAAAAAGTTTTTGAAAAATACTTTTCTTGAAGCCGTCTAGTGTATGCTTGGTCACCGTTCATTGAATCACGATTTAGCACCTTTTGACCTTGAAATTGAGAGAACACTTAGACATTTAAGAAACAAAATTGAACCGATAATTGAAATGGGTGAAAACATTGAAATTCGCCCGTTAAGAGAGTATTTTGCTCCAGTCGTCATTGACACCCCCTTCTTGTATAGTTCTGCCTCACACTACCGCAACCCATTTTGAGATTAAACCTTACATCATTCAATTGTTGCCCTCCTACCATGGATTGGATCGAGAGGACCCGTACATGTTAAGGAATTCATTAAAATTTGATCAACCTTTAGATACCAAAATTTTCCTGATGAGTCCGTGCGTCTCCGTTTATTCCCATTTTCGGTTAAGGACAAAGTGAAATCTTGGTTGAATTCCCAACCCCTCAGTTCTATCACTTCATGGGATCAACTTGTTAAAAAAATTTTGTCAAAATTTTTCCAATGTTTAGGACTAACACGCTTAGGAGAGACATTTTAGAGTTTCGACAAAAAGAAGATGAGCAGTTTTATGAGAGTTGAGAGCAATTCAAGGATTTAATTTTGAGATGTCCTCACCATGGATTCGAGACGTGGCGTTTAGTGCAATACTTTTACAACGGTTTAACTCAAATAAATTGCAATATGGTAGAATCCATGAATGAGGGTGCGTTTTTAAATCTTGGGGAAGAGAAAGCCTATGATTTCTTTGAAAAATTGTCCTAAAATTCTCAACAATGGGATTTCTCCAACCCACATGATAGACAAGCCAAAGAACCAAAGCGTGGGGGGATGTATGAAGTGAGAGGCGATGTAGACTTAGGGTATAAGATTGAGAGTCTAATGAGAAAGGTGGAGGCCTTGGCCTTGAGTCAAACCATGAGTGCCGTTAACCATGTCCAAAATGAGGTTTGTTCTCATTGTACTAGCCCGATGCATAATGTCCAAGTGTGTCCTTCCTTGTATATTTTCCGAGAGTAATGTTGAGCATGCGAATGCCCTTAACAATTTTAGGAAGTCGTTTGTGAATCAAGGTACCTTTTCCGAGACCTATAACCCCAATTGGAAGAAATCACCCAAATCTTTCTTGGAGACAAGGCCAACCCCAAACACATTTAGAAGAAAATTCAATGCCAAACAATTCATTCAGTCCTCCTAATCGTTCATATTCCCATGTTCCTCATCCCACTTCACAAAGTATTGCCCAACAACAAAATCCATCATCACCTTTAGAGGACACACTCCAAAAGTTTATACAATTGACCGGTCAAGCCTTTGTTGAGATTAAAGCTTCTACCCACCAAAATACACAAGCCATTGCGAAACTAGAACATCAAATTGGTCAATTAGCTAACATTGTGGGAGAGCGAGATAAGGGAAAATTTCCAAGTCAACCCATTCCTAATCCAAATGGTCAATTTCATGTTGATGCATCTAGTTCATCCAATACTCATGAGCATGTCAAGTCCATCACAACCTTTAGGTCGGGTAGGCAAATTGATAATAAGGTTCAAATGCCCAGTTTGGAAAAAAAAATGATGAAAATGACAAAAATGAAACAAATGGATTAGGTGGTCTAAAGCCTAATGTTGATTACATTATCATGTCAAAGGAAAAAGAACCTTTAATTGTTGATCCTTCTCCAATTCTTGTCCCCAAAGCCCTATTTCCTCATAGGTTGGCTAAGACAAAGAAAATGCACAATTTAATGACATCCTAGAAGTGTTCAAGCAAGTCCATATCAATATCCTCTTCTTAGATGCCATCAAACAAGTGCCTTCTTATGCCAAATTTTTGAAAGACCTTTGCACCATAAAAAGAAGAACCAATGTTCCAAAGCAAGCCTTTCTCACCGAACAAGTTAGTTCAATTATCGAGCATCGAATTCCGGTTAAGTGCAAGGACCCCGGTTGTCCTACCATTGCATGCACGATAGGAACTCATCATATAGGAAAAGCATTGCTAGATTTAGGAGCAAGCGTGAACCTTTTACCATACTCAGTTTATGTGCAACTTAGCTTAGGAGAGATGAAACCAACCTTGGTGACTCTTTCTTTAGCGGATAGGTCGGTAAAAATTCCTAGGGGAATGTGGAGGATGTCTTGGTCAAAGTGAATGAGTTTTATTTTTCCGTAGATTTCATTGTGCTAGACACTCAACCCATGACCAATGTTTGTGATCAAATTCTGGTAATTTTAGGACTTCCATTCCTTGCCACCGCAAATGCCCAAATTAATTGTAGGAATGGAGTCATGAATTTGTCGTTTGGGAACTTAATTATGGATCTTAATATTTTTAACATAAGTCACCAACCACAAGAGGGTGAGGATAGCATTTGTGAGGTTAATTTAATCGAACAAATATTGGTAGACTCTTTCCATAGGGATAGTGTTGAGGACCCACTAGAAGCATGTTTAGCCCACTTTAGTTGTAACTTTGATTTTAATGAAGCAATAGAAGAAGTCAATGCACTTTTGGACTCCACACCCATCATGAACACCACCAATTGGAAACCAAGGGTAGAACACTTTCCTCTTTCCAAAAATCCTCCACTTCCTTCCACTGTTGAGCCACCCAAGCTAGATCTCAAATCATTACCTGCTAACCTCAAGTATGTGTTTTTAGGATCTTCCGATACATTTCCCGTGATCATAGCCTCCGATTTAAATGATGAGCAAGAATGCAAGCTTGTGGAAATTTTGAGGGAACATAAGGAAGCCATAGGTTGGTCCATTGCTGACATCAAAGGCATTTCTCCATCCATTGTAATTCATAGGATCCACTTAGAGGATCCATGAAAGAAGTAGTGATGAGTGAGGTTTTGAAATTGTTAGATGTTGGTGTCATTTACCCCATTTTCGATAGTCATTGGGTGATCCTTGTACAAGTTGTTCCAAAGAAATCTGGCATCACTGTTGTGAAAAATGATGACAATAAATTGATTCCCACACGAGTGCAAATCGGTTGGCGTGTGTGCATGGATTATAGGAAATTGAATGCCGTCACTAGGAAATACCACTTCCTTCTTCCTTTCATTGACCAAATGCTTGAGTTGTTAGCTGGTCATGTCTATTATTGCTTCCTTAATGGTTATTCTGGGTATAACCATGTAACGACCCGACCCAAAGTTGACTTTAAAAATAATGGACTTTCGTCTTTGACTTTGGGCACGTTGGAAAGGTCTCGAGTCCACGAGTTCGTAGACACGCGGCACGCATCAATCGGAGTTACGGTTTGAAAGATACGAGCATTTGAAGGAAAGGGCAATTTTGTAATTTTGTAGGAGTGGGTTTTAAATACCCAAAATGCAGAAATTTCTGGACATTCTCTCTCCTCTCTCCCCGATCCTCTCCTTTCTCCCGCGTGTCTCACTCTCTCACTCTTGCCGCCACTGCCACCGGCGCGTGTGGGCGCGTGCGGCGGCGACTGGGACCGGGCTTTGGCTCCCCGCCATCGTCGTCCCTCCCTCCTCCTTCCCTTGGCCTCCCCTTGCTCCGGCGACCATCGTCGACGGAGAAATGACGCGAGACAGAGAAGATGTCCTCGCCGGCGATCGGTGTTTTCCGACGGAGTTGCGGCGCCGGACCACCTGGGTTCTCTTCCCCAGGCCACGGCGAGTCTTCCCATGCCCTTCCCTCACGACGGTGACGCTCCACGACGACGATTTGACGCCACAAGGGTTGCGGCTGCACCACCGCGATTTCACTGTTCCGGCAGAAATTGGATGGCCGGACCTACTGGGCTTTGTTCCCCTAGTCATGGTGAGTCTAGCTATGGTCTCCGTTCGTCCATACGAGGTTCCACGACGGAGCAATGAGCTCGGGAAGCCAAGTCAGCCGCAGGCTTCCGCCGCCGATTTCGGCCATTTCCGGCGAGATTTGGCCGTCGGTCCAGTTGTCAAAAATGATCTTCGAGGTACGGGCTATCTTTCCCATAAGGTGTGTTTTCCCAATTTTGAGAAATTGAAAATTTGATTTTAGGGTGTTTGTTATATTTCGAATTTCTTGAAATTGGACTTGAATTTGAATTGTTTTTGGACAATTGAAGGTTTTATTATGCAATTAGGATTATTTGGAGCTGAATTTGAGTATTTCTAAGTTTGTGGCGCTGTTGCTACCGTCGGCCCCGCCCCTCGTGGCGGCGGGTTGGATGGTTTCTTGTATTTTTCCACTCCCTTAGAGTTCTAGAAGCTTGATTCTAGGTTCGGTGACTATCTGGGGTGTTACAAACCAAATCCCTATTGCACCCGAGGACCAAGAAAAGACCACCTTCACTTGCCCATTTTGTACTTTCGCTTACCGTCGCATGCCCTTTAGGTTATGTAATGCACTCGCCACCTTTCAAAGGTGCATGATTTCTATTTTCTCTGATATGGTAGAGCGGTTCCTTGAGGTTTTTATGGATGATTTTTCCGTCTTTGGGTCTTCTTTTGATGAATGTTTGTGTCATCTTTCATTGGTTTTAATTCATTGCAAGGAGAAAAATCTTGTTTTAAATTAGGAAAAATGTCACTTCATGGTCAAAAAGGGTATTGTATTAGGGCATATCATTTCTTCTAAGGGCATTGAGGTGGATAAAGCTAAAGTGAATCTAATTTCTAATTTTCCACCTCTGCGTACTGTTAAGGAAATTAGATCTCTTTAAGGACACGCCAGTTTTTATCAAAGATTCATCAAAGATTTTAGCAAAATTTCATGTCCCTTGTGCAATTTACTTGCCAAGGATTTCTCTTTTGTAACGACCCAACCCAAATTTCACTGGGAATTTAAATTTTTTTTATTTTTATTTAACTTTGACTTTACAAGGCTTTAAAGAAAGTTAGTTGATGGGACCTTGGATTAATTTTCTAAATTACTTTGGGAATTTCTAGACTTTAATTATTTTATATATATATTTTTATAAGAGACTTATTTGAATTTCAGAATTTTTTTAGAAACGTATATGACGTTGAGACGGTGGGAAATTCAAATTTATTTTTGATATCCTGTTTTATGTTTTCATCAAAAAAAAAAATTAATCTGACGGAAATGAGATTATTCTTTTTAAACATTTTAAATTTTGTAATTTATAAAAGTTTGACCCAAATGTTGACTATCATATTTAATTGGTTTTCGATCTCAGTTTTAGGCTTATTGGAAAGGTCTTTGAGTCCACAAGTCCATAGAGCGAACTGTGCGTCCATTGGAGTTACGGTTTGAGAGTTACGGACATGTGTTGTTGAGGGGCATTTTTGTAAATTTAAAACCCCAACTATTTGATTTAAGTCAGCCCTCAAACCCTCTCTAACACTCCAGAACCTTCTTTTTCTCTCTCCCTTCCCGCAATCTCTCGCTCCCATTTTTTTTCTCTTCCCTCGCAAGACCCCCTGCAAACCCACCCAGCCGCTAAGACCAGCCACCACCAACCCACCATCGACCAATTTCCCGACCACCCAGACCCGCCGGCGACCTCCCCACCGGCCGGCCACCCCTTCCACTCCCTTCAGACTTCGCCCAGCCACCTGCAAAGAAGCAGACATCGCCGAAAGTCCCAGCCAACACCTATTTATAGTGAGACGACCGTAGGTCGAGACGATCTGGTGGAGGGTCGAAGCTAAGAATTTTATACTGGGAGTGGACTTTGTTTTAAAAGTTTATGTTTCTAGATGATTTTGATTTCATTGATTTAATGGTGGATTTGAGTTGAGAATTCTTATTTAAAACTTCTTCAATGACATTATGTTTGAGACTAATGACTTTAAAAATTGAAACGTTGTGATTTGAGGAAAGACACATGTTTGATGAGTTAGATTGTTAAAGAGAATTTTGAAAAGAGTATTTAAAAACTGCTGTGTAAATGCACGTGTTGACCGGTCGAGCCTGCCTGTGTAAAATGCATGGGATTGTGGCCAGGATACGAGCCTGCTCGTACAGAGTGACCCCTCCGTACGAGATTGTGGCCAGGATGCGAGCCTGCTCGCGCTGAGTGTCCCCTCCGTACGAGATTGTGGCCAGGATATGAGCCTGCTCATGCAAAGTAACCGCTATGTACGAGATTGTGGCAAGGATTTGACTTGCCCGTGCACGGGATTGTGGCCAGGACAATGTTTACAGTACGGGTATAAGTATGGTGTGACTTTTATGTATAAGTGTTTTGAGAAAATCAGCTTACAAAGATAATTTCAGTTCAGATTTTATATTTCTCAGCTTGAAAAGTTTTATTGCTTTTTTCACTGTATCAAGGTTTATTTGAGATGATTTTGAAAAATGGATTTGCGAAATGGTTTTAAAGTTGGGGGATTGCAAAGAATGATTGTGAATTCTTAGAGATTCTTATTTTAAGATTTCTAAAAGAATAAATAAATTTTATGTTTCGTTTTTTTTAATCCGTCCACTCGCTGAGTTTGTCTCACAGTTTTTCTTGTTTTGTCTTAAACTGTCCCCCCAGGTAGTAGCTTTGGTGGAGGTCGAGCCAATAACGTCGAGACAGATACATCCATCTCCCTAGTCGGACCCTGTAGGCGCCATTTAATTTTTGTAGAAATTCCTTGTAATAGAATAGAGGCTCTGATAGCCACTTTAAATATTAAGTTGGTTTCTTTGTGAAATTGTTAGGTCTGAGACCCTTTTTGGTTGTGGTAGAGGTGGTTGCTGTTTAGAAGTGCTTTTTAACACGTTTTGAAATTTCTGGGTTAGTCCATCTTCAGGGAAGGTTTTGCCGAATCTTCAGTAGGATTTTCCTTGATTTTGGATTCTCGCAGGACCTCTCCGGGTTTCAGGGTGGAATCCGGGGGCGGTTCTGTCATCTTTTGTCTTTGATGATGATTGTATCCGTGCCTTTGATAAACTTAAGTTTTTGTTGACCTCCACTCCCATCATTAGACCTCCCGTGTGGAGTGAACTCTTTGAGATTATGTGTGATGCATTTAATTATGCCATAGGTGCCATTTTGGGACAATGAGTTGGTAGGTTGCCCCATGTCATTGGCTATGCAAGCAAGACCCTCACTGATGCCCAACTTAACTATTCCATCACTGAAAAAGAACTTTTGGCGGTCGTCTTTGCGTTAGACAAGTTTAGGTCTTACCTTTTAGGCACTAAAGTTATTGTTTATTCTGATCATGCGGCTTTAAAATACCTATTGTCTAAACAAGATGCTAAACCCCGCCTAATTCGTTGGATCATTTTGCTCCAAGAATTTGACATTGAAATTCGTGACAAAAAGGGGTCCGAAAATGTGGTTGCCGATCATCTTTCTAGATTGATAGTTGAGTCATGTGAGGAGTCCATTCCCATCATTGAGACATTTCCTGATGAGAAACTTATGCTTGTTTCCCAAACACCATGGTATGCAGATATTGTGAATTTCCTTGTCACTAATGAGATATCTTCCCATTGGACCAAGCAAGATAGATCTAAGTTTCTAGCTAGGGTCAAGCATTATTTTTGGGATGATCCTTACTTGTACAAATATTGCCTGATCAAATCATTAGGAGATGTGTCCTGATTAGTGAGCAATCCAATATCATTTCTTTTTGTCATGACCATGCTTGTGGAGGCCACTTTAGTGCTAAGAAAACCGCCGCCAAGATCCTTCAATGTCGTTTCTATTGGCCTTTCCTTTTCCGTGATGCCCATGTGTATGGCCAATCTTGTGAGAGATGCCAAAAGTTAGGGAGTCTCACTAGGAGAAACATGATGCCTCTAAACCCAATCCTTGTTGTAGAAATTTTTGATATTTGGGGCATTGATTTTATGGAACCTTTTCCTAATTCTTTTGGCAATTTGTACATACTTGTATGTGTGGATTATGTATCCAAGTAGGTAGAGGCAATTGCATGTAAAACCAATGACCATAGGGTAGTGCTTCGTTTCTTGAAGGAAAACATTTTCACTCGATTTGGGATCCCACGCGCTATCATTAGTGATGGTGGGAAGCATTTTTGTAATAAGCCATTTGAACATTTAATGAAAAATTATGGCGTCACCCATCGAGTTGACACCCCTTACCATCCCCAAACAAGTGGTCAAGTTGAGATTTCTAATAGGGAAATTAAGCATATCTCGGAGAAAACAGTTGACTCATCCCGAAAAAGTTGGTCTTTGCGACTCATTAATGCGTTGTTGGCTTACTGAACCGCTTTTAAAACCCCTATTGGAATGTCTCCTTATCGTTTAGTTTTTGGGAAAGCATGTCATCAACCTGTTGAATTGGAACATAGAGCATTTTGGTTCATTAAACAATTTAGTTTTGCTCTAAACAAAGCAGGGACCCCTAGGAAGCTCCAATTAAATGAGCTTGAGGAACTAAGGAATGATGCATATGATTGTGCTAAAACTTACAAGGACCGTATGAAAGTGTTCCACAATAAACACATTTTTAGGAAAATTTTTTCACCTCATCAAAAAGTCCTTTTGTATAATTCTCGTTTGCATTTTTTTCCTGGCAAATTGAAGTCTCGTTGGACTGGTCCTTATTCGTACTATTTTTCCTCATGGGGCGGTTGAAGTTGAAAATCCTAAAATGGTGATGTTTTTAAAGTCAATGGTCAAAGATTGAAACCATTTCTTGAGTTTCAAAATTATGAGGTTGAGAAGGTCTTACTTGGTGATCCGGTATATCATGATTGATGTTCTTTGTTTAGTTAATTAATTTAGGATTTTTTTTTTTCTTTTCTTTTTTTTTTTCTTTCTTTTTATAGGTGTATTCTCTTCATATTTTTGGGAATTATCATTCATTATTTGTTGAGCTTCATTGTTGGTAATTTCAAAGAAATGAAAGTATCCTCTTTTAGGTAATTTCTTTTCACCATCTTCTTTAATTTCTTATTTCTTGTCATTGTCATTTTTTTTTTCCTTTCCAATCATTGAGGACAATGTTTGATTTAGGTTTTGGGGTGCAGTTTTAAAATTTTACTTGAATTTTTTAGTACTTTTCTAGTTTAAAAAAAAAAAAAAAAAATTTAGTTTTGTTTTTATTAATTGCTTAACTATGATGAAATTGATTTTCTTACATTCAATGCTTAGTTTTAGGAAATACATGATTCTCCATTTTAATATTTTTGCATGCAAAATAAGAATATCTCTCATTAGATTTCCTATTATTTTCATGATAGAATCATTTTTTTTTAATTCTTGAACTTGGAATATTTTTATACTTAAGCTAATAATTGCATTTTGAAATTGAAAAGTGAAATTTGAATTGAATTACCTAAGAAAAAATAGTGGAGACTTGACCCTAATGAGCTTAGAGCCATTCTATTTTTGTGAGTGTTATACATTTATCTCTAATGTAACGCCCCGAAACTCGGGCCCATAAACATTCTGAAAACCTTGTTATTTAAACCCTTTTTATAAGAATGAGCCATGTACTTAACATAATAAATAAATACGTTTAATAAATCGATCAGAGTGTGACCCCAAAAACATTTATATAAAATCACTGTATAAAAAAAAAATCACATAAATCAAAATGGGTCCCACTGCCTCGTCTTCTCCTCACTGCCTCCTCAGCCTGCTTAACCTGCAAAACATCAACCACACTGCACCATATCCATGGTACACCGGGTCATTCAAACTGACAGGACCGCCCCCGAATTTCACCCTGAAATCCAGAGAGGTTCTGTGGGAATCCAAAATCAAAGAAAATCCTACCGAAAATTCGGCAAAACCTCCCCTTAAAATGGACTAACCCAAAAATTTCAAAACCTAGTAAAAGCACTTCTAAGATATCAATCACCTCTATCACAACCAAAAAGGGTCTCAGACCCAACAATACAAAATAACCTTGTACTTTAAATATGGTTATCAGAGCCACTACCCCTATTACAGCAAATTTTTCTTTTATAATTAAAGAAAAGAATCTACCAAAATGGAAGCAGAGCCTACAAGATCTGGGAACAGAAAATGAACGCTGTGCCTCAACGTGATTGGCTCGACCTCCACCGAAACTATTACCTGGGGGAAAAACAAATTAAGACAAACAAGAAAAACTGTGAGATAGGCTCAATGAGTGGACGGTTAAATGGAAATGAAATCAAAGATTAAATATCTTTTTAGAAAAACTCTTTTATAAACACGTTTAACTCTAAAACCTCACGTCGCTCTTTGAAATCCCCCAGTTTTAAAACTTTGTTGAAACTCCTTTCCAAACAAAAACAACGATTATTCCACGTAAACATCTTTATCATTTAAGTAAACACAGTTAATCCAATAAGAACTTCCATAAAAAAAAATGTAAGGTAAATGATTAAACATGAAATCACGTCACCATAGACGATAATATAATTAACTTAAATCCTCCATTTGTCATTCATGCAAACTATCCATCTCTAGGCTACGAAATGAAACGTCACATTATATAAGTATCCGGAAAGTTTCTAGTCATATTCTTGGGTAATTAAGCTCGCCACATCTAGTGCAGAGCGAATCGATGCACGAACAGGCCGGGATGCTCGTCACTTCTCGTGCAGAGCGAATCGATGCACGAGCAGGCAGGAATCTACGCTCGCCACTTCTCGTGCAGAACGAATCTATACACGAGCAGGCAGGAATACTCGCCACTTTTCGTGCAGAGCGAATCTATACAAGAGCAGGCAGGAATCTAGGCTCGCCACTTCCCGTACAGAGCGAATCGATGCACAGGCAGGTAGGTATTCTCTGACAAGACCGCCCCCGGATTTCACCCTGAAACCCGGAGAGGTCCTGCGTGAATCCAAATTCAAGGAAAATCCTACCGAAAATTCGGCAAAACCTCCCCTGAAAATGGACTAACCCAGAAATTTCAAAACCTGTTAAACACACTTCTAAACAGCAACCACCTCTACCACAACCAAATAGGGTCTCAGACCCAACAATTTCAAAGAAATCCAACTTAAAATTTTAGAGTGGTTATCAGAGCCACTACTCCTATTACAAGAAATTTCTACAAAATTAAACTTTGCGCCTACAGGGTCCGAGTAGGAAGATGGACTTGAATGCCTCGACGTTATTGGCTCGACCTCCACCAAAGCTACTACCTGGGGGAAACAATTTAAGATAAACAAGAAAAACCGTGAGACAAAACTCAGTGAGTGGACAGTTTATTGAAAACGAAAATAAAAGTAAACTTCTTGTTTCAGGAAATCTTTCAAAACCACATTTACCACTAAGACCTCACGTTACTCTCTGAAATCCCCAGTTTTAAAACCATAAAGTTTACTTAAACTTAAGAAATTCCATAAAACAATATATATTTTCTCAAATTAACAATTTCTTAAAACAACGAACTGTAAAACATCGTAACAGTCTTGATAGAGTTCAAAAGAATCCTTCACTTAAAATCATATTTAATATTCTCTGAAAATAACCAAATTCACTTTCCACCATGCTATATACCCTGAATAACCTGGCCATACACCTGTGCGGAATTCCTGCATCGCACAGGCAGGCAATATCCTGGCCATACACACGCGTGGAGTAAATCCAACACGTGCAGGCAATATCCTGGCCATACACACGTGTGAATAAAATCAGCACGTGCAGGCAATCCTGGTCATACGTGCACGCAGAGCGGCCCCCAAAGGGCGAAGCATCCCGACACACGGCCCAAAGCCTATATGTGTGCCGTGATGGGTCCCAAAGACCTATACAAATCCAATAATCCTGAAGGGTACTGCAAGAGTGGATTTTGAAAACCATTTTCCAAACCAAGACATAAATCCTTTATCCACCGAGAATAAATATCATTTTCTCATCGAAAGAAAATATTATTGAAACCTTCCTTCAAACCTTAAATCAATACGCCAAAGTGTATTATTTCAAATAATTTTAGTATACATAAAACCATTCATAATATCTCAATGCCACGCAAAATAATTTCTTAAAATTGAAGAATCCCAATGAAATTATCACACATTTCACTATCAACTCAAGTCTTACTTAAAACTTTGAAATCAATTTCCTTTCAATAAATTCTTGTATAAAATCACGTTTGAAATCGTATATCTCTATCGACTCATAAAACCAAATTAGTTCATCAATCTTGTATGAAAAATCATTTAATAAGACTCAAAGTAAAGACATTAATCAAACTAACAGAAATGTAAACTTTGAAAATCATAATCATTTATAACAAATTCAACCCCAAATTATTTTAACTCAAACCATACTCAAATAAAACTCAGGATAAGCAAATAAATTCGATTAACCAAGATAAAAATGCAATTTTCATAAATCATTTTAAGGAAGTAAGGTCCACTCACAGAGATAGCCTAGCTTCGATCCTCAGCCGGATCATCAAGAACCGCGGTCGTTTCGCCTATGACATAAACAACAAAACCAAAGATTAGTCTCGGTTCTACGACATTTAAAGGGTGTGCGTGTGTGAACGAACCTAACATCACGCCTCTTACTTGTTCAGCTCAACGATTAAATTACTTACTCACAAAAATCTCAAATTAAACACTCCCTCCTTCCTCGAAAACTACTCGGCTCTACCCAACTCAAACTGAATTTAAAAACATAAATAATTATGTAGCCTACCCACAAAACCACGATTTATTTTAAGGTTAGTTCGGTAACGGAAGAGCACCCAAACACTGACCAAAAGCAATCCGAACTTTACCTATTCTTCCACCCCAAAACCACCACAAAGCTCAGTCAACCCTTAGCAAACCCGAACTGGGTTCCAACCCTTGCAAATCCAACTTCTCAAATCTACTCAAACCTTTAATTCCAAACATCCAATAGGTTTTCTAGAGATGAAATTTGTTAAGAACCGTCACTAATTAACAACCCCCAAATCAGAAACCCAAGGAAATTCGAAAAGGCCCTATAATCCAAAAATTTAAGTTTCCTAAATTTAAAGTTTTGAACACAAAACCAAAAGAAATTGAAAGCCCAGAGAAAAAAGGGAGAAGACCCACCTAAAATCAGGATGATTTGCGCTGAAACTTTGGCTGAAAAATTGGAAGAAACACAGGGCGACAGCTGGGTTTGGGTTGTTCCTGTGCGCGCGGCTGGGCTGGCTGGAAGAGCGCTGGGGGAGGTCGCCGGCCTGAGGGAAGGTCACCGGAGAGTGGCGACTACGAGGGGAGGCCGGCGTTGATGGCCGGTGCTACGCACAGAGGGAGAGAGCAGAGAGAGAGAACACGGGGCAAGAGAGAGAATGAGGGGAGAGTGTGAGCTCGGGAGGGTGGCCGGCGCCTGGGGTGTTCGCCGGTAAGCTTAGGTCGGAGGGGGGGGCGTCGACGGCGGGCTGGGTGATGGTGGTGGTCGGTTGGTGCAGGGCTGGTTGCGGGGGAGGAGAAAACAAGGAGAGGGAGTGTACGGGTGAGAGGGAAATAAAGGGAGAGAGAGAGAGAAAGAGAGAGAGAGAGAGAATGTGGTAGAAAGTTCTAGAGAGAGAGATCAGAAAAAATTTTCTGATTTTTTGGTTATTTAAAATCTCACTTTTATAAATTTACAAAATTGCCCCTCACTTCACACGTCCGTATCTTTCAAACCGTAACTCGGATTGACGCGTGCTACGTGTCTATGAAATCGTGGGCTCGAAACCTATCTAACGGACCCGAAGTCAAAATCGAAAACCCATTTATTTTAAAAGTCAACTTTTGGGTCAAACCCAAATTAAAACGAAATTTAACAATTAAATCAAAACCTTTTTATTTTCCAAATAAATCTCAAAATCTTTAAAATACAATTCAACATCTTTTAAAAAAAATCTCTTAAAAACATAATTAAATAAAAATTTAAATTTCTAGTGAAAATTTGGGTCGGGTCGTTACATTCTCGCACAACCTCAATCACAGCATTATCCAAACTAGTTCATACACTAAATTTATTTATCAGTATACATGCCTCTTGAATTTCGGATTTAAATTATGGAATTTATTAAATTTCTTTTGAAAACCAAGTCCAACCCACCATGCAACAATCTAAATAAACTCAGGATAACAAATAGAATAATAATCATGAAATTCAAAATCATTTATAAAAACAAGAGGTTCACTCACAGTGCGAAATCAACGCCGATCCTCCGTCGGATTGTTTTGAGCCTCGTTGATATTGCCTAAAATATACGCAAATAAATATAAAATTAGGCTTGGCTCAATGAAAATATAAGGTGTGTGTGTGAACCTAAACGTTCCGCTTAAATCTATTTTTTTATTTTTATTTTCTCATGGTTAGTTTTAATATTCCACTTAAGGCCCAATCACTTGAAAGCCTTCTAGCTCCTTCCCAGCTCTAACTCCAACAACACCCAAACCTTTTAATCCACTCTAATCATTCATTTAAACCTTATACACGCTGTAACTCAGTCGGGGTTCGTTCGAAAGTCGTTTCGGTATCGTAAAGTTCCCAAAACTCGGTCCAAATTGAGGTTTCGTCAACTCTATGCAATTTCTGTCTAACCAACAACAAAATCCACTCCAACAGGCCCAAAATTTATAATAACTAAACAAGGTGACGGTTGGGTGGTCGGAACCACCGCCGTCATCGCCTAAAGTGGCAGTTCAAAACCCAAAAATCAAAAATTCTCAAAAATTAATTAAATTACCGATTATAATCTGCCCCTACAGGTCCATAGGAATAGAAATTGTCCAACAATTAACCAAAAACTACCCTCTAATAAAAAAAAATCATGGAATCCCGAACTGGCTAAAAACCCCAAATTTCAATTCACAAAAATCCTCAAAATTGACAAGCAAAACCATATGGGTTTGGAAGCCCATGAAGAAAAGAA
This sequence comes from Dryas octopetala, assembly GCF_963921425.1. Lineage (NCBI taxonomy): Eukaryota > Viridiplantae > Streptophyta > Magnoliopsida > Rosales > Rosaceae > Dryas > Dryas octopetala. The sequence goes on from NC_141370.1 coordinate 581,433, forward strand.
GAAAACCCACTAACCAATTTCTTGATCGGAGCTCGGAGGTGGCCGGAATCGAGAAATGAAATCTGCGGCTGGCTTGGTTTTTCTGAGTTGTTTCTGCACACAGGGGACACTGGTCGCGAAGGGAAAGCCGAGGGAAGAAGGCCGGCTCCTGGGGTCACGCTGGTGGCCTTGCGCCGCCGAAAAAGTGGTCAGACCACTGCCTCCAGTGGTGAGGCCGCGCGCGCAGACGAGAGGAAAGAAAGAGAGTCTGCGGGAGGAAGAGAGAGAATGACCTGGGAAGGTGGTCGGCGTCGGGGAGAGATGCTCACCGAAGGTTTGGGTCGGAGGGAATGGCCGGTGAAGGCCAGTGGTGGTGACTGGTTGGTGCGCGCAGGGGAGGAAGGTGCGAGAGAGAGAGAGAGAGAGAGAGAGAGAGAGAGAGAGAAATGGGCTGATTTTAAATTGTGGTGTTTGGGTTTTGAAATTACCCAATTGCCCTTTTTAGAAAACTCTCCACCTTTCCTACTAAAAATTCCAAATTTGAACACCGTTTTTGCCTACGCGTTTCGAAACTCGAGTTCTAATTAACCGTCTCGAACTTAAAGGCTACAAATTTGAATTAAAACACCTCTCTAAATGCTAGAATTCGCTTCCAAAAATTTTAATAAGGCCCGTCCAAAAGATTAATTTTTATTAGAGAAATAAGACTTGGGTTCGGGTCGTTATACAAACAAACAACCCGGTAAGCTCACTAGAGCTCGTATGAGTGAAATGACTTAAACAATTAACCTCAACAATTTCTTCAATTTTCATACTCAATAAATAATTTATAATAACATCAAAGTATAAATAATAAATATTCAAATCACATAATATTTAATTCACCAATGATTCAAGCATCAAGATAATCAAAATTCCTCGTATCCACATCAAATTCCATTGATAATAATAATAATCATTCCGGAAAATCAATTATCTAATCGTCAACTAATAACCTCAACCTCAATCATTCACAATTTAAATAATAACCTCAAACATAATTTATATGCCTATACCATATCTCCAACTGATTCACCATAATCCAATCCACACATCATATTCCATAATCTCATGGCAAATCATCAACATTCCCATCCTCAAGATTCAAGCCTAGTCTTACCAAGTCCTAGCAAACAATGCAAACAAGCAATCAAACAAACAAACATCTATATAATTTCACTCACATCGCTCTTTGAAATCCCTCAATTTTCAAACCTTTTTTCAAATCTATTTTTAAATCATCTCAAAACTATAAATCGATCTCTGAAGAACCATTAATACCTACAAAGTACTCCACAACTGAAACCTCATGCCACACTAGTACTCGAAGAACTGCTGGTCATATACTGTGGTAATTAAGCTCGCCACATCCCGTGCATAGGCACGAGCAGGCAGATAAGCTCGCCACTTCCCGGGCAGAGCGAATCGATCGATGCACGGGCAGGCAGGTATGCTCACCACTTCCCGTGCAGAGCGAATCGATGCACGAGCTTGCCCGTGTAGAGCGGATCGATGCACAAGCAAGCAGGAATACTCGCCACTTCTTGTGCAGAGCAAATCTGTACATGAGCAGGCAGAAATGCTCGCCACTTCTCGTGTAGAGCGAACCGATGCACGAGCAAGCAGGTGACTAGGCTCGCCACTTCCCGTACAGAGCGAATCGATGCACGGGCAGGCAGGTACTCTCGCACAACCTCAATCACAACATTCTCGAATCTAATTCATAACTTTCATTGTTTAATAATATATTATTGCCCTTATTACTTTTCAAATTCACCTCTACATATGCATCACCATCAACACTTTCTATGAGAAAATTTATTCTTAAAACATTTCTAAAACAAGGTCCACTCACTATTTACTCCGAACTATGCCGAATCCTTTCCGAAATTGATTCATACTCACAGCCCCTAACTTGATTGCCACTCAAATCATACCAATACTTCCTCAATAATTAATTTGATCATCTGTATAATAATTGTCTAATCCTCACTCATTTACCTCGACAATAAGCATTTCTTCTCTAATTCAGCAATTATCGTCACCGCATCTCTATAATCCTTAATTAATCCCTTAGTCTCAAATTCTCGTCACTACATTCTCATAATTCAAATCCTACACTTAGCTTCCTCTAACATAAAGCAACAAATCACACAAAACAGACAATTCATCCACGGTACTCAACAATATAACCAGATAAGTTTCACTCATTGTGTAACCACGTGAAAAGACCGAATGCCCTTGGACGGCAACGCACTCGGATAACAAATCAGGCAACATGACGGCATCGGGAATAAGATTTCCCAAGCTAGTGTACCTGTTAAGACCAGACAACCAATCAATTACAATCCAGATTCACAAATTGGCCATTCAACGGTCGGATTAGGCAGCAACACCACACCCGGTGGCTACCCGGCCACAAACAACACCCAAACGTCACCAAAACTCACCGAAAACATCAATTGGATCTGAAAATGGTCTTAAGGGTTCTAGGGAGGCAGAACGGTGAAAACGACCACCAAACCGAACTACCACGCACGGCGGAGCCGTGGTGGCCGTGAGTGCCCAATCTGGGATTTTCAAATAAACAAGTCTCAGCTCAAACCAAGCATACAGAATCAAAGAGGAGGTCGAGGGGAGTCAAAACCATACCTCACTCGACGGAAAACACCGCCGAAAAAGCCAGAAATTGGTCAGAGAAGACGACCGGCCTTGTGGCTTCGATTCGACTTTGTGAAAGGTCGTCGGAGCTAGGGAAGCCCAGGATGAACTCGCCGTGAAGAGGGGAGGATGACCCAAATGGTCCGGCGCTGCGATTTGGCCGGAGAAGTGAGATCGTCGGCGCAGCCATCGATTTTGTCTCGCGTCGATTCGTCGCAGTGGTGGCTCGAATGAAAGATCGGCGACCAGGGGTAGATAAAGGAGGAAGAGGCGAGGCTCGTGGGCCAAACACCCAGCCCAGATGCCGCCGGATGCGCCGGTGGCAGGGGCGGCGAAGGTAAGGGGCGAGAGAGAGACAGAGGCGCGGGGAGAGAGAGAGAGAGAGAGAGAGAGAGAGAGAGAGAAAACTGATCTTGGGTTTTTTAAAACCACTTTGTAAAAATTACAAGTTTGCCCTTTACTTCAAATGCCCGTAACTTTCAAACCGTAATCCCGATTTACACGTACTTCGTGTCTCCGAACTCGTGGACTCGAGATCTATCCAACAAGCCCAGAGTCAAAAACGAAAGCCCACTAATTTTGAAAGTCAACTTTGGGTCAAGTCCAATTTAAAACAAAAATTAAAAATTAAATCAAAACCCTTTTTATTTTCCAAATAAATTCCCAAAATCCTTAAAATAAATTCTCAAAATATTTAAAATAAATCCTTGAAAAATATGGGGTCTTACATCTAAATTTTTCTTGGGTCCACATTATGTCGTTGATGATCACATTATTCTTTCTTGTTTGGTCAATTACTTGAAAATGACATTGAATTTTGAATCATTGCATTTTAAACTCCTTTAGTTCGATTGAAGCATCATAACCATACTTGACTTTTGAAATGATTTTAGGCCATTTTTGTTTTAGTTTGAGCCTTTCTTGCCAATCCTTTGTTATTAAATAAAACTTTACCACTACTATCCCTTTTGAGCCTTAGTTTTTAATCTTTTTCGTTTGTTAAACACTATCACCCTCTTTTCTGAGAATTGTTAGAAAAAGTAAAAAGAAAAAAAAAGGCATTATGTTATTATTTTCTTCAATTAAAAGAAATGTCAAAAAAAAAAGAAAAAAAAGAAAAAAAGAAACGTCTTAGTATCATTTTATTTTCAAAGAAATTAAACTTTCTCTGAAGTGTCTTACATTCCCACCTTACCCTTACATTACAAGCCAATAAAAGTCCTATTTGATCTTAGGAAGAGTTGGTTACAATGTGGAGAGAGAATGAGTAGGAATTAAAGTGTTTGATTCAGCATTGTCATGTTTTGATTTCCTTTCATGAGATCTTATCTTTGCTTTATAATTCCGTTCTTCATGATACATATATGTGAGTTATCTTTGAAAATTGTTCACATTTACTCACACTCACATATAACTTGAGAGAAAATAGTCAACCTATCTCCATGTGCTTCATTTGAGAGTGATTTATCTTGTGAGAATTGGAGTCAAAGCATTTTTTCCAAAGGTGATTTAATTTTATTTTACTTAGAGGTTGGAGTTTACATTCTTGTTGGCTTTGTGCACTTATACTCTGAGTTTAGAATCTTTAAAGATGATTTTACCACTTTGAATAATATTTAATCTCTTGTTTATATTCTTGAGAGCATGTTTAAGTGTTAGGGTAGTTAAATGGTGTTTCCAAAGTTTATGCATTTGAGTAATATAATTTCTCTGAGAAAATTTGAAGTAATCAATTTCTTTTAGTTCTGCTCGAGGACTAGAAAAATGTAGATCTGGGGGTATTTGTTGAGTTTAATTTATATACATATTTTATCCTCAAATTCATAGATTTTTGTCAATATCTTTTAGCATTTTTAGTGTTTTAATTTTAATTTTTATTATTTAGTTAATTAGTGGGTTTTATTAGTTTTTGTCATATTTCTTAGATTGTATTAGGTTGCATTTATTATTTTTTAGGCTAGATTTAATTTTAGAAATTTTATGTGTTATATTAATTAATTTTTATTTGATTTTTGTAGGATTGAAGAGAAGCCCAAAAGAATTAAATGAGAGAAAAGCCAAGCCCAAAAAGAGAAGAAAGAAGAAAATAAGAAGCAGAGGCCGAGCCCAGGAAGCCGAACAGTCACAACGCCTCACCAAAAAGCTTTCCGCCTCCTCCATTTTCTTTTGATTAATGTTACCTTCAGCCACTTGGATGGCGACACGTGGCATTCTCCATCTTTCTTTCCTTCAACCTCCAGCCGCAAGTCAAGCTTTGTTTGATTAATCTCCCTTTCTCTCACCCATGTGAGCCACAAGCCACACTTCCTGCAAGCCAAGCCGCAAGCCATCCTTTCTTCTTATCTCCCTCTTTCACGCTTTCCCATGCAGCCGCAAGTCACAGCAAGCCGCATAGCCAAGCCGCTGTGCCAATACAGTCACGCAAAATGCTTGATTAATCTTGTTTTCAGCCTCTCACAGATTAACACTTGGCGCAGACCAAGCTGTTGACAGCTTTTCTCCAGCCTTCATCCGTGTGCCTCTCTCTCTCTCTCCTCCCAGCCTATAGCTACGCAACATATGGCAGAAATTTCAGATATTTCCAAGGTTGCACCAGTTTTTGTATTGATCTTTTCCTTATCACATGACCTAGTCTTTACCTATTTAAAGGAAGCTTTAGCCCCTCCTTCACATCTTTTTTCTCTACATTTTAATTTTCTACCTTTTTCTAGTATTCTCCTAGGATTTTTCTCTCAACCCTTTTGACTATGATGTTTGAGAGAGAATAAGAATGTAATTTTCTTGCACTTTTAATTAATGAAACTTTATTTATGTCTATGTAGTTCTTTACTTTATGGTTAGTAGTGTTATTTATTTTCTTATTCTTTAAATTACATGTTTATTTATTTATTTATTTATTTTTATTTAAGATCTAAGCTCATGGGTGGTCACTAAACCCTCTTACCAAGGTAAGGGGGAAACACCACCATGAATATTATTAAGTGAGACTTTTATGTTAATTTTTCCCTTGTTTCGATCCTACAAACTCTAGATTTTGATCTTAAAATGAGAAAGAGATCATCTTTCACCCATAATATATGACTTTCACCCATAATATCATATATTATGGGTAGTTAGATCATCTTTCCACATTTTAGCTTTATAGTTAATCTTTTATACACAAACCTTTTTGAACTCTAGTTGTTCCTTAGTTTTTGGTTCACTTGAGTTTTTAAAGTTTGTATTTTCTAAGCAAAATTAAGATCTACCATATAAATCTTCAATTTTTGTGCTCAATTCATATTTATTTTTGTAAGAGGGATTGGGTGCCCTCCTTTTTGGGAAATTACTAAAAATCTCACTTAATATGTTCATAAGTGGTGTGGAACCCTAACCTTGGTTCTTATACGATTGTTTAACTTCTAAAACCAAAAAATTGTTATTTTCCTTTCTAGATTTAATATTTAAATTCTTGTACCTTTATTTACTTTATTTTCTTTTCATCTACTTTATTTGCTTTTTACTTTAGTTGCATTTTCTTTTAAGTTGCCTCACAAACCAACAAAATTTTCAAACTAGGTTAGTTTTAAATTAACTTAAGTTTAAGCTTAATGTATCGTTTTGCATCACTCCTTGAGGTTCGACCTCGTTAGTATACTACTAGACTCGTATATTTGTGAGTAAATAAAATTTTACAACAATAATATTAGGTGAGATACGTGGGGAAAGATTCGTTGAGATAAGTGCTTCTTATCAACCATGGATATGGACTGCAGGGATTCATGAAAATGATTTTGTCCCGGAAATTGTAAGCATCTCATAAAACATTAGGTTGCTCTAGAAAGTAATCTTTTACTCTCATTTGTCTTTTCTCGTCTTCGATAAGATCATTTGTTTTACAATTTTTGTACATAGTATTAATTGCATATACACATATATGTATATATAGATATCTTGGAAAATGATGAAATCACTATAATAGTCAATCCATTTAGTTTGATATCTTGCATCTTTGCATTGCTGTGGATATTTATATATTGGCTTGGTGGTGATAGTGAATGAAACTTGGTGGTGTGGACAAGTAATTTACTATTTGAAACTTGGGCTTTTGGTTTAGGCTCGACTCCACTGTTATTGCTTTTATTGTTTGGTCATAAAAAGAAGACCTCATTAATTCTTTGTAAGAGAAAGAGAGGACTTTTTTTCATTACAATAGGAAGAGGCGACTTTAATATATTTTTTTCATTCTGCTACATAAGTACTGTATTGTTCAAGCCCTCTCTCTCTCTCTCTCTCTCTCTCTCTCTATCTCTATCACACACACACACACACACACACCACACACACAAACACACACTATGTCTATGTTAGTGTGTTGTGTGTCCTAAAACTTGCATTGCATTTCCTCTGGCTCATTGGTCTACCAAAGCAAAAGGGTGCCCGAAAAGGCAGCAGTAGAGTAAAGTTTATTTGGCAGGTGAACCAATTACAATTATTTGTTTTTTTATTTTTTTGTATGGATTATGTACTACAGACAATCTTAATTAAAAACTCTACAAAAAAAACCCTTCTTACCATACATACTATAGCTACGTTGCTTTAATTTGGGCCTATTTTGGCCAAATTCCTTCGTTTAGGGCTTCAAATAAGCAATATAGTGTTTTTGAATAAGTTTCCTAAATTGCACTTTATTTCCATTTTTATTTCCGTTTTGAATTTCGAACGTCTAGGGTTCTGAACGTATTTAAACAACCTTTTTGGCTGTTTGTAAGACTCAACTATTATTATTTTCAATCAGAATACCTTTGAGATTTCTCTCATTTCTCTGGTGGATTCCAGATTCTTTCTTAGGGTTAACGCTGGTTTTTCCTAATCTATTTTAATTGCGTGTTACGCTGCGTCAAGTGGTATCAGAGCAAGGAGTTACCTGGCTCGATGGGTGATCATCCCAAAGAAGGAGATCGTGGACTTGATGCCCTATGGGAGGCTGTGAACAAACAAACCACGGAGACTACTCAGCTATCGACTCAATTTGAACAGATTCGACAGTTGTTAGTGGGTTTGAATCTTCAGGGTAACCCTAACCCTAACCCTAACGGACAGGGCAATCTCAGACAACAACCAGTTGACGGAAGACAAGCCATGGGATTTGCCTGTGGTAACAACCAGCGACAACAACCTAAGAGTGACGATGAATGCGATGAAGAAGAAGAAGTCCCGAATATTTGCAATAACGAACGGCCGCGAGACAACCACAACCAGAACTTTGATGACTACAGGTTAAAAGCTGATATTCCCTACTTCAATAGGCATATGCAGGTAGAGGATTTCCTTGATTGGCTTACAGAAGTGCAAAGGTTCTTTGAAATCATGGAGGTTTCCGACGGAAAGATGGTGATGATGGCTGCTTTTCGTTTGAAAGACAGCGCGGCTGTTTGGTGGGATCAGTTACAGAAAAGTAGAAACAGACAAGGGAAAAATCCTGTCGGAACTTGGCGGAGAATGAAACAATTGATGATGGATAGATTCCTACCCAGGACTATGAGCACTGTACTCAAGGTGTGAGATCTGTTGCGGATTATACGGATGAATTTTTGCGACTAGCAGAACGCAACAATCTGGCGGAGTTGGAACATCAAACTGTGGCAAGATATATGAGTGGTCTGAAGCCATCGATCCAAGAAAAATTGGATTGCAAACTCTCTAGAGCGTTCATGAGGCTCACAATATGGCTTTGAAAGCCGAACTCATGGAAAGGGAGAGACGACCTGGATTTGGGAATAACACCTATCGAAGGAACATACCAGAGGTGTCAACCTCTAGTACTACTGATAAAGGAAAGGGGATTCTACCTAGCCCTGCGATCCCTCCAAAGGTTCAGGGCCAACCTTTCAAACCCACCGAGAGCGGTAGCAGATTCCCAGATAGAAATCAGACTCGGGCTCAAAACCAAAGGTCGAATCTGTATGCCAAACCAACAACGGACATTTTTTATAGATGCAATAAACCAGGTCATCGATCAAATGTGTGTCCAGAAAGACGAACTGCAAACCTTGCGGAAACCGATGGGTTTGAGGATGACACTGAAGAAACCCAACTTGAAGATGAATATGAAGGGGTTGAGTTTGCTTAAGAGGATGGCGGAGAACATGTTAATTTTGTCTTACAACGAATTCTCCTTTCACCCAAGCAGGAGGGGCAACGTCATAACATATTCCGCTTACTTTGTTCCATTAGAAACAAAGTTTGCAACCTGATTGTGGATGGCGGCAGCTGTGAAAACTTTGTCGCTAAAAGGCTGGTGGATTATTTGAAGTTACCAACAGAGAAGCATGCAGCCCCATATTCCCTAGGGTGGGTCAAGAAAGGCCCTTCAGTGCAAGTAACCGAAGTTTGTCGAGTTCCTTTCTCCATCGGTAAGCACTATAAAGAAGAAATTATGTGTGATGTCATTGATATGGATGTGTGTCATATTCTCTTGGGTCGACCATGGCAGTTTGACGTTGATGTCACCCATAGAGGTCGAGATAATGTCTACTTGTTTGCTTGGGGTTCTCACAAGATTGCACTGGCACCAATAAGTCAGACAGGGAAGACTGAACGACCAAGAATGGAGAGTTCAAATTTTCTGGCTATTTCTAGTAGTGAACATGAACTTGTGAAAGCTGCAGAGGAGGCCCATGCAATTTATCCGTTAGTAGTTAAAGGTTTGCTGACAGCCGAGACAAAAGGGGCGACGATTCCCATTGAAGTGCACAAAATTTTGGGTGATTTTCAAGAGTTGATTTATGATGACCTGCCAGATCAACTTCCTCCTATGAGGGATATACAACACCACATTGACTTGGTGCCAAGAGCTAGTTTACCCAACCTTCCTCATTATAGGATGAGCCCGAAAGAGAACGAGATATTGAAGGAAAAGATTGAATAGCTGTTGAAAAAAGGGTTTATTCGTGAGAGTATGAGCCCGTGTGCAGTGCCTGTTTTGTTAGTTCCAAATAAGGATGGTAGTTGGCGCATGTGTGTTGATAGTAGGGCGATCAACAAGATCACTATCAAATATCGATTCCCTACACCGCGCTTGGATGACATGTTGGATGTGCTAGATGAATCAAAGTTGTTCTCTAAGATTGATCTTCGCAGTGGCTACCACCAAATTCGGATCAAACCAGGGGATGAGTGGAAGACAGCTTTCAAAAACAAGGATGGATTGTACGAGTGGCTGGTGATGCCATTCGGCTTGTCTAATGCTCCGAGTACTTTTATGCGCCTCATGAACCAGGTTCTATGCCCTTTTATTGGTTCATTTGTTGTAGTTTATTTTGATGATATCCTTATCTACAGCAAGACCAAGGAGGAGCACTTAGCTCACTTGCGACAGGTTCTAATGGTGCTAAAGGACAACCAGCTTTTTGTCAACTTGAAGAAGTGCTCCTTCCTCACCAGCAAGCTATTGTTTCTGGGCTTTGTAATTAGTGCGGAAGGAATTCATGTGGATGAGGAGAAGATTCGAGCTATCAGGGAGTGGCCCACTCCAAAAACAGTGGGTGAGGTAAGAAGTTTCCATGGGTTAGCTACATTTTATCGGAGGTTTGTGCGAAATTTTAGTGTTATTCGAGGAGAAACTTTGTACTACCCCAGTGTTGGCACTTCCCAGTTTTGAGAAGATATTCGAGGTCGAATGTGATGCTAGTGGAGTAGGAGTCGGTGCCGTGTTGTCACAAGAAAAGAGGCCAGTAGCATTTTTCAGTGAGAAACTCAGTGAAGCTCGCCATAAATAGAGTACTTATGACCAGGATTTTTATGCCGTTGTGAGAGCTTTGAAGCAGTGGGAGCATTACTTGATACAACGGGAGTTTGTGTTGTATACTGATCACCAAGCCCTAAAATTTATTAATAGTCAGAAGCAGGTTAATAAAATGCATGTCTGATGGGCCACTTTTCTACAAAAGTTCCCTTTTGTGATTAAACACAAGTCTGGAGCCTTGAACCGAGTGGCAGATGCATTGAGTAGGCGAGCCACTTTGCTTATTACTCTTTCCCAAGAAATAGTTGGGTTTCAGTTTCTGAGAGACTTGTATATTACAGACGATGATTTCAAAGACCTGTGGACCAAGTGTGTTCAAAACCAACTCGTCATGGATTTCCATGTTAGTGATGGGTATTTGTTTAAGGGCAACAAGTTGTGCATCCCTAGCTCTTCTTTGAGGGAGAAATTGATCTGAGACCTACATGGTGGAGGATTAAGTGTGCATTTGGGCCGAGACAAGACTATTGTTAGCTTGGAGGAGAGTTACTTTTGGCCACAATTGAAGAGGGATGTGGGAAATATTGTGAGAAAATGTTACACCTGCCAGGTTGCCAAGGGTCAGTCACAAAACACTGGACTTTATATGCCTTTGCCTGTTCCTAACAATATTTGGCAGGACCTCTTTATGGACTTTGTGCTGGGTCTTCCACGAACCCAAAGGGGAGTGGATTCTGTTTTTGTTGTTGTTGACAAGTTCTCAAAGATGGCGCACTTTATTCCATGCCGGAAGACATCTGCATCCAACATAGCCAAATTATTCTTTCGGGAGGTTGTCAAATTGCATGGAGTGCCTCAGTCTATTACCTTTGATCGTGACACCAAGTTCCTCAGCCATTTCTGGATCACTTTGTGGAGGATGTTTGGGACAGCCTTGAATCGTAGTAGCACGGCCCATCCCCAAACTGATGGACAAACAGAGGTGACGAACAGATCCTTGGGCAATATGATTTGCAGCATTTGTGGAGACAAACCAAAATAGTGGGACTTCGCTTTGCCCCAGGCAGAATTTTCATACAACAGTGCTGCCCATAGTGCAACTGGACAGTCGCCATTCTCTCTGGTTTACACTGCGACTCCTAAGCATGTGGTTGATCTAGTGAAACTTCCCAAGGGACATGGGGTAAGTGTGGCAGCTGAAAATATGGCAGAAGAGGTTCAAACTATGCAGGCTGAGGTCCATAAAAAGTTAGAGGCCACAAATGCCAAGTACAAGGCTGCTGCAGACAAACATAGGCGAGTGAAGGTGTTCAAAGAAGGTGATTCAGTGATGATAGTAGATTAGTCTCCTTAGATCTTAAGGATTATCAACTTGCTTGATTTGAGTTTAAAACTAGAAATTTGTTTAGTGTGCAGGGCATCTGAAATCTTGGGATAGCTCTTAAAACTGGAAATTTCATGTATGCATCTTTTAATATTTTTTTTTTTTCCATTTGTTGTTATTATGTCAAAGAAGTTGCTTAATTCATACTTGTATATTTATCCTGATTGACCTTGTTGACATATAGTCAGTGTCATCAGAATGCACGTTTTTCTTTTTCCTTCCTAGTATTGAGTTTGCAATTGTTTGGTTTTTTTATGTGCAGTGTAGCACTTGGATGACAATCATTGTCCCTACTAGCATGATCGCATACCTCTATCTTTACTCTCATGGAAAATAATCATTGGCAGCATCACAACCAGGGTATTATCAATCCTGTCTCTTAATTTTCTCCTAGCTTTGGTTTCCTTGAATTTTGATTGCATGCTTAAGACAATAGTTTCCATTGGTTTATTGATCACCTTCCTCTAATATTATGATGTGTAGAAGATATTGATCTCTCTTATTTTTTGATTTAACCTTTTTGTTTGCTATTATAACCTATATGACGTAGTCTTTATTTACTGCAACTAAATTGAGGTTAGTGTAAATTAAAGTTTATCTCTAAAAAGTCACAACCCTCCCCAATTCTATCCGATCACTTGTACAGTTTACATGAGAGAGAGCCAATTGTACGTGTGGAGCATGTGGTAGATATAGAATACTTATATGAATTTAAATGAAATGGACTCTCTTTAAGTGGGAAAAAGTTGTGCACATGAAGTGTGTGGCAGAGGTGTTGATAACAGTCATGATGATTGAAAGGAGTGGACACTTTTTAAGTGGAACAACTACTTCAGTTTAAGTTAATTTATTAAAAAAAAAATCTCAAGAAGGAAAAGAAAAAGAAGTTTGTTTCCTCCACACTTGTTCTTCTGTAAACTACTTTCAGTCTTTGATATGAATTATTTTCCACTGCTCTATAATCATAGGATTCCTCACTACTTATATTGGTGTATCCTTTAGTCTTTGGTTTTACATCAAAAGGTGTATTTTGTGCTGCATGCTATTAGGTCATCTTTGATTTTGCGCTTGAAGTACATTTGTAATGGGATATTGCTCTGAACAATTTGTTAGTTTGAACAATTTGTCTGCTAATTCTTTTATGGTGTCTATTATGTTATTTTTTATTGTCTCAAAATATATTCTATCTGTATTTTTTAAGAGTTGGAAGTTTTATTGACAAGAAGGCCATACAGCTTTTGCAACAAAGGAAGAAGCAGACAAAGAGGTTTGAATCACTGGAATTTTTGATTTCAGTTTTGTCCTATTATGTATGACAGGACCGCCCCGAATTTCCACCATGAAACTCGGAGAGGTCTTGTGGGATTCAAAATCAAGGAAAATCCTACAGAAAATTCGGCAGAACCTCTCTTGAAATTGGACTAACTAAAAAATTTATAAATGTTCAAGACAAAAACCAAGTGAAACGAGTTAAAATGAACTTTTGGTGATTTTTCTAAAATGGTAGAAAATCTGAACTAATCAGTATGTATTTTGGTAAATGCTGAAACTTTTGACTTGGTACATTGGGTTCTAAAGCTCCGATTCACTTGTCAATTTTTATGTGAATACTTGAGTAGGTATAGTTTCACCACGTGAAATTTTGAGACAAAGGACTTACATAAAAATTGGAGTGGTTTTTAGTTGTTAGCCTGTTAGGTATTGATGAGTATTAATTATATTAACAACAATATATCCTTTGCTAAAATTTGTTTGATTGTATGCAGCTGAAGCCATACTTTTGGGATTTCAGCATTTCTTGGTGATGCTTGGGACCATTGTCATCATTCCCACCATACTAGTCCCTTTTATGGGTGGTGGCAATATGTGGAAGACCTGCGTAAAAATCTTACATGATGTTTTCCATTTTCATTCATTTGTGCAGAATCTTTGTTGAGGAAAGTAAAGTCAACTAGACAACTGGAACAACTAGACAACAGGAGCAAATTTAGAGATCTCCTTGAATTACTGATGTACAATAGCCATTTATATTTCATTTCCTTTACTGCATATATTGCGTTAATTTAGGCATTATATTAAATTAGGCAGCTAGTCTAGGCTAATACTTAGGGTCATGTTTCTTGTCTATTTTGTATAAAGGTCTGCTGTACATCAATAGCAATTGTCAATTCACAATAATAAAGCTTTACATGGTATCAAAGCAATATCGCTCCTGATAACAAAAACCCCAGTAAGCTCATCACAGCCACTTTCTCCATCCTCCTGTCAGTAACCATGACACAAGGAGATAACTCATTCACACATCAGACCAATCCAAATCCTCAGCCAAGCTTGAGAACAAAAATGAAAATCCAAACGATCCGCTATACCTCCACCACTCAGACCAACCCGGTGCCGTTCTTGTTATGCAGTTGCTGAACAACGACAATTACGGCACATGGAGTAGAGCCATGATCATGGCGCTTAGCACCAAAAACAAAGGTCTCATCAATGGCACAATTAAGCAGCCACCGCAGACTTCAATCATCGAACTACAACAATGGACCCGTTGTAACAATGTTGTGAAATCTTGGCTTCTTAACTCAATTTCACAAGACATCCGTGCTAGTGTCATATACAATGAGCTTGCCTCTGATATCTGGACTGAACTCAAGGAACGCTTCTCACATGTCAATAGCGTTCACCTATTCCATATTGAACAAGCCATTCATGATTGCATCCAAGATGACATGACGATCAGCGCCTACTATACAAAGCTCAAGGGATTATGGGATGAGCGAGACTCCCTGTGTTCTGTCCCAAGCTGCACCTGTGGCACCGTGAAAGAAGTACTGCAATTTAAACAAAATCAGAAGACCATGAAGTTTCTCATGGGTCTTAATGAAACATATGCCGCAGTACGTGGACAAATTCTACTCATGGATCCACTTTCAACTGTCAACCGGGCATATTCACTCATTCTCCAAGATGAGAAACAGCGATCAATTTTTACAGGAAAAAATAATATACACGAAGCCACTGCCTTTGCTGTCAGGGACAATTCTCGTGGGTCTGGAAGGAATTTTGCATTGAAAAATCCTCATCTCAAGTGTGATCGTTGTGACAAGATTGGGCATACCTCCGAGACTTGGTGTTCTCATCTAAAGTGTGATTTTTGTGGCTGGAAAGGGCACACAATTGATGTTTGCAGAAAATTACAGAAGGTCAACACCTTGGGGACAAAATTGGGACCAAAGCCAATCATGCCGATGCTAACATAGCAGTAGCACCACCTCTTTCATCTCTCACACTCACACCAGAGCAGTATCACAACCCAATACCTAGTCGAATCCTTTGGCTAACCATGTTGGTACCTCTTCTGTAACAACCCGACCCAAATTTCATTATGAATTTAAAATTTTATTGGTTGTGGACCTAAGAAGCAAGAAGAAAAGTTAAGTTGTGGGACCCAAGAATTTTTTTTTAGTAAATTAATTGGGAGACAATAATAAGTTTTGGAGTTATAGAGACCTAATTGTAATTAAAATGATTTTTGGTGATTAAATTTAAGTCATGAAAGATTTATTGGGAAATATTTGGAAGCATTTAAATTAAGTTGAATAATTTTCGTGGACTCAAAGTTTGAAGTTGAGGGGTAGGAAAATAGTACAAGGCAAGAGGAAGCCATAGGAATTTACGGAACATTTTTCAGACCTCAGATCCATTATTGGTGAATTAATTAAGGTGTGGACGGTTATGCCCTTAACAAAAAAAAAAGTTTGGGTTTCCAAAGGGGTTTAATTGAAAAGTAATTTTAAAAATTTCAATCTTGGTATGGTTGGAAAGTGCTCGTACTCACGAACGTGTAGGCGAAAACGAATCGCGATTCGAGGTTACGTAGACAAAATTATGGGCATTTGAAGTTGGAGGGCATTATGGTAATTTCGTGGATCAGCCATTTTAAAAACCAGCTGACCCTTTTTTCTCTCCCGCATAGCAGCAGCCCCTCCCCATTTTCCAGAAAATTTTTCCCGTTTTGACCACCACCCTCTCAACTTTGACCGGCCATAACTTCTTCGTCCGATGTCCGATTGATGCAATTTTGGTGGCTATGGCTTCGTATCGACTTCCTCTTTCTTTTGGTATATCACACGCACCCTATCTCACACTGTACTGAGCGAATCAAAGCTCGAAAGGTGACGCCCCTAATGACGGTTTTTCGCCGATTTCCGACGACTCCGGCCACCATTCATGGAGTTCTTGGCATGGATCTTCTTCTCTGTTCATGGGCTTCAAGTTCCAGGTCACCATTCATGTTTTAATTCAGTATTTTGATAGTTGCCATTAAAGCCACCATAGGTGCCGCGAATCCGATTTGTGTTCAGGCCATTTTCAGCCTCCTTTTGAGGTCGACCCAGGTATAAAAGTTGTTCCTCTCGTCGTTATCTACATGTTTGTATATTTGTTTCACTCATATGAGAAGTTTGGGAAATGACCACTATTCACCGGCGTCAGCCACTGCGGGACAACCGCGCGTGGCGGCGTCTGGAGTGGTTTCGAGCTGGTTTCGACCCTCTCCCACCTCCTAGGACTATTTTTAGATTCCTAATGACCTATTGGTTGATTTTAGGGTGGATTGAAAGCTGATGGAGAACTCGAATTGGAAATCGAACCTCGAACAGACGTCTTAGTGATATGAAACTGACTCCCAAATAAGCACCGGCTAAGGTATAAACTGTAACTCTCTTTTACGTAATTGATTTATAAATTTGGATTAAGAGTGAGAAGTGAGTTGGATAATTAAGGTTAATTGGAGTTTGAATTATAGTTATTGTTTGGTTTTTGGATTAATTAGGTGACCGAGTCGCGAAGGTTATGGAACGCAAGAAAGATATAATTCGTATCCGTCTAATTAGGGATATTTCTATTTTGTGAGTGGATCGACTGTAATTGAGTTAGACTGATGGTTGGTTGTTACTTGTGAATTAACGAGGTTTGAAAAGCTCGAATATATGATCGGTTGGTTACCAAACGTGGAATCAAATTTAAAGAGAGATTTAGGTAAATTCTCGATAAGGGTTTGACTCCTTGGTTTAATTTATACCAGTAGCGTTAATTCTAAAGTGGGATTAATGTTCGGCATATTAAAGTAAGCGTATTTTGTATTAGGTTGATGGAGCTTCGTCTCTTGATTACCGTTAGTGGCGAACAAGTGTTGAATTGTGAGATGGAAACAATCTCGGAAAGGATTGTGCATAGTTTGGTTAATCTGTGAGTGGACTAACTTTTAATTTTTCTGAAATGTTTTATAAGTTGATGACTAAATTCTATTTCTTGGCTATAATGAGTTTGAATTTTAAGCTAAAAGATTTTGAGTTAGAATTTGGTTTTTTTAAAAAATCTTATCTCCTAAGTTTAAATTGATATATATGGTTTTTGTATTCAAAGTTTCTTGAATTTATGAATTTAGATATTGTGAGTTGAACAAATGCATACTCAAAGTTTCATGGATTTATGAATTTGGTTTTGCTAAAGAAAGCTTAAAAGGATATGAAAGGACTGAGTTTTATTTTTTATATATTTACGATGGGGTTATGGAAAAATGGTTTTCAAACCACCTTTGCAGTACCCTCCAGGTTATCAGATTGGATAGGTCTTTGGGACCCATTGCGGCACACACATAGGCTTTGGGCCGTGTGTCGTGATGCTTGACCCTTTGGGGGTTGGCTCTGCGTGCACGTAAGACAGAATTTGTGGCTCTGCATGCGTACGACAGATTCTTGGCTCTGCACGTGTATGACAGATTTTATGGGTAACTGACTGGTGTGTGTTTTCAGTTTGTAAGTATTTTAAGTGATGAGTTTTATGACAGCAGAGGTTTTAAGTGTGACGGTTTCAATTGAGCAGATTTATTGATTTTCAGCATATTGAGAGTGTTTGAGATGAAAGTTTTCAGCTTAAACTATTTATTTATAAATTGACAGTACCGATTTTAGTTTGAGAACTTGTTATTTTCAAATATTGATTTTCAACTTCAGATTTTATTATTTTACGAGTTTTCTTATGCATTGGGCATTTCTGAGGATTCGAAATAGTTTTATGTTCATGTGTTTCTCTCATACTTTAAGCATGATTCGTGGTTTACAAGGAGATTTTGAAATAGACTTGTGAAATGGTTTTAAAACTGGGGGATTTCAAAGAGTGATGTGAGGTCTTAGAGGAGATTTGATTTTAAAGGAATTTGAACAGATGAATAACTTAATGTCTTGTTTTTATATCTCGTCCACTCACTGAGAGTTATCTCACATTTCCTTTATTTTGTTTATAACATTTTCCCCCAGGTGTTATAGATCGCTGAGGTTGGGACGTACCACGTCGAGGCAGGACTTTCAGTTCTTCGGCGTCATTTCCCTTAAGTTGTGGAGATAACTTTTATTTTGTAATGAAAGTTTAGTTTTGCTCTGATTATCATGTGCCTTGGTGAATAAGAACTTTTTGGTTGTGGTAGAGGTGGTTGCTGATTTAGAAGTGTTTTTAACAGATTTTGAAAATTCTGGGTTAGTCCATTTTCAGGGGAGGTTTTGCCGAATTTTCGGTAGGATTTTCCTTGAGTTTGGACTCCCGCAGGACCTCTCTGGGTTTCAGGTGGAATTCGGGGGCGGTCCTATCAACTTGGTATCAGAGCATTAGGTTTTAAATTCCTGTAGACTCAGCACCTCGTGTGCATCCTTCGATGTGTGGAATGATTTTCCTCAGTTTGTATGGATATGCCTCCTCGACGTGGCTGACCTCTAGAAGTTTGTGGTAAGTTTTGGGGGTATAGTTTATTCGAATAACGTGAGTGTTTCGTTTACGGTACGCCTGTATTTTAGCCTTGACTCGTGCACTTCAAGAATAATTTTTGATCAGTACGTAAGGAGTTGGGATCGTGGAGAAGTACTTGGATGTTTAAACTTAGTTATATTTGTTTTGACTAATTGATCGAGAGAGCTTTGTTTAAAGTTTCAGTACGAAATAGTGAAATCAATTAGAGAAATCAAGTTTGAGTCTTATGAATAAAAGTATGATTTGATGTTAATTGGCCTAATTTGGTAAGAAGGATGAGTAGAATTGGTGCAACTTGCTTGGAACAAGTAGTCGTGTAAAGGAAAGGTTGTGAACAATGTTCTTATTGGATTTATATTAATAGTAGAGGCCTATTGGATGATGTATCTATTTTGAGCGAAGCTAAGTATCATTTGGGAAATTACGTTGGTAAATTGAAGGGAAGTTGATGAAATATGAATTCTTTTGTATCGTTATGGTTGAGGGAGTATGAAAGTGTGTGTCTAGTTATTATAAGACAATATAAATTCTCAAGGGAAATTTCATTTGGAATTAGAATGGATCTTAAGCAAGTGTGAAGTAAGAGCAAGGAAATTACTGAGAATTAGATGTGAATGAAAGAAAGGCTTCGTGACTTGTGATTAAGTAGTATGTTCAAAGGATTGAAGTAATGTGATATGTGATGGATGGTGCTAAGTGTGCTAACGGCATGGCACTTGAAATAAAGGATAAGAGTTAAGTATACTATGTTTATATATTGGAATAAGGATACTATAAAAATGATTAAGAGGTTTATAAGTTTGATTTTATTTTTGAAGTTCATTGATGATAAGTAAGGAAGTTGTGAAGAGGGACATGCCCTTACAAGAGGATTGACAAGAGACATTAGAAACTTATACGCGTATGAACGATGACGAAATCAAGCAAGTATTGAAAGTGGACATAAAGGAAACACATCACACGTCGATAGCGTACTAAGTAATGATTACATTAAGAATGGACTGAACTTTTGTGATTCTAACCTTTCATAGTTGAGTTGATTATGACTTGATGGATAATAATGAAGAGTTTTACCATTTTGGAGACTTAAGTATCATGTGATGGAAGGAAAGCTTGGTGTCTTGTGTTGAGGATAAATGTCCAAAGAATTGATAAATGTATAAGTTATGTTGGATTGATGTCAGGCCTCGTTATAGAATGGAACTTGTAATTTGGGGTTGAGAATTGATGGATTATAGTAAAGATAAAAAAGGATAGATGTCTACGGATTGGATATTGTATATGTGGAGGAAAATGTTACGATTTATGTCCTTATATGGTGACACTTGATTGATTTTATTTCATGTTTATGAATTGGAATAAGTATACCATAAGTATGATTAAAAGTTTTTATGGATTGATTCTGTTTTGGAAGTTCATGGAGGAAAATTAAGGAAACTGAGTAGGGTGACATGACCGTAGGTGAGGAACGATAATAAAATTAGGAGGTAGTAAGCATCTGGAAAGTGATAGCCCTAAGGTATTGGATGCTAGTAGTTTTGATTAAAAAAAAAGAAGTACATTGTTTGTCAGTAGCATGTGAAGTGGTAAATTAAGTTAGGGGTGAACCCGAAAATTTTAGTAACCCACTAAACTTTCACGAGTAGAGGTTAATGATTACTCGATGGATGAAATCACAGTAAGGATGCTCGAAGTTGTCATCGGATTTTATCTTTAATAGTATTGGATATTGCTAGAGTTTACAAAGTCAATTAGAGTAGCGCAACGGAAGCATGGTGAGACTTAGACTGATCACCCTGACATGTTGTTAGTAAGGAGATTAGCGAGATCGATATGGAATGAGATAGCTTGGGCAAGATTTCGGGTTTTCTTTGGATATGAAAACAAAATTATGGACTACAGTTATGAGTCATGCAAGTTGAGGACTTGCGGGTCAACTCAAGTAATTTAGCAAACAATTCGACTGTATATTGTTGTGGTCAAACAGCATAATACACGATCATGCACTGATAACGATCTTGACGTCTCATCTTGATTTTTTTTATGGACACGAAGACGCTTTCTCGTTACCTATTCGTGACATATACTTCCGCGGTACAATGATGAAATTTTTTATGGATCACCTAACAAATTTCAGGGCACGTCATCACCATAATTTTAAGACAGGAGCTTGTGGCTCACCTCTGGATATCGACATAGGGACAATCCACCTCGAATATGTTTGGATTAGAGAAGCGAGGTACTACATATAACGAGAGATTAACTTTGGTCAAGTCTCCCGGTTGGATCATACATTGGAGGAATCGGCTTCGAAAATGGATGGAAGATTTTGAATTAGAGGGTCACTTATCTTTTACGTTTATACTAAATTTCGAAGACGAAATTTTTGTAAGGTGGGAAGGTTGTAACAACCCGACCCAAATTTCATTATGAATTTAAAATTTTATTGGTTGTGGACCTAAGAAGCAAGAAGAAAAGTTAAGTTGTGGGACCCAAGAAATTTTTTTTTAGTAAATTAATTGGGAGACAATAATAAGTTTTTGAGTTATAGAGACCTAATTGTAATTAAAATAATTTTTGGTGATTAAATTTAAGTCATGAAAGATTTATTAGGAAATATTTGGAAGCATTTAAATTAAGTTGAATAATTTTCGTGGACTCAAAGTTTGAAGTTGAGGGGTAGGAAAATAGTACAAGGCAAGAGGAAGCCATAGGAATTTACGGAACATTTTTCAGACCTCAGATCCATTATTGGTGAATTAATTAAGGTGTGGACGATTATGCCCTTAACAAAAAAAAAAAGTTTGGGTTTCCAAAGGGGTTTAATTGAAAAGTAATTTTAAAAATTTCAATATTGGTATGGTTGGAAAGTGCTCGTACTCACGAACGTGTAGGCGAAAACGGATCACGATTCGAGGTTACGTAGACAAAATTATGGGCATTTGAAGTTGGAGGGCATTATGGTAATTTTGTGGATCAGCCATTTTAAAAACCAGCTGACCCTTTCTTCTCTCCCGCATAGCAGCAGCCCCTCCCCATTTTCCAGAAAATTCTTCCCGTTTTGACCACCACCCTCTCAACTTTGACCGGCCATAACTTCTTCGTCCGATGTTCGATTCATGCAAATTTGGTGGCTATGGCTTCGTATCGACTTCCTCTTTCTTTTGGTATATCACATGCACTCTATCTCACACTGTACTGAGCGAATCGAAGCTCGAAAGGTGACGCCCCTAATGACGGTTTTTCACCGATTTCCGACGACTCCGGCCACCATTCATGGAGTTCTTGGCATGGAACTTCTTCTCTGTTCATGGGCTTCCAGTTCCAGGTCACCATTCATGTTTTAATTCAGTATTTTGATAGTTGCCATTAAAGCCACCATAGGTGCCGCAAATCCGACGTGTGTTCAGGCCATTTTCAGCCTCTTTTTGAGGTCGACCCAGGTATAAAAGTTGTTCCTCTCGTCATTATCTACATGTTTGTATATTTGTTTCACTCATATGAGAAGTTTGGGAAACGACCACTATTCACCGGCGTCAGCCACTGCAGGACCACCGCGCGTGGCGGCGTCTGGAGTGGTTTCGAGCAGGTTTCGACCCTCTCCCACCTCCTAGGACTATTTTTAGATTCCTAATGACCTATTGGTTGATTTTAGGGTGGATTGAAAGCTGATGGAGAACTCGAATTGGAAATCGAACCTCGAATAGACGTCTTAGTGATATGAAACTGACACTCGAATAAGCATCGGCTAAGGTATAAACTGTAACTCTCTTTTACGTAATTGATTTGGAAATTTGGATTAAGAGTGAGAAGTGAGTTGGATAATTAAAGTTAATTGGAGTTTGAATTATAGTTATTGTTTGGTTTTTGGATTAATTAGGTGACCGAGTCGCGAAGGTTATGGAACGCAAGAAAGGTATAATTCGTATCCGTCTAATTACGGATATTTCTATTTTGTGAGTGGATCGACTGTAATTGAGTTAGACTGATGGTTGGTTGTTACTTGTGAATTAAGGAGGTTTGAAAAGCTCGAATATATGATCGGTTGGTTACCAAACGTGGAATCAAATTGAAAGAGAGATTTAGGTAAGTTCTCGATAAGGGTTTGACTCCTTGGTTTAATTTATACCAGTAGCATTAATTCTAAAGTGGGATTAATGTTCGGCATATTAAAGTAAGCGTATTTTTATATTAGGTCGATGGAGCTTCGTCTCTTGATTACCGTTAGTGGCGAACAAGTATTGAATTGTGAGATGGAAACAATCTCGGAAAGGATTGTGCATAGCTTGGTTAATCTGTGAGTGGACTAACTTTTAATTTTTCTGAAATGTTTTATAAGTTGATGACTAAATTCTATTTCTTGGCTAAATGAGTTTGAATTTTAAGCTAAAAGATTTTGAGTTAGAATTTGGTTTTTTTAAAAAATCTTATCTCCTAAGTTTAAATTGATATATATGGTTTTTGTATTCAAAGTTTCTTGAATTTATGAATTTATGAATTTAGATATTGTGAGTTAAACAAATGCATATTCAAAGTTTCATGGATTTATGAATTTGGTTTTGCTAAAGAAAGTTTGAAAGTTTAAAAGGATATGAAAGGACTGAGTTTTATTTTTTATATATTTACAATGGGGTTATGGAAAAATGGTTTTCAAACCACCTTTGCAGTACCCTCCAGGTTATCAGATTGGATAGGTCTTTGGGACCCATTGCGGCACACACATAGGCTTTGGGCCGTGTGTCGTGATGCTTGACCCTTTGGGGGTTGGCTCTGCGTGCACGTAAGACAGAATTTGTGGCTCTGCGTGCACGTAAGACAGAATTTGTGGCTCTGCATGCGTACGACAAATTCTTGGCTCTGCGCGTGTTTGATAGATTTTATGGGTAACTGACTGGTGTGTGTTTTCAGTTTGTAAGTATTTTAAGTGATGAGTTTTATGACAGCAGAGGTTTTAAGTGTGACGGTGTCAATTGAGCAGATTTATTGATTTTCAGTATATTGAGAGTGTTTGAGATGAAAGTTTTCAGCTTAAACTATTTATTTATAAATTGACAATACCGATTTTAGTTTGAGAACTTGTTATTTTCAAATATTGATTTTCAACTTCAGATTTTATTATTTTACGAGTTTTCTTATGCATTGGGCATTTCTGAGGATTCGAAATAGTTTTATGTTCATATGTTTCTCTCATACTTTAAGCATGATTCGTGGTTTACAAGGAGATTTTGAAATAGACTTGTGAAATGGTTTTAAAACTGGAGGATTTCAAAGAGTGATGTGAGGTCTTAGAGGAGATTTGATTTTAAAGGAATTTGAACGGATGAATAACTTAATGTCTTGTTTTTATATCTCGTCCACTCACTGAGAGTTATCTCACATTTCCTTTATTTTGTTTATAACATTTTCCCCCAAGTGTTATAGATCGCTGAGGTTGGGCCGTACCACGTCGAGGCAGGACTTTCAGTTTTTCGGCGTCATTTCCCTTAAGTTGTGGAGATAACTTTTATTTTGTAATAGAAGTTTAGTTTTGCTCTGATTATCATGTGCCTTGGTGAATAAGAACTTTTTGGTTGTGGTAGAGGTGGTTGCTGATTTAGAAGTGTTTTTAACAGGTTTTTAAAATTCTGGGTTAGTCCATTTTCAGGGGAGGTTCTGCCGAATTTTCAGTAGGATTTTCCTTGATTTTGGACTCCCGCAGGACCTCTCTGGGTTTCAGGGTGGAATTCGGGGGCGGTCCTGTCATCTTCCACCATGAGTAATCTTTCAGGTAACACCATTTGTGCCTCTTTTTTTAGCAAAAACCACACGTTGGATCCTTGATAGTGGAGCCACTGATCATATGGTTTGTTCAGTTACATGGCTTACTACTAGTTTCCCTGTTACTAACCGATTTGTGCATCTTCCAAATGGTGCTCTTGCTGCCATTACACATATTGGGAGTGTTCAATTCTCACCACACTTTGTCCTCCATAACGTTCTTTGTGTTCCTTCATTCCAATTGAACTTGATCTCTATTAGAAAAATTTCACAATATACTTATTATTTCACTCTTTGCTCATAATACTTATATGATTCAGGACCAACGATCGGGGAGGATGATTGGGATGGGAACTAAGCAAGGAGGACTTTACTATCTTGATACCTTGCAGAAAACTGAGTGCAATGCGGCAATTGTAGCAGCCAACCCGTTTTCTCAGCTTTGGCATCAACGTCTTGGCCATCTTTCCAATAAGAACTTTCGTTTACTTTCCAAAAAGAACTTTCGTTTACTTTCCAAAATTATTCCAAATATTCATTTTTGTGATGTTAAGGATTGCTTGATTTTCCCATTGGCTAAACAAACTTGCTCTCAATTTCCAATGAGTTCTATTCATACTCATTCACCATTCGAGTTATTACATGTTGATATTTGGGGAGGGTATCATGTCCCTTCCATCAATGGGGTGCGATATTTTCTCACTATAGTTGATGATTATACTCGTTGCACTTGGGTCTATTTGATGCTTTATAAATCTGATACATCTCATTTTCTCACTTCTTTCATTAACCTTGTTGAAACACAGTTTTCTACTAAAGTTAAAATTCTTCGCAGTGATAATGGCCCTGAGTTCGCATTGGCCAAATTTTATTCAGAAAAAAGGATTTATCACCAAACCAGTTGTGCTTCTACCCTGCAACAAAATGGGGTAGCCGAGAGGAAACATCGTCATCTTCTCAATGTGGCTCGTGCATTACTCTTTCAGGCTAACCTTCCAAAACAATTCTGGGGAGATGCCATTCTAACCGCAACTTATCTCATCAATCGTACACCAACGCCTCTTTTAAAAGGTAAGACACCTTATGATCATTTGCTGGTGTTTGGGTGTCTCTGTTTTGCCTCTACACATCATTATCGTCCCACCAAGTTTGATGCACGAGCCACCCGATGTCTCTTTCTTGGCTATCCCTATGGTCAAAAAGGTTATCGTATGTATGATCTCACCTCGGGTAAAGTTTTTGTCTCTCGTGATGTTCTCTTTTATGAACATATTTTTCCTTTATCTTCTTCCGCTGCAGTTCCTCCCGTGTTCCCACAACCACAAGAACTATTTTTGGAGAATTCTCCCCATTCAAGTTTAGCTGACACTGCTCAAGCAACAGCTCATATCAATCCCCTTGACATTGCTCAAGCACCAGCTACTCCTTCTTTTTCCGCTTCCAGTCTCTCCATGATGACCATACTCAATCCCTCTCCTCTCCAGTTCCCGCTGGATCACCTGCTTCTACCAGCGACACTATCATACCTCGCGCGCCTAACCCTTCTCCACCTACCACCATTACCATGCCTATTCCTTCACCCTCTCCGTCTGCGGCTCCTACATCTACTCGACCCACACGTGCCACACAAACGCCCGATTATCTCAATGAATATCATGTTGGTATTACTCTCCTTCACGTTCTTCCCCATCATCTAACTTGGTCGTGGTTCAATCTCCAGGTATTCCTTATCCCCTTTCTCATGTTCTTTCCTATGATGGTTTATCTTCCTCATATCGTGCTTTTACCATAGCTCTTTCTATCGAGACAGAACCTCGTTCCTTTTTACAGGCTGTTAAGGATCCCAAATGGCTCCATGCCATGCAGCAAGAACTTACTGCCCTTGAAGCTAATGGCACTTGGTCACTCTAATCATTACCTCCCAGGAAGAAAGCCATCGGTTGCAAGTGGGTTTTATAAGATTAAACTCAAACCGAATGGGTCTGTTGACTGTTATAAGGCCCGTCTTGTTGCTAAGGGCTATAGTCAGATTGAAGGATTCGATTATCGGAAAACTTTTGCCCCTGTTGCCAAGCATGTCACCATTCGTCTTCTCCTTGCCATCGTTGCTCCCAAAATTGGCATCTTCACCATCTTGATGTTAATAATGCATTCCTCTGATCTTAATGAAGATGTCTACATGACTCTACCACCCGGTTTCGGACGAAAGAGGGAGACTCGGGTTTGCAAACTTCACAAATCCTTGTACGGGCTCAAACAAGCATCTCGACAATGGTTCCTCAAGCTCTCCTTGGCACTGAAACAAGCAGGATTTCAACAATCCAAAGCTGATTATTTCTTTTTCGTCCGATCCCGAGATGGTAACTTTACTACTGTTCTTGTCTATGTAGATGACATTATTTTGGCAGGTAACAATTTGCAAGATATAGAGGCAACCAAATCATTTCTAAAGCAGCAGTTCAAATTGAAAGATCTTGGTTCATTGAAGTATTTCTTAGGAATTGAGGTTGCTCAATCCAACAAAGGGATAGTGCTCTCACAAAGAAAATATGCTCTTGAGATTCTTGAAGATGCAGGCTATCTCGGTGCCAAACCAGCCTCATTTCTAATGGAACAAAATATCTAGCTCTCTTAGTCGATCTGATGGTGACTGTATCAATGATCCTTCCTCATATCGTCGGCTTGTAGGACGGCTCATTTATTTAACAATTACACGTCCGAATCTTGTATATGCAGTCCATATCCTAAGCCATGCGTCCCACATCTAAAGGCTGCTCATCGTGTTCTCCGTTAGATTAAGAACACTCCTGGCCAAGGAATTTTTCTCTCTGCCACAAGTTAGATACAGCTAAATGCTTTTTGTGATGCAGATTGGGCTAGATGCCCAGATACAAGAAGGTCTGTCACTGGATACTGCATATTTCTCGAACAATCCTTAGTTTCTTGGAAAACTAAGAAGTAAACCACAGTGTCACGATCCAGTGCAGAAGCAGAGTACCGGTCCATGGCTGCTACATGTTCTGAAATTACTTGGTTAAAATACATATTGCAAGACTTCAGAATCACACATTCACATCCTGTCAAATTATATTGTGACAACCAAGTTGCTCTGCATATTGCTTCAAATCCAATTTTTCATGAAAGAACAAAGCATATAGAAATCGATTGTCATCTCGTCCAGGAAAAGATTCAAGAAAGCATGATCAAAACTGCACACATCCCTACATTTCAGCAGTCAGCCAATATCTTCACCAAAGCCTTGAGTTCTTCACAATTTATGACTTTACTTGGCAAGTTGGGAATTATCAACATACATTCCAACTTGAGGGGGAGTGTTGAGGAAAGTAAAGTCAACTAGACAACTGGAACAACTAGACAACAGGAGCAAATTCAAAGATCTCCTTGAATTACTGATGTACAATAGCCATTTATATTTCATTTCCTTTACTGCATATATTGCGTTAATTTAGGCAGCTAGTCTAGGCTAATACTTAGGATCATGTTTCTTGTCTATTTTGTATAAAGGTCCGATGTACATCAATAGCAATTGTGAATTCATAATAATAAAGCTTTACAGTCTTTCTAACATCAATTGCTCTATCTTTATTTTAATAGATATAATGTTGAAGTGGTAGAAACTTTGATAGCTCTTTGTTGCTGGTATAAACACACTCTTGCAGACTGGGTTTGGGACTCGGTTGCCGATGGTGATGGGGGGCTCATATGCTTTGATTATCCCAGCAATTTCCATTGCTTTGTCCAGGAGGTTTAGTGTATACATAGACCCCCACCAGGTTGGTCTGACCGAATTTTTCATTGTTCTTTCTCCTAGTTTTAGAACTCTATTGGACTATACAAGAAAATGTATGGATGGTAAAGAAATGGTATACATGGAAGTGGTTTTCACGTACTCTTTCTTTCTATCCTGGATGATGACAAATAGAGGCAGTCTAATGCATGTGATGTCCTTGATATTTTAGTTTGTTTTTCCTTACACTCTTTGTTATGTTGTGTGATTTGTGTTTTAGAGGTTATAGTGACAAGACCGTCTCGGGTTCCACCCTAAAACCCGGAGTAATCCTGTGGGATCCAAAGCCAAAGAAAATCCTACTAAAATCGACAGAACCTCCCCTGAAAATAGACTAACGCAAATTTTATAAAACCTATAAAGAACATTTCTAAAAACATCAAACGCCTTTATCACAATCAAAAAGGGTCTCAGACCCATCAGAAACATAATTTGGTCAGAAGTTCCAAGTTGTTTATCAGAGTCACTAATACAATAAGCATTACGCTAAAAACTAGAGAATTAAACAAGGTGGACCAATAGCCTACAATATCCAAGGAGTAAAAATGGAAGGTATGCATTGACGTAGAGTGGCGCGACCTCCACCACCGCTACTACCTGGCGGGAAAAAGATTTAAGACAAACAGAGAAATTGTGAGATAAATTTAATGAGTAGACAAGTTATGGAAACAAAACTTTTAAGTTATTTAACCTTTTTAGAAACCTTAAGAAAAATCAATTTTCACTCTAAGACCTCACATCACTCTTTGAAATCCCTAATTTCAAAACCATTTTACAATCTTTACGAAAGTTGTAAAACTATTTAAACTCAAGAAATTGAATAAATCAAAATACCACTTCTCAAAATCAATATTCTAAAATAAGAGTTATAAAAACACCATAATTGAAAATCTTATAACTCGAAAATGATTTTTTCACTTAAACCTATATTTAGTAACTCCTGAAAATAATAATTAAATCTCACCATGCTTATACCCTGAAACCTGACCATACACCTGTGCAGAATTCCTCCATCGCACATGCAGGCAATATTCTAGCCACACACGTGCGGAGTAAAATCCATACACATGTAGACAATCCTGGTTATAAGTGCACGTAGAGCGACCCCAAAGGACGAAGCATCCCGACACACGGCCTAAAGCTCATATGTGTATTGTGATAGGTCCCAAAGACCTATCAAATCTGATAATCTGGAGGGTACTACAAGGGGTGGTTTTAAAACCATTTTTCCATAACCAAATCATAAATCTTTTTCCCAAGAAAACAAGTCCTAATGCATAACTTAATTTAAATTCAACACGCATAATCCAATCAAATCCTTTTGACCAATAACTAAATAATAAATAAACCATATTGATAAAGTAAGAAGCTAGTGTCCTTTCCAAAAGATCCATCAATTTAAACAAACCATTAAATAAAGCCATGATTTAGAACTTATATGCAAAGGTATTTGAAAACCCGAAATCCAACGCCATTTACCAAAACCCCAAATCAATTTGTAGATAATTAACATAATTTAATATTAAGGGAATTTCATAAATTCATTTGAAGACCAAGAATCCACCCACATTTATTATTTCTCAATCAAAACTCAATAACCGAAATAAGTCACGGATTTCATAATTCATTTAAGGAAACAAGGGTCCACTCACTGTGAGAAGTCTAGTTCCGATCCTCCACCGGATCGTCGCGCACCTCGACAGTGTCACCTATAAACCACAAATTGGAAAATAAAATGTTTTTTTTACTTAAATACCACCTGAACTATAGGGGCTGTGCTCCCGTACCACCCAAACTTTTTTTTTTTGTCAATTTACCAGCTGAAGTATCAATATGTGCCAATGCGGCACCTACAGTCAATTTTTCTATTAAATCATCAACTTTTTTCTCAAACTACCTACTTTTTCCTTAAGTATAATTAAGAAGAGAAAGGGAAGGAGAGGAAGGGAGACCAGCATCTTCGGGGATGGGTCGGCGTCGGGGGTGAGGGTGGGTTGGCTGAGTCCTTTTTTTATTGAGTTTATTTGGATTTTAGTTTTGTTTTTCCGATATTTTATAATATGAATTGACAATATTACCCTTCAAGTTAATAGAAAAATTGACAAAAATGGATGACTGGTGTCACATTGACACATATTGATACTTTAGGTGGTAAATTGACAAGAAAAAAAGTTTGGGTGGCATAGGAGCACACCCCCTGTAGTCCAGGTGGTATTGGGTAAAAAGCCAAAATAAAATTAGCCTCAACCTAACAACAATTAAAAGTGTCTGTAAAAAAAACCCAACGTCCTACCCAACACATTCTCCATAAAGGTTAGAAAAATCGCTTTCTCTAAAACTATGACACTCTAAAACCTATTCCCAAACCTTCTCAGCTCAACCCACAACACTTAAGATCTCAAATTCAACCCTAAAAACAAATGAACCCTGCACGTGGCCTACCTTAATCAAGAAAATTGTCCGAGGGTAGCTTCGTTATCCAAAAAGTGTCTAATTTAGATCCCAAATGAAGTTTTGTCAACCCGAGTAGCCTCCACCTATCCAAAATTGATAACTAACTCAGTAAGGATACTCAAATTGATGATAGATAATCGAAATAACAGTGGGGTGGTCAGAACCACTGCCGTTGCCGCTCAAAGTGGCGGTACAAAATTCAAGAACCACAAATTCTCCAAATTTCTCAAACTTTTCAATTCTAAACTTCAATTGGGGTTCGTAGGGGTTGGTATTGTCCAACAATTGTCCAAGAACAATCCCCAAAGCCAAATTTCAAGGCAAACCCGAAATGGCCCTTAAACCATCAAAAATCAAGTTTCTAAATACCCAAAAACTATGAATTTCTCCAAATTGCTTCAATTGTCTAAATCTAATCATCAATTAAAGGTTCTTAGGAGTGAGAATTGTCCATAATTACATACAACATCATCAAATTTTGAAATTTCCAAGAGAAACCCGAAATGGGTTCTAAATCCCCAAATTTCAATTTTCCACAATCCCTCAAAATAAAACAACCAACTCAAAGGGAAATGAAAGCCCATACCTCAAGGAGAAAAATCCACTAAAACACTCAAGGATTTGTGGTGAAAACTGGCCGGAGATTGGAGGAGAAGGGCCTGCGGTTTGGGGGTGTTTCTTAGCGTGTTTCTTCATGCCAGGAGGGCTGCTCGGCGAGGAGGAGGGCTGGGAGGTGTCGGCCAGCCTGAGGGGAGGTCGTTGGTGGTCAGTGATAGTGGCTGGGGTGGCTAGTTGTTGCGGACAGAGAAGAACACGGGAGAGAAATTAAAGAAGAAGGAAAAAGAAAGAAAAGAAAAGAAAGAGGAAGAGAGAAGAAAGAGAGGCTAGGGGGGTTTGCATGGGTGAGGAGAGAGAAAGAGAGAGAGAGAGAGAGAGAGAAATCTGAAAGTTAAAAAAAAATGGGTTTGCGTCTTTCTAGAAAAATCTAGAATGTAAAAGTCTAAATTGCCCCCAAACTTTGTTCGTCCATTACTCTCAAACCGTAACTCCGATCTACAAACCATTCGCATCTACGCATTCATAAACTCGAGACCTTCCCAACAAGCCCAAACTTGAAACAAAACGTCCATTAAATCAAAAAGTCAAAATTGGGTCAACCTAACCCTTTACTTAAAATCCTAAAAAAAAATCCCCTTAAAGAAATTTAAATCAAATCTAGCAAATAACTTAAACTTAAATTTAAAAGGAACACTTGGGGTCGGGTTGTTACCAAGGTTCAAAATATCGACTGTGGAGATATTATCGAGACCCCAAAATAAGGAAATCGACGAAAATATCGATATCGGTTGTTTCCACAGATACAACAGATATTGGCTTCAAAACAATTTTTAAATGAAACTTTAAGAAATGTTAAATGAATCATTAATGCATGTATTAAACAAATAAGTGTAATAAATTTAGGTCTCTACGATAAGTATATGATATGTTGGGGATATAATATGCATAAGTAAAAAGTGTGAGAAAGTAATAGCGTATAATTAATTATATAATAGTTTAAGTGTATATACAATAAACCTATTATATAACAACAATAAGGTTTTACAGTATGTAATTGTAAAACTCAAATAAAAAAAAAAACATGTCCAAAGTCAATAAACAATAAAGCGCTTAAAATAAATAGATAACAAACCTATAATCAAATAAAAGAAACACAGCTATTATAAAAAACAATAAACTATATAAATACAAATATTATTAGATAAAAAAAACATGTCTTGTCTATATAATTTATTATTATTATTATTCTCTGTTTAATAGAATTGAGATATTTAACAAATAAAAAACTCTCTAAAAAAATAATAAAAAACCCCAATTTGTTGTAAAACAAAAGAATTTAGAAAGCAAAGATGGGAAAACTGTGTGTCTTTTTCCATTTCATAGAGCCTCTATTTATAGGCTTCAAGTGATAAACACTTACATCAGATATAACTCTTATGATAAATACATTATCACTAAGATAAATACAGGAAAATAGGATGAGTATTTATCTAGCTAATATCATATGATTATCTATGGAGATAAATACATGAAATGTGGTATGTAATGAGGACTTTCACATTATCTGCAACACTCCCCCTTGGATGTTCGCAAATCAATGATAAGCAGCCTCGTTAAAACCTTGCAAGGAAAACCCATTGGGATAAAACCTAAGCGAAGGAAAAAGAGTACAACCTTGTCTTGATCATTGAAATAGCGTTGGACGTGCTTATGTTGTCTCATTAAAACCTTGCTAGGAAAAACCCTGTGGGATAAAAACATAGTCGAAGGAAAAAGAGTACAACGCACATATGTCCGATGTACTTGGATGCTCCCCCTGATGATTGCATCCATTAATTTGATAGTTGAGAAAGTCGACGAAGTCCAATACCATGTACAAATTTCTAAATGAACATTTTGGTAAGGCTTTGGTGAAGAGATCTGCAAGGTTGTCACAAGAACAGATCTGTTTGACTTCGATTTCCCGGTTCTTCTCAAGTTCATTCGTGTATAAGAATTTTGGTGAAATGTGCTTGGTTCTATCATCTTTGATGTATCCTCCTTTGATTTGACCAATACAAGCAGCATTATCCTCATACATGATAGTTGGAATATCTGTTATTAGAGGTAGATCACAAGTACTATGGATATGTTGTATTACTGATCTTAACCAAACACATTCTCGACTTGCTTCGTGGAGGGCAAGTATTTCTGAGTGATTAGAAGATGTAGCAACCAATGTTTGTTTTGTAGATCTCCATGAGATCGCAGTATTTCCACAAGTAAATACATATCCAGTTTGGGAGCGACCTTTGTGCGGGTCAGATAGATATCCAGAGTCCGCATATCCAACAAACTTTGGGCCATTGAGGGATTCACTAGAATAAAATAGGCCCATATCAGTTGTTCCACGAAGATAGCATAAGATATGCTTAATACCATTCTAATGTCGATGTGTTGGAGTGGAGCTATATGTTGCTAACAAGTTTACTAAAAAAGATATGTCTGGTCTTATACATTGTGCTAAATATAGTAAAGCACCTATTGCACTGAGATATGGTACTTCTGGACCAAGGACCCTTTCATTATCTTCTTTAGGACGAAATGGGTCTTTCTCAGTGTCAAGAGACCGAACGACCATTGGGGTACTCAACGGATGAACTTTATCCATATTAAAGCGTTTCAATACCTTTTCGATATATGTTGATTGATGGACAAGGATTCCTTTGTCACAATGCTCAATCTGCAGGCTGAGACAATATTTGGTTTTCCCAAGGCCTTTCATCTCGAGTTCATCCTTTAAGTATTCGGCAGTTTTTATGAGCTCTTCAGGAGTTCCAATTAAGTTCATATCATCGACATAAATTGCCACTATGGCAAAACCAGAATTTGACTTCTTTATGAACACACATGGGCATATAGGGTCATTGATATACCCTTCTCTTATCAAATATTCACTAAGACGATTGTACCACATTCGTTCAGATTGTTTTAACCCATATAGTGATCGTCTCAATTTGATCGAGTACATATTTCGTGGTTTTGTTTTAATTGCTTCAGGCAATTTGAGTCATTCTGGGACTTTCATATAAATATCAGCATCCAAATCTCCGTGTAAGTTTGCAGTAACAACATCCATAAGTTGCATGTCGAGTTTTTCTGAAACTACCAAACTTATCAAATTTCTGAATGTGATTGCATCCATAACAGGAGAGTATGTTTCATCAAAGTCAATTCTTGGCCTTTGAGAAAAACCTTGTGCAACGAGTCATGCTTTATATCTTGCAATCTCATTTTTCTCATTACGCTTTCTCGTAAACACCCACTTGTAACCTACAGGGTTCACATTGTGTGGTGTTTGGACTACAGGTCCAAATACGCCACATTTTTCTAAATAGTTCAACTTAGCCTAAATTGCATCTTTCCATTTAGGCCAATCATGCCTATGTCTGCAATCATCAACAGATCTAGGTTCAAGATTATCATCAGCTTTAATGATCTCAGTAGCTACTGCGAATGAAAATATATCATTAATGATCATTTCATCGCGATTCCACAATTCATCATTGCATGCAAAATTTATAGAAATCTCTTTATTGTTAGGTACCTATGCCTCTTCTAGGTCTTGGGTCTCATTATGGACCATTTCTTGTTCTAAGATTGAACAATCATTAAGTGTGGGTTCGCCATTTTCGCTGGAATTTACTTTTAATTTTCTCTTTTGGGGAACTGTATCTTTTGAACCTATTGGTCTGCCATGCTTTAGGCATGCAGCAGAATAATCATTTTTTGGCACATTTGATTGTCCAACTAGGACATCAATCCTTGTAGGTGTATTCATAGCTGGTATATGTGATTTTGTCACTTTTGCTATATCTGTAAATACATCTGGCATTTGATTAGCAATCTTTTGAAGATCAACTATCTGTTGTACTTTATTTTCACATTGCATAGAACGAGGATCAAGATGAGATATAGTAGATACATTCCACGATAATTCACGCCGTTCTTCAGGAACGGTGGTCTTCTCTCCCCCTAACGGCGGGAATACTGTCTCATCAAAGTGATAATCCACAAAACGTGCGGTAAAGATATCACCCGTTAAGGGTTCGAGATATCTAATGATAGAGAATGAATCAAAACCAATATATATCCCCATCCTCTGTTGATGACCCATTTTAGTGTGTTGTGGAGGTGCAATGGGTACATATACGACACACCCAAAAGTCCATAAATGTGAAATATTTGGCTGGCTCCCAAGTGCTACTTGTAAAGGGGAGTATTTATAATCATTCATCGGTCTTAGTCGAACTAATGACCCAGCATGTAAAATAGCATGTCCCCATGCATAAACTGGAAACTTTGATTGCATAAGCAAAGTTCGAGCAATCAATTGAAGGTGCTTGATAAAAGCTTTTGTTAAACCATTTTGGGTATGGACATGAGGAACATGATGTTCAACGTCAATGCCAATCGACATGCAACAGTCATTAAAGACTTGGGACGAATATTCACCAGCATTGTCAAGTTGGATCGACTTGATAAGATTATCTGGAAACTGAGCTCGTAATTTAATTATCTGAGCCAATAGCCTAGAAAATGCAAATTACGAGTTGACAAGAGGCAAACATGTGACCATCTACTGGATGCGTCAACTAGAACCATAAAATAATGAAATGGACCACATGATGGTTGAATGGGCCCACAAATGTCCCTTTGAATTCTTTGCAGAAATGATGGAGATTCTATATCAAGCTTTAAGAGAGATGGTCTGATAACAAACTTTCCTTGTGAACAAGCTGTGCAAAGATTTTTGTTAGATCCAATCAGATGTTGAGTCGTTAATGGATGCCCACAAGAATTTGAAATAATCCTACACATCATAGTGGATCCAGGATGACCCAACTGGTCATGCCAAAGCATGAAAATATTTGGGTCAATGAACTTCAGGTTCATGACAGCATGGGCGCCATGCGCCTCAATAAATTTTATAGTTGTATTATACAACCTAGATGAGAAAGCAGGGAGTTTCTCCAATATACGCTTCTGGCTGTAAATATTGGATGTAATGCAAATATATTCAGCATTATGCTCAGTTGTGGTTTCAATGTGATATCCATGCAAATGAATATCTTTAAAACTAAGAAGATTTCTTCTGGATCTGCTTGAGTATAGAGCATTGCTAATGGACAGTTGAGTTCCATTGAGTAACGTAATGTGGGCTCTTCCGGATATAGTGGTTAACCTATCTTTTGTTAATGCTATATTGGAAAAATACTTCCTATCTCAAAGTATAGTGTGCGTAGCTGCATTGTCTACAAGACAAATATCTTCACCATGATTTTGACCACCGCAGTCCATTTTTAATGCCTTTCAATAAAATAAATGAAAATAATTACTTTCTACGACATTTTATTTGATAAGAAAAATTATTTTTACAAGTGCAAACTTGAAAATAACTAAATAAAAGTAACATATGCAAATTTGAAACTAATCCTAAGGAAAGCATTAAACTGATTAAATAAACAACAAATTAATTGGGATGGACAACCCAACCACCAATCATAGCATCAAAAGACTTTGCATCGGTGTCAGCAAAGAAATCAGAGACATCAAGATGACTTATGTCCACCGGGTCCGAAGTGTCCATTGGGTCATGAACTTGGTCAACATAATTGACTTCAACCTTCCCTTTTAAAAAGGCTAGGTAAAGGTCTACCAAGTGCTTGGGCGTGCGACAAGCACACGCTCAATGTCCAGTTCCACTACACCTGTGGCAGGCACCCTCAGAACCTTTAGGGGCTTTGTACATTTCACCTTTCCCTTTGTCTTGCTTGTTCCACTTCTGGTGGGTATGTAATGCTTATGCATTTTTTAGACCCAAGTTATTATTGCAACCACCTTGACCATTACGGCGCCTATTACCACTTCCTTGTCATTGACCACGCCCATAGCCACAACCACGACCACGGCTACGAGATGAAGTAGCATTCACTTCAGGGAATGCTGCCGTCCCAGTTGGACGGGATTGGTGGTTCCTCATCAGGAGCTCATTGTTTTGCTTAGCAAGGAGAAGACAAGAGATCAGTTCAGAGTACTTCTTGAACCCACGCTCACGGTATTGTTGCTGCAAGAGCACATTTGAAGCATGGAAAGTGGTGAAAGTTTTCTCCAACAGTTCTGCATCAGTCATTTTCTCACCACATAATTTGAGTTGAGAACTGATTCGAAAAAGTGCAGAATTGTATTCAGAAACTGTCTTGAAACCTTGTAGACGCAAATGCATCCAGTTTCATGGCGTGCCTTAGGGAGGATCATAGTTTTCTGGTGATCATATCTCTCTTTCAGATTATCCCAGAGAGTCAGCGGATCGTTGACAGTGAGATACTCACTCTTCAGCCCTTCATGAATATGATGGCGAAGAAAGATCAAGGCTTTGGCAAGGTTTTGCGGGGACGCTTTATTGCCTTCTTGGATTGTGTTACCAAGATTCATGGATTCAAGATCGATCTCAGCATCAAGGACCCAGGACAAATAGTTCTTTCCAGAGATGTCGAGTTCAACAAATTCTCATTTGGTCAAGTTCGTCATTTTCTACATAAAGAAAATGAGATATTTAGAACTCATGAAAGATAATTATGGAACTTTAGGTTCTTAATAATATGTTCGCAATAATACAAAACCTCAGGTTTGTTATAACATTAATCTAGAACTTCAGGTTCAAAAATTAAACTGATAAAATAATGGAGAATTAAACAGAATAAATAAATTATATTCAACACTAATTTAAGCAATATATATTGAAATCATAGAATAAAATAATTTGGCATGATAAGAAACCGAATCAACCAATCATCCAATTAATACTTATACAAGAACAGAAAATATATGAGGAAATTACAGATTTGGTCTACTTATTTTATACCTAATTCAATTTTGGTTCATGATTTTTTTTAAGTTCTGTTTTGGTCCACTAATTGTTTCACTTGTTCAATAAAGGTCCAGATTTGTGACTTTAAATCTTTTGGGTTGTGTTTTCTTCAATTATAATTGAAATATAAGTTATATTTCATAATTTCTTAGTTATAGGAAACAATTTGGAGTATTAGAATCTAACAGAATTGAGATTGGATCAAATTTGAAAAATTGGCAGTTTCGGGTACCCTACTTTGGGGTTAATTATCTTGAGTTTTAGAACTCCAATTTGAATTATCTTTATATGGTTGTAAGGAAAAGATGCATAGCTTTTAAACAAATATATGTTTGCTAAATTTGGGTGAGATATGATAGGGTAAAAGGCAGACTAAATTTGAGAAAATAAATCTGGACCTTTATTGAACAAGTAGAACAATTAGTGGACCAAAACAAAACTTAAAAAGATTGTGGACAAAATTGAACTAGGTATAAAATAAGTGGACTAAATCTATAATTTCCTTGAAAATATATATATGTTGCATGAATAACCAAAAGATGATTTGATTTAAACAATAATATAAAAATTAATCAAGACTTTTGGTGAGAGAAAAAAACCTCGAGTTAAGTTGTAGTACACACATATTCCAAAATATTATTTTGCAATTAATAATACCATATCAGCTTTGCTTTCTTTAACAAAACAACAAACAAGTCAGCAACATCCAATCAACCTGTTTGTTTCTATATCACACACCAATACATGATTGTTTTATCTGTTGTATTACACGTTGCAGCGGCATATAATGGCAAGAGTTTGTGAAGCAAATATATATTGTGAATTTGTGATGAAAAAATCAGGCAGTATATATGTGCTGACAAATATATTATATTAATTCAAACAATATATAGTACTTGCAGTAGCATG
Organism: Dryas octopetala; assembly: GCF_963921425.1. Classification (NCBI taxonomy): domain Eukaryota; kingdom Viridiplantae; phylum Streptophyta; class Magnoliopsida; order Rosales; family Rosaceae; genus Dryas; species Dryas octopetala. The sequence continues at coordinate 620,422 of NC_141370.1, forward strand.
AATAAGAGCATCAAAGTTGAGCACGAAGTCTCTTGCTTCTTAGATCGAAAAGCCTCTCAATGTCATTAGCTTGTTGTATGAATATAAATTGCTACATAAATTGAAGAAGCAAAATAAAATAATAAAAAGAATATAAACTATACCAAGACTATCGTGCTGATAACGTGTTGTAAAACAAAAGAATTTAGAGAGACAAGATGGGAGAACTGTGTGTCTTTTTCCATTCCATAGAGCCTCTATTTATAGGCTTCAAGTGATAAATATTTACATCAGATATAACTCTTATAATAAATACATTATCACTAAGATAAATACAAGAAAATAGGATGAGTATTTATCTAGCTAATATCATATGATTATCTATGGAGATAAATACATGAAATGTGGTATGTAATTATCTGATGAGGACATTCACATTATCTGCAACACAATTTAATTTGTTCATGTATATATTATTTTAAACCCAATCTTTGTAGTAAAAGCCTAAATCCACTAATCAAAAACTATAGACCCAATACTAAGTAATCAATTAATCAAAACCTTAAAAAAGTGCAAACCCAACAGTCAACACTTATATTATTGTTGACCAAAAAAAAAAAAACCATATCCTTTCTGCAAGCATTTTTGCCGATTCAAACAAACACAGAAGAAGTTTCTATCCTACGACACCAGACGCGCGATATAGAGAGAGAGAGAGAGAGAGAGAGAGAGAGAGAGAGAGAGAGGGAGGGAGAGAGGAATCACATTCACAAAGCTCACAGCTACTGATTGAAGGCTTATGCTCAAGATTTGGGTGCTGATTGAAGGTTTAAGCTCAAGGTTTTAGTTTGGGGTTGAATGGTAGATGGATGGGTATAGAAAATTAGGGTTTCTTTGGCATAATTATCATTCTTCCATTTTTTTCACTTTTTTTCTTCTGAATATCGGTAGAATGTCGGATTTTTTTAATATTTTCAGAAAATATCGTTGATTTCAGCGAAATATCGGGGATATGGGTGAAGATTTTGCTTCACCCCCTGTGAGACCCTGTATTTTTCAAAGATTTATTTTAAATATTTTGAGAATTTATTTCAAGGATTTTGAGAATTTATTTGGAAATAAAAAGGGTTTTGATTTAATTTTAAAGTTTTGTTTTAAATTGGGCTTGACCCAAAAGTTGACTTTTAAAATTAGTGGACTTTTGATTTTGACTTTGGGCACGTTGGATAGGTCTCGAGTCCACGAGTTCGTAGACACGCAGCACGCGTCAATCGGAGTTATGGTTTGAAAGTTACGGGCATTTGAAGTAAAGGGCAATCTCGTAATTTGTACCAAAGGGGTTTTAAAACTCAAAAACCAGATTTTTTATGGGATTCTCTCTCCTCTCTCTCTCTCTCTCTCTCTCTCTCTCTTTCTCACCTTCGCCGCGCCTGCCACCGGCGCGTGGCAACGTGTCCGGCCGTGGCTGGCGACGGGACCAACCCAGATCTCCTCGCCGTCCCTCCCTCTCTCTTCCCTTGGTCTCAGTTCAGCCCAGAAAGACCCCGAAAACTCGAAACCCAGCCTGGACCCGATTCGTGCCTCACCGTCGATTTGACTGTTCCGGCGAGATTTGGGTGGCCAAACCCACTGGGTCTTGTTCATCTCATCACAGTAAGTTCAGCCGTGGTGTCCTCCTGCTCTGATGATGCTCCACAACGGAGCAATGAGCTCGGGAAGTCCAACGCAGCCGCTGGCTTCCACCGCCGATTTCGACCATTTCCGGCGACTTTTGGCCGTCGGTCCAGTTGTCAAAAATGATCCTCGAGGTATGAGTAATTTTTCCCTTAAGGTGGGCACGTTCAATTTTGAGAAATTGGAAATTCGATTTTAGGGTTTAGGCTTTTTTTCGAATTTCTTAAAATTGGACTCGAATTTGAGTTGTTTTTGTGCAATTGAAGGGTCTATTGTGCAATTAGGATTAATTGAAGTTGATTTTTGGTATTTCCAGGATTTCGGCCGCTGCCACCATCGGAACCACCACTTTTGGCGGCGGGTTAGTGGTCGTTTGACCCAATTCCGTCCAATTGAAGTCCCAAGAACCCTTCTAGTTCCATTTGGTGAGAATTCGGTGATTTTTGTGTGTTGTTTGGGGCTGGGCAGCCACCATGTGTGGTGATTACTGCCCATTTTGGTCGTTTAACGGCCCATTTGTATTTCTGGTTTGTGAAATTGTTGATTGTTTGGTCTTAACAAGTACGCGGGCTTGGGAAATCTTATTCCCGATGCCGTCATGCTGCAGGATTTGACATCCGAGCGCGTTGCCGTCCAAGGGCATTTTGGTCTTTTCAAGCAGCTAGACTATGAGTGAAACTTATCTGGTTATATTGTTGAGTACCGTAGATGAATTTTCTGCTTTGTTTGATTTTTTGCTTTATACTTAGAAGAGGCTAAGTGTAGGATATGAATCATGAGAACGTAATGATGAGGATTTGAGAGTAAGAGATTAATTGAGAATTATAGATATGCTATCATGGTAATTGCAGAATTAGAAAAGAAATGTTTATTGTCTAGGTAAATGAATGAGGATTAGGCAATTATTATGCAGAATGATCAAATTTAATATTGAGGAAGTTTTAGCATGATTTAAGTGGCAATACAAGTGAGGAGTCGTGAGTAGGAATCGATTTCGGAAAGGTTTCGGCATAGCTCGATTTCTCTTATCTTGAAATTTATATTTTAGACGATTAAGAAATATTTCAACAAACTTTTGGATAAGATAATATCAAAGAATTCTTTATTTTAAAAGGGGGTCTTTAATTGTCACCTAGTCTAGTAAAAGATTTCATATATTTTGGATGTTCATTTCTTTGAATGTTTTAAAGTATGGTTTGAGACATTGTGATTTGAGAAAAGACACATTTTTGATGCGTTGGATTGTTAAGGAGAGTTTTGAAAAGAATTGAAAAATGTTTAATTATTTATCTCAAAAATGAGTAGAGATTTAAAGAGCATTTAAAGATAGCTGTGTTAATGCATGTACCGATCGAACGAGCCTGCCTGTGTAAAATGCATGGGATTGTGGCCAGAATACGAGCCTGCTTATGAGGAGTGACCCCTCCGTACAAGATTGTGGCCAGGATACGAGCCTGCTCGTGCTGAGTGACCCCTCTGTACGAGATTGTGGCCAGGATTTGAGCTTGCCCGTGCGCGGGATTGTGGCCAGGACATTGTCTACAGTACGGGTATGAGAATGGTATTAGTTTTAAGTATAAGTGTTTTGAGATATCAGTTTCCAAAGATAAATTCAGTTTAGATTTGATATTTCTCAGCTTGAATAATTTTTATTGTTTTTTTTTTTTTTCAGTATATCGAGCTTTATTTGAGATGAAAGTTTTCAGCCTAAATTAATTGTAGGGATTACTACCATTTTGCTCTCCAGACTATTACACTTGTATCAGTTTGCTCCCCAGACTTCTAATTTGGAAAATTAAGGACTCTGACTTTTTCAATTTTGCCAATTGAGGTTCTTTTGTCAATTTACACATTTTTTATCCAAATCTTTGAGGGCAAAATGGTCCCTTCCAATTAGATCTTATCATTTTTTCCTCATGCATCATTTTTTCTCTTTTATTTCTTGCTAAATTTTGCTTGATCATCTCGAAATTTTAGATGAAAAATGTATAAATTGACGGAATAACCTTAATTGGCAAAATTGAAAAAGTCAGGGTCCTTAATTTTCCAAATTAAAAGTCTGGGGAGCAAACTGATACATGTGTAATAGTCTGGGGAGCAAAATGACATTAATCCCTTAATTGTATACAGTTGATAATATCGATTCCAGCTTGAGAACCTTGTTATTTTCAGAGATTGATTTTCATGCTACAAATTTTAATTGTTTTATTAAAGAATGATTAACGATTTCTGATTTAGGTTTGAGTATGATATCTTTCAGAGTTTGATTTACAGTTGAAGAGATTTAAAAATAAATTTGAAAGAAGAGATTTTGAAAATAGTTTTAAAGCTGAAGGATTTCAAAGAGCGACGTGAGTGAAATTAGATAGATGATTATTTGTATTGTGTGCTTGTATTGCATTGTATGCTAGGATTTTGGTTAAGTCTATGCTTGAATCTTGAGGATGGAATTGATGATGAGTATGCTTTGAGATTATGGGTTAGGATGTGAATGGTTGATATTGAGGTTAATAGTTGATGTTTAGGCATTTGAATTGCCGAATTGATTTATTATTGGTGGATATTTATTGAGTTAAAAAATTGAAGAATTTATGAGGATTGTTAGGTCATTTCACTCATACGAGCTCTAGTGAGCTTACTGGGTTGTTTGGTTGAATGACCCGGTGTACCATGAATATGGTGCAGTATAGTTATTTGTGTTTTGCAGGTTAAGCAGGCTGAGGAGGCAGTGAGGAGAAGTCGAGGCAGTGGGACCCATTTTGTTTTATTTAAATGTTTTTATACAGAGGTTTTATATAAATATTTTATTCGAAAGAAATTTATTTACTTACTATGTTAAATGCATGGCTCAAAAGAAAGATAAAATAGGTTTATAAGTTTGATGTTCAGTATTTTTTGGGCCCGAGGTTTGGGGTGTTACACCCCCCATATCGGTATCGACTAGTCTAAAATCCGACGTTTCGGAATGTATGCCAATATTTTGAACACTGGTTGTTACATATAGTCCAAATTGTATGGATGGTAAAGAAAGGGTCTACATGGAAGTGGTTTTCACGTACTCTTTCTTTTTCTCCTGAATGATGACAAGTAGAGCGAGTCTAATGCATGTGATGTCCTTGATATTTTAGTTTTTTTTTACTTACTCTCTTTGTTATGTTTTGTGATTTGTGTTTTAGTGGTTTAAAGAAACTATGAGTGCAATACAAGGAGTAATAATAGTTGCATCCTTCTTCCAAATGTTTCTTGGCTTTTGGGGTTTGTGAGAATTTTTGGGAGGTAGGTTGTGGCAATGAAGCCAATTAGAATTTGATAAATGTGCCTGGCAGTTATTACTTTGTTTGAAAAAGAACTTGATTATTGATGCGGTTTGATGCAGGTTTCTTAGCCCTCTCTATGCAGATCCTCTGTGACTCTTACGTGACTTGGGTTCTTTGCACTCGATTTTCCACATGTAATCATGTCGAACCCTTCATTGTGTTATTTCTCAGTGCAAATGATTAAGTTGTCTTTGAAACTGCTACTGTTTGCTCTCCTGCACAGTATGAATTCATGGGAGGATAGACCATGCCATGCCTTTATAGTTTGTGTAATTATTGTACAAGTACTTATTTCATGTATAGTTTCAAGCTAGGTACAATTAATTTTTTTGGGGGTGTTACTTGGTAAGGGATGTGAATGAGTTTGCTTCTGTCTTTGTAAATTCTAGTTCGAATTTAATGAATTTATTGATCTTTTTGAGTTGTCCATATTTGTGAATTTATAATTGGATGCAAGCAGGCTAAAATGTCTTCCTAAACCATCTACACAACCCAAATTTGTAAAAAAAATTAAATGTCAATCAAACAAACAACAGTTGTAAATTAAAAAATATTGTGTTAGTGAAACCTAGACAACGATTTTAGTTGAAAAGCCATTGTATAAGATAACTTCTAACAACATTTGATATCCAAACAAAGATGTATATCATTACTCTATACAACGGTTTTTTATTTATTTTAAATAATGATGTTTAACTTGTCTTCGGACAACGTTTATAATGAATAACTATTGTGAGTAATACTTGATAACAATAGTTTTGTCTCTAAAATTGTTGTGTAGGTTTGTGTGAGACAACGGTTTTAGTTGAATCACCATTGCATAAGATATCTTCTAACAACATTTAATATTTAAAAAATGATGTATATCATTACTCTATACAACAGTTTTTTGAAATAATGATATTTAACTTGCCTTCGGACAACGTTTATAGTGACTAATTGTTGTGAGTAATACATATTAACAATAGTTTTTTTTCTCTAAAACCGTTGTGTAGGCTTCTACAAGACAACAGTTTTAGACCAAATATAAGATTTTTCATGCACCATATACAACGGTTTTTTATGAAAAACGTTGTATGAATCAACTCAGACAACAGTTAATAACCGTTGTATGAAAGGCACACACTCGTCAGTCACATATACAATAGAATTTTCTTCTAATAAACAACGGTTAAAAACCGTTGTCTATTAACCTGATTGTTATAGTGTAAGTTGAAGTCATCAACATGTCTACACAGGTTGAATTTCTTTTACACAAAACCAGTTTTTGCTAAACCAATTATCTTCCTAACAACAAACCAACTAGGCAGTGTTGAGTTTCCTTTTTTAGTAACTTGGTTGTGAGACCACGTATTTTTCAAAGTTTTATTTTAAATATTTTGAATATTTATTTTAAGGATTTTGAGATTTATTTGAGAAATAAAAAGGGTTTGATTTAATTTTTAATTTTTGTTGTAAATTGGACTTGACCCAAAGTTGACTTTTAAAACTAGTAGGCTTTTGGTTTTGACTTTTGGCCCGTTGGATAGGCATAAATCGAAGTTACGATTTGAAAGATACGGGCTTGTGAAGTGAGTGGCAAACTTGTAAATTTTACGAAGGTGGGTTTTAAATACCCAAAAATCAGATTTTCCTCTCTCTCTCTCTCTCTCTCTCTCTCTCTCTCTCTCTCTCTCCCGCGTCTCTCTCGTCCCTCACCCTCGCCGCCCCTTCCACCAGCGCGTGGCGGCGTGTCCGACAGCGGCTAGGCTGGGTGTTTGGCCCAGGTTGCTCATGTCTCTCTCCTCTTCCTCCCAGTGGCCACCATCAACCCAGAAAACACCAGACCCGAGACACCAAGCGCCGGATCCGATCGAACCCTCCTCCTGCGATCTGCATTTTCCGGCCAAATCGCGACACCGGACCACCTGGGTTCTCTTCCCCAGGCCTCGGCGAGTTTAGCCATGTCCTCCCCTAGCTCCGACGACCTTTCACGGCTGCAAATCGAGAAATGTCAGGCCGGCGGCTTTGCCGGCCAATTCGAGCTTTTCCGGCGAGATTTGGCCCTCGATCCAATTATGAGAAATGATCCTCTAGGTATGGGCTTTCTTTTCCCCTTGTTCTTGCGTGTCAATTTTGAGAAATTGGAGATTGAAATTTTAGGGCTTGTACCCATTTCGGGTTTACCTTGAATTGAGCATATTTGAATGAATTCTGAGTTGTTTTTCGTCCAATTGAAGTGCCTAGGTTGATTGGGGTTGATTTTTAGTTGAAAAACAAATTTTTTTAGGATCTGTCGTCGCTGCCACCATTGCCTCCGCCACTTGTGGCCGTGGGTCAGCGGTTATTGTCTCTTTTTGCCCAAATTGAACTTTTAGGAGACCCTCGGAGGTTGTTTGGTGAATTCTGTGAAATTTTCGTGTTGTTTAAGGCCGAGCAGCCACCGTGTGTGGTGGCGGCCGCCTGTTTTGGACGTTAAACGACCAGTTGTGAATTATGTTTATATTTAAGTTGGTTGTCTGGTCCTAACAGGTACACGGGCTCAGGGAATCTCATTCCCGATGCCATTATGCTGCCGGATTTGGTATTCGAGCAATGGCACCGTGAAGGGTATTTCTGTCTTTTACGTAGTTGAACTGTGAGTGAAACTTATCGATTGTTTTAAATGTAGAGTACCGTTAATGAATTATCTGTTTTTGTGTGTTTGCCGTCTTATGTTAGGAAGGCTAAGTGTAGGATTTGAATCATGAGGATAAATTGATGAGGATTTGAGGCTAGGGAATTATTTAGAGACTTAAGAGTATTTAACGACAGCTGTGTTAGTGCATGTACTGACCAAACGAGCCTGCTCGTGCGGAGTGACCCCTCTGTACAAGATTGTGGCCAGGATACGAGTCTGCTGGTGCGAAGGGACCCCTCCGTACGAGATTGTGGCCAGGATACGAGCCTGCTTGTGCGGAGTGACCCCTCCGTACGAGATTGTGGCCAGGATTTGAGCCTGCCTGAGCGCGGGATTGTGGCCAGGACATTGTCTAGAGTACAGGTACGAGAATGATGTGAGTTTTAAGTATAAGTGTTTCGAGATATCAGTTTCCAAGGATAAATTCACTTCAGAGTTTGATTTACGGTTGAGGGGATTTAAAATTTTTTTGAAAGAAGAGATTTTTGAAAGTAGTTATAAAGCTGGAGGATTTCCAAGAATGAAGTGAGTGAAATTAGCTAGTTTAACTGTTGCTTGATTTCTTGTGTGCATTGTTTGTTAGGATTTCGTTTGGCTAGGATTTATTAAAGTCTAGGCTTGAATCTTGAGAATGGAAGTGATGGTAATTATGCTTTGAGATTATTAAATTTAAGACGGGAATGATTTGAGGTTGAGGTTAATAGTTGATGATTAGGCAATTGAATTGCATAATGATTATTATTATTTTTGGTGAAATTATGATGTGAACTTGAGGAATTATATTTGTCTTGATGCTTGGATGAAATTGTTGATGAAATTATTATGTGATTGAGTATTTATGGATTTTATTGTGGATTATTATTGATTATGGAAATAGAAGAATTATTGAGGTTATTATTTAAGTTATTTCACTCATACGAGCTCTAGTGAGCTTATCGGGTTGTTTATTTGAATGACCCGGTGTATCATGAATATGGTGCAGTGTGGTTGTTGATGTTTTGCAGGTTAAGCAGGCTGAGGAGGCAGTGAGGAGAAGTGGAGGCAGTGGGACACACTTTGTTTTTTATTTAACTGATTTTATATAGTGATTTTTACATACATGTTTTCGGGCTCACACTCTGATTTATCAAATGTATTTATTTATTATGTTAAGTGCATGGCTCATTCTTTGAAAAATGGTTAAATGACAAGGTTTTCAGATTGTTTATGGGCCCGAGGTTCCGGGCGTTATATTGGTTATCTTAGTATAAAGCAAATGATGATGTGAACAAAGTATAACACAACATTTTCATAACATAGAATTGATTGCACTTAGTAACACAAACACAAGCATATATATATATATAGAGTGGTTATATTTCCACCCGCTTGTCTTATTTTATCATCCACCTTATTTTTATACCCACCATTAAATTTGAGAAAAATATTAAAACACTCTTCACACCCCTCATTATTCCTATAATACCCTTTGATATACCAATTGAAACACTCACTCAATAAACACTCTTTCCTACCCCCTTTAAATATTATCCCACCAACCCTTTTTTCTTGTTTCTTAATTTCTTTCTCCAAATCGCTCAAGTTATATATGACATCATTGAAAACAATTTATTGACAAAATAAAATTAATTTTCAGTGAAATGGGGAAATCATGCATCATCTATGTATCTTGTGCAAGGCTCTGCATCATGCCCTTGAATTTGGCTTCGTGCATATTCGATTGGGGTTGTTCAAGTCCATAATCATAGCTTAGTTGATTCTTTCCATAAAAATCTGCTGCATATATAGTTCATAATTTGTAACTTTAACAAGCACGCATACCAAGGACATCTAAGGTTGCCTTGTTTGTATACTATTCATTATAAATTCTTTTTAATGTTGTCCATATGTTTGTTTTTTTTTTCTGCAGCCTTCTATTTAGACGAGACTGTAAATTCCATACTGTTAATTATAAAATCTCAAGACAACTTAAATCAGCTAGCTGCCAAACTAAAAATAAATAAAGAAAAAATATATCCAAATTATTCCATAAATGCCAAATTATTATCCAATACTTATAAAGAAAAACACAAACGTCAATCATTGTCAAGCTCTACTGTCTCTTGAGTTTTGACACTAGACCCTGTAATACAAATGAATTGTTGAATGCGAGCAATATATGGGGTGACCCATTCTATAGCACATGATTCACAATTTCTTTCCAATCTGGTGCAATAGGGGGAATTGGATGGTCGGGTTTCAAGAATACCTACACAAAATAATAGATAAATATAGTGATCGAGATCGACTAATAAAATCATATACAACTCAAATTAATACATGTACAACGTACCATACCTGTACAAAATGACGAGATGATAGTGGTATTGGTGTAGTTGTAAAAAGTAAGAATGTAAGACATTGTCCAGTGGAAAGGTGCATGAGTACAACATCATAACATGACGCAATTATTTGGCCCATGTCAGGGATAGTCATCCAGTGGTTATGGCCTGCATAAGTATCATAGTATGCCAATGCATATTTCAGCGTATCAACCCTCTGCTCCGTCCCATAAAGTTGGGTATAGTGAGTTGAATAAGACTCTAGCTCATTCAATAAACTCATTTCGTACTTTCACCCATTCATCCTCATTATAACCCAACAATGATGCAATTGCTCTGAATCCGCAATGCCCATCTGCTTTCACATCCTTTACTTGAAGGATATATATATGCCTCAGTGCATCTGGAAATACATTATCAAGTGGCCTAACTGATTGGGTGTCGTACACCTACATACACATATATAGATATAAGTGACTGTTATAAAGATAACTATTATATCATATTGCTATATGATATACATATTTTACCTTATTGTTGATGCAAATTTCCGTAAGATAGACGCAACAACTTAGAAATGGTGACTTGGCTGATCCGAAGCCTTGCTGGATGATGACGTGAGATCTTCCTGTAAGAGAAACAAGATCAAAGGAGATGGACCGGTGTGGTACCCGCCAAACACGCTCCGATGATGAAGTTAGTGATGTGTGTTTGATAGTGTTTGAAAATAGGTGAGAAAGAACATGGGATGAACTTGGGAGAATGGGAAGAACAAGGTAAATGTTCTGGGTTTATCCTCAGCAAGTTGGGTATGCTCTTGGGGTGAGTGAAAGTTTTGTGTAGGTGTTTATCTGGTGAAGGATTGATAGTTAGATCCTTGATTTTGTGCATATAAGTTGGTATATATAGGCAAAGGAGATCGTGATGAGTAAGTTACCTGCATGTGGTTGGCTGGTTGAGAAAGACCCACGCGTTCGGTTGTGAACAGTGGCATGCACAGCTACCAACCTCCTTTGCATTCAATGCTGCATTGAATGCAAGTATGGAAGGTTCAGGTGAACTGCTTCAGTAGTAATGAATGTGAGCTGGGAAGTCCCTTTTGTCAGAAGATCTTGTCAGGTGCATTTAAGTGTGGTGGTTCATCCCAACGTGATCTTCCTTGGAATGGCGGCGAGAATCCGAGCCGACCTGAACACACGTCCTTATGCGTGCACATGAAGTCCATGTGTGATCGGATCGGACATGGACTTTTGAATCGAACCGATCCAATAGGTAGTGATCCCTTCGAGTCATAGCTAATTGTGACTAGGGTCTGAAAGGATGTTCTCTCAGCGCCGAGCCGAGCCGAACCGGGATGACCAAGGAAAGATGAACACTCAACCCTTTGGAAGATCCTTGGTTCGGGTCGGACCGGGCACGAAGGGCTCGCCGTGGTGATCCGATCTGAGCTAACAGAGGAAGTTCCGAGCTGTGTGATGATGTGGAGGTCAAAGTTTGACCACTAAGAAGTCAAACACTGAAGCTAGGTCTGATCAGCCACGTGTCCAGCCATGGTTGGCTGTTGGATCGATGTAGGTTTATCAACACGATTGCTGTTTGTGTTTGGATTGGACGCGCGGTTGATGTAGCGTCGGTTCGGGTTGGATCTTCCGCTATGGTGGTGGACTCACAGATGAAGTCTGACATGGCCTGGCTCTTGATGGCCGTTATGGGACGGTCAGTGATGTCAAATTCGCCGAGCTCGATTGACCACTTGATGAGCCGACTCGAAGTCTCGGGTTTGGCCAGGATTTGCCTGAGTGGCTGATCAGTCAAGACGACGATTGAGTGAGCCTGGAAGTAGGGTCTTAGCTTCCGAACCGAGCTGACCAGGGCGAGGGCCATCTTCTTGAATCTTGGATATCTGGTCTCGGCGTCGGCAAGGGCTCGGCTCGTGTAAAAGACCGGATGCTATACCCCGCCAACCTCTCACACCAGAACAGAGCTGAGAGCCGAGTTAGAAAGGGAGAGGTAGAGAAAAAGTCTTCACCTTCCTCTGGTTTGGATAAGATGGGAGGTTCCCCTATGTGCCTTTTCAGATCTTGAAAGGCTTGCTCGCATTGGGGGGTCCATTCTATGCCTTTTCTCGCTCCCTTCAAAGCTTTGAAGAAAGAGAGGCACCAGTCAGTGGATTTTGAGATGAACCGGTTCAGGGCGGCGATCCTTCCAGTCAGACTCTGGATTTCCTTGTGTGTCTTTGGGGACTTCATGTTAATCAAGGCTTGGATTTTCTCTGGATTGGCCTTGATCGCCCGTTGGCTGACCAGGTAGCCAAGGAACTTTCCTGACCGAACCCCAAAGACACATTTGGCTGGGTTCAGCCGCATCTGATACTCCTTCAGGACTCCGAACATGACTGAGAGGTCCTTGATGTGGTCGTCCGCCTTTATGCTCTTGACCAGCATGTCGTCCACATAGACCTTCACGGATTTTCCTATGGAAGATCTGAACATGTGGTTGACCAGCCTTAGGTAGGTGGCTCCAGCACTTTTGAGGCCGAAGGGAATGACTTTGTAGCAGTACATGTCACGATCGGTTATGAAGGATGTGTTCTCTTAATCAGGCTTGTGCTTGAGGATCTGATTGTATCCAGAATAGGCATCCATGAAGCTGAGGAGCTTGTGTCCCGCCGTCGCATCGACAAGCTGATCTATCCTGGGTAGCGGGAAACTATCCTTGGGACATGCCTTGTTTAGATCGGTGAAGTCCCCGCACATCCTCCATTTCCCATTGCTTTTCTTCACCATGACTACGTTGGCAAGCCAGTTAGGATAGTTGACCTCCAGGATGAACCCGTTGTTTTGCAACTTGGTCACCTCTTCAGCCATGGTTGCATATCTGACCGGATCGTACGACCTCCTCTTCTGACGGACCGGTTTGCATCCCGGGTCGATGTTCAGCCTGTGGATGATCACGTCAGACGATATGCCTGGCATGTCATCGTAAGACCAGGCAAACACTTCCGCATTGGCACGGAGGAAGTCGAGTATGGCCGATCGTTGTTCTGAGCCGAGCTGGGCTCCTATTCGGACGAGCCGATATGGGGTGTCCTCCGAGATCGATACTTCTTCCCAAGCCTCGGCCGGGAGGGGCCGAGAGTCTGAGTTCGGCTTAGCAGTGAAGTCGAACGTCTCCGCCCTCGGCCACCTGCCTAAATCAGCAATGGAGTCTAGCTCCTGGGAATTCGGCAGCTGACCCTTCTGCCTGATAGAGGTGGCGTAGCAAGATCGAGCAGAACACTGGTCTCCCTGGATGACGATGCAGTCATCGCCCACCGGACACTTGATGAGGAGGTTGGTGTAGTGGACGATGTAGTCGAGGTCGACCAGGGTCGGTCTGCCCAGGATGATGTTATAAGCTGATGGTTGCTTGACAACGATGAAGTACGTCATGCAAGTTTTCTTGACTGGCCCCTTCCTGAGCGAAAGGGGAAGGTAGATGTGTCTGAGGGGTTGAACCACTTCTCCCCCGAACCCGATCAAGGCTGGCGTATCAGCTTCTAACTTGTCCTCGTCGATGCCCATCTGCTCGAACGCAGAATGGTAGAGGATGATGACTGAACTTCCCCCGTCGACGAAGGAACGCGAGATGGTGGTTCCGGCTACCTCAGCCACTATGACCATTGGATCATAGTGTGGGAAGATGATCTCGTTCGCCTTGTTTGGCTCAAAGGTGACCGGTGCCCAGTCCTTCCGTTGTCTTTTGGAAGTGCTGGGCTAACCCGCTTGGATCGACAAGGACTCGTGAGCATGAGCCGCCTGTCTGACGTACTCCTTCTGGGATCGGTTCGAGCTTCCCACGAAGGTTGGGCCCCCGCCGATTGATCCTATGGCGGCGTCCCAGACGTCAATGGTATTGGTGGGCTTCTTCAGCGCGGCCTTGGGTACCCTAGGCCCGTCGGCCAGGAATTGGTTGATCTTACCCGCCCGGGCAAGAGTCTCAATTCCGTCGCGGAGGGCGTAGCAATCACCCGTGACGTGGACGTGATTGGAATGGTACTTGCAGAAGATGCCCTCCTTGATCTGATCTGGGGGTGGTCCCTTGATCTCCCTTGCAGCTGGAAGTTGATCCTTGACTTTGGAGAAGATTGTCTCCAGACCGGCGTTGAGAGGAGTGTACTCCGTGTCAGATGAGAGCGAAGTCCCCCGGCGAGCAGACCTTGCATAAGAGCATTTTTAGCCGATTTGTCGTCGCAATCGTCACACTTCGTATATTCGATGTTGAAGCGGATCAGATAGGTCTTAAGACTCTCCCCTTCCTGCTGTTTGATGAGCGACATATCGTTCAAGTTGTAGAGTCGTTTGGATATAACTCGATATCTCGTCAGGAAGGCCCTCCGGAGGTCGGAGAAAGAGTCGATGGAGTTCGGCTGGAGAGTTCAGAACCATCTCCGTGCCGACCCCTTCAATGTTGAAGGGAAGATTCTGCATTTTGTTGCTTCAGATGCCTGGCGGGCCTCCATGGCGTATCTGAAGCTGTCAAGATGATCGTAGGGGTCCTTAGTTACACCTCACTGACTTCATCATCGGAGCGTGTTTGGCTGATACCACACCGGTCCATCTCTTTTGATCTTGTTTTTCATACAGGAAGATCTCATGTCATCATCTAGCAAGGCTTCAAATCAGCCAGGTCACCATTTCTAAGTTGTTGCATCTATCTTACGAAAATTTGCATCAACACTAGAATATTCCACGTAGTTCTACATAATTCTAAAAGTCTAGAAGATATCTTGATATGAAGAAAGAGTATTCTAGATAAATCTATTGGTAACTATCTTAACTAGAGAAGTCTACATAATTCTACATAAAAGAAGTGTCTAGAATATTAAGCTTATATAAGAATGTACTAGAACATAATTAAAAGTGTAGTATACTCTAGAACCTACTAGTAGCATGTGGCTAATAGATGTTCTAGAGAAGTCAAGTAGGTTCATCTACTCTCTATATATATAGCATGTACCCATAACTAAGTGTAAGCAAGAGGCAATACTAAAAGCCACTAGTCCTAAAGTCCTATTGTCCTAGACATCTACATCTCCATTTGTATCCTCCTCTGTTCATCAATAAAGGATACTTTGTTTTATAGTTCAAACACTTCTCATATCAAGCATAGATAGCTAATAGAAGCTTACACAAGCCATTAGCTACAAGTGTCCTAAACACCCTCTAAATTTCTAACAGTGGTATAAGAGCTTTCTTATTGGGCGTAGGGTCATCCTAACTTACTACCATGTCTAATAACTCTAGCCAAAACTATGTCCCTCTTCCAATATTCTCTGGTGAAAACTATGATTTTTGGAGCATCAAGATGAGAACCTATTTTATGTCTCAAGACTTATGGGACATTGTTACTAGTAGATTCTCTGTTCCAGAAAGACCCACCGCTGAGCAACGAAAGCAGGCGAAGAAGGACGAGCAGAGAGACGCAATGGCTCTTTACGCTCTACAACAAGCTTTGGATGACACCATATTTCCAAGGATCATGGGAGCTACAACTTCCAAGGAGGCTTGGGATACTCTGAAAGAAGAGTTTCAAGGAAATGAAAAGGTACGTAGTGTCAAACTACAAACTCTAAGGAGAGATTTAGAAAATCTTAAAATGAAAGATTCTGAGACCGCTAAAGATTACTATTCCAAAGTAAATGAAATAGTAAATCAATTGAGAGCTTTTGGTGAAAAGATAACTGATACAAAAATTGTAGAAAAAATACTTATTAGTCTTACTGATAAGTATGACCCTATAGTCACTGCCATTGAAGAGTCAAAAGATATAACGGCTCTTTCAGTGACAGAACTAATGGGTTCTCTAGAAGCATATGAACAAAGACTAAGTAGGCGAAATAAAAGTTCACTAGAAAGTGCCTTCCAATCAAAAGTCAATTTAAGGTCTCAGAAATCTAGAGAAAACTGGAAATCAAAAGAAAATTCTAGACGAGGAGATAAACCCAATAACTGGGAAAATAAAAATGAAAACAAGGAGAAGAAAAACTTCCTTCCATGTGGAACATGTAAAAAGACAAGCCACCTAGAAAAAGATTGTTGGTTTCAAGGAAAACCAAAATGTCGAAACTGCAAAAAGTTTGGACATATGGAAAAAGACTGTCGGCTTAAGAAGAATTATCAAGCCAATTATACAGAAGAAAAGGACCAGGATGAAGAGCTTTTCTATGCTTGTCAAGCAGAAACTGAGGTGAACAACATGAAATGGTACATCGACAGTGGCTGCAGCAACCACATGACAGGAGACGAAAGCATCTTCTCCGAAATAGATACATCCATAAAATCCCAAGTTAAATTGGGAAATGGTGCACTGGTGGAGATGAAAGGAAAATGTACGATTTCTATCCATACAAACAAAGGAACTAAATTAATTCATGATGTTCTTTTAGTTCCTAGCTTGGAGCATAATCTATTGAGTGTTGGCCAAATGATTGAAAATGGATACTCTCTACACTTTTCTAGAGAATCCTGCACAATATATGACAAAAAAGATAAAAATCATATTATAGTTAAAGTAAGGATGGAAAATAGAAATTTTCCCATCTATTGGCAATATGTCAGAAATATGGCCATGAAAGTAGAACTAGAAGATTCATGGCTTTGCCATAAAAGATTTGGCCACTTCAACTTTCATGGACTACAATTACTTCACCAGAAAAATATGATGAGAGATCTACCAAGCATAAAGGAGAGTGGTGATGTCTGCAAAGGCTGTCAACTTGGCAAACAACATCGACAAGCATTTCCATCCGGAAAGGCTTGGAGAGCAAAAGCCTTGTTGGAGCTCGTGCATACAGACGTCTGTGGACCAATGAGGACCCCATCTCTCGATCAAAGCAGGTACTTCATTCTTTTCATTGATGACTATTCTAGAATGACATGGGTTTATTTTCTACGTGAAAGATCAGAAGTCTTCGAAGTCTTTAAGAAGTTCAAGGCTCATGTCGAAAAACAAAGTGGCCAATACATCAAAGCTCTTAGAAGCGATAGAGGTAAAGAGTACACCTCAAAAGAATTCAACAAGTTCTGCAAAGATGAAGGAGTAGAGCACCAATTGATAGTGGGCTATGCTCCTGAACAAAATGGAGTCTCGGAAAGGAAAAATAGAACTATAATGGAGATGGCTAGATCAATGCTATTTGAAAAAGGACTACCAAAGATATTTTGGGCAGAAGCGGTATACACAGCAGTATACTTGCTAAATAGATGTCCAACAAAAGCTCTACAAGACAAGACTCATATTGAGGCGTGGAGTAACCATAAGCCATCAGCTAAGCATCTCAAAGTCTTTGGATGTATATGCTATGTGCACATTCCAGCTCCAAAAAGACACAAGCTAGAAGAAAAATCATAAATTGGCATATTTATAGGATACAGTTCCCAATCTAAAGGCTATCGCGTCTACAATCCAAGAACCACGAAGCTCGTGATCAGTCGAGATGTCGAGTTTGATAAATCTGCATCCTGGAATTGGGATGAAGAAAAAATAGAGAAGAAAGGTGTTGTCCTGTCAGGAGAACCAGAGACAACCCCAACACAACAGCCTGAAGAAGACACACATGAAAGAGAAATTTCAGAAACGCCAGGTATGCCTCATGCATCTTCTTTAACTCCTCCATCAATAGAAGATGAATCTTCCTTTGAGTCATCACCTAGAAGAGTAAAATCACTCAGAGATATATATGAAACATGCAACTTCATAACTTTAGAACCTGAAAGTTTTGAAGTTGCAGTAAAACAAGAAGTATGGAGGAAGGCTATGGAAGAAGAAATTAAAACAATTAAGACAAATGAAACATGGGAGCTTGTAGAATGCCCACCAAATAAAGAAATCATTGGCGTGAAATGGGTTTATAAGACCAAAATTAATCCTGATGGCTCAATTCAAAAACATAAAGCAAGATTAGTAGCTAAAGGCTACTCACAATAGCCAGGAATAGACTATAATGAAACTTTTGCGCCAGTGGAAAGACTTGATACAATAAGAGCACTTATAGCTCTTGCAGCGCAAAAGAAGTGGAAACTCTACCAACTGGATGTAAAATCAGCATTTCTAAATGGAGAGCTCGAAGAAGAAATCTATGTGGAGCAACCACAAGGATTCATCGAGGAAGGAGGAGAAGACAAAGTCCTAAGACTAAAGAAAGCCTTATATGGACTTAAACAAGCACCAAGAGCGTGGAACAGCTGCATCGACAAATACTTCATCAATGCTGGATTCAAGAGAAGCAAAAGCGAGCCAACACTCTACACCAAAACTCAAGGTAACTCCATTCTTATTGTCTCTCTATATGTTGATGATCTTATCTATACGGGAGATAATGAAAAATTAATTCATGAATTTAAAGAAGATATGATGAAGACATTTGAGATGAGTGACCTTGGTAAATTGCACTATTTTCTTGGCATTGAGATAATCCAAGAAGAAAATGGAATCTTCTTATGTCAAAAGAAGTATACTGAAAATTTCTTGAAGAAGTTCAAGATGTCTGGGTGCAAGACCGTGGCTACACCGCTCATCACCAATGAAAAGCGAAGAAATGACGATGGATCTGGAAAAGCGAAGGCATCAAAGTACAGAAGTCTCATTGGAAGCCTACTTTATCTAACAACAACTCGACCAGACAATATGTATGCGACCAGCCTACTTTCAAGGTTTATGCAAACTCCAAGTCAGATACACTATGGAGTAGCAAAAAGAATATTAAGGTACTTGCAAGGAACTATTGACTTTGGCATATGGTATAGACCTTCTACAGATACAAGCCTCTTCGAATTCACAGAGAGCGACTGGGCTGGAGCGGACGACTTCAAAAGTACATCAGGCTATGCATTCACAATTGGGTCTGGCATATTCTCATGGTCTTCAAGAAAACAAGAGACAGTGGCACAATCATCAGCCGAAGCAGAGTATGTGTCAGCGTCAAGTTCAGCCTGCCAAGCTATATGGCTGAGAATAATATTTGAAGACATGGGAGAACAACAAAATGAAGCTACTAAAATATTTTGTAACAACAAGTCTGCTATAGCGATGGCAAAAAATTCAGTGTTTCATGGCAGGACAAAACACATTGCCATCAAGCATCACTTTCTATATGAAGTCTCAGCAAACAAGGAGATAGAACTCAAGTATTGAAAGACAGAGGAGCAAATAGCAGACATCTTCACCAAGGCACTTCCAAGACCAAGATTTGAAATGCTACGAAGCATGCTTGGAGTATCCCAAATGTGCATTAAGGAGGAGTGTTGAAAATTAATGCACATTATTGGAAAATACTACAAAATTCTAGAGACTTCCTCAAAGCCCATACAAATTAAAGCTAGAATATTCCACGTAGTTCTACATAATTCTAAAAGTCTAGAAGATAGCTTGATAAGAAGAAAGAGTATTCTAGATAAACCTATTAGGAACTATCTTAACTAGAGAAGTCTACATAATTCTATATAAAAGAAGAGTCTAGAATATTAAGCTTATATAAGAATGTACTAGAACATAATTAAAAGTGTAGTATACTCTAGAACCTACTAGTAGCATGTGGCTAATAGATGTTCTAGAGAAGTCAAGTACGTTCATCTACTCTCTATATATATAGCATGTACCCATATCTAAGTGTAAGCAAGAGGCAATACTAAAAGCCACTAGTCCTAAAGTCCTAGACATCTACATCTCCATTTGTATCCTCCTCTGTTCATCAATAAAAGATACTTTGTTTTATAGTTCAAACACTTCTCATATCAAGCATAGATAGCTAATAGAAGCTTACACAAGCCATTAGCTATGAGTGTCCTAAACACCCTCTAAATTAACAGTCTGAAATCATATATGTTGCACTACTGTTAAACTTTTCTCAAAAGAAGCCTTGATTTCAGTGTGTTGCAACTCAAGTAGAGCATGTATTTTCTCCCAGGATGTGTCAAATGTTCCTTGGTTGGTTCTAAGTTGTCTTTTTAACGTTGCATGTCTATTCAGCCTTGTTAATTAAAATGACACAAAACTGTTATTAAAGATATAATTCAATTATACAAATGAATATGTGCAAGTTTTTTATTTTCTATCATTTGGCTAAATTTTTTTGCTATATTATATATGAAATTACCTGTTTGAAGTTGTATTCTCAAAGTGCATAAATTTATTTGTCCATGCTTCAAAAAACTTGTCCTTATATGGGTCTAGCCAAGTCTTTGTCACGTACTGAAGTGCCTTTGGATACATTCTAAACTCAGTGAGTAGTTTCCTTAACTCCGTGATGAAATCTTCTTCAGTACATGATGCCACCATTATATTCCACTTCTTTATAAACATATCCCAGATATCCTTCGACTAAAAAACCTTCTTGCAATTGGCTAATACGTACATTGTTATTAATGTGCCATGCACTTACATAACAAATATTTCGATGTACCAAACACCACCTGAATGGCTTTCGGGCCAATTTGATATTGCTCTGAAAAAAAACAGCTGTGAAGTAAAACAACTGTGAAGTAAATTCAGCTGTAAAGTAAAGCAGTTGAGTGCTTGATAAACTATGTTTTCAAAAGTGTTGTGAGTGCAAAAAACAGTATCAAAGTATTTGGTAAATATTAATGTAAAAGTGCTGTGACAGTGTATAATTACAAAAATGAACATAATGCATGCTGAACATGTCTTTCACTTATTTGTTTGGTAAAAATAAAATGTTTTTTTTACTTTTTTTAAAAATTTGTGGCTACAAATTTTTATTAGCATTAATTTTTTTAAGGAGGTGATTTTCACACTCCTTTTTTCTCCATTTGCACTCCTTCTTAATTTTTTAAATATTTGTATATATTTGTATTATTTATTTTCCACATATACCCTTTAGCTTTTAATTATACAATGTCACATATGCAACATTAAATCCTACACATTAATTTTTTTTAATTGTCATCATAATATATCTATTTCTATAACTCTCTTTTTAAAAAGAAAGAAAAACTTATGTAATTCTCTACACTTCTGTTCATCTGATTGATATATAGTACACCTAGCTCTCTTTTCTTATTAAGCTATCATGTGACATTCATTTTTTAAAAAATTAAATATTCTACAAATTAGTAGTGGTTGCTATGCAGTGTCAAAAGACCCAAAAATGAGGGAGTGGATCGACTAATTGAAAACCCCAATTAATTTTATAACACAAAAACCACCATCAAAAGAAGAAGAAGATACATAAATCATGACCTTCATGAAGAAATTGAAAAAAAAATATGACAGGCTAAATATTTTCCTAATGAAAGTATAGAATGATGATTGAAAGCACGTACAAGACTGGTTAACATAAATCATGACCCTCATGAAGAAAACGAAAAAAAAAATATGATAGGCTAAATGTTTTCTTAATGAAAGTATAGAATGATGATTGAAAGCACGAACAAGACTGGTTCACAAAAGAAAAAAAAAATGGCTTAGAAGGCAAAAAGATGCAATATGAAGAAGATACAACGAGGGAGAGAGAAAATTACTTATTTTTATTTTTTTAATAATGATAAGAGAATGTAGGAAAAAATAATCATTACTGAAAGATAATTAAATTCAACAGCAATAAATGGTAGATTTGGAAAAATATATAATAAAAATATACAAAATACATTAAAAAAAGAGATGAAGCTAGTGCAAACGGAGAAAAGAGGAGTGCGAAATCGCCTCCCTTTTTTTAAGAACAACATTATTAAATAAGTATGCCTATTATTTATTTAGGTATATTATAATTTTAATCGTACAAATAAAATATCATAATTAATTATCATAATATAAAGTATAACTAACAATGGACATATTTTTTAATTTAAAATAAACAAATAAAAATTATATAAATCAATAAGGGTATTTTGGGTAAAATAAAATATTTATTGTTGCTGTGATTCACTGCAGCTTTCAAAAGCACCTAGAAACTTGCTTTCTATTTTTGCTGTGGGGAGTTGAAAATTGTGGGAAAAAGTAGTTTTTAATTTTTTACCAAACACCAAAACTGCTGTAGGTGATTGAGAATTGTCATTCACAGCAGCTTTTGGGTCCTCCACCGCAATCCCAAACGGAGCCTTCATCAAAGAAATCTCTCTGTCTATCACTATAATATCAGGCATAGGAATACCATCCATTACACCCCGGAATGTACTTAAAGCCCATACATAATTATTTCCCCGTTCCAAAGAAAGATAAACAAAACCAACATAAAATGTCATATTAGTTGATGTAACTCCAACAATTTCTAACAGGGGCATACGATACCTATTTGTTTTATACGTGCAATCCATTACCAGAACACGTGGAAATGCACGCAACAAGTCCAAGCTCATTGGGTGCATCCAAAACAAGTCTAAAATAGTGTTGGTCTTAGAACAACTCCTATGCCACTCAATGTAATTATGCTTAGATAACTTACTCATCAATTGTTGCATGTGGGACCTCCCTGCTCTTTCTAAAACCCTCCAACATTGACGTGCATTGTATATCGTCCTAAGAGTGGATGCATTATGTTCATCCCTTTGTTTTATTGTTGTCAAAATCTCTTTTGGCCTCACCAAACTCTTACACATATCGAGCACCAATGATCTCTCCTCTAATTATAATCTAGCTACCTGCAAATGAATGGCCCTGAAAGTTATTTATTGATGCATGGTTATGCACTCCAACAGCCACCACCAACATCCAATCATCACTAGTAACCAACTTCTTACCCTTTACTTGGAAAGGACAGCCGCACTTTTTTGATCCCGCACGTCTTTTATCCTCACCTTTTATGTCTTTTTTAGGAGTTCGCCTCGTATATTGTCCACACCTCTCACAACCCAATGTAACTCTAGGTTTCTTATTACCTTTTCCACCTGTATCGGATCTTAATGTCTCAATAACAAAACCACTCATCCTCCCAACTTCACGTGCCCATCGTATTAAGTCTTCTCTGCTCTTGAATATCTATGTAAACAACAATTGCAAATTAAGTGCATGAATAAGTAAATCAATTACTCATTTTAATTAAAACTTACCTCATCCGTAGTGAATTCACTAGTGTAGTCCTCTGTACATTTAGAAGCTACATTATTATAACCAATAGATGCATCTTCCTGATAAAAAAATTACACCATGTTGTAAAAGTATGTAGAAATTAGGGTTTGTGGAAAAGAGAGGTAGAGAGAATATATCAGTCTATGTATTTCATTCATGTTATAAATATCCTTATATAGAGGTAGGGTTTACTAGGTTTAGAATATTTACTAGTATGCCCCTACAACTAATTACAGGAATAGCCACTTATAACAATATATTTACAACACTTCCCCTTGGATATTCTATGTCATTAGTGTTGTCTCTTCTATGCGCTTCTAAGTTGCCTTGTTAAAACCTTTCCAAGGAATAAAAACCCTGTGGGAACAAAAACAACCCTGGTCGAAAGAAAAAGAGTGCAACGCGCATGAGTGTGGAGTAGTTGCATCAGGACCTCGAAAGTAGGTGAAGTTATATCTTCTGGATCATGAGCAGATAGTATGTCAATGGGAGCGGGGTGCATTAGAGTTGCTACACCAAAACCTTGCCCGGTAAACCCAATGGGAAAAACCCGTGGTCGAAGGGAAAAGATGAGCAAATGCATATATATCAGATCAACACATCTTCAGGATGTAGTATGAGTAGGGTGACCATGCCAAGATGTGCCTCATTAAAACCTTGCCAAGTAACAAAACCCAGTGGGACAAAATAACCCTGGACGAAGGACAAAAGAGTACACGATGGTCAAGCGAGTATGCTTCGGGATACTCCCCCTGATGTCGACTCCCCCTGAAGACTACATACTAGGTAAATCAGGCAATCTACGCAAACCAATACCTCGAACATGCATCAAGAATGTGGACTTTGGCAGTGACTTGGTGAAGAGGTCTGCATGGTTGTCTTGAGATCGGATCTGCTTGACTTCAATCATCTGATGCTCTTGTTGCTGTTGATTGAAGAAGAACTTTGGTGCAATATGCTTGGTGTTGTCTCCTTTGATGAAACCCGTCTTCATCTCCTCGATGCAAGCGGCATTATCCTCATAGATAATCGTTGGTTCATCAGTGGTAGAATTCAGCCCACACGTACTTCGAACATGTTTGGAAACTGCTCTCAGCCATATACATTCACGAACTGCTTCGTGAAGAGCTATAATCTCAGCATGATTCGAAGAGGTAGCAACAAGGGTATGTTTCGTTGACCTCCAAGATATTGCTGTATTCCTAATGGTAAAGACATAACCAGTTTGAGAACGCGCCTTATGCGGGTCTGATAGATACCATGCGTCAGCATATCCAACAAGGCGGGCATCGTTCCGAGGATCGAGGGGGTTCGATCCATTCCTTGATGCAAAGGGATAGAATAAGCCCATATCCGTCGTACCTCTAAGGTAGCGGAAAATGTCTTTTATGCCATTCCAGTGGCGGCGTGTTGGCGCAGAGCTATATCTAGCTAACAAGTTCACAGCGAATGAGATGTCCGGTCTAGTACATTGAGCCAAGTACAATAATGCGCCTATTGCACTTAGATATGGGACTTCTGGTGCCAATATCTCTTCGTTATCATCTGCGGGACGAAACGAATCTTTCTTAGGATGTAACAACCCGACCCAAATTTTCACTAGAAATTTAAATTTTTATTTAACTATATTTTTAAGAGATTTTTTTAAAAAAATGATGTTGAATTGTATTTGGAAAATAAAAAAGGGGTTTTGATTTAAATTTTTAATTTTTGTTTTAATTTGGGATTGACCCAAAAGTTGACTTTTAAAATAAATGAGTTTTCGATTTTGACTTTGGCTTCGTTAGATAGGTTTCGACTCCACGATTTCATAGACACGTAGCACGCGTCGATCCGAGTTATAGTTTGAAAGATATGGGCGTTTGAAGCGAGGGGCAATTTCGTAAAATGGACAAATTGGGTTTAAAATCAGATTTTTTTTTAGAACTTTTTCTCTCTCTCTCTAGAATCTTCTCTCTCTCCCGCACTCTCACTTCTCCCTCTCTCCCTGAGCTCACTCACCTCCCCTTCTCTTCTCTCACCGGCGCGGCCAGCTCCGGCCTACTCCCCGGCGACCAGAGGCCGGCGACGAGTCCCTCTCGTCATCACCAACCCCACAGACCCCCCAGTTTTCTCTCTCTCCGTGACTCTCACTTCTCCCTCACCCACTGCGCGCGATCAGCTCAGCCCAGCCCGGCCAATTCCGGCCATTACCCGACCAGCCCAGGCCACCGGCGAGCCTTCCCGACGCTGACCACCTCTCCCGGCCATTCCTCCAGCCAGCCCAGCTCCCATACGCACGAAATCAGGGCCAGAGGAAGCCCAGCCCGCCGCCTTTCCCTCGCCCGATTCTAGCCACCTCTGGCCACCGTTCGAATTGAAATTAGGTGGGTTTTCTTCCTTTATTAGTGGGTTCTAATTCTCTTAAGTTATTGTTGTTTAATTTTGAGTTTAAGTGGAAGTTTGAATTTGGGGAGTGTAGGGCCATTTCGGGTTTTCTTTAATTTTCTGGTTAGAGGGCTATTCTTGTTGTTTTGTTTAACAAATTTCATCCCTAGGAACCTCTAGTGTGGTTTAAGATTGAAGGGTTGATTTGGGTTGAGAAATTTTACAATTTTTGGCTAAAAATTGGTGATGGGCAGCCACTTTGTGCGCCACCGAATGTGATTCAGGAAGCCCCCACTGCCATTTGTGAATTAAGGACTATTTTGGGCATTTGTGGAGTGGGTTGTTGAGCATGGCTACATGAGTGTGATTGGAGAAGCCGAAGTTGTCTGTAAGTTTAATTTTGAACGTCGTAAATCGTCGAGTTAGAACGAGTGTTGGGCGTGATGTTAAGTTGAGCACACATCTACGTTTAAGTGTCTTGAGTCGGAACTAATTGTATTTCGTTGATTGTCTATTTTATAGGCGAGACGACCGCGGCTCGAAACGATTCGGCGGAGGATTGGAGCTAGGATTCTCACTGTGAGTGGACTTGGTTTCTTGAACGTTTTTATAAATTCATGGATTTGTTCATGTTTAATATCTTGAGTAATTGATTTCTGAGTAGTGAGTTGGATTTTGTTTTCCTTAAAAATGATTTTCAGGAACTTCAAGATTTAAGTCATGATTTTTATAATGATTGTATCCAAATATGATGACTTGTAAATTTGACCTTGATTTTAATTGAATTATGGGTTTTAAATGATTTATTTGCCCAAAAATATTGGAAAACCAAACATGAGATTTTATCTAGTTTGAAAATTTGTAAATGAGATTTCCATGTTGAGTATTGACTTTGTTAGTTTGGGAATTTTTGTTGTGGAGGATAACTTATTTTGAATTTGTAATTTATGCAATAAGTTCATGGATTTAAAATTTCTTGGAAAAGTACAATTATTCTATTCTTGGTGGAAAAATGATTTATTTGGGTTATGGAGAAATGGTTTTCAAACCACCTTTGCAGTACCCTCCAGGTTATCAGAATTAATAGGTCTTTGGGACCCATCACGGCACACATATAGGCTTTGGGCCGTGTGTCAGGATGCTTCGCCCTTTGGGGGCTGCTCTGCGTGCAAGTATGACTAGGTTTGCCTGCACGTGCTGATTTTATTCACACGTGTGTATGGCCAGGATATTGCCTGCACGTGTTGGATTTCACTTCACGCGTGTGTATGGACAGGATATTGCCTGCCTGTGCGATGCAGGAATTCCGCATAGGTGTATGGCTAGGTTATTCAGGGTATATAGCATGGTGGAAAATGAATTTGGTTATTTTCAGAAATTATTAAATATGTTTTTAAGTGAGGGATTTCTTTTGAATTCTATCAAGATTGTTGTTACGATGTTTTACAATTCGTTTGTTTTAAGAAATTGTTATTTGAAAAATATATATTGTTTTATGGGATTTCTTAAGTTTAAATAAACTTTATGGTTTTAAAACTGGGGGATTTCAAAGAGCGACGTGAGGTCTTAGAGCTAAACGTGGTTTTGAAGGATTTTCTGAAACATGAAGTTTACTTTTGTTTTTGTTTTTATTAAACTGTCCACTCACCGAGTTTGTCTCACGGTTTATCTTGTTTTGTTTTAAATTGTTCCCCCCAGGTAGTAGCTTTGGTGGAGGTCGAGCCAATCACATCTAGGCGGTTACATCCATATTCCTTCTCGGACCAGTAGGCGTCATTTTATTTTTCGGTGTAAAATTCTTTGTAATAGATTAGAGGCTCTGATAACCACTTTAAATATTTAGTTGGTTTCTCTGTCAAATTGTTGGGTCTGAGACCCTATTTGGTTGTGGTAGAGGTGGTTGATAACTTAGAAGTGCTTTTAACAGGTTTCGAAATTTCTGGGTTAGTCCATTTTCAGGGGAGGTTCTGCCAAATTTTTGGTAAGATTTTTCTTGATTTTGGATTCCCGCAGGACGTCTCCGGGTTTCAGGGTGGAAATTCGGGGGCGGTTCTGTCATAGGATCTAGACTACGGACGATCATGGGCGTGTTAGAAGGCTTCGCTTTATCCTCATTAAAGCGCCTTAACATCTTCTGGATGTAATTTGATTGATGGATCAAAATTCCATCTGCACGGTGCTCGAGCTCCAGGCCAAGACAGAAGTTCATTCTCCCAAGATCTTTCATCTCGAATTCCAACTTTAGGTGTTTAGCGGTTTCCTTGATCTCTTCAGGAGTACCAATTAGATTCATGTCATCGACATAAACAGCTACAATAGCAAAACCAGAACTTGTTTTCTTAATAAACACGCAAGGGCATAGATCATTATTCACATATCCCATCCCGATCAAATACTCACTTAGATGGTTATACCACATCCGTCTGGATTGTTTCAATCCATACAGTGAACGCCTCAAACGAATGGAGAGCGTGTTCCGTGGTCTGGAACTATTTGCATCGGGTATCTTAAGTCCTTCGGGAACTTTCATATATATCTCTGTATCAAGATCCCCATAGAGATAAGCAGTGACCACATTCATAAGCTGCATACTCAGTTTTTCGGAAACTACCAAACTGATAAGGTAGCGGAACGTTATCACGTCCATTACGGGAGAATACGTTTCCTCGTAATCAATCCCAGGGCGTTGAGAAAATCCTTGCGCCACTAGACGAGCCTTGTATCTTACAATCTCGTTTTTCTCATTACGCATCCTTACAAATACCCATTTAAATCCTACAGGTTTAATATGGGAAGGTGTAGGAACGACAGGCCGAAACACCTTTCTCTTTGTCAAGGAATCTAATTCGACCCGGATTGCTTCTTTCCACTTTGGTCAGTCGTCTCGACGTTGACATTCATTGTAACACCCCGATCCTAGGGCCCAAAATTACACTGAAACTTTGTCCTTTAAACCTCTTTTCAAAGAATGAGCCATGCACTTAACATAATAATTAAATACATTTGGTAAATAAGAGTGTGAGCCCAAAACATTTATGTAAAATTTACTGTATAAAATCAGTTAAATCAGATTAAAATGGGTCCCACTGCCTCGTCTTCTCCTCACTGCCTCCTCAGCCTGCTTAACAAGCAAAACACCAATAACCACACTGTACCATATCCATGGTATACCGGGTCATTCAAACAAACAACCTGGTAAGCTCACTAGAGCTCGTATGAGTGAAATGACTTAAACCATAATCCTCAATTAATCCTTCAATTTCCATGCTAAAAAATAATCCACAACAGTATCCATAATTACTCAATCACATCACAAATTCATCAACAAATATCCAAGCATCAAGATAAATATAATTCCTCAAATTCACCTCATAATCCCACCAAAAATAATAATAATCATTCTGCCATTCAATTTCCTAATCGTCAACTATTAACCTCAACCTCAAATCATTCCCGTCTTCATTTAATAACCTCAGTGCATAATCATCCTCATTTCCATTCTCCAAGATTCAAGCCTAGACTTACCAAGTCCTAGCAAACAAATGCACACAAGAAATCAAGCAACAGTTAAACTAACTAATTTCACTCACTGTTTGACCACGTAAAATGACAAAAATGCCCTTCTTGGCTCCTTTACTCGGATCTCCAATCCGACAGCATAACGGCATCGGGAATGAGATTTCCCGAGCCCGTGTACCTGTTAAGCCCAGACAATCAACATATACAATTCAGAAACACAATTGGGCCACTGACGACCGAAACGGGCGGCCGCCACCACACACGGTGGCTGCCCAACCTAGAACAACACACAAAACACACCAAAAACGACGGACCTTTGAAAAGACTCCAGGACTTTCCGAAGAGGCACAACGATTCAGAAAAATCACCAAAATCGCGGCCACACAAGGCGGAGCTACACTGGCCGTGGCTGCAAAATAGGGGAATCGAAATCGAATCACAAATGGCTCAAACTAAGTACACAGACACGAAGGAGACGTCGAGAGGAGCCAAAACGATACCTGGGTCGACGGCCAATTCTCGTCGAAAATGGTCGAAACTGGCCGGAGAAGACGATCGGACAACAATCTTCGATTCGTCACCGTTTGACGTCATCGGAGCATGGGGTAACCACTGGGAGATTCGCCGTGGCCTGGGAAAGAGAACCCAGGTGGTCCGGCGCCGCGATTTGGCCGACAAATGCGAGATTGCCGACAAGAGCCTCTCTCGGTCTTCGTGTCGATTCGTCGTGATGGTGGCTCAGCTGGGTGATCGGCGGCCAGGGAGAGGAAGAGGGGAAGACGGCCAGCACGTCTGGGCTTCGACCTCCGGCAGCCGTCACCGGACGCGCCGATGATGGCGGCGGCTGCACTGTGCAGTGCGAGAGAGAGAGAGAGAGAGAGAGAGAGAGAGAGAGAGAGAGAACTGACTTTTGGGGTTTTAAAACCCACCTTTGTAAAAATTATAAGTTTGCCACTCACTTCACATGTCCATATCTTTCGAACCGTAACTCCAATTGACGCGTGCTGCGTGTCTACGAATTTGTGGACTCGAGACCTTTCCAACGTGCCCAAAGTCAAAGACGAAAGTCCATTAGTTTTAAAAGTCAACTTTTGGGTCAAGCCCAGTTTAAAACAAAAATTAAAAATTAACCCAAAACCTTTTTAAATTCCAAATAAATTCCAAAATCCTTAAAATAAATTCGCAAAGTATTTAAAATAACTCCTTGAAAAATACGGGGTCTTACAATCTACCCCCCTTAAAAAAATTTCGTCCTCGAAATTCCTAAGGCAAAGTAAAAGCAAAACAGTTGCACACAAACACAAGCAAGCACAACCTATACAAAACACACTTCAGAAAAATCCTTCAGTCCAAAGAAAACTGAGAATAACGCAAGCAAAAGGGAAAAATAAAAAATACGATGACGATCGAAAACTTCATTTGAGAGCTGCAAGTATAGAACTTGTCGTGTTCCATCCACATCTGTTTTCCAAGATCTTCGAGTGCAACCAACTTGGTCTTCATTTCCTCGAGTAGCTTGCCACAATTCTCAATGACTCTGAATTCTCCTTCTTCGGAATTTTCCTCTTCATGTGCAAATCGCTCAATCACTTCTGAAGCGTTGTCACTTGAGATCGCAAAACTGTAGTCGCTGAGTTCTAGCAAACAAACAACAGCCAAGTCCTACCTAGCTACAACCTCGAAAACCCTACTTACACGGTGAACTAACCCTTCAACCAACCAAAAATATACTACTCCACTGTTTCCCTTGAACCTTTGTTCTCTAACAAATAATCTTACTCAAACCTTCCAACTCTTCTAAATTCAAACCTCTTACTAAGTCTCCAACTTCCAACTTTCCTGAACTTGCTGCGGAGCAGAGAGGCAATGGCAGTGCACGGGACATTTCTCAAAAATTTCTCAAACATTTTCATGGCTCAAATAAAATACATTTTTGAAATCACTTGAAAATCATTTTTTTTCTCAAACTGGCTTTCACAAACATTTTCTGAACTGATTTTCTCAAACTGATTTCTCAACTGATTTTCTCAAACTGGTTTCTCAAACACTTTCTCAACTGATTTCCTCAAACTTTCTGTAACATCACCATTCCTCACCCGGGCAGTGTGGGATCACTCACTTCTCCTCACCTGGTAGCTCGCCACTGCCTCGCGCAGCCGCCCACTCAAGGTCTTGGTCCCTGGGTCTTGCAATCCACACACTTCCGGCCGGGTCTAGCTCTGATGCCAATCTGTAACACCCCGATCCTAGGGCCCAAAAATACACTGAAACTTTGTCCTTTAAACTTCTTTTCAAAGAATGAGCCATGCACTTAACATAACAATTAAATACATTTGGTAAATAAGAGTGTGAGCCCAACAAGGAATAAAATTTCGGGTTTCGAGGAAATTTCGATGGAAATTTCGACGGAAATTTCGAAGATTTTTAAATTTCGACAAAAATTTGACGGAAATGATGGAAATTGATATCAAAATATGGAAATTTTGAATGAAACTTTACCATATGTTTATTTATCATATTATCTACTAAATTGATAAAAAATATTGAAGAAACCAAATTATATAGTAGGTTTCATGTGATATAAGATAAATATAATGCACGCTGGAGACAAATACTGTTAAATAAAATTAGTATAAAATGAAATTAGTATATTATCTATACTCTATAATATATACACTAAACCCTATATATTTTATAATCTATATTCTATATTGTTTAGGATATGGTATATGATACTAGGGTTTAAGCCCTTTAGGGTACTTTAAATTATTTTTTATATAAAAATATATTATAGTTTACTAGTTTAGGGTTTAAAAATAACTAAACGAAACTCCAAAACGGGCGAACAAAACTCCAAACTATTTTTTTTCTTCACAATTAACCCAAAGGCCTCAAACCCCAAACAACCCTAAACCTTTTTTTTTTTTCTTCTTTTTCTTTTTTTTTTTTCTTTTTTTTTCTTCTTTTTCTTTCCTTCCTTTCCCTTTCCTTTCTTTTCCCCCGAGGCTCCACTGCTCCAGCAACCCCCATTCTTCATTTCTTCTTTTTCTTCTTCTCTCTCTCTCTCTCTGCATCTCCCCCCGCCGTTGCCCCCTGCCCTTGCCCCGTCACCCCCTGCCCTCAACCCGTCGCCCGCGTCGCCTCTCTCCCTCGATCTCCCCCTGCCGTCGCCTCTCTCTCCCTCGATCTCCCCCCTGCCACCTCTCCATTTTTCTGCAAAAATCCAAAAACCCAGCTCCAAAACCAGAATACCAGATCTCAAATTCAATGGGTTATGGGCACCGTCGAAATTTCGATAATTTCGACAATTTCGACGAAATCATCCCGAAATTTTAGCAAATATGGGTTTCAATTTCGACACCCCCAAAAATCGAAATTTTCGGCGAAATTTCGCCGAAAACTTCGAAATTTAACACCCTGGAGCCCAAAACATTTATGTAAAATTTACTGTTTAAAATCAGTTAAATCAGATTAAAATGGGTCCCACTGCCTCCTCAGCCTGCTTAACCTGCAAAACACCAATAACCATACTGTACCATATCCATGGTACACCGGATCATTCAAACAAACAACCTGGTAAGCTCACTAGAGCTCGTATGAGTGAAATGACTTAAACCATAATCCTCAATTAATCCTTCAATTTCCATGCTCAAAAATAATCCACAACAGTATCCATAATTACTCAATCACATCACAAATTCATCAACAAATATTCAAGCATCAAGATAAATATAATTCCTCAAATTCACCTCATAATCCCACCAAAAATAATAATAATCATTCTGCCATTCAATTGCCTAATCGTCAACTATTAACCTCAACCTCAAATCATTCCCGTCTTCATTTAATAAACTCAGTGCATAATCATCCTCATTTCCATTCTCCAAGATTCAAGCCTAGACTTACCAAGTCCTAGCAAACAAATGCACACAAGAAATCAAGCAACAGTTAAACTAACTAATTTCACTCACTGTTTGACCACGTAAAATGACAAAAATGCCCTTCTTGGCTCCTTTACTCGGATCTCCAATCCGACAGCATAACGGCATCGGGAATGAGATTTCCCGAGCCCGTGTACCTGTTAAGCCCAGAAAATCAACATATACAATTCAGAAACACAATTGGGCCACTGATGACCGAAACGGGCGGCCGCCACCACACACGGTGGCTGCCCAACCTAGAACAGCACACAAAACACACCAAAAACGACGGACCTTTGAAAAGACTCCAGGACTTTCCGAAGAGGCACAACGATTGAGAAAAACCACCAAAATCGCGGCCACACAAGGCGGAGCTACAGTGGCCGTGGCTACAAAATAGGGGAATCGAAATCGAATCACAAATGGCTCAAACTAAGTACACAGACACGAAGGAGACGTCGAGAGGAGCCAAAACGATACCTGGGTCGACGGCCAATTCTCGCCGAAACTGGCCGGAGAAGACGATCGGACAACAATCTTCGATCCGCTGCCGTTTGAGGTCATCGGAGCATGGGGTAACCACTAGGAGATTCGCCGTGGCCTGGGAAAGAGAACCCAGGTGGTCCGGCGTCGCGATTTGGCCGAAAAATGCGAGATCGCCGATGTAACGACCCGGCCCAAATTTTCACTAGAAATTTAAATTTTTATTTAACTATGTTTTTAAGAGATTTTTTTTAAAACGTGAAATTGTATTTTAAAGATTTTGAGATTTATTTGGAAAATAAAAAGAGTTTTGATTTAAAGTTTTGATTTATTTATTTTTATTTTAATTTAAGCTTGACCAAAAGTTGACTTTTAAAAAGAATGGGTTTTCGATTTTGAATTTGGGTCCGTTAGATAGGTTTCGATCCCCCGAGTTCATAGACACGTAGCACGCTTCGATCCGAGTTACAGATTGGAAGATATGGGCGTTTGAAGCGAGGGGCAATTTCGTAAAATGACAAATTGGGGTTTAAAAATCAGATTTTCTAGACTTCTCTCTCTCTCTCTAGAACCTTCTCTCTCTCTCTCTCTCTCTCTCTCTCTAGAACCTTCTCTCTCTCCTTTATATCTCTCTCTCCTCACGCACACCCCCCCCGGATTCTCTCTCTTTCCTCTCCTTTCTCTCTGGCCGATCGTCTCCTCCGGCGAGTGTCTCGCCGTCCGGCAGCCAATGGCGACGAGACACCCACCCATCACCTCGCCTTCTCCTTCTCCATCTTCCCCTAGCCTCTAATCACCCAATCGGACCACCACCACGACGTGACGGCGCGAAATCCGATGCCAGCCCCTGCAGATGACTTGGATTTTCCGGCCAAATTGCGAGGTCCGACCACTACAAATCGATTCCCCTCGACGTTCTGAGCTTCCCCATACAATTCTTTCACTCCGACGACCTCCCAAAACGGTAGTGCAAAGCTAGAAGACCGCGGCTACTCCGGTGGCCGTTCCGGCGACTCCG
The DNA here is from genome assembly GCF_963921425.1 of Dryas octopetala. Taxonomy (NCBI): domain Eukaryota; kingdom Viridiplantae; phylum Streptophyta; class Magnoliopsida; order Rosales; family Rosaceae; genus Dryas; species Dryas octopetala. Next base: position 654,741 of record NC_141370.1, read on the forward strand.
GCGACTTCTGGTCTCGAACCAGGTATTGAAATCGATCCTCTCTTCATTCTCTACAAGTTTGTATGATTGGTTTGGCCTGATGTTGATCTGAATAGGAAACCCATTTAGACCACCCACAACCACCGCGGATCCACAGTACATGGTGGCGGTGCAGGTGTGTTTGGGATAGTTTCCAACCATTAAAAATTCCTAGGACCCTTGTGGGGTGTTTTTCGACCATTAAAACTTAAGGAGAAAGTGAAATTTGCAAAAATCCCTTTTTGGGCTGCCACCTCAGGCCGCCACCGCCGTGTTTTCAGCCACCCACCGACTGCCCAATAGTTTTGTGACCTTCTTTAGACCCTTAATAACGTGTTTGTTCATGCTAGGTGATTTGAAGGTGATTAGAGAAACTGAACTGGGAATCAGGGCACAAACGGACGCTTGATCAATACCAATCGGCACTCGGACAAGCTCTGGCTAAGGTTTAACCCATAATTCCCTCTTTCGTATTTGGTATGGTGATTTTGGATAAGTGTGAGAAGTTGGTTTGGAGATTTGAGGTTGATTAGGATTTAATTATTATTTTTCGGAATTGAGTTAGGTTGATAAAGTATTGTCTCTCGGCTATTTCTAGTGGCGAACAAGTGTTGAATCGGGAGATGGAAACAAATCTCGGAAAGGATTGTGCATAGCTTGGTTAATCTGTGAGTGGACATTACTTCCTTAAAATGATAAAATTTATGAAATTTGCATTTTTATCTTGGTTAATTGAATTTGATTTGGGATTTGATAAAAATGTTAGATTTCGGATTTCAAATGCTTTATAAGAAAGTTTTTAAAACATATATTTACATGTTGATTTTAGTGAGTTGTTGGGTTTTGGAAAAAGAATTTAGTTTCTCATTTTATATACAAGGTTCATTTAATATTTCAAATTTGTCGAAAAGTATTAGTTTGATTTATGTATATTGAATTTAATTCGGATTTCGTATGTTGGCTTATGGATTTTAAGTTTCTTTTTGAAAAAGTACCTTGATATTTATTTTTGGTGGAAAAAGGATGTATTTGGTTTATGGAAAAATGGTTTTCAAACCACCTTTGCAGTACCCTCCAGGTTATCAGATTTAATAGGTCTTTGGGACCCATCACGATGCACACATAGGCTTTGGGCCGTGTGTCGGGATGCTTTGCCCTTTGGGGGCCGCTCTGCGTGCACGTACGACAGAATTTGTGGCTCTGCATGCGTATGACAGATTCTCGGCTCTGCGCATGTATGACAAATTATTTATGGCTCTGCATGCGTATGACAGATCCTCGGCTCTGCGCATGTATGACAGATTCTATGGGTATCTGACTGGTGTGTGTTTTCAACTGTTAAGTATTTTAAGTGATGAGTTTATGGCAGCAAAAGGTTTTTAAGTAAGACGGTTTCAGTTGAACAGTTTATTGATTTTCAATATGTTGAGAATGTTTGAGAAGAAAATTTTTAGCTCAAGTTATTTATTTATAAATTGACAATATCGATTTCAGTTTGAGAACTTGGACTTTCAAAGTTTGATTTTTAGCTCGGGATTTTATTATTTCACTGAGAAATGGTTTTAAAAACTGGGGGATTTCAAAGGACTTTCTAAGATTTTAGAGTTAAACGTGTGTAAAAGGGTTTTCTGAAAAGATATTAAATCTTTGATTTCATTTTCATTTGATTGTCCACTCACTGAGCCTATCTCACCGTTTTCTCGTTTTTCTTCAATTGTCCCCCAGGTAGTAGCATTGGTGGAGGTCGAGCCAAACGCGTCGAGGCATAGCATCCATTTTTCATTCCTAGACCCTGTAGGCGCCATGTTTATTTTTGTAAAAATTTATTGTAAATGATTAGTGGCTCTGATAACAACTCCTAAGGTTTAAGTGGGTCCGAGACCCTTTATTTGCTTGTGGTAGAGGTGGCTGAAAGACTTAGAAGTGCTATTTAACAGGTTTATAAGTTTCTGGGTTAGTCCATTTTCAGGGGAGGTTCTGCCGAATTTTCGGTAGGATTTTCCTTGAATTTGGATTCCCGCAGGACCTCTCCGGGTTTCAGGGTGGAATCTGGGGGCGTTCCTGTCAGCCGACGAGAGCCTCTCTCGGTCTTCGCGTCGATTTGTCGTGATGGTGGCTCAGCTGGGTGATCTGCGGCCAGGGAGAGGAAGAGGGGAAGACGGCGAGCAAGTCTGGGCTTCGACCTCCGGCAGCTGTCGCCAGACGCGCCCTCACGCGCCGGTGATAGCGGCGGCTACACTGTGCAATGCGAGAGAGAGGAACCGAGCGGAGGGAGGGAGAGAGAGAGAGAGAGAGAGAGAGAGAGAGAGAGAGAGAGAGAGAGAAAGAACTGACTTTTGGGGTTTTAAAACCCACCTTTGTAAAAATTACAAGTTTGCCACTCACTTCACATGTCTATATCTTTCGAACCGTAACTCCAATTGACGCGTGCCGCGTGTCTACGAACTTGTGGACTCGAGACCTTTCCAACATGCCCAAAGTCAAAGACGAAAGTCCATTAGTTTTAAAAGTCAACTTTTGAGTCAAGCCCAGTTTAAAACAAAAATTAAAAATTAACCCAAAACCTTTTTAAATTCCTTGAAAAATACAGGGTCTTACCTTCATCAACCGAGCGAGGTTCGATGTCATCGCTAGTTATGATTTCGGTAGCTACCGCAAATACAAATATATCATCGATGATAATCTCGTTTCGATTCCAGAGCTCTTTTAAGCATGCATAATTTATAGAGATCTCTCTGTTCTCGGGAGTGGGTTCAGATGTTGGAGCGTCCCCCAACACCGTCTCTTCTAGGATGGACCCATAATCCGGAATTATTTCGTGAGATGGATCGGTTGAGATTGCGATGTCAAGAGGACTCGTTTGTGCCAAATTTATCCTCTTCCGGGGAAAGGAGTCCTTCGAACCTAGGGGTCTACCTCGCTTCTGGGCAGGGACATATGACTGGTTAGCCGCTATGGCCGTACCTCGTCCATCTGGGACGACACGTCCTTCGGGGACGGATATCCTTGCAGGCACGTTTGTAGCAGGTATATGTGATCTCGTTACTTTAGCTAGATCAGAGAAAGCGTCTGCCATATTATGAGCTACACTCTGTAGATCTAGAATTCTTCGCACTTCACTATCACATTGTGCGGTTCGGGGATCGAGATGAGACATAGTGGGGACATTCCACGTCAAATCATGTCGTTCTTCAAGAACGGTGACGTTCTTATCTCCCCCTAACGGCGGGAAGACTGTCTTATCAAAGTGACAATCCGCAAATCTGGCGGTAAAGAGATCACCTGTCAAGGGCTCTAAAAAGCGTATAATAGATGGGGATTCATAACCGACATATATGCCCATCCTTCGTTGAGGACCCATTTTGTTACGTTGTGGCAGCGCAACTGGCACGTAAACTGCACACCCAAATATGCGTAAGTACGAAACGTCAGGTTCGTACCCAGTCACCAGCTGTAACGCGAAATAAGGTTGGGTAGCAGTGGGCCTCAACCGGACCAACATGGTTGCATGCAAGATTGCATAGCCCCACGAAGAAATTGGAAGCTTGGTGCGCATAACCAAGGTTCGTGCGATCATTTGTAATCTTTTAATGAACGCTTCGGCGAGACCATTCTGGGTGTGAACATGGGGAACTGGATGTTCAACATCAATCCGAAGGGACATGCAATAATCATCGAAAGTTTTCTATGTAAACTCTCCGGCATTATCAAGTCTTATGGACTTTATGGGATAATCCGGGTGGTGAGCCCTCAATTTAATGATCTGGACGAGGAGTTTAGCAAAGGCAGCATTTCTTGTGGACAATAGTGTAACATGTGACCACCTTGTCGATGCATCAACCAAAACCATGAAATATTTAAATGGTCCGCATGGTGGTTGGATAGGTCCACAAATATCCACTTGTATCCTTTGCAGGAAAAGGGCGGAGTCTTTACTAGTCTTTGCATATGATGGTCTAGTATTCAACTTTCCGAGCGAGCAGGCTTGGCATAGTGTGTCACTAAACACAAGATCCTTATTAGTAAGGGGATGCCCATGTGATGAATTGAGGATACGGCGCATCATACCCTGGGTGTCCCAATCGGTCATGCCATAGCAAGAAACTGCTCAAATTGGTTAACTTCTGGTTAACTATGTGATTTGCCTCAATCGATCTAATGGTGGTCATATAGAGACCTCTCGATAGGCATTTCAATTTCTCCAATGTACGCTTCTGGCCATATAAATTGGAGGTTATGCAAAGATATTCCACTCCATTTTCCTCAGTGGTTTCAACGTGATAACCGTTGGCTCGAATATCCTTAAAACTCAACAACGTTATTCTGGAACATGGAGAATATAAGACCTCATTAATGGTAAATTCGGTACCATTGGACAACATAAAATGGGCTTTTCCATGACCCTCTATCAGGTTAGATTGGCCTGATATGGTTGTCACAGAGGTATGAGTAGGCAATAAGTTTGAAAAATACTTCCGATCTTGGAGTATGGTGTGCATAGTAGCACTGTCAGCCAGACAAAAAACTTCCCCACAAAACATGCCTATTCATAAATTTAATTCAATGGATCACATGTAAGAAAATAACTTAATTGAATTAAATAATATTCGAGCATAACCAAATTTTCCAAAAATAAATAATCCAAGTCATAAATCACCAAAATAAAAAAAAAACATTATTCAGAAAATAAATACGGCACAAGTGCCGATCATATCCATGTCATCGAGTTTCTAATCCTCGAAGTGTCCAGTAGCAGTCTGGAAATCAGTGACCTCTAAGGTGGTATCCAAAGGAAATGATCCATCAACTAGATTGGTCTCTTAAGTTCCGCGACTGGCGTGATACTCATTTACAGCTTGCGCTGATGCACGGCAGGTGCGAGACCAGTGATTAGTTCCTCCACATTGGTAACAGAGATTATTCTGATTCTGATTCTGATTTTGGTTCTAATTCTGGTGGCGACGGGCCGGACCAGTGTTCCTTTCATTTCGAGTTTTTGGGGCCGAGGGACCGCGGTTCCTACCACGTGGGCCTTAGCCACTGGAATTCGAGTTCTGTGGGCCATGACCGCGTGGGCCATGGCCACGTTGGCCTCGGTCATACGGGCCATTTCTCTGAGAACCTTTCCTTTCATATCTCAGGCGGTCGGACTTTGTGCCATTTCCATGACCACGGTATCCTCTTTCGCGGTTTGAATCGCGATGAGCAACAGCGTTTGCTTCAGGCAATGGTTCTGCTTTAGTACCGACAGGTCGGGCTTGATCATTTTTCATTAATAAGTTGTTGTTCTTTTCAGCGAGCAACAGAGTGGTGATCAATGCTGAGAACTTGGTAAAATTCCTCTCCCTGTATTGTTGCTGCATGACCAAACATGAGGTAGGGAAGGTGGAGAAAGTCTTCTCCAATAGGTCAGCTTCGGTGAGTTCCTCCCACAAAATTTGAGGAGTGACCAGATTCGGCAGATTTCCGAATTATACTCATTCACAGATTTGAAATCCTGAAAACGGATGTTCTGCCAGTCATGTCTTGCTTCAGGCAAGAAAATGGTCTTCTGATGGTTAAACCGCTCTTCCAGAGCAACCCAAAGAGCTCGTGGATCCTCTTTAGCGAGGTACTCAACTTGGAGTGCTTCTTCCATATGCTTCTTAATGAAGATCATGGCACTTGCCTTAAGGGACTCTGCAACAACATTGTCTGCATTGATTGTCGATCTCATCTTCTTGGCAGTCAAATGAAGCTTAACATCTTGAGTCCACTTTAAATAGTTCTTCCGGAAACTTCCAAAGCGACGAAATCAAGCTTGTTGAGATTTGACATTCTTTGGTTGAATGGAACAAATAATCATAATTAGTGCTTCGGGCAATAACATCCATAAATAATAAATAAGAACTTCAAGTTCTATAACATGGTATAGACATGTAAAATCTACTGGTTTTATCATGTATGGTGAATTTATAAAGGAAACTTCAGGTTCCTTATAAGGCATTATTGAAGCTACAGGCTCAATATTTATGCATGAACTACTGTTTCATTAATTACCTGCAATTTCTACACATATACTCTAGTGCAAAATTTAAACAAGTAAGATATTCATATACCCAAGAAGAACACAAAAATATCACAAAATTGTTTGAATATTTAAATTATTAAAATATTCGTGGGGCTGACGTGGCAGCTTGGTGGCTGCCTGCGTGGCAGCATGGTGGGCAGCGAAGCTGCTGCTGGCAGCATGGTACGCTGCTGCTGGCAGCGAGGGGCTGCGCTGCTGCTGGCAGCGGCTTGCTGCGCTGCTACTGGCAGCATGTCGGCGCTGCTGCTGGCAATGGCGCAGCGGCGCGAGGCAGCGAGGGTGAGGGGCTGGCGGCTGCTGGCCACGCGCGGGGTGGTTTTCCAATCACCCAAAAATTATTCCTCTTTTTTATTTTAATCATTCAATCCAAGAAGACATGTATAAAATATGTAAACCCAAATAAATCAATCACATAAATTTAGGGTTCATGCTTCATGGAGATTTTTCAATCAATCAAGGTTAAATAACCATGAACATAAAATTATTTTATAAAACCTACTTGGTTGAAGAACAAATTGAATGATGATCCTCTTTTGTTTGGCGATCCACAATCCAAAGAGCTTCTCGTGCTGATAACGTGTTGTAAAAGTATGTAGAAATTAGGGTTTGTGGAAAAGAGAGGCAGAGAGAATATATCAGTCTATGTATTTCATTCATGTTATAAATATCCTTATATAGAGGTAGGGTTTACTAGGTTTAGGATATTTACTAGTATGCCCCTACAACTAAATACAGGAATAGCCACTTATAACAATATATTTACAACACACGATATATTCTCTCAAAATACAAAATCACAAATCAAACACAAATTTATTTCAAAGGCATTGCAGTGAATAGTTCATTGATGAATCATCTCCAATATGTTCTAATCATATAATTACAGTAGAAATTTTCATATTCAAATAATTAACATGTAAACAAGCTTTTCTCAATTTTTAATTACATGTTGAAAAAGACAAAAAAGATGTAGTAATTAATCCATCCACCCTTGAAACACTTACATAAGTTGCAAATAATAATCCAACTACAGAATAATATATAATAAGTTACATGAATGATGGATATAACAATTATACATGGAAGTATTGCTATGATAACAACTTATGCGATATAACAATTATACGTGATAGCAGATATCCTTCTACTCAAATAGTACTGTAACGACCCGATCCAAAGTTGACTTTTAAAACTAATGGACTTTCGTCTTTGACCTTGGATCCGTTTGATAGATCTCGAGTCTACGAGTTCGTAGACACGAAGCACGTATAAAACAGAGTTATAGTTTGAGAGATATGAGCATTTGAAGGAAAGGGCAATTTTGTAATTTTTACAAAAGGGGTTTTAAATACCCAAAAACTCAAATTTTTTGGGAGACTCTCTCTCCTCTCTCCCCGACATTCTCTCTCTCTCTCTCGCCCTCGTCCGTTCAGTACCGCCGACCTGTCATCTGCGCGTGGGCGCGCGTCCGGCGGCAGATGGAGACAGACGAGAGCTCCCCGAGCTCGCCGTCTCTCCCTCTCCCTCGCCCTGGTGTCGGCGCAGCCCAGAAATCCCTCCGAATCGAGAACCCAGGTTTTGCCATTTGGAACTCCGGCGTTGACTCGCCGTTTCCGGCATCTTCGCGGCCCAGCACCGGCTCAGAAAGCTTCCTCTCGTCGAGCCGAGCATGGTGGTGTGCTCCAATCGTCCACTCGACGCCCCTCGAAGACAAATCGACGCTGTGAAGGCCGGCGGTTCCAGCGATAATTGGTCATCGGTCCAGTTGTCAAAAACGATCCTCTAGGTACGAGTAATCTTTTCCCTAAGGTGTTGATTGTTAATCTTATGAAATTGGTGAAGTTGGATTTTAGGGGTTTAAACCCATTTCGGGTTCCCTTTAATTTCGATTTTGGGAATTGATAGTGGATGGTTTTTAGACAATTCTCACCCCTAATAACCTATAATTGTTATTTGGAATTGAAAACTCTAGGAAATTATTGATTTTAGATTGTGCTGCCGCTGCCACCGTCGGCTCCGCCACTTGTGGCGGCGAGTTGGGTGGTTTTTCTTGTAAGTCAGCCTCCCCAGGACTCCTAGAGGCCAATCCCAGGGTCTGTATATGCGTTGGTGAGTGTTCTGTGTGGTTTGGGGTCGGGCAGCCACCGTGCGTGGTGGTTACCGCCCATTTCGGCTGTTGAACGGCCAAGTTGTGAACCCTGGATATGGAATTGTTGGTTGTCTGGTCTTAACAGGTACACGGGCTCGGGAATGCGATTCCCAATGCCGTCATGCTGCCGGATTTGTTATCCGACTGTGTTGTCGTCCAAGGGCTTTATAGTCTTTTCACGCAATTAAACAGTGAGTGAAAATTATCCGGTTATATTGTTGAGTACTGTAGATGAATTGTCTATTTTGTGTGTTTGTTGCTTTATGTTAGAGAATGTTAAGTATAGGATTTAGATCATGAGAATGAATTGATGAGGACTTGAGGCTAAGAAATTAGTTGGGAATTTATAGAGTTGCCCTGGGATTAAGTATTGATTAGATGAGAAATGTCTATTTTCGAGGATCAAGGAATGATGATAATTGCTGAATTAGAGAAGAAATATTTGTTGTCGAGGTATATAAGTGAGGATTAAGCAATTATTATACAGTAGACTGTGAGTAGGGATGACAAACAGGTGAGGGGGCGTGAGTAGGAATTAGTTTCGGAGAAGGTTTTCGGTGTAGCTCGGGGTAGACTATGAGTAGATCTTTGGTTTTCGAAATGTTTTGCACGTTTTATAATTCAACTCTTTTCTTGATTTAATTGAGTATGGACAGTTTCTGAAAATAGTTTTTGGCATTATTTTGGGGAAGTTTTATTATCGAATTTTCATTTTTTGGAAATGATTTGAATCAAGCAGTTTTCATGATTTGAGAATGATTTATTTAAGCGGATTTATTAGAAGAACTAAATTTCAGTTTTTATCTAAAGGAGTATTTTGAGATGTGGTTGATTGAGATATCCAAAAGAAGTTTCAAACCGCCATATTAGTACCCCCCTTCAGTAGGTATATATTTGCTCTGCACTCGCCTAGAGATGACTCGGCAGTGTATGACCAGCATCACAGCAGGTATAGATTTGCTCTGCACTTGCCTAGAGATGACTCGGCAGTGTATGACTAGCAGTTCCCCGGGTACTAGTGTGGCGTGAGATTTCAGTTTGTAGAGCATTTTGAGAAATGAAATCACATCAGTAAATATTTTAAATGACAGTTTCAGTAGAGCATTGTGTTTTTATTTAAGTTATTTTAACAGTTTTACAACTTGAAAATATTATTTATTCTTCAGAGTTCGAATTACAGTTTTGAGATGACTTAAAAATGGATTCGAAAGAAGAGATGGATTTGAGAAATAGTTTTAAAGTTGGAGGGTTTCAAACAGCGTCGTGAGTGAAATTGGATAGATGTTTGTTTGTACCGTGTGTTGTATGGCTTTTGTTCGTTAGGACTTGGGCTGGTTAGAACTTGGTAAGGTTTAGGCTTGAAGCTTGAGAAGGGAAGCGAGGGTGATTATGCCGTGAGGTTATTAATTAGGATGTGAATGTTTGAGGTTGATGTTGAGGTTAATAGTTAACGATTAGGCAATTGATTTGCCAAAATGTTTTATTATTATTATTGATGAGATATGATGTGCATATGAGGAGTTTTTGATTATCTGGATGCTTGGATGATTGGTGGTAGAATGTTTTGTGATTAAGTAATTATGGATATTTTGTGGATTATTTTTGAGTTTGGAAGTTGAGAAAATTATTGAGGACAATTATTATTATGTCATTTCACTCATACGAACTCTAGTGAGCTTACCGGGCTTGTTGTATAACCCGGTACATCATGGATGTGGTGTAGGATTTGTGTTTTGCAGGTTAAGCAGGCTGAGGAAGCAGTGGGGAGAAGACGAGGCAGTGGGACCCAGAGAGATTTATTTAACAGTTTGATGTTCAGTATTTTCATGGGCTCGAGGTTCGGGGCGTTACAAGTACCACTATATTCCACTTCTTAATTTATAAACATATCCCATATATCCTTTGACTCAAATAGTAGCATAGCAATTACTAATTGTTATAACAATTATACGTGATAGAAGAAGTGGCGGCGGATTATTTTGACATAGCAATTGAAAATTATGTCCTACTAAAAAAAAAAATGAAAGCATCTCACAAAAAGAATTGTTTTGCTAATTACCTTTTGACTAGGTGAATTCTCTTCGACATCAATTTGATTGTCCATCACCGAAAAACATCAAAAGAACAATGATATGAGAAAATAAGAAAAATAAGATTTTAGGGTTTATGAAGTTTAAGTTGTTGTAAGGAGGTGGGTGAGAAGGGAGGGGTGGGGAAATAAGATTTATTTATTTATTTATTTTTTAGTCAAGTCCTTAGAGGTCATTTTACAAAAGGATAAATTTGTCATTATCTTTTTTATTTAAATATGGGTGGGGAAATAACAAAGGAGGGTGTAAATATAACCACTCATATATACATATATATGTCCTTGTTGTTCAATAGGTTGATTCCTAGTTTCAAAGTACAAAGAAATCAGAATTCACATCCAAAATTTCAAACTTAGGGTTTCCTAGAATTTAATGGGTTATTGGACAAGCTAAGTTGCATCCGAGATTTCAAAATAAAAAACAATTAAAGTCTGACCCTTCACAAGTTCTAAATCATGTATTGAAGCATAATTGAAGGTTTAAAGACATCACAAAAGTTATGACAGAAAAATAGGTATGCTACAAATTGATTTTTAGTTCAAAACTAAGGGGTTTGACTATCCAAAACTCGATCCAAGGGTAATTGGACTCCCTCCTATTCCTAGAACATTCCCAGGGGTGATTTATGACTTGCTCAAACCAAGAATTTAGGCCAAAAAGTCCCAGAATGAAAAATGGCAGTTTGGCACTTCATTGAAATCTTAAAAATGTCAAAAAAGTAGCACCTGCTCCGTGAATTTTATAAAATTGTACAAAAATTTTTTGAACAAGATTTTTCACAGGCAACTAGTAGACATGCTAACATTCATGATCACAATTTTCAAGGCATTTGGAGTTGTTCAAGTAGGGTTTTCAAAGTGTCAAATCTCACAACAGAAACTGAATTTTCTACAGAACATTATGCATATGGTCAAAAATCTCATTTTTGTGTATACTGAACTAAATTGAGGGAGACCAATTGGAAAAGGTTTGAAATCACTTTTAAAAGCTACTGTAACAATTTCAAATCAAAATTCCAAGTGTATCAAAATTCGTGCATAAAAACCTAAGGTTTCTCTTTATGAAAATATGCAGAAAAGCTAGCAACTGGTAAAATTCACTATAAATTCATAACAAATTGGATTTGAGTGATTCTTAATTATAAAGAAAGGTTAAGATATATAGTTTCTCACATCAAAACAGTTTTGTCAAACTCCAAGTGGATCAATACAAATATTGAAAACAAGGCAATGTGGTCAGAATGTTGAAAATCAGCCAAACAAGATTTTTAAAACATGAAAGCCTATGGATTTTCAAAATGCAACTTATCCTATCCATCCTATCAACATTCTAATCCTAAGAACTGATATTGAAGAACTCGAGAAATTGGTTTGAAGGTTTCTTACCAGGGATTCCTTCAAAGGTTGTGTAGGCTGCACTCCTCCTTCCTCTTTCTTGAATCCTTGGCTGTTCTTGTATTTTTCCAAGTTCCTTTCTCTGTCTCTCTTTCTTTCTATCTTTCTTCCTCTCTTTCTCTAGTTAAAACTTGAATGAATTGTGGGAATGGTTGTTTGAATGGAGGCTTGTTTATAGAGATGAAGTTGTAGCCGTTGGAGGGAAAATTAAAGAGTCACCTCTTCATGTGTTTGTTTTTTGCGTGAGAAAGGGTCTAGGGCTGGTTGTCAGGTTTTTGTGATTTCCAAGAGGGCTTTGGTTGACTAACCAATCTCTTAAGACCTACATAAGTGAATAATTAACCTATTGGACTAGACTTAACAACCCATTAACCAATTCATGACCTTTCCTCGTTTTAATTCACTTAATTAAAACCATCATTGGATTTTTCCTTTTAAATTCATTTTGCTGAAAAATACACTCAACCTCTCTTAAACCTTGAACATCATTATACCTCACTTAGGGTTCATCCTATTCTTCAATTGATCAAGTAACCTAGGGTTTTGGCTTTACTTGTCTAGGCCGGTCAATGTAGGGTTTCAAAGTCAAATGTTTTGATCCTTTGATAATCCTTTTGTCAACTCTTGATATTCTAAACCTAATTCAAGTATATAACTACACATGTGCATAAGTCTAAATGCACATGTGATCCGAGAAGAACAAATAATTTTAAGTAATTTATGTGTTTCCACAAGAAAGTTGTGCATGCATGCAAAACCATTTAACCAAATATGGAAATAAAAATGAGCATAAGCATATAATTTGAATCATAACAAGTGTATAAAAGAAAGTGATTTTCCATTGATCTAAACATGTGAATCAAATCCATATTTGTAGTTGCAAAAAGTGAACATTAGTTTTAAACTAAGTGATTAATTTGGTAACACCTCCTAAACCAAAATCAACAAGATTTCGCGTGTTACAGTATCTCACCAACAAGTGCCACATGAGGTGCAAGTAGTTCCTATTCCATCAGTTCCAGCCCCGCATGTCTGCATAGTTCTTGAAGTTGAGAAAGCTTCTTCCGCGCCGGTTGGAGAATCTCCTCATTCTATTGTGCCTCAAAGAAATGGAACTCATCGTGGTCCTAAACAACGTAAGGCAGCGTCATCCATAACTTATTTTAAACCGCGCAACATTCGGCCGAAAACCGAAGCTACAATTTATAGTGTTGCAATGCGTAAATGTCTTTGATGAGCTGCGAGTTAATGGTTTTTTGCATACTAAGGAGTAACTTCAACATGATCTTGCTTTGAAAGCAATTAAAGACAACCGTGAGTACCCAGTGGTAAAGTCTTCTAATACAATTTTCACCCAAAGTAAGCTGCCTCCACGAAGGTTGTAGGTAATAGATCTGTGCTATGAGGCAGCGGCCTTTAGGCATTTGGAAGATAAACAAATTGGTTGACAAACACATATGTGGCCTGAAGTTCAGTAACAAGGAACATCGGCAAGAAACTTCTACTATTATTCGACAGGTCATAAAACACAAGTGCGTTGGTGTGGGCCGGTCATATAGACCTTGTGAAATACAAGAGGACTTCCAAACCCACCATAGTGTGCTCGTTTGCTTTGGAACTTGTTGGAGAGCCCGTGAGGCGGTTCTAAAGGAAGGGACTTGAGTGAGAGATAGGATAGGTAACCTTAGCATGAGATGGTGATCATGACTAAAGGAAGGTTGAATGTATTTTCGGATTAGAGAAAATAAAAAGGGAAAATATAATGATGAGTCTTAATTAAGTGAATTAAAACAAGTAAAGACCTTGAATTGGTTAATGGGTTGTTAAGCCTAGTCTAATAGGCTAATTATTGACTTAAGTAGGCCTTAAAGGATTGGTTAGGGCAATTAAAGCCTTCTTGAGAAACTAAAACTTGACAAGCCACCCCATTAAATCCTTTTCCCACGCCAAAACAGAAAATTGAAGAGGTGACTCTTCAATTTCCCTCCAATAGTCATATCCTTCCCTTATAAATCAAACCCTTTTCAGACAAGCCTTTCCCACACTCATTCAGAAACTAATGAGAGAGAGAGAGAGAGAGAGGAACTTGAAGAGAATAAACTAACTTGCTAGGAGGAAGGAGAAGAGTGCAGCCTGCATTGCCTTTTGAAGGAAATTTTGGTAAGAACCTTAATCATGTGCTTTAAATTGTTGAAGAGTGAGTTTCTAGAATTTAGGTATTGGTTGATTGACTAGGGTCATTTGCATTCCAAGAATATCCAAAGAATTTCATGTTTTGATCCTTGTTTGGCACTTTTCTATCTCCTGACCTTATTGTCTTGTTTTTGAATTCTGAACCATTATAAGAGGTTTGGTTATACTGTTTTATTGTATAAAACTAGACATGCATATCGTTCTTAAGAGTCAAGAATCACTTGAATCCAATGTGTTATGAATTTATAATGATTTTTGCAAGCTACATCAAAGAAAAAGTGTTAGGTTTTCATGCACGAATTTTGAACACTTCTGAAATTTCTACAGTAGTTTATATACATGATTTCAGACATTTTCCAATTGGTTTCACTCGATTTGGTTCATTATACACAAAAATAGCATTTTTGACATATAAACAATGATTTTGCATAAATCAGTTTTCTGGTGTGAGATTGTGCTCTTCAAACATCATACTTACAAAACCCAAAATACTTTGGAAATGTTTATACATGAGTGTTCGCATGTTGACTAACTACCTGTGAAAAATCTTGTCCAAATGATGTTTGTACAATTTTATAAAAATGACAGAGCAAGCACTTCACTTTTGGCTTTTTTAAGAAATCAATTGGGTATGAAACAGTCTTATTTTTTTTCAATTCTTTTAGGCTTGTGCTCATAGGCTGAGCAAGTCACATTTCATCCCTAAGGATGCTTGAAAGGCAGAAGGGAGCGTATTTGCAAATAGACTACAATTTGGGTTATCAAACCTCTTGTTTTTTAACTAAAACCTTAAAATAAGTTTCTACAACATACTTCTTTTGCTCTTATGACTTTTTTTTTTTTTTTTTTTATAATTATTTTAAGCTTTGAAATATGACTTATTACATGATTTGAAACATGTGTGAAGTTAATGGGTGGTTATTAAAGGATTTGGGAACTTGAGTTTGGTTTGTAAAGGCTAAATATAATTTCTTTATGCCTTGAACTAGGATATCATTCTACTTGGAAGTGCAGCAAGCATAAGGATCTCATTCCAGGTAGGGGGAACTAGTCCTTTCAAACTTTATGCTTTTATTATATTTATATATATAGCTATATGTGTGAGTGTGCTTGTTTTTTTGTACTATGGCTTAGATTGTAATATGATGAGTTGTTTTAAATGCACGCTCTCCTGGTCTGCCATCCTTAATAGAATCCAAGTAGTTGAACTTGAAATTTAGAACTCTAATTATCACTCAAAGACCTACTAGCTATATATAAGTTAACTTGGTTTGGTTGCCTACTGTAAATTGGGAATTCAACATGGTGTGACATGTTGATGATTTCAACCTGCTTCACTAGGTAGGGAAATAATTGCTAACTAAAATGAGATAAAGTGCTTATTGGGTAGGCATATAGAACTGCTTGACTTTTGACAGCATGCTTAGGTGTTAAAATAAACCAATATGTGGATGTATGTTAAATTACTTCAACTTGCTTTGGGAAGAAACAATAATGCACTATATAAATTGGAATGAATTAGTAGGACCTGCATAATTGGAAGTAACTCTGTAAATAATCCAAACTGGTTTCTTCACTTTGTTATGGATTTGCTTGACCTTAGGAGTAAAAACTGGTTTGATTAAAGAATAAGAACTGAACTAAGAAAGAAACCATTAGTTATTCCTTTTTCCCTTGATTTGAGATTGGATTGAAGCAAGTCTGCCAACTTAATTAAATTGCTCATAATATGATTTTCCTGTTTGCACTAGTTAAATTATGAAGCATGTTTATAACTTGTATGAACCGATTATGCATATATGGATCTGTCGGCCATTACATGATCATTACTTATACATAACACATAAAAGGTTCATTGAAGGCATATTTCCTTTTCAAGGCGTCTGCCAAAGCATCACATTGGCATTTATAGTGATTTGAATCAAGAATATAAACTATAATGTATTTTGAGTGTTTGGACTTCCTAATTACAGATGGTAGGGTAAATATTTCTTTATCTTTGGGTTTGATTCTCTAAAAGTATGCATACAAGGAACTTTAGAAGGTTATGTGATTTAAGAATATGCTAGAGGGGAAGAAATAGACTTATTTACTTTCATTAGAGGACATCTTATTATCTAAGGCCTGCCTGTGAGTAGGATATTGAGATAGAGGTAATGAAATTACAAATTAGAGAATCAGTCCACTGTTTTTAAACTTTGACATGTGAGTATTGTCATGGAGGAAAGGTACGCACTGCTGCATGGTTTCTTATTCTGACATGCATATGCATTTCATGAACTCACTAGTACTTAGTCATGAACTTTTTTAATGTACAATACAATGCCATGTTAATCAGAGATGTGAATGTTGTTATTTAAACATAACATGTGCCTATTATATATCATATGCCTCAATCTAAGCTTGGACCAAAAGGTTATGCCCCACACAATGCTGCTGACTCACTTCAACTCAGGTGCAGTTCTGAGCTGAGTTTGAAATTCAAAATGAATACCTTAGAAGTCTTAAAATGTCACGAAATTTAACCTAGAATAACTTCAAGGTGTTAGCTTCCATATCCAATTTGATTTATATCAAAATTTATTAAGGAGAATAAATAGTGCAATTTCTCATTTTATTGCTCAGAAGCCAAAAACACAAAACTAAATGAAATTTAAAGTTTTTATTCAAATGAACTCACAAAAATTAAGTAAGAGGAATATAAAAGGATGTGAATTTATGAACATATCAAATAGCCCCAAACTTAGGTTTTGCTCGTCCTCGAGCAAACAAAACACAGAATAAAGAAAAACAAAAGAAAAACACAAGATAGGGCTATGAATTTTATAAGAACAAAATATTTCCTAGATTTTCCTCTAGTGCTAATAACAAGACATAGAACACATGCTTGAGTGAGTGTGTGCACTATAAACCATATGCTAATTCAATGCATTCACAAGATATGCAATTCAAACTTGGATAACCAAACACTTACTGGAATGCTCTCTATTTTCACACAAGTGTTTAAGGGTTAGTGTATGCACTCAAAGCAATGTTGTCTACATGCCTCCATATGCTTGCTACTCAATCTCATCTTCACTAGTCATGCACGAAATATCTTGGATCAAAAAGACTTTTATTAGTTTGTAATGGGGCTTAGGGTGAGGGGTTAAAGAAATGAAAGGAAAGGTAATCACAAATTCAAAGCAACTTAATGAGCCATTCTCTTGTTGAGATTTAAGGACTTTAAGATGGTTGCCAAAACTCAACCCTCAAACAATTCCCTCAAACTTAAACTTAAAACACTATTTATTTCATGAATGAAACTTTCTTTTTGGACTTTTTCTTTTCTTTCTTTTGCTTTTGTATTTGCTTTTCTCTTTCTTTCCTTTTTTTTTTTTTTCTTTTTCTCTTTTTGTTGTTTTTTTTTTTTCCTTCTTTCTTTACAAACAAAGAACACCCTCAAACTTATTTCTTTTAAAGCACCTTAACATAATTCAATCTCGCATTTTTTTAACTTGGAAAGGGTAAGGCTAGTATTTTTTTAAAAAAGGTAAGACATTTTGTGGTGAAAAGAAATAAAAGACTAACATAAAGGCACAAAATGACAATCTAATGTGTATAACACAATTATAGATCATGCTCATTTGGCCATGGTGGATTTCTAATGCCTAGATCATTTCCAAGATGCATTCATGTTTGACACAAAACTTTGAGAGATATTAAGCAAGTTTTAGATATGCAATATGCACAAGATTTTGATCACACAAGAAGAATAAAGTGCTAGGAATAATATATGCACTTCCATGAGGCTCAAAACTCACATATATGGCATAATTGGTTCACATAAGGCCTACTATGGTTCTCTCATTACAATGCACCAAATTGACAAAATTTGTGTAAATGGATTCAAACAAGATCTCATAACTCACTATTAACAAGAGAGGAACTTCTTAGCCCTAAACAAACAACAAAAATTGAAAATTTTCAACATAAGTTACCTTTCCCTACACACTTGAATCTAACATTATCCTTAATGTTAAAAAGTGGCTTTAGAAACTGTCAATGAAACATCCAAGCATAAAAGGATAGATAAACAATAACTTATTCAAACTACTAAAGCATGAAAACAAAACACCAACAACAAAGCATAAATAAAGAAATTTAAAACAATGTAAGGATCAAGAAGACTCCCCCTTGTTGACCTCCATCACTTGGGTTGCCTCCCAAGAAGCGCTAAGTTTAACGTCTTTCGCCGGACTATGCATCCTTGAGAATCTTAAGGCAGCTTGAACTCCAACTCAAGTGCATGATATGGTGCAAGACGAGGGCAATTCACCTTGGAGATGACTCCACTCTTCAAATCCTTGATCTCAATGGCTCCTTGGGGAAAGACTTGAACAAGCTCAAATGAACCATTCTAACTTGATCTTAGTTTACCCCTAAACAATTTCTATCTTGGTTCGGAAAGAAACACAAGTTGTTTTGGCCCCAATCTCTTCTTCACAAACTTCTTATCATAATACACTTTGGTTCTCTTCTTGTATAGCTTGGCATTCTCATTAGAAGGACATACCTCAACTTTGGGAACCAAGGGTGTTGTATAGGGTCTCACGGCCTCCATGGTTGCTTATTCTTTGAACTTCATGTCATTCCTCACTTCAATCTGATAACAATCATAAACTTGTTATGGCTTCTCCAATGCATGAAAGACTCTAAAGGCAATGGTAGTGTCATGAACCGTCATGGTTTTAAGCCCTTCTTTGACATTAATCTTGGCACCCGTCGTGGCCATAAATGGACTGCCAAATATAATAGGCAATTCGCTCCCATATGCTTTCACCTTTTCCATATCAAGGATAATGAAATTCGCAGGTATGATAAGCTCATGAACTTTCACAAGAACATCCTCTATCACTCCTCTTGAATACACTATGCTTCTATCCGCCAATTGTAGAGAAATAGAGATGAGAGAGAGATGTCTCAAAGACCTAGTGTCTCATACACATGATAAGGCATAAGGTTGATGCTTGCCCCTAAATCCATCAAAGCTTTCTCAAATGGTTGTGACAGGACCGCTCCCAGATTCCACTCTGAAACCGGGAGAGGTCCTATGGGGTCCAAAATCAAGGAAAATGCTACCGAGAATTCGGAAGAACCTCCCTTGAAAATGAACTAATCCAAAATTTCAAAACCTGTAAAAGCACTTCTAAAAACATCAGCAGCCTCTACCACAACCAAAAAGGGTCTCAGACCTAACAATTTCAAAGAAAGCCATCTTAAATTTAAGTGTGGTTATCAGAGCCACTATTCTATTACAAAGAATTTTTACAAAATTAAAATGGCGTAAATGCCTCGACATGATTGGCTCGACCTCCACCAAAGCTACTACATGGGGAGAAAATTTTAGACAAAAATAGAGAAATGGTGAGATAACTCAGTGAGTGGACAGATTTATGAAAATGAAAACAAAGGTAAACTTTATGTTCAAAAATCCTTCAGAACCACGTTTAGCTCTAAGACCTCACGTCACTCTTTGAAATCCCATAGTTTTAAAATCATTTCCAAGCTTTAAGAGTGTTATAAAACTAATGGACCTCAAGGAAAAGATAAATCAAACACATTTCTCAAATGCCAACCATCTAAATTAACATAGTCATAAAAATAATAAAATCGAAATCTTTATAAAACCCGAAAGGTATTTCTTACTTAAAAATTCATATTTAAACTCTTGAAGATAACAATTCAATTTCCACCATGCTTATACCCTAATAAACCTGGCCATACACCTCTGCGGAATTCCTGCATCGCACAGGCAGGCAATATCCTGGCCATACACACCTACGGAGTAAAATTCATTCACGTGCAGGCAATCCTGGTCGTACGTGCACTCAGAGCAGCCCCCGAGGGGCGAAGCATCCCAACACACGGCCCAAAGCCTATATGTGTGCCGTGATGGGTCCCAAAGACCTATCCAATCTGATAACCTGGAGGGTACTGCAAGAGGGTGGATTTTGAAAACCATTTTTCATAACTAAATAATAAATCTTTTTCTCATCAAAAGCAAATATTATCGAAACCTTCCAACAAAATATAAATCAAAATGCCAAAGTGTATTATTTCAAATAAATTTTATATACATGAAACAAATCCAATCTTTTTGACAATACCCAAATTATTAAATAAACCACGTGAATGAAACAAGAGTTAGATTCTTTTCCAAAGTCCAACAACTCAGAAAAATCAACATGTAAATCTAGGTTTTAAAACTTATTTATGAACGCATTTTGAAATCCGAAATCCATTGCCATTGGTCAAATCCCAAATCATCTCAAGATATTATGCACAATAGAATGAATGAATTTTTATAAATTCATTTGAAAACCAAGGTTCACTCACACTTGTTATTTCTAAATCAAACTCAATTAATCAAAATAAAACGCAAATTTCATAAATCATTTAAGGAAACAAAGGTCCACTCACAAAGATAGCCCTAACTTCGATCCTCTGCCTGATCGTCACGAGCCACGTTCGTCTTGCCTATAAATAAACAATCAAAGAAATACAATTAGTTCCGACTCAAAACACTTAAATGTAGATGTGTGCTCAACTTAACGTCACACCCGACTTTCGTTCTAACTCGACGGTTTACGACGTTCAAATTAAACTCACAAACACCTCCTCAAATTCCCCAAAGCTTCTTGGCTCTAACCAACATCACCAACCATCCAAACAAATCCTAAACTTAAAAGAAAATCTGCACAAGACTTAATTCGGTCGAAAAGCTTATTTTAGAGAAATTTGGTATCAACAAGGTCTCAATTTAGTCCCAAAACAACTTCGGCTTCTCCAATCACATTCAACATGATCAACAACTCACTCCACAATTGCCCAAAACTAATCCTTTATTCACAAATGGTAGTGGGGGTTCAGAATCAATGTGGGTGCCGCCCAAAGCGACTGCCCCAAATCCAAATGTTTAACTAAAATACCAAATTCATCAAATCTACTCAAACTTTCAATTCTAAGCAACAATTGGGGTTCCTAGGGATGAAATTTATCCAAAACCATCACCGAAAACAACCATCAACCTAACTCCAATTTAGTATACACCCAAAACGAAAACATTGCAAAATACTCAAATACCAATTATACCTTTCTCGCATCCTATTACCACCGTGACACGGCTTAAGGTTTCGTTAATCGATCGGCCATGAATTGTTGTGTAATGTCCTAAAAAAAAATATATATAAAAAATTAAATAATAATAATAAATATAATAATAAATAGATAAATAAACTTTGGGCTACATTTCTAATGTTTGGGCTTTAGCCCAATTTTCTTCAACATACAAAGCCCAACTTAAAAAAAAAAAAAAAAAAAAAAAAAAAAAAAAAGAGATAATAACCAACTCCATCAGCTTTCTCAAAACTAGAACACCTAAGCCTTGATCAAGGGTGATGATTCCTTTAGGGGATAAGTCCTTATCTACATAATCATTAGATACATCCCTTCTTAACTGAAAATGCATGCCAATTAGACTATAAGGTATGCTTAAGAATAGTCTTGAGCAGCAAAAAGAAAACTGAACAGAGGAGACCAAAGAAGAAACCCGAGAGAAAAAGAAAAGAGAAGAAGAAAGAGAAAGAAAAAAATAAAATAAAAAGAGTCCAGCAGCTGGACTAGATTGCCTAGACATAACCGAAACCCAAAGGAAGAAAATAAGAAAGAAAGAAGAAGAAGAGAAAGAGAGGTTAGAAACTCTAGTAAGGTTAGAAATTGAAATTTCATCTTAGAAGTTTTCTTTAAACTTTCCTTAAACTAACCCCTTTTGTCATCTATGGTTTTTCTTTACTGTCGGAACTCACAGATTTTAGCCTCTATAGAACTCAAGGGGGGTATAAAGAAAGGTGAGTTTAAGGAACCCATGGAAAACATGGGTGTCCTTAACAAATTTTTTCTAAAACATGTTGTTTTATAATTTTATTTACACACCTTTCTTTTATGTTGTAAAACTAAAAATTAGGTTGTAGATAGCCTTATTATAGCCTTAGAAACATGTTTTGCGGTTTGGAATTGAAGGAAAATGAAAAACAAAGAAATATGAAAAATCTGGAAATTTTTCCAGAAAATTCGCATGTTCGTATAGCCTCTTTTCGAGCCTTATAACTTCAGTTTTAACCATCAGTTTTTCATGTTCTTTATATGGTTGTAAAGAGGTGATGCAGAGCTTTAAAACAAGTATAAGTTTGCTCAGTTTAGTGAAGGTTTGATAGGTCAAAAGTCGAGTCAAAAATGAGATAAAAAAACTGGAAAATCTGGAAAACAGGGACTGTTTAAAGAAGACGATGAACAGTGACCGGCCAGCCACCCCACTCGCACCGCCGGCGCGTGGTGGCGCATGCGGCTGTTTCCGGCGACCGGTTTCGCCCAATTTTTTACCCTCCTAACTCTATTTTTCGATACGAGTCCATTGGTACAAGTTTTGTGCCAATCCGACACCTCTAAGTTAGAGTGTGAGTTACACTCTCCTTAAAAAGTGAAATAAATTTAAATTTGATTAAGTTATATCTAAACTATATTTTTTTAAACTTTTTAGACCCGAACACATAGGAATGGACCAAGAAGGAACTCGTGCTCAAGAAATTAAGGTAGGGTCTCTATTTCCCCAATGATTGGACTATATTACAATTAATCCTTGTGTCATGTTGTGTGATTTATTTTCTTGTGATAATTTATCTTTATTACTTGTGATGTTATTTCTTCATTAAATGTATCAAGTGCATTATATTTGTGAATAAGCTTTTATTATTAATCTTGTGTATGCACTGTGAAATTCCTAAGTCTGTGATACACTCAAATTGCGTAAGGTTAAATTATTATGCATGTACTATTTAATTTCTCTATACATGCATTAATGTTTATCTTTACATGCATAATCATAAGTGCATAAGGCAAGTGTGATTGTGAACAAGGTTAAGAAAATGATTAATTGAGACACCAAGAAGAGAGAGAGATGAACTTGGTGGTCTCGTGATTTATTAGAGATACCATGGAGAAAGAGAGATGTACCTGATGATCTCATGATTTGTGGAAGAATTATTGAAGAAAAAGTGGAATTAATTATATTCAAAATATTTGGGCTTAAGGGACGGACGGGTGGTGGCTCATACTTGGGACATTCGGGGCCACAGTGGAAGGATGCACGGTATGGGACGTGTAGGCCTGTTTGTCTTGGGTATGTGTCAACGGGAATGGTTAAGGAGTGAGTACACACATTCTCATTGCATATAATTGAAATCAATATCTGTAATTATTTTTTTTTACTGAGACATTGATTAAATGTGATAACTGGCCATGAGGGATCAATATACCCTACTAAGCCTTAAAAGCTCACACCCTAATAAATCATGCAGGTGACGGAAATATGACCAATGTTGTGGAATATCCAAGGGAAATTTAGAGAATTTGTTGGAGTACTATGTTTTGTTTGTTTATCAATACATTGTAATATATATAAGAAGATGAACATCTAGTATGGTACTCTTGGAATAGTAGTTTGCTAAATAAAGTCTATTTTTCATTTTCACTTTACTTAGTATCTTCAATTATTTTATTTTATTTTATTTTCTTCTCACGTCCTAATTGTAGAAAAAAATTTTATTAATCTGCGATTATGACGTAAGTCACGCTTCACTCCTAGATATTAGATTTGATTCAGGATTGGGGTGTGACATGTTGTCCTTAGGATATGCATAATCTGTCCATAAAAATAATGCATTACAATCAAGAATTGGGGTGTGCTCGAATGTATGAACGATCAAGAATTTGCTAATACTAATCGATGAAGTAGATGAATTCTGATTTGGGCGATTTTTTGTAGGAATGATCTTTGAGTATAAACGAATAAAATGAATGGCTCCGATCATTGAAATTACATTATAGTCTTCACAATTGTTGAATCGACAAAGTTTCAACGAAAAAGCTATAGAATTATACTCTTCAAGTGTATTTGTATGTAGAAGATCACTTTTCTATTGTGTTTTTAACGATCCGAACCGATCATTTCTTAGTACTCCACTCAAAGATCATCCATGCAAAAAATTATCTCAATTGGAGATGTACAAGTTAGGTTTGGCGTTTAGGGTGTATGAACGATCTTAATTCTTATACTAATAATCGAACGGGTAGATGAACTCCAATTGAGCCGATTTTTTGCAGGGTTGATCTTTGGGTATGAACGTATATGAAGAATGGCTCTGATCGTGATAATCACGTTGTGGTCTTCATAATTATTGAAGCTACAAGTTTTTAACGAAAGAGTTAATAGAATTTTATTATTTAAGTGTACAATCCACTGATTTATATGTAGAACCTTATATGTCGATTGTGTTTTTAAAGATCTGAACCGTTCATTTATTAGTTTCTCACTCAAAAATCATTCCTCCAAAAAGTTTGGTCAATTGGAGATGTAGAAGTTTGGTATTGGAGCTTGAACGTATGAACGACCATGGTTCATACCAAAAATCAACTTTGGGCGACGAATACTTCGTCGCCCAAAGTCTGAAATTTTGGCAGGATGAAACGGTGCCCTAAAGTTAACGACTTTGGGCGACGAACAGGATTCCGTTGCCCCAAAGTTTCTTTGGGCGACGAAATCATCAATTCCTTGCCTAAAGGTTCTTTGGGCGACGGAATCCTGTTCGTCGCCCAAAGTCTTTCAATTATAACCCAATTTCTGGGTTTCATAATTTTCACTTCACTCCACTCCTGCCTCTCAGCTCTCGCTCCTCCCTCTCAGCTGTCGCTGCTCCCTCCTCTTGACTGTCGGCTTGTCGTCCCGCCTCCTCCCTCCTCCTTCCTTCGTTATCCCGAAAACCCACCCCCCTATCGGAAACCCACCCCTCCACCCGAAAACCCACCCCCTCCTCCTCCCTTCTTCCGAAACCCACCCTCCCCCGAAAACCCACCTCCACCGAAACCCACCCCCCCACCCTCCCAGCTCACCAAACCCCCCCCACACACGGTATTTTTTTTTTTCAATTTCAGTTATTTTAATTAATTTTTGTTATTTTCTGTTTTTAATGTTTTCTAATATTGTGAATTTTGTATTTGTAGGATTGGACAATTTGCACTTGTTGTGAATTTTGCATAAATTGGTTGTGAAATTTCTGATTTTTGTGGTAATCTGTTAATGTTGTGGTTTTTTTTAAATTTAGTAGTTTGGTAGTGAAATCTGAATTTAGATTGATGTTGGGCTAATATTTGACAATGATTTATTTTTTCGGTGAAGGAAGGATAGTGTTGCATTTGTTGTGAAGGATAATTACATTTTTGGTGAGGTATGTGTTTAATCTATCTTTTAGTTAAGTTTTTGTATGATTTAGTATTTAATGTTTCATATATAATTGTATTAAACTTTTTTACTGAATTAGTTTGTATGTTAAAATTAATTATAAAATTGATTAGTTAGTTTGTATGTTCTTAAATGCTAAAATTTAATAGTTTGTTTGTATGCTTGTATATATATTGTTAGATTAATTATAGTTTAGTTTGTATGATACATTTAATTTAGTTGTAATTGCAAAATTCCCGATGACGTAGTCCAGCACTCCTCGAGTACTGGGTTAGGTCATGTGGCACGAAGCGCCTGTGCGAAGTTATCAGTCGATAACTTTGTACATTCAACTAGTCGTGCGAAGTTATCAGTGGATAACTTTGTACACTAAACTTAAATTCACCTTAGACCTGTTCGAGAGTCTGTTGGATGCACGCATGGACGCTGGGCATGACTGCGCTCCAATATGATTCTTGAATTGTCCAAATTACCCATGGACAGTTTGGGAGTGCACAATTATGTGTTGTGGTTAGCGGTTCATGTGACGTGGTTTTGATCTGAGAAAATTTCGGCAACATCTCCCTATGTGTTTTTCGAGTGCATACTAGATATTTGTTTTAAATATCTACGTCGTGCACTTGGAGAACCATAAGGAGATGCTGCCGAAATTTTCCCAGATCGAAACTACGTCTGCGAGCCAACAACCACGACACATATGTGCATTATCGAATGGGATAGGGCCCTTACCAGAGGCATAAGGAAACAAAGAAGGGTGACAAATCTTTTTCTAATTGTCGTGTAATATGGACACAGGCATCATGGACCGACAGTGGATACGTAATACGAATTGTGTTAGTGATGAATATTTATATGGGATCGAGTCATTTATCTAAGTTGCACAGGAACATGTCAATTATCAGAATAATATAAAGTGTTCGTGCTAGAATTGTGACAACACTTTATGGAAGACAGTGCGTGAAGTCAGAATTCATTTGGTGAAATATGGGATGTCACACAACTATACGACATGGTATTATCATGGTGAACCGAGAGTTTATGCTTCGAATTCCTCGTATGCTCGAACAATTTTGCAGCCTACTGAATCTATTGGTGATAATAATGACCAAGTGATGGGCATAATAAACGATGCTTATCCATATGCATCGCTTGATCATGAAGTCAATCAGGATGATACAGAGAGCAATAATATGGATGAAGATGATGGGTTGCCCGAAGTCCAAAGAGAAGAGTTTGATAAGTGTGAGAGATTGTTGAAACAAGCTCAGCGGGAATTGTACTCTGGTTGTAAAGAGTTCTCAGTGCTAACTGCTGTTGTGGAGTTAATGCATTGGAAAGTACTTAATCAACATTCGAATCGAAGTTATGATCAGTTGATGGGATTTTGAAACAAATGCTTCCGAAGAACAATCATATACTTGAAACCTATTATCTTGCGAATAAGGTGTTGAAAGATCTCGGTTTAGGATATGAAAAGATTCATGCATGCAAGAATGATTGTGTATTGTTTTACAAAGAACACTAAGGGAAGGATAAATGCCCTGTGTGCAATGAGCCGAGATATAAGAACAAGTCTGTAGAGAGAAAGAAACAGATTCTGCAAAAGGTGTTGTGTTATTTCCCACTTAAGCCAAGATTGCAATGATTGTATATGTCGACACATACTGCAAGTAACATGAGATGACACAAAGATAAGCGGGTTGAAGATGATGTGATGAGACATCCTGCAAACGGAAGCGCATGGAAAGAATTTGACAAAATATATCCAGATTTTGCAGCAGATCCACGAAATGTCAGATTAGGACTTGCTAGTGATGGATTTAATCCATTCGGAAATATGAGCACATCTCACAGCACTTGGCCAGTGGTCGTGGTTCCTTATAATTTGCCTCCCTGGAAATGCATGAAAAAAGAATTTACAATTATGACACTATTAATTCCGGGACCGCAATCCCCTGGCAAGGAGATCTATGTATATTTGCGGCTGTTGATTGATGAGCTGAAAGAATTGTGACAAAATGGTGTGCTGACATATAATAAGTCCACCGGAACAATGTTTTCCTTGCATGCGGCAGTCATGTGGACAATAAATGATTTCCCAGCTTATGAGAATCTATCAGGCTGGAGCACCAAAGGTTATATGGCATGTCCTACTTGTAATAAGGATATAACTTCCGCTTGGCACAGTGGTAAAGTATGTTATATGGGCCACCGAATATGGTGGCCGGGGGATCATAAATGGCGTCACAGTAAGGAGGCCTTTGACGGAAAAAAGGAGATGGGCATGAAACCTAAAGAGTTATCTGGTGATGACATCTTGAGGTAGTTGAATAACTTAGAATTTGGCCGAATTGGTAAACATCCCTCTAACAAAGAACGAAATATGCCAAGGTCACCTGCACATCTAAATTGGACGAACAAGTCGATATTCTTCGAGTTGAAGTATTGGTCCAAGTTGAAAATCAGGCACAATCTCGATGTAATGCATGTTGAGAAGAATGTGTGCGAAAGTTTGGTGGGGACAATTTTGGGCATTGAGGGAAAATCAAAGGACACAATTAAGGCCCGACAAGATTTACATGAAATGGGCATCAGGAAACATTTGTGGTTAACGAAGAAGGGTGATAAAATGATAAAGAAACATCCATTTTATACAGTGATGCCTGGGGATAAGAAAGAATTCTTAAAGTTTCATGCATCGGTCAAATTTTCAGATGGATACGTGACCAATATCTCACGAAATGTGAAAATCGACTCTGGAAAAATTTTGGGCTTGAAAAGTCATGATTGTCATGTTTTATTGCAACGTCTGCTTCCGATGGGTATTCGAAATTTTTTGCCCCAAGATGTGGTTGAATCGATTGTTGGGTTGTCGAGATTCTTTCAGCATATATGCGCTAAGACGTTGTGTGTGTCGGACGTGTCAAAATTGAAAGATGAGATTGTGTACATCGTATGCAAATTTGAACAAATATTTCCACCGGCCTTTTTTGATATAATGATTCACTTGATGATACATTTACCGCAAGAGGCAATTCTTGCTGGGCCGGTCAGTTATCGGTGGATGTACCCAATAGAAAGGTAACAATTCCTAAACTTTTTTGTTACTATTCTCCAAATTTAGCTCTATGTTACTCACAAACGTTTTCTCACTATGTACTTACATTTGCAGAATGTTGGGTAATTACAAAATGTACGTCTGAAACAGGGCACGCCCTGAAGGCTCCATAGCGAAGGCATACATTGCAAATGAATCCATCACCTACTGTGCAAAGTATCTCAGCAGTGTTGAGACGTCATTCAATCGGCCCCAACGCAACGACGATGGTGGTTTAAAAAATGAGTCACTTTCTGTTTTTTCTCAAGTTACACGACCATTTGGCGAAGCCCCTAAACCAGCTGTTGAATTCTCGAAATACGATATGGAGGTGGCTCATTGGTTCATACTCAACAATTGCGAAGAAGTTGACTCCTTACACATTGAGCATGAGGAACTAATGAAACGCGACTATCCAAGATGGGACAAGGAACGTGTACAGAAAAAGCATCGAAAATTGTTTCCTAAATGGTTTAAGGAACATGTAAGTGATTATTGACAATAATGATCAGTTCGTTCATGTGTTTGTATGTTTTTTGTAATATATTAAATACATTGTCTTTTAACAGATGGAAAAGCTGACTAATGATAATTCGCCATTATACAAAGAGTTAATGAGTTTGGCGAGTGGCATTCAATGGGTTGAAACGTTTTCCTGATGTAATGTGAATGGAGTTAAGTTTTTAACTGTAGAACGAGATGTCATCTTGAGCACTCAAAATAGCAGGGTTTGTGTAGAGAACTTGGAGACTTGCACGGTAGATTTCTACGGCAAGTTGACGATTAAGATGATGAAGATGATGAAGATGAAGATGAAGATGATGATGTTGATGGTATCGATGATGATGATGGTATCGATGATGATGATGGTATCGATGATGATGATGATGATGATGAAATGAGTATTTCTAGTGGTGTTTCAGATTAGAAATTGATAATGGTGATTCAGATTAGTAAGTGATAATGATGATTCAGATTAGTAAGACATTACTTTAGTTTTCTTTTTGACTAACATAAATATTTATTGAATTGTGCAGATGAGTTTGATCTTGAAAAGGGGTGGATCTCGGAGGTCCAGTTCAGAATCCATGTCCGCCCCTGCAGCCCAGCCTGCCCCTGCATGCAGTACAGCCCGACCTCATAGTCCAGGGTGAATCGACCCCGGCGATAGCCCCAAATCTCTCATCCAGTACTGGGTCTGCGATTCAGTCGGCACGGAGAGCCCGACGTGGTCACCGTTATGGTGTATATGATAATGTTGCATCATCCACTCGTACTGCCTCATCATCAGAGAGTAAGAAAAATGTTTTCACAACACTTGTGTTTAGGTTTAATTTTATTTAGATATTATAAGATTACTGTGAAATTAATATGTTATATTTGCTTTTCTAGGTACCAAAACCACGAGGGGGATAAGTAGAGGGTTGAAGGCGTCCCAAATCACGCGCATGACGAACGAGAGGATTCGAATCGTTCTTCAGCAAGATCACCTACGACTGAGCAAGGAGGTCCATAGTACTTTCGCTTCCTTTGTCGGGGCGATTAGCCATGCCGAATGCCCCATGCTTTTCCCCAGTTGGGAAAAGGTTGATGACGCCATCAAGAAGAGCATTATAGGCTCCATTTCTGTGAGTATATTTCAATTAATACACAATGATTAATTTGATCATTCCTAACAATTTAATAATTATTTTTTCAAGTAAACTATGACATTCGGATGGAGGATCCAGATGTAGCTAGGTATATGGAGAAGTTATTGAGAAAAGTTTGCACACAATGGAAGCATGAGCTGCACAAGGAATATAACATGTTTGGATTGGTAGCTGAGGCATTGGCCAGCCCTCCTCCAGAGATGGCATCTCGACTTGATCAGTGGCAGTGGTTGTGCACTCATTTTCAGAGTCCAGAATTTTTGGTATATTATATCATTTTAAGACTTCAAAAATCTTTTTTCTTATGTTATTCCTTTATTGTGTACGCACTAATACATTTACAATTTGCTTAATATTTAACAGAAGAAGTCGAATGCCAATCTTAAGAACCGGAAAGCGCCCGCAAGGATTGATCATCATGGTGGTTTCATGCCCTTCTCATACCGGGTGGAGTCGTATCGTCAAGTGCGCCATTATTTAATTTATTATATATATTCCTTAGTATTGTTTGAGTTTTTGTCAACATTACATTCTTTTTCAGGCTGGTTCACAATTTCCGGAGCTCGACAACTACGGGGATGTTTATGGCCGACCCGACAACGACAAGGGCATGGCGAAGCACGTTAGTTTTTTATATTTTAGTTTTATTGAACAATTTTTAATATTTGTATTTGATTTCCTAATTTCTAACTTGTGTATAACATTTTGAAGGTTGAAATGCTCGCCAAGAAGGCGAGTTATTTGGAGGAGGTGACCAGCCAGTACCCTCCAGACACTCCGTTGGCGCCGATCTCAGTCCCCAATCGTGATACCGGTCTTCGTATTAAGACGGAAACACTGGGTGTTAGGCGTGGTAGGGAATGGAAGCGGGTCGGGTTCGTGATCTCAGCATTGGGTCTTCGTCTCAGCCATCTGCAAAATTAGTCAACCTGTCCACTGAAGTGCAGCTGTTGAAGGGTCAACTAGAAGAATCGAGAGGGGCATATGCGGAGCAGACGAGTAAGGTGCATCAGATGCAGCAGATGTTTGGCCAGTTGACCAGGATTATACCTGAGTTTGTGCTGCCACCGAACATTGACCAGTGCATGCCAGACTTCTCCACCGGTGCTGATGATGCTACTGACCTAAGGGGCCATTAGTGATTGTATGTACCGTTTATATTTGCATACAGTATTAAATTGTTCCTACTTTGTATGAATATTTAGATATATAAATTTATTAATTTTGTTTTATATAGTTTTTGAATAAAGATTTTTTTAAAATATTTAATTCAAATATATAATCTAAATTTTAAAAAAAATTTAAAAAAAATATGTTTAGGCGACGAAATTGTTTGTCGCCTAAACATGCTTTGGGCAACGAACAATTCTGTCGCCTAAACATATTTTGGGCAAGGAATACTTAGGTTTGTCGCCCAAAGAATGTTCGGGCGAGGAAATTAATTATTCCTCTCCCAAAGCATTTTTAGGCGATGGACAAGTTCGTCACCCAAACAAGCTTTGGGCGACGAACCTAATTATTTCTCGCCCAAAGCATGTTTTGGGCGAGGAATAATATGCTTTAGGAGACGAAGGAAATCCGTCGCCCCAAGTATCTTTGGGCGACGAAATTTACTAGTTCGTCGCCTATAGTGTTGGGCTACCAAACTGTCGACGAACTCAGTTCGTCGCCCAAACGTTTGGGCGACGAAATTCGACTTTGGGAGAGGAATTTGATTCGACGAAATTCACCCAAACCTTTTTTTCTTGTAGTGATAGTTAAACAAAATTTAAATTTCTAGTGGAATTTGATTTGGGTCGTTACAGGTTGATTCCCAATAGTGCAACAAATGGTAAAGGAACTCGGATCCTTCAACTTAGGTGGAAGCTTCATTTGCAAAACGACACTCACTTGCTCACTTAGCACCACATTATAATTCTTCACAAAGCTTGTCTTGCACCTCTTGTTTGTGCATAGGTCCTTCAAGAACTTAGAATAGGAAGGAATGGTCTTGATGGAATTGAGAAGTAGAATGTTTTCTTGAACAACTGAAGAAGCTCATTCTTCTCTTTTTCTTTCTTAGCCTTAGCCTCTTGTTTTCTTAAAACTTGAGGATATGGAAGTGGTGGTACAAAATCTTGCACTATATTCAAAGGAGGGTTGAATGTGATACCTCTCTTGAATGGTCTCTCAAATTGCTCTTGCTCTTACTTCCCCTTGATGCTACTCTCGGCCTAGGTATTAAGATTGTCCTTCAAAGCCTTAGAATAACACTACTACAATTATATAAATAGACAACGGTCAATAGACAATGGTTCTTATTTTATCCGTTATCTTAATTCATAACACAACGGTTTTATAAATACCGTTATATGAAGGTACAATAGCCAATGATATTTAGGATGATGGTTTTTCCTAAATTATTAAACACAATGGTATTAGTCAAAACCGTTGTGTTGGGCAAGTTTCACAAAAATAACAATTTTGCGGCTCTTTGTAAGTTGACAAAGCTCAAGCCCGCGTTAATTAAAAAATCGCACTTAAGTCTTTTTGGGTCAAAGCCCTCGACTTCACCCACTTTCAGACACTCACAACACTCAGCCCCATTTGTAACGACCCGACCCAAAGTTGACTTTTAAAACTAATGGAATTTCGTCTTTGACTTTGGGCACGTTGGGAAGGTCTCGAGCCCACGAGTTCGTAGACATGCGGCACGCGTCAATCGGAGCTACGGTCTGAAAGATACGGGCTTGTGAAGTGAGTGGCAAACTTGTAATTTTTACGGAAGTAGATTTTAAATACCCAAAATCCAGAAATTTCTGGATACTCTCTCTCCTCTCTCCCCGCTGGTTTTCTCTCTCTCGGCTGGCTCTCTCTCTCTTCCCCGTGATCTCTCTCTTCGACCCTCGGTCGTCCGGCGCCGGATTTCAGTGATCCGACCGGCGTTGGACTCGCCTCCACGCCGCCGACCTCCCAGTGGGGTCTGATCAGCCAACCAAGCCGCGACGGCGGCGCAGCGACGCAGTTTCTGAACGAAGCTCTCGACGGCGACTCGATTTTTCCGGCGAGTTCGAAGCCGACGACCACTTGGGTTCTCTTCCCCAGGCTCCGGCGATTTCAGCGGCGTCACCCCCTTCCTCCGGTGATCGCTCACGGCGGTGGATCGACGATACAAAAGCCGGCGGCTTCCGCCGTCGATTCCGGCGTTTCCGGTGACTTTTGGCCGTCGGTCCAGTTGACAAAATCGATCCTCTAGGTACGGGTAATCTTTCCCCTAAGGTGTTG
This sequence comes from Dryas octopetala, assembly GCF_963921425.1. NCBI lineage: Eukaryota > Viridiplantae > Streptophyta > Magnoliopsida > Rosales > Rosaceae > Dryas > Dryas octopetala. Next base: position 688,003 of record NC_141370.1, read on the forward strand.
ATGTTCAATTTTGAGATTTTAGAAATTCAATTTTAGGGTTTGGGTCTATTTTGAATATCTTGAAATTGGACTCAAATTTGTGATGTTTATGTGCAATTGAAGGTTCTATTATATAATTAGGATTGTGTGGAGTTGAATTTGGATATTTCTAGGTTTGTGCCGCCGCTGCCACCGTCGGCCCCGCCCCTCGTGGCGGCGGGTTGGATGGTTTCTTGTATTTTTCCACTTCCTTAGAGTTCTAGCAGCTTAATTTTAGGTTCGGTGACTATCTGGGTTTATTTTTGAGTGTTGTTTATGGCCGGGCAGCCACCGTGTGTGGTGGTTGGCCGCTTGTTTCGGTTGTTTGACAGCTAGTTAAAGAATCTATTGTATATGGTTGGTTGTCTGGTCTTAACAGGTACATGGGCTCGGGAAATCTCATTTCCGATGCCGTTATGCTGCCGGATTTGGTATCCGAGCAATGACACCGTGAAGGGTATTTCGGTCTTTTACGTAGTTAAATTGTGAGTGAAACTTATTTAGTTATATTGTTGAGTACCGTAGATGAATCGTCAGTTTTGTGTGATTTGATGCTTTATGTTAAAGGAAGCCAAGTATAGGGTTCAAACCATGAGAAGGAATTGACGAAGATTGAGACTAAAGGATTAAGTGAGGATTAAGCAATTATCATACAATAGACTGTGAGTATGAATGACAAACAAGTGAGGAAGGGGTCGTGAGTAGGAATCAATTTCGGAAAGGTTTCAGTATAGTTCAAGGTAGACTGTGAGTGGATCCTTGGTTTTCTTGATTTATTTGAGTATGGACAGTTTTCTGGAAAAGGTTTTGGTATTATTTTGGGGAAGTTTTATTAATGAATTTCTGTCCTTTAGAAAATGATTTTTGATCGAGCAGCTTTCACGATTTGAGATTAATTGTATTTAAGCGGATTTATGGAAAGATTTAAATTTCAGTTTTTATCTGGAGGAGTAGTTTTTGAGAGGTGGTTGATTGAGATATACAGAAGCGGTTTCAAACCACCATACTAGTACCCCCTTCAGCAGGTATGTATTGCTCTGCACTCGCCTAGAGATGACTCGGCGGTGTACGACCAGCACGCAGGTATATATTGCTCTGCACTTGCCTAGAGATGATTCGGCGGTGTACGACCAGCACTTGCTCTGCACTTGCCTAATTGGCGGTGTATGACCAGCATGATATTCGCTCTGCACTTGCCTAGTAGGCGGTGTACGACCAGCATTTGCTCTGCACTTGCCAAGTCGGCGGTGTATGACCAACATCACAGCAGGTATAGATTTGCTATGCACTTGCCTAGAGATGACTCGGCAGTGTATGACCAGCAGTTCCCCGGGTACTAGTGTGGCATGAGATATCAGTTTGTGGAGCATTTTGCGAAATGAAATTACATCAGTAAATATTTTAAATGACAGTTTCAGTAGAGCATTGTGTTTTTATTTCAGTTATTTTAACAGTTTTACAACTTGAAAATACTATTTATTCTTCAGAGTTCGAATTACAGTTTTGAGATGATTTAAAAAATGGATTTGTGAAAAGATATTAAAGCTGGGGGATTTCAAAGAGCGACGTGAGTGAAATTAGATAGTCTGTTTTGTTGATGTGTGCTTGCGTGCTTTTGTTTGCTAGGACTTGATTTGACTAGGACTGAGTAAGTCTAGGCTTGAATCTTGAGGATGGAATTGATGAATGGATTATGCATTGAGATTATGAGTTAGGATGTGAATGATTCGAGATTGAGGTTAATAGTTGACGTTTAGGCAATTGATTTGCCAGAATGAGGAATTATGTTTATTTTGATGCTTGGATGATTTGTGATGAAATTGTGATGTGAATCAGTAATAATGGGTGTTATTATGGATTAACTTTTGAGGTTTATTGTTTATGTCATTTCACTCATACGAGCTCTAGTGGGCTTATCGGGTTTGTTGTATAACCCGGTACACCATGGATGTGGTGTAGGAATTGTGTTTTGCAGGTTAAGCAGACTGAGGAAGCAGTGGGGGGGGGGAGACGAGTCAGTGGGACCCAGAAAGATTTATTTAATTGTTTTTACTCAGTGGTTTGTTTAAAATGTTGTTGACAGAATTATATTTACTTATGTTGTTGTGCATGGCTCAAAAGTAAGAGAAAGCAGATTGAACAGTTTGATGTTCAGTATTTTCATGGGCCCGAGGTTCGGGGTGTTACACCATTCGACCTCCATCTTCATCCTCTAAACACTTAGACTGCAGTTCCCTCGATATATCTTCATTGTCCGCATCGATCACTCACTACAACAATAAAGTTAATAGACAACGGTGAAAAACCGTTGTCTATTTACCCAAAATTCCGTCGTCTAGGCGAGTGACGACTATAGTATATTTAGACAACGGTCAAAACCCGTTGTTTAAATGGATTAATACAACAGTTATAATTTAAAACTGTTGTCTAGTACCCACCAAAATGCATGATATTCAGCTTAAACAGTTGTGTTGAAACCCAATACACAACGTTTACAGATACAAAACTATTGTATTAGTAATGATTAAATAATACTTATGTGCTATAAATGTTGTCCAAAGTACTATTAAACATCCATTTTAAGAAACACCGTTGCATAATTAAGTATAAAACCGGCATGAATGTTTGTACATAAGAAACTCAACAACAGTTTTTACTAAAACATGTTATTTTAATTACTTATACATATCATTTTATATATTAAAACCGTTGGGTAATCATATTTTCCACAACTTCTTTTAACTATATGTGATGTTAAGTTATGCGTATGACAAGTAATTTTTTTTCAAAAATGTTGTATAAATAGATGATACACATCAATTTTTTGGTTAATAAACGTTTTAACTGTTGTTAGTAGGTGTGTTATACAATGGTTATTTAACTAAAACCGTTGTCTATGATTTATTAACATAATTTTTTTAAATTGAAAACTGGTGTTTGTTTGATTCACATTTTAATATCTCTGCTTACATCCAATTGAATCCCCATTAATTCCCTGCTTGCATATCCAATTGGAATTAAATCCCACTAAATCCCTGCTTGTTGCATCCAAAGTAATCCACAAATATTGGTAACTCAAAAAGATCCATGAATTCATTAAATTGGAATTTGATTTTACAAAGTCGATCATGATAACAAACCCATTCACACATCCCTTTCCAATTAATGTATAGCCCAAAAAATTATAAGTAACTTGATAACTACAAAAAGTACTTGTTGATTACAAAAACTATAAAGCTAGGGATGACATGGTCTAACCTAAGTAATCGTGCAAAGTTAGCCATATACATACCAAAATATCTGACTTTGCAAGATTAGCTAGTCAATGAACTGCTCCCATCATAATATTGCATGTCTACACAGCCTAGCTAGTTAGCTATACAAAATATTTACCAAAAAATGCTTGTTAAACCCAGCCGGCGGACTTAGGGAAGTGAGGAGTACGTATTGGATCTACATATAGCGCACCAAAAAGCCCGCCCATTCAGCGCATACTTCATCAATCTGGTCCTGTGAGTAGGTGTTGTCCTTTCTCCTTTCCCACTGAAATTAACCTTGGAGTAACAAAGGGATTAACATAAGGGAATACACCAATAAGAAATTCAACATTTTTGTTTAATTAACCTTTTTTTTTTAGTAATTGAATGAATCAATAAAAAAAAAAAAAAGGAGCAGAGGAAACCCCTGAATGAAAGAACAAACATACAAAGCAAGAACAAACCATCAAAATAATGATCTAAGTGACTTAAAAAACAATTAACCTGCCATAACCATCAAGTTAATCATCAACCAACAAATTAATGATCTAATTGACTTAAAAAACAATTAACTTGTCATAACCATCAAGTTAATCCATCATCATCATAATTAACAAGGGTTTTTACACAATTGATCCAAAGCACATTTTAAACAAAATGAAACATGTCCTCAAAGGGGAGGTCCGGTCCTCAATGTTCAAAACCATTTCTTGTCCTACATCAAATTATTAGCTACTAAGACTAGATATTTCCCAAAAATAAATGCAATAAAATTAGCTACTGTCACAACAGAACCTTGTCCTAACACATGGCAGGAACTTAGACTTCCAAATACAAAGAACAAGAAAAAGCTTCACAAAAAGTAGGATGTTCAGAGAACAATGTTAAGATACATTCCCAAGTTTAAGAAATTCCAATAGAAAGATACGAAATAGTAGGAAGCTAATCTGCAGTGAGTCATATGGCATGCATGTATCAATTCTGTTTAAGAAGACCCATTTAGAGGATTGAAAAGCAGTATGTAATTACCATATCTAATTTGGCATATAATACTCTTTTACATGTACAATCATACTTACAAATGCATGCTTGTTTAAGAAATAATTAATAAATCTCAACATGCTTACAAGAGTCATCAATGGTGGCAAGCAGAACTTAGTCCCTCTCCTGCTCCCACTTTCCTTTTATGATATCAAGAATGACTTTTTGTAGTGATGCTCACTTCACTGCAACCTGAAATCATACAAAAAAAAAAGTTACAAGTTGAAATTTTCAAGAGACACTTGGGAAAAACCTTGTTACATATATTATACTGAAAAAAAACAGACACAGCCAACCGTCTATATGTTCATTTAAAACTTATTTTAGGAAACAATACTGTAATTACAAGAGCCTTGTAGCTAAAAATCAGACAGGGCAACCAATATAAACCGTTTAATACTATCTTTTCCCTTCTTAATTTCTTCTTCCTTTGCTTTGACTTTTTCTTGTCATTCCTCTTCCTTTCCCTTTTCAAGAGTGCTTGAAGAGAAATGGGCTGGCAATAAGATAATTTATTAAGATTATAAGAAAATGAGATTTCACTAGAACCTTATTTTAAGATATCACTTACTGCATCAAGTATGTGGCCATACAAAGGTAAGATGCACATTCCAATGCTCTCTTTGAATATGATGTTGCAGTCTGCAGAAAATGTACTCTCATCAGTAAGTATTTAAAATAACCAAAAAAATAGGTGCTAACAACTCATTAAATCACAGTACTTCTATATGGCTATTTAGCAAGGAAACATCATCGTTTAGTATTTGGCTTTGACCAAAATTTAGACTTCTAAGCTGTACTCTATTATTTTAAATTTACTATAAAAAAAATTCAATAGGATTCCTTTTCCTTTCATAATATGAAGTATGAAAATACTTGGGAACCTGATTTAGAACTTTGATGATAGAAGTAGGCTTCCTTGACCTTATGCTTTAATAAACCTGCAAAGAATTAAAACGAAAAAAAGAAAGCAAAGTAGGTTGATTGAAACTAAAAGATCAAGCTAAAAAAGTTCTAACTAAAAATGCTGAGACAAAAATAAAAAATTCTATGTTCTTGTTTTGCATAAGTCATTTAACCATATCTGCAAGATCTATCAATTTACCTACCGATAAACAAGTTAATTTTGAGTGGTTCTCTTGCATATCGAGTTATAAAATTATACATCTCCAGTCCAATTTATTGCAAATCATCATAAGTGAAAATATTCATTTGTCGTCCCAACCATCCATCAATACCCAAACCATTCAGCTAATGTAAGATACAAAAAATTCACTCAAGTACATATTGGCTATGAAGTTAACCCAAAGACCATTAAAAAAAAAAAACCATAGTTAGCGAAAAATTGTTTCATGCACAACTTTTATTCACAAGTATACATTGATAGATGTCCAATTTCCTGTAAAGTTAAAAGAGCACACGTGGCCCATCAATTTTATCATTCTTAACCTCCACTAAAGAAATTTCACACCCAGTCCTCTTAGCCCATATCTCCAGCTAGTCATAGGCAGTTGCTCAAAATGTATCCCCTGCTGCCATCAGTACCTGGTACAATTCTGAATCACAAGGCAATTCAAATAACAAAAGCCACTGAGGAATACACATGCTTTTCTTGGATGTATAAATACATATATATATATGGAGGTCTGACCTTTCACTTTAAATTCCAAAGGAGATATGGCTTGCTTCGGCACCTTTCCTGCAGGAAAATAACACAAGCTAGTCTTGTGATTTGCTAAAAGAAAAAAAAAAAAAAAAAGGGATTGCAGCCATCAAGATAAAAGAGGAGTGACTCATCTTCTTTGTGTCTTAAGTCTTGATTTTGGAGTGGCTTGCTGCAAGATGAAAGAGCAGGTTTTCAACAAAGTCATATGAAAAAAAAAAAATAGCAAAAAAAAAAAGAGGCAGTTGGCACCTGGAGAAATAAATCAAGAACATGGTCTCTTCTCTTCCCTCCCTGCCAAAAAAAAAAGCATGTATTAGAGAATGGAAAAAAAGACACCAAGAAAAAAAAAAGGATGGAGAAATTATGTCCATTATAAAGAAAAGGAACCTCACTCTTTGAAGTCTCACATGGAGGACTATGGGGGTATTGAATTCCTTTTCAGTTAGTTGACACCTGCAAATTAATAAAAAGGGTCAGCTACTGTTGGTATAAGACAAAGGAAAAGTATGGAAATCCAAAGTCAGCAAAAAGAGGACACATGAAAGGGATTAAACTACCAAAGAAATAAAAAAATTATTTCTCTTGCTCCAAGCCCCACGTAGCAATGTTTGCTGCAAGTTTTCTTAGGTGCTGCAAAGTCTACAAATACACATGGCAAACAAGTTCAAGTCAGCCCAAAAGTAGATACAAGATCAAGTTAAACCCAAAAGAAAATAGTCTAGCTTGCACATGAGACAGCTAGTAAGTGGTTGCTTTCACCAAATATTTATTTTCTGAACAAAAAGATAAGAAAGATCAAAAAGATGCAAAAAAAGACATGCGTAAAGTGATCTTGCCTACGCCGATTGCTTTGTTATTTTTCTTTGCCTCCAGTCAAAAGGAATTGGCTTGCTTTCAAAATTAGAGGAGAGGGGTTCTTGCTACTTCCAATTTGCAACCATGTTCTTCTTAACCTTTATTTAACCCATTATTTTATTATAATTTATTTATCACCATCTAGCTAGTCCTCCATATTCCAACCCCTGCTTTCAAATTTCAATCATGAAGTCTCCTTATCTCTTCATCTATCTCTCTTTCTCTCCCCCTCTTTTATCTCTCTATCTCTCTTTTTCTCTGCTATATCAATTTCCCAACCTTTAAACCTCCCCACTCTGCTATATTAGTTGTAACATTAATTCTGCAAAATGCAGGCCATTTAAAATAAGGGCCAAGACAAAACAAACCCAAGTATACAAGTTAAATTTTTACTACAAATTACTAGATCCATCAGATTTGGAAATAAAAAACAATGATTTGGAGCTATGTAGAACTATTGAGGGTCCCTAATCTAAGTAAGTATGCCCAGTTACAACAATGCTTGACTTATGAACTTAATTCTCTGACTTGTTATTTTGTAAAGACTCCCCAGGACAAAAAAAATAATTAAAACTCCTCTACTTCCTGTAAGATAAACACAATTTTTTTTCTTCGATCTCCCTTTCTTAGAAGGTATAAAACAAAAAGATTTGCCAAAAGTGACCACAAAAATCAAAATCAAAAACCCAGAAAACTAAATCATAACCTTGCCCAAAAAAATTTTAAAAAATTAACAAGATAACCATCACACCAAAGAAGAAAAAAACCCAGCAAACAAAAATACAAAACCCCCAAAATTAAAACATCTAAACCGAAATTTAAACAAAAAAGGAGAAGAAAACCCTAACTTTGAAGAAGAACCTAATCAGGAAATAGACAGAAAGATAAGTAAAACCCGATGAAACTTCAACAAGGTGGAAGAACAACTGTAGTAGAGGAAACAACACTACTGCTGCAGCTTGATTCGCGCAAAAACACACAAACCCAGATGGAATTACCAACAAGCTAAGCTCAAAACTCACCATCGGGGCCAAGACTAGAACATTGAAACCTGCCAGAGGATTGACCTTCCACTCCGTGAGCTCTTCGTGTATCCGATTGCCAATCTTACCTTAATCTTGAAGCGGGTATCAAAATCCCTAATTTTTTTGGGGTTTTCTGGAAGTGGGCATGAAATCTGTTTAATTGTAATCATGGTGGCTAAAATGAAGAAGAGAAATGAGACAGAGACATAGACATAGAGAGTTTGGCTGGACTAGGGGGTGGGTGTGCGACATGACAGAGAGAGTTTAATAGTGGTAGAGAGAGAGAGAGCAGATCAAGAGGTTTGAGAAAGAGAGGGATTTTGACTAAGTGGAAGAGGTAATGTGAAAATATAAGGAATGGGACATTACACAACCGGCCTAAGCTACAGTAAATTTTTTATAAATCTAGCGCTTACACAATGCTTAAAAATTAAAAACGTTGTTTAGACAAAACATAAACAATCAACAACCCAAAAATCATGAGATTCCATGTATTAATACAACAGTTTTTTTAAAAACCGTTATGCTTTGAAACTAGACAACAGTTTTAACAAAACCGTTATCTATTAAGTGTTGTCTATTTACATTATTGTAGTAGTGACTTCTTCTATTCGTTCATCCACTAATCATTCTTGCCTTCGTCTCTGTCGCCAAGTCTTGAAGTCCCTTTTAACCCTAATATCAACACATATGGAGCAGTTTGAGGCCGGGTAAATATCTCTCTCTATCTTTTCCTCAAGTGGATCCGTTTCTTTTGGGGTGTTTTGGTTGGAGTGAATTTCTAGTTGGGTGGTTCTTAGTTTGGCGAGTTTAAGGGCGGAGGGGTTGGGTTTCTAGTGGTTTAGTGGCTTATAAATGGTTAGGGGGCCTAGGGCTAAGATTTTAATGGTGGTTTTTTGGTCTGTAAATGGTGCTGGGTTGGGATGGGATTTTGTTTTTCTGGCTTGGAGTTATTTCAAGCTCAATTTTGTGGTGGATTTTAGTTCCAGTGATTTTGTGGATGGGGGTTTGTTGTTGTAATAATTATATCAATGCTATAGTTTACATTCCGTAATGTAACAGTTGACATTTCATATAGCAATTAGTGAGCAATCGAATGTCAATTGGAAATCAAATTTCAGTTCAGATTACTTACCGTGCGGAAGTGTCTTGAATTAGTGTAACCACCTCGATGTTACGGCCTCGATGTGCAGTAATCAACCCAGCTGCTTTGGAACGCAAATCACAACTTCTGTGCACGTTCTTGTGTCTCCAAGGTAAGGGAATTGCTATGAAAGTCAGATCCCAAGATTTCCACGATCCCAAAGCTCCCAGACTTTTTTGGTGAATTGTCTAAGTCGAGTTACTCAAGAGTATATGCACGAGTGTTTATATATAAGTCTACCATCAAACTTTCTCTTTTTCTTGTGGTTTCCTAGAGAGAGTTATCAGAAGTGTGGTGAGATTGGGTTTCTGTTTGAATTCAAATTCAAAGACCACAATCCCCATCTGCCATCCTTATCTCTTAACTGAGATATGGGTTTTATCCAATCAGCTAACAGGCCAGTGTCCACCCCAAGTGGGCGGATAATTATTGAAATTACATGGAAATAATTTTAGATAATTGTAACATCTTCCACTCGCCCACACAGGGCATGAAAACCACATAAGCATTCTCAATCTCTTCAGTACTCAATCCCTTCATACAGGAGATGGGACGTGCGACCTAACGAGAAAGAACGTACAGCTACGGGAGCAAGATTATTAAGTCATCACCTGACTAACAAAAATGCTACACCCAGAAGCATCTCGTATATATATATATACCCCAGATAACTTGAACTACACCAAATGAAACACTCTTAATCCCTCATAGAAGCAATGTTTCATCCCTCAGTATGTAATGTACTCATGACATACGTCGATAACTAATACAACGTATTCGCTGGCCAACAATGAGTCACAAGACTTGGTGTATTATCACAATTATCTTCCTTACGCACTCATGTCAATTCAATTAGACTTGACCACTTTCCTAGACATGCCCCTTAAAACCATATTAGTGAAGGTCCTAGTAAAACATGCTAAAGTAGCGTCATCAAGTATCCTCTGCATGACATATGCTTAAGTAACAAAGGGTAAAAATAAGCTCAAAATAATGATCCAAGTGGCTCACACAGTGATGAAGCAGGGATTCATTCATCACTCCCACTATCGGTCAGCTATTGCATATACAGTATGAAATATATACTATGACGTATTCTCATAAAAAGAGCATGTCACGTGTCTAGATGATAGACGTACGCCATACAAACCTTAGTCTAGTCGCTATACAAGCGTCTAACCTGAGCTTTACAGCCCAGTCGCTCTCTAAGCGCCTGCCTGAAATCTCACGTTCGGCTCCAATAAGGCAACATAGAGTCATGGACAAGATCTCTATGATCGACCTTTGGTTAAGGTCTCATCTTAGCTCTGTCTAAGGCGACATATGATAAACATAGGTATTTTATTATTGCTTGCCATCTTGGCGCCAAAAATATATACACGTCCTAATGCGCTACCTCCGCGCTCAAGGACTTAGATGTCTCATCTTGCTCGCTACCTCAGCGCCAAGGCGAATCACCCGTGTGAGCAGGCTGATCCAAGCCTTGTGACATTTATCTAAAGTGCGTAAAATGATTATTCAAAAACAACACAAAGTAATGAATAACTTCTTATTAACAAACAAATAAAGTCAATTACAAAAAGGCAAATTAAAACACATCAAATCCTACGTAGTCCCATACTCCTAATATGAGAAAGGAATACATCCCTGGCAATGGGCTTAGTTAAAGGATCAGCAACCATACTACCAGTGGAGATATGTCTCAAAACTACCTCACCCTTCGCAACTTTGTCTTTAATAAAGTGATAACGGATGTCAATGTGTTTGGTTTTTCCATGATACTTAGGGTCTTTTGCGTATGCTAGAGCAGAAGTGCTATATGAATAAACAAGCACAGGCTCCATAGCACGAGCAGTAATACCTAATCGTCCAAGGAATTTCCTTAACCAAACAGCTTCTTGTACAGCAGTCGAGCAGGCGACGTACTCAGCCTCCATTGTGGATAGAGCCACGCAAGTTTGTTTCTTGCTACTCCAAGAAACAGCTCCACCTCCAAGGATAAATGCATAACCTGAGGTGGACTTGCACTCATCTCTATCATTGCCCCAATCTGCATCGCCATAACCTGTAAGTCTTAGGTTCCCACCATGGTAGCAGAGAATGAGGTCAGAGGTTCCACGTAAGTATCGTAAAATCCGTTTCACCGCTTTCCAATGAGCGGGACCAGGGTCACTTTGATAACGGCTGACCATACCAACTGCGTAACAAATGTCTGGACGCGTACACAACATAGCGTACATCAGACTCCCAATCGCAGATGCATAAGGCACTGTGGACATATACTCTCTTTCTTTATCTTCTTAGGAAATAAATCAAGGGATAAGACGCATCCTTTCTCCATAGGAGTGTCAATGGGTTTGGATTGACTCATGCGAAAACGCTCAAGGATATTCTTAATGTAAGTCTCTTGAGACAAACCCAGAAGTTTTCTTGAGCGATCTCTCATGATCTTAACTCCCAGCACATAATTTGCTTCTCCCATGTCTTTCATTTCAAATTTAGAAGACAACCACTTCTTAGTGGCGGCAATGGAGTCCATATCGTTTCCAGCTATGAGAATGTCGTCAACATACAAGGATAGGATAACAATACTTTTCTTGGACCGTTTCAGATACACACAGTGGTCTTCTTCAATCATCTCAAAACCAAAGGAGACGATTGAATCATGAAATCTAATGTTCCACTGTCTAGACGCTTGTTTGAGGCCATAAATAGAACGTTTTAGGCGGCAAACTTTGCGCTCTTGTCCTTTGACCTCAAATCCAATTGGTTGATCCATATAGATCTCCTCGTCTAGTTCTCCATTGAGAAATGCAGTCTTTACATCCATTTGGAAAAGTTCCAAATCCAATTGTGCGACAATAGCCAGAAGCAGGCGAATAGAGACAAATCTCACCACTGGGGAGAAAGTCTCATCATAGTCTATCCCCTCTCGTTGGGTATAGCCCTTCGCCACAAGACGCGCCTTATACTTGTCAATTGAACCATCCGCCGTGCGCTTAATTTTTAAGACCCATTTGTTTCCAATGGTCTTGCGCCCAGGCGGCAGGTCAACTAACTCCCAAACCTTATTCTTGTCCATTGAGCTCATCTCATCCTGCATAGCAGCCATCCACTCGTTACTGGCTGAGGAAGACATCGCTTCTTTAAAAGAAGCAGGCTCATCTAAGTCCATTAGCAAACATACGAAGGCAGTCCCTTCAACCTCAAAATGTCGTTTGGGAACATTTCCTCGTTTGCTCCTTCGTATTTCAGGATCTTGAGAATCTAGTGGTACACTCCCACTAGGAAGGACACTCCCACTATCTTCAGCGATCACATGATTAGGAGTTAATTCCCCACCCTCGCTTGAAGATGGTAAAATGTCATTGCTTACCTCCAACTCATGGAGATCAAGATCCTTTCTAGTGTCACCAATATCAGGAAAATCATTCTCAATGAAATTCACATCACGGGACTCTATTTCAGTCATTCCTCCATTAGGATGTTCACCAAACAACACATAGCCTTTAGAGTTGTCACAATACCTTATAAAGATATGTTTCTTAGCTCTTGGACCTAACTTCCCATATCTATGAGAAGTGTTATGAACAAAACCAGCTGAACCCCAAGGGCGCAAATGCTCCAAATTGGGCTTTTCACCTTTCCATAATTCATATGGGGTTGAGGAAACTGACTGAGAAGGCACTCGGTTAAGGATATATGTCGCAATCAATAAAGCATCTCCCCAAAAAGATATTGGGAGGTTTGCCTGCGCCATCATCGACCTAACCATGTCTAATAATGGTCTGTTCCTTCTCTCAGCTACACCATTTTGTTGAGGTGTATAAGGAATAGTAAGTTGTCTGCGTATCCTCTTATTTTCACAAAATTCTTTGAACTGCTCAGATAAGTATTCGCGTCCTCGGTCAGTGCGAAGAGTCTTTAAACTCTTCTCTGTCTGATTCTCAACCTCTGCTACAAAACGCTTGAAACAATTCAAGGCTTCATAGCGGTGAGCGATCAGATACACATAACCATATCGCGTATAATCATCTATAAATGTTAGAAAATAAGAGGCGCCATGACGTGCCTTCACATTCATAGGTCCGCAAATGTCAGAGTGAACTAACTCTAGCGATTGAGATGCTCTTACAGCCTTACCAAAAGGCTTTCTGATAGCTTTACCAGCCAGACAACATTCACATATTGGTAGGTCGACCTTAGCGAGTGAGCCCAAAAGGCCTTCTCTAGCTAATCTAGTCATTCTATCACGACCTCTATGCCCAAGTCTAGCATGCCAAGTAACTGAATCAATACTAGCATTAGCTACATATGATAAAGAAGAGTCGGAATTATTTAAATCCAAATAAAATAAATTATTCCTTATAAAACCATGACCAATTATTGTTTCATCTAAAGAAATAAATTATTCCTTATAAAACCATGACCAATTTGCGCCCAGTGCGCAGCTGAAGCTGATATGAACCAACTCCTAATGCCTCCAAATGATTTCCATCACCCATGAACACACCATGGGTACCGCTTGGAACTCGACGATAATCTATGAATCCTACTCGATCTCGCGTCACATGTCTGGTTGCTCCTGTGTCTACAACCCAATCAATGGATGTATAAGCAACTAAAACATGAGAACTTACACAAATGTAGAGAGAGTTTGGATCAGAATGTACCTTCTTCGGCTCAGTACAATCACGAGCGAAGTGGCCCATTTTCTCACAGTTATAGCATTTGACCTTGGACATATCTTTCTTCCCACCACGCTTGCCTCTGCGCTGCTTGGTGCCTTTATTAACCTTAGCAGCAAGGGCCTTTGCCCCACCCAGCTGGAATGCCTTTCCTTTGTCATTTCGCCTAGACCTATTTGTCTTACGCGAGCCACCTTGGGCGACAAGTACAGTAGCATTGGCAGCCTCTGGGCGTTCTGCTTCCAGCTCAACATGTCGAGAGATATCAGAAAAGTTCTTTATACTCTCATTATGGGTCATGATCTGTTTCATAGGCCCCCATGATTCAGGCAGTGATCGGATGAGAGCTTGAACTTGTTGCTCATCACTGAGATTGTTTCCAGCAGCTCTGAGGTCACGAATTAGACCAGACATCACCCGAAGGTGTTCAGCCATCGAGTGCTTAGGGTCCTTTCGGTACACCTCAAATTTCAGCACTAGGCTTCTGAGCCGAGTGGTAGAAGTACCACCAAAAGCAAATCTCAGCTGGTCCCACATATCCTTGGCAGTTTGGAAGTTCTCATACTCTCCAATAAGATCATCAGACATGCTGCTCAACATAATAAAGCGCGTGCTACGATCTTTCTTAAACCAAGCATTGTAGGCCTCAAGTTCACGGCGGTGTTGGGCTGTTGTCCCAGTTTCAGGTTGGACAACAACATTGGTTAAGGTGTCCAGAAGCTCTTGCTCATTAAGAAGATACTGAATCTTCCTATGCTATATGTCATAGTTGGTTCCAATGAGCTTCTCACCCTTAGTGAGATCAGCAACAACATTTTTTGCAGCCATTGAATCTAGACAATATGCGAAAGATTTGACATTAGATTTGTTAAAAATACACACTTTCTATTTATTCTAAAGTTTAATTAAAACAACTTCTTTTCCTATGATTTGAGATCAAAAAATTGCTGTGCTCATAATCATCACTCAAAAAAAATAGGTCCAAAAACAATTTTAATTAATCTTTGAAATAAATATCTAAGCATGAGTTCTCAAAAAAAAAAACATGCTTCTGTCCATATAACTTATTTAGGATTGTAACGACCCGATCCAAAGTTGACTTTTAAAACTAAGGGACTTTCGTCTTTGACCTTGGGTCCGTTTGATAGATCTCGAGTCTACGAGTTCTTAGACACGAAGCACGTATAAAACAGAGTTATAGTTTGAGAGATACGAGCATTTGAAGGGAAGGGCAATTTTGTAATTTTGTAGGAGTGGGTTTTAAATACCCAAAATCCAGAAATTTCTGGACACTCTCTCTCCTCTCTCCCCGCTGGTTTTCTCTCTCTCGGCTGGCTCTCTATCTCTCTCCCCCGTGACCTCTCTCCTCGACCCTCGGTCGTCCGGCGCCGGATTTCAGTGATCCGACCGGCGTTGGACTCGCCTCCACGCCGCCGACCTCCCAGTGGGGTCCGATCCGCCAACCAAGCCGCAACGGCGGCGCAGCGACGCCGTTTCTGAACGAAGCTCTCGACGGCGACTCAATTTTTCTGGCGAGTTCGAGGCCGACAACCACTTGGGTTCTCTTCCCCAGGCTCCGGCGAGTCCAGCAGCGTCACCCCCTTGCTCCGGTGATCGCTCACGGCGGCGAATCGACGATGCAAAAGCCGGCGGCTTCCGCCGTCGATTCCGGCGACTTTTGGCCGTCGGTTCAGTTGTCAAAAACGATCCTCGAGGTATGGGTAATCTTTCCCCTAAGGTGGGCGCGTCCAATTTTGAGAAATTGAAATTTTGATTTTAGGGTTTTTGTTATTTTTCGAATTTCTTAAATTGGAGATGAAATGGAGTTGTTTTTGGTGCAATTGAACGTCCTACCGTGCAATTAGGACTAATTGGAGTTGTTTTGGGGTGTTTTCTAGGTTGTGCCGCCGCTGCCCCCGTTGAAACCGCCACCTTTGGCGGCGGGTTGGGTGGTTTCTCTTGCTATTCAGCCTCCCTGGGACTCTTAGAGACAAAATCCAGGCTCCGTTGTGTTTTGGGTGAGTTTTGATGTGTTAGTTGGAGTCGGGCAGCCACCGTGCGTGGTGGTTATCACCCAAATCGATTGATCAACGGCCAAATTAATATTCTTTGTGAACTTTGGAATTAGATTGTAATGCATTGTTTTACAAAGTATGCATATCCTAAGGACAACAATTCGTGGCCGATCTATTAAGGAAACCTTAAGCCGTGTCATGATGGTTATCAGACGTGAGAAAGGTATAATTGGTATATGAGTATTTTGCAATTTTTTCGTTTTGGGTGTGTATTGAATTGGAGTTAGGTTGATGGTTTGCTATTGGTGGTTATTTGTGAATTCAGGATGTTTGGGAAGCTCGATTATGTGATTGGTCAGTTGCCGAACTTGAAATCGAATTAACAAGGTGGTTTAGATAATTACTTGGTGAGGATTTATTTATATCGTTTACGTTGATCTTGGAGTTGTATTGATAATTGGGCGACTTAGTAATCGCGTTTGTTTGGTATAAAATTTAGTTAACTCGGGACAAACTCTAGACTTTCGGATAAGTCATAGGGGCACTTAGATTTTTCTTCATTTGATTTCAATCGACACTCGTATTCTTGACTATTTAAGTTAGTGGTACTTTTGTGTTAGGTGGATAGAGCCTCGTCTTTTGGCTACTTCTAGTGACGAACAAGAAGGGATCGTGAAATGGGAACGTATTTCCGGAAAGGATTAGACATTGATCGGTTAAACTGTGAGTGGACTCTTGTCTCTTTAGATGATTTATGAAATTCGTGATTTATTCTAGTGATATAAATTTTAATTGTGAAATTGAAGTTTGAATGGGCTTTTGGTTTTCTAAGAATTCATGAAAATTTCATCAATCATTTCACACTAAATACTTTGGGAATTTTATCTTGGGATTTGATCATTGGTATTAAATGTTGGATTTCAAATGTTATTTCAAATAAGTTTTATTGTCAGATGTTTGAAAGGAAATTAGTTTCTTATTTTTATACATATAGATTATTTCATATTTTAGCCTATGGTCAAAGATTTGATTGGTTTTATGTGTTTCAAATGAGATTTATTAAAGACTATTTTACTAGTTGTGTTTATGCATTGTGGATTGAGGATTTAAAGTTTATGGGAATGATAAAGATATTTTCTATCCGTGAGAAAATGATTTTTCGATTTGGTTATGGAAAAATGGTTTTCAAACCACCCTTTGCAGTACCCTCCAGGTTATCAGATACATAGGTCTTTGGGACCCATCACGGCACACATATAGGCTTTGGGCCGTGTGTCGGGATGCTTCGCCCTTTGGGGGCTGCTCTGCGTGCACGTACGACCAGGTTTGCCTGCACGTGCCGATTTTATTCACACGTGTGTATGGCCAGGATATTGCCTGCACGTGTTGGATTTTACTCCACTCGTGTGTATGGCCAGGATATTGCCTGCCTGTAATTCCACACAGGTGTATGGCCAGGATTATTCAGGGTATATAGCATGGTGGAAAATGGAATTGGTATCTTCAGAGTTTAAGTATGGATTTTAAGTGAGAAATATCTTTCAGAGTTTTATAATGATTTTGATTTTATTATTATTTTTACGACTTTGTTAATTTAGATGGCTGGTTATTGAGAAATGTGTTTTGAGTTATCTTTTCCTTGAGTTCCATGAGTTTTATAACATTCTTAAAGCTTGGAAATGGTTTTAAAACTGAGGGATTTCAAAGAGTGACGTGAGGTTTTAGAGCTAAACGTGTTTTTTTGAAGGATTTTCTGAAACAGAAATTTTACTTATGTTTTCGTTTATTTAAACTGTCCACTCACTGAGAGTTATCTCACGTTTTCTTTATTTTGTTTATAACATTTTCCCCCCAGGTGTTATAGATCGCTGAGGTTGGGCCGTACCACGTCGAGGCAGGACTTTCAGTTCTTCGGCGTCATTTCCCTTAAGTTGTGGAGATAACTTTTATTTTGCAATGGAAGTTTAGTTTTGCTCTGATTATCATGTGCCTTGGTGAATAAGAACTTTTTGGCTGTGGCAGAGGTGGTTGCTGATTTAGAAGTGCTTTTAACAGGTTTTGAAATTTCTGGGTTAGTCCATTTTCAGGGGAGGTTCTGCCGAATTTTCGGTATGATTTTCCTTGATTTTGGATTCCCGCAGGACCTCTCCGGGTTTTCAGGGTGGAATCCGGGGGCGGTCCTGTCAAGGATGCACATTCACAATAGCATATGAGTTTAGATGAGCCAAGCATGAGCAAACCATAAAATTAAATATGGTATGTAATACATCATCAGCCAAACAAATCACTACATTTCAAGTTTCACTCAGCACCCATCAAAAATAATTTCACAAAGACTATAAAAGGAAGCTCTTGAGGAAGTGAAATAACATATAACATATATATATATAAGTCAAGATCTATATATATATCAAAACTGCACAGAATCCTCCTATTTAATCATCAGATAGCATATTTCATATAGCATATATATATATCAAAGATATGCATAAAAGAAAGACTCGATCTGATGGTTCTTCACAGGAGGAAAGCCAAAAACATGCATCTTATTAAAGAGGCGAATCATCGAAGATGAAGCTCTCATACCAATGTAATAATTATATCAATGCTATAGTTTACATTCCGTAATGTAACAGTTGACATCTCATATAGCAATTAGTGAGCAGTCGAATGTCAATTGGAAATCAAATGCCAATTAGAAATCAAATTTCAGTTCAGATTACTTACCGTGCGGAAGTGTCTTGAATTAGTGTAACCACCTCGCTGTTACGGCCTCGATGTGCAGTAATCAACCCAGCTGCTGTGGAACGCAAATCACAACTTCTGTGCACGTTCTTGTGTCTCCAAGGTAAGGGAATTGCTATGAAAGTCAGATCCCAAGATTTCCACGATCCCAAAGCTCCCAGACTCTTTTGGTGAATTGTCTAAGGTCGAGTTACTCAAGAGTATATGCACGAGTGTTTATATATAAGTCTACCATCAAACTTTCTCTTTTTCTTGTGGTTTCCTAGAGAGAGTTATCAGAAGTGTGGTGAGATTGGGTTTCTGTTTGAATTCAAATTCAAAGACCACAATCCCCATCTGCCATCCTTATCTCTTAACTGAGATATGAGTTTTATCCAATCAGCTGACAGGCCAGTGTCCACCCCAAGTGGGCGGATAATTATTGAAATTACATGGAAATAATTTCAGATAATTGTAACAGTTGTCATTTTTGTGCTTTGGGGGATGGGTCTGGGATGTTTAGGGTTTTGAAGGTGGATTTCAACTAGCTAGGTTTGAGTGGGTTTCAATTTTTTATGGTTCCAATTGGTGATGTTAAATTATCAATTGGGTCTCTATGATTACTTTATGCTTATTTTAGTGTTAATTGGGTTTGATTGATGTGGAATTAAATATTGTTAATGGGTCGACTTTTATTAGCATCATGATGATGATGGATATGTTATTCTGCAGAGAAAATGTGTTAAAAGGGAAAGAGTTGTTAATTTGAGTGGAAGAATTAATTTCTTGGTTACTTTAAGTTTTTGTTTATAAATTTTGAGAATCCTCATTAATTTTGACAATAGAAATAAATGGAAATGGAAAGTAGTTAGCTGCTTCATTTTGTTTTCAATCTGAAAATGGAACTACAGAAATGACTTCTTAATGTTCTGGGAATAGGTAATTGGTCTTTTAGGATGATATTAGAATCAAGCCATCGTGCAAAGTTGATGTTGTAGATTGTAAGACAGTGTATCTTTCAGAGTATGCAATTGCTTCCTTATTTAATACTTCTATACATTGTTTTATTTGTTGTCGATATTGATGTAAGCTAACTCTGATCAGATACTCTTGATGTTTATTTGTATGCATTTGATTAAAATTTAAATGTGAATACAGTCTTCATGTCTAACTCATCTCGATTCATGTTTTTAGAAGCAAATTACAAATAAGCTGATAAATATGCAATTTTCATGACTAATTACAAAATGATTTTTATGAATGCAGGTCATTTGTGTGTGTGATCTATGATGGTCAATTGTTTGTTAAATTGAAAAAAGGTTTCAATTTCCCTACAATGGACTATGGGTCAGTTATCCTTTTCGACTTTTTGTGCATTTAGGATTCTAGTGATTAATTATTATCATGTGCACCCCTTCTTGTATACTTATACTTCACGTTTTGCTCTTTCTTTATTTCCTTTTAGATTTTGCTGATCTGTTTTGACATTTGATGGACATTTAGAGAACAAGTGATCCATATGTACGGTCATGCATGTTTGAGAAAAATGGGTTAGGAGAGTCCATTTGGAATGGTAGGCTAGTCCTTTTGTTCTCCAATTGACGGACTATTCATGGTTGTGGAAATCTCTTATCATTCACTTATTGTGGTTCATTTCTGCCATTAATTACAAAATGTAATGTTGGACCATCATGTTTTACCAGTTATGTCAGCCTGCCTCTCTTCCTCTCTACAAGTGAATCCTAGATGTTTTCCTATTTTATTGTTAAACCTGCAAAGTTTGATAAGAGACATGGGCTAAAAGGTATAGTTGAATGCCTTGTTCTCTTTTCCTTCAGTTTCTTTTTTCCATTCTGTCATATTATGAATCTAGGTGTAAGTTGTCATGAAAATATACTTCTAGGTACAGTCGCATATTTAACCTTTACTTTGGTTTCATGAACTTGAAATTAATTTACTCTACAGTAGGTTGTTGTAATATGGTGCTTTTGCTCGATCTGTTGTAGCATTTAGTGAAAGATTCATGACATCTGCCTTTACATTTTTGAAAGTTTGTATTAGGTGATTTATCTACCTAATTAACTTGATTAAAACCACTATCAGTAATCGGACCCCAATTTTTGTTTTATATGATCACTCAGGGACTAATCAAGCAGACAAAACTCTGACGACACAGTGGCTAAAATCTGAAGACACAGATTGACTTATCAATCAAAAATAACTTTTGTAAACAACACAAATCAAACACACCAAAGGATCAAGTGACATCCTATACACTTAGAGGACCCATCACAGTAGGCATCCCAGTGTTATCCACAACTACATTGGTGTGTGATTAGCTAAACAGTTTCATATGACATATAGCAATTTCAAGCATATAACTACAGTGCAGATTTGTGTTTAAAAGTTGAGTAAGTTAGTAAACATAACAACACAAAATAAAGACGAATGCACACAAGATGTTCACCCAGAAAAACCACAAAGGGTAAAAACTGGGGGTCTTTTTCAGCTGACCGGGCAATCCACTATAGAGGAGGTTCAATACAAAGGGAGCATACAGCACACAAGCTCAATCACTAAGTCCTAAACTAAGTGGCAGCTTCTTACCCCTTTGTGCAACTTCCATAAACAAGGCAATCGGTCATTCATGAAGAAGGCAGCTCCAACTCCAAGCTCATCAACCCATGGCACCAGTTCACACCAAGCCCAGCAGATTCTTCAATGTATGAACATGATATGCAAATTTGGATTCTTTAAAAATCAGCCTTCTCGAGCAAAAGACATGAAAAGGCTAATGGAGAATCCTTAATCTAAAATCTAAATTATACCGTTTGTGAATATGTGAAAGAGATTTAGAACACACTAGCTCAAACCCATTCAGATTTTAGAGAAAAAAGCAAGTTAAGAAAAAATCATTTAATATTTGAAAATCCAAAGTATTTTTCTTACTTGAAAGGATGAGCACACACCCACAAAAACCAACCCACTCATGCAACAAGCATGCTCATATAAAATTGACGTCTCTCCCCAAAGACCCAGGCCGAGCACACCACAAATACTCACGACGCACACATGCCCCTGCTGCCCGTGCCACATGGAAGCTAAGAAGTGGCTGTCCACAAAAGACAAATGAAGGTATATTCCTTTTGTCCTAGAGAGGTATCATAGTACAGCTAAGGATAGGAATAAGGAGCTGTAAGATCAAATATTTTTTTATTTTGCAAAATTCAGAAATGGGGAAGATGATGAATAGTGCTGAGGTGTGTGAGTGAGTGACGTGAAAGATCTGAGATGCAATCAGATCTGATTGATTCAGTGAAGGAAATCAAGTCATGTGTTGTGCACATGCATGTTTAGAAAAACAAAAAATGGGCTTTCAAAGAAATGGGCTTTAATAAGCAAAACCCGAAATGGCCCCACTGCAGTGACTGTCATGTAACCACTGTATGTGAAAAACATTGTTTTTTATGATCAGTGAATGACTAGTCAAATAGACAAAAAACTGTTATTTTCATGAAATGAATGAAGTGCAGTATACCTTGAGTCTTTGTTCATTCTTGACTTCTTCAATATAACTGATCTTGTCCTTAATCTAGCCTAGAGTTTGTGAGTGATTCAATAAAATTAAATATAATTATTTTGACAAGGAAAAAAGCCAATATATCAAATCCTAGAAACTAACAATTTTTAGCTCTATTTCTTCAAGTTACAGGTTAGGTTGTGAATTGATTTTATTGTTGTCACTAGTAGGTGTAACCAATAGTTCCCAGGTTAGGGTAGGTGTAACTAATAGTTCACAGGTCACTAGTGTGTGTGTGTTCATTTTGGCTTCTACTTCAAACTGTGAAAGTTTCCAAATTCCCTATTATTTGCAACTCATAGATCATGAATAAATCTGCACTTTGCAATTTTCAGAAACAATGGTGTACAATTTTGTTTCTTTAACTTCTTGAAGTTTGATTTTTGAATGAGAAATTTGTCATTAGTGATAAAGCTTGTGTGATGACCCTTTTAAAATATAATCTGCAAGTTGCGTTGAAGAAAGATAAACAACATTGGAAACTTTATTAGCCCATATGTCTAATAAATTGATGACTTGCTTTGAGGAGTTTAACTTTTTTCTTTCTAATTCTATATTATTGTCCTTCTTTAGGGGATTTTGAGTTGAGCAGCACTTATTGAATGATTCCAATTCAAATTTGTTTTTTCTATCTTATGTATAGTTGCAAATATCAGAGAGATCAGACTAAATTTATGTAGGCTTGGAACATCTGTAATCTCTTTATCAGCAGGTAGTCACTTGGAACATTTATAATCTCTTTATTGTGAACAGGCTCT
Source organism: Dryas octopetala (assembly GCF_963921425.1). Lineage (NCBI taxonomy): Eukaryota > Viridiplantae > Streptophyta > Magnoliopsida > Rosales > Rosaceae > Dryas > Dryas octopetala. The sequence goes on from NC_141370.1 coordinate 710,774, forward strand.
GGAATGAGAAAGGGAATATGTTGGCAGACTTACTGGTTGCTAATTTTGGGACTAGAAATATGTGGTTATTTCTAGAATAAAAGAAAGGGGGTGAGGCCAGAAATTATGTGGCTATTAACATGTTGATTTATTTGGGCACATTTGACACGCTTGTTATACAGCATTTTCAATTTCCAGAATTCCTTCTTAAATTTTTGTACGCAGCAGCACTAGCACAGGAAACCAATGCAATTACAGACTATATACTTAAGGTACCCACCATTCGTCTATGCTAATGCTTTATCCATGAATATATGAACTAGGTCATACAATTTCTAATTCTGCTAAAATGAATATGCAAATTTTGGGCTAATATCTATTTTGGCAAGAACATAGAACCTAGAGGAACAGAAATTACTCCTCTGTTGAAATGGAGGACCTATCTTATTTTTCAATTGAAGAAGCAGATCCTCCATAAGGATATGCAGCTTCCAGGTAAGTAGCAACAGCTGAAATACTAAGTGCTTGACCATTTCCATATTCAATTTCTTAGTTTTTGTCTGTAGTTTTAATCTATAGTTTGCAAGCAAAAGTGTAACACTCATAATCTCCTTGAAATGACAAAACATATTGTTCAATTTATTTATATTGCAGAAGGGCTTGAAGCTATTAATTGCATTAAAGTTAGACCAGTCTCATTGTTTTTCATTACTAGTAGCCAAACAATTTTTCTCTTTTCTTAGGTATTGATTACCTCCATGTCTAACAGGAATCCATGGATGGCCATCCAATTGTGAAAGATTCTTTAATTTTTTTGGAAGTTTTTTTATTTGATATTAGTTTCAAGAGTTCAGGATGTTGAAATGTTGTTTGATCCACACTCACTATCCAATACCTTCATTGCTTGCTATTCTTATCTAGAATTTTTAATTAGCAACATTGATTGTTGTCTAGCTGATGTGAAATTATAAAAGTCAAATATAGTATTCAATGTTTGCTCTTGCTTGAAGAATTAGCTTAGGAGATTATAAATATACCCATTTTCCCTTTTTTTTGGGATAAGTACCTACTATTGGATGGAAATGGAGAACCAAAGATTGGTTTTGGTGGGTGCCTCACCATCACATTTGTGTCATTCTCTATATTTGTGAACTCCCAGTACAATCAATACTCAATTTCTGCTGCCTAAGTTGAATTATATGAATGAGTACTGACTGGAGATATCTTAGGCATACTTGTATAAAAGTTTTTAATTGGTTTTATTTTTTTTATTTTCAAATTCTATAGGATCCAAATAAGGCAGTCTTAGCAACTGAGTTTATATTTTTATTTTTATGTTTGCAAGTTGGTTGCAGAACATATAATGATACCAGATTGTACATGATGTTCCAGCTGATTCCATGTTTAACAATTCCAGTGATGACATTAATTTGTGTTTCCACCCAAATATACTCACTCAAGATATTGGCTTTGGGCTACTTGTAGGTCTTGTTCATCATTTGGTGAGGTAGTATTACTTTCTTTCTTTTCCCATTCTTGTCTTTCAGTGAATTTTATCTTTCCATTCATCTAATACAGATTGTTTACAAGGGTTTACCTTCTCTCTAAATTTGAAGCTTTTGCTGACAGGAAAATATAGCATGCAAATCATTACATAATCAGTGGTGACAAGACCGCCCTCGGATTCCACCCTGAAACCCGGAGAGATCCTACGGGAATCCAAAATCAAGGAAAATCCTACCAAAAATTTGGCAGAACCTCCCCTGAAAATGGACTAACCCAGAAATTTCAAAACCTGTTAAAAACACTTCTAAGTCATCAACCACCTCTACCACAACCAAATAGGGTCTCAGACCCAACAATTTCACAGAGAAACCAACTAAATATTTAAAGTGATTATCAGAGCCTCTAATCTATTACAAAGAATTTTACACCGAAAAATAAAATGACGCCTACTGGTCTGAGAATTAATATGGATGTAACCGCCTCGACGTGATTGGCTCGACCTCCACCAAAGCTACTACCTGGGGGGATAGTTTAAAACAAAACAAGATAAACCGTGAGACAAACTCAGTGAGTGGACAGTTTAATAAAAACAAAAACAAAGTAAACTTCATGTTTCAGAAAATCCTTCAAAACCACGTTTAGCTTTAAGACCTCACGTCACTCTTTGAAAATCCCCCAGTTTTAAAACCATCTTCAAGCTTAAGAATATATAAAACTAATGGAACTCAAGGAAAAGATAACTCAAAACACATTTCTCGATAGCAAATCATTTAATTTAACGAAGTCATAAAAATAATGAAATCGAAATCTTTATAGAACTCAAAAAGTATTTCTCACTTAAAATCCATATTTAAACTCTTGAAGATATCAATTTCATTTTCCACCATGCTATATACCCTGAATAACCTGGCCATACACCTGTGCGGAATTCCTGCATCGCACAGGCAGACAATATCCTAGCCATACACACGCGTAGAGTAAATCCAACACGTGCAGGCAATATCCTGGCCATACACACGTGTGAATAAAATCAGCACGTGCAGGCAATCCTGGTCATACGTGCACGCAGAGCGGCCCCCAAAGGGCGAAGCATCCCGACACACGGCCCAAAGCCTATATGTGTGCCGTGATGGGTCCCAAAGACCTATGTATCTGATAATCTGGAGGGTACTCAAAGGGTGGTTTGAAAACCATTTTTCCATAAACCAAATAATAAATCCTTTTTCCACTGACAATAAATATCATAGTACTTTTCCGAAAGAAACTTTAAATTCATAAGCCAATATATGAAATTCGAATCAAATTCAATATACAGGGACCGAAATAATACTTTTCAACAAAACTAAAATATTAAATGAACTTGTATATAAAATGAGAAACCAAATTTCATTTCCCAAAGCCCAACAACTCACTAAAACTAACATTTAAATATATGGTTTAAAAACTTATTTATGAACACATTTGAAATTCGAAATCCATCGCCATTGATCAAATCCCGAATCAAAATCAACATCACGGAATAATTAAAATGATACGATTTTCATAACTTATTAAGGATTATACAACCAACTCAAAGATTTTTATTTCTCAAACAATAATTAGAAAACAAGTATAAATTAAATTATAAACTTCCATAAACATTTTCAAAAAAATAAAAGTCCACTCACAGTGATATCCCTAGCTTCGATCCTCCGCCGGATCGTCACGAGCCACAGCCGTGTCGCCTATAGAATAAACAATCATAATTGATTTTGGATTTGATAAATGGCGATGGATTTCAGTTTTCAAATGCTTTCATAAATAAGTTTAAAAGATGGAATTACAGGTTGGTTTTATGAGTGGTTGGTTTTTGAAAAGGAAATCTAGTTCCTTATTTTATTCACATGGCTCGTTTAATAGTTTGGTTATTATTGAAAAGTTTGGATTTGATTCATGAAGTTTAAATTTAATTTGAATAATACATTTTGGGCTTATGGATTTAAATTTGTAAAAAGGTTTTCAATGATATTTCTCTCGACAAGAAAATGATTTTTATGATTTGGTTATGCAAAATGGTTTTCAAACCACTCTTGCAGTACCCTTCAAGTTATCAGATTGGATAGGTCTTTGGGACCCATCACGGAACACATATAGGCTTTGGGCCGTGTGTCGGGATGCTTCGCCCTTTGGGGGCCGCTCTGCGTGCACGTATGACCAGGTTTGCCTGCACGTGCTGATTTTATTCACATGTGTGTATGGCCAGGATATTGCCTGCACGTGTTGGATTTACTCCACGCGTGTGTATGGCCAGGATATTGCCTGCACGTGTTGGATTTACTCCACGCGTGTGTATGGCCAGGATATTGCCTGCCTGTGCGATGCAAGAATTCCGCACAGGTGTATGGCCAGGTTATTCAGGGTACATGGCATGGTGGAGAATGAATTTGGTTATTTTTAGAGAATATTAAATATGATTTTAAGTGAAGGATTCTTTTGAACTATATCAAGGTTGTTACGATGTTTTACAGTTCGTTGTTTAAAGAAATTGTTCATTTGAGAAAATATATATTGTTTTATGGAATTTCTTAAGTTTAAGTAAACTTTATGGTTTTAAAACTGGGGGATTTCAGAGAGTGACGTGAGGTCTTGGTGCTAAATGTGGTTTTGAAGGATTTTCTGAAACGGAAAGTTTACTTTTATTTTCGTTTCTATTAAACTGTCCACTCACTGAGTTTGTCTAACATTTTACCTTGTTTTGTTTTAAATTGTCCCCCCAGGTAGTAGCTTTGGTGGAGGTCAAGCCAAACACGTCGAGGCAGTTACATCCATCTCTCAAGTCGGACCGTGTAGGCGCCAGTTAATATTCTTATAAAAATTCCTTGTATTAGGATAGTGGCTCTGATGATCACACTTAAAATTCTTAGATGGTTCCTCTTTAAAATTGTTGGGTCTGAGACCCTATTTGGTTGCGGTAGAGGTGGTTGATATGTTAGAAGTGCTTTTTAACAGGTATAAAATTTCTGGGTTAGTCCCTTTTCAGGGGAGGTTCTGCCGAATTTTCTGTAGGATTTTCCTTGAATTTGGATTCCCGCAGGACCTCTCCGGGTTTCAGGGTGGAATCCGGGGGTGGTCCTGTCAACTTGATATCAGAGCATTAGGTTTTAGATTCCTCAATTATGCACTGAATGTGCATCCCCATTATTGATAAGAGTTTGGTTTTCTTATAGGTATTATGCCTCCTCGACGACGTGGCCGACCACCGGGGACCCACAATAGGGTAGCAGAAGGTGTCGATGAGACGACACAAGGATTCGAGCAGTCTATTGATAGGTTAGCCGAGGCAGTGGCTACTGCTGTTCGTACTAGGGCGTTTCCTGAGGGAGAGTACAGCATTGAGCGTGCCCGTAAGCTTGGGGCCTCAAATTTTTCGGGTACTTCGGATCCCAGTGAGGCTAACGAGTGGATGATACAACTCGAGAGGATCTTTGAGGTTATGGGATGCCCCGATGACCGGAAGTTAGTCTTGGCTACTTTCTTGCTAGTGGGTGACGCTTATCATTGGTGGGACTCCGAGCCTTTAGGACTCACCGCGGCGGAGATCACTTGGCACAGATTTAGGAGAGTCTTTTACGAGAAGTACTATCCGCGGGTTTATTGTGATGAGAAGAGGGCCGAATTCCTGAGGCTTAGATAGGGATCTATGTCAGTAGCAGAGTATGAGAGGAAATTCACTGAGCTTTCCAAGTTTTGCCCAGCACTTGTGGCAGACGAGGCAGATAGATGCTCGAGATTTGAGGAGGGTCTGAGAGACTCTATTCGCACGGTGGTTACCGCAGCTAACCACTCTACTTGTAGTTCTTTGAGAGATGCTGCTATGAGGGTCGAAAGGTCTTTATCTGATCGGAGTAAAGGTGAGGCGAGGCGTCGTCATTTTCAGAGTACCTCGATGGGTGGCCCTAGTCAGGGACCATCCAAGAGAGGTAGTTTCAGTTCAGGTTCTTCAGGAAGTGGTGGTTTCAGAGGAGTTAGACATGATTTAGGGGGTAGTCGAGGTTCTGGACACAGTCATAGTTCTGGTTATCAGTCAGCGGGTAGCTCAGCTCGTACCACAGCACGATTGAGTGGATCTCAGGGTAGTCGGATTCGTGGGACAGGCCGTCCTCTGTGTAGTTCTTGCGAAAGGTATCATGATGGAATGTGTCATTTAGGCAGCTCTGGGTGTTATCATTGTGGACAGACGGGCCATTTTATGAGGGAGTGCTCGATGCTACAACCAGGTGATGGAGGATCTTTGGGATCAGCCCCCCTACAGGGACAGGCTTCAGGGGCTCAGAGTCAAGAGCAGAGAGCAGCGGAGACTGTGGGTGCTACGTCTAGTAGTGGAGCACGGTCTAGTCTTGCCAGTAGAGGTGGAGGATAGCAGAGGGGCCAACCAGGACGCCCTAGAGCCCAGGGCAGAGTCTTCGCCATGACGAAACAGGACGCTTTGGTTTCACCGGATGTCATCATGGGTACGTTATCCATCTTTGGGCATAATGCAATATTTTTGATAGACCCTGGGACACACACACACTCTTGCGTGTCACGTATTATCGTTTTGAATGTCGATAAGAGATAAAATTTCTCGATTGGTGGGTTAGAGTGGTTTTCAAATGATTTAAAGGTTTTAAAATGGATTTATTTCGTAATGGTTTTATCCCTGAAAACTTTATCTAGGGTTTGGCGTTCTATCACATTTTTAAGTTTTTATTTTTGAGGCGTACTTAATTTATTTAGGTTCATTGTGGAGTGATTTCCTTAGTTTAAGTATCCTTGGTTTTCTCGAACGGAAGGAAATGCCAAAGTTCACGTATATTTTAATTTATGATTGTTAAAAAGGAGGTTTGATTTGATGGGTGATAAGAATTTTACAACTACAATTCACTTAAATTAAGGTTTTCGACTAAATTTCGAGGACGAAATTTTTGTAAGAGGGGAAGATTGTAACGACTCGACCCAAATTTTCACTAAAATTTTAAATTTTTATTTAACTTTGTTTTTAAGAGATTTTTTTTAAAGGATGTTGGATTGTATTTTAAAGATTTTGGGATTTATTCGGAAAATAAAAAGGGTTTGGATTTAAAATTTTTATTTTTATTATTGTTTTAATTTGGGGTTTGACCCAAAGTTGACTTTTAAAATAAATGGGTTTTCAATTTTGACTTTGGGTCCGTTAGATAAGTTTCGATCCCACGAGTTCATAGACACATAGCACGCATCATTCTGAGTTACGGGATGGAAGATACGGACGTGTGAAGTGAGGGGCAATTTTGTAAATTTATAAAAGTGAGTATTTAAACACCCAAAATCAGAAAATTTTTCTCATTTCTCTCCATCTCTCTAGAATGTTCCACAATATTTTTTTTTTCTCTCTCTCTCTCTCTCTCTCTCTCTCTCTCTCTCTCTCTTTATTTCTCTCCCCGCACACTCTCTCTCGGTCCTCTCTCTCCCGCAACCACCCCTGCGCCCACAACCCAGCTACCACCACCCACCCTTGCCGACCCCTGGCGCCGGCGAACACCCTCAGCCGCCGACCACCACTCCCCCGAGCCTACTCTCTCTCTCTCCCCGTGCTTCCTCTCTCTTTCTTTTCTCTGTGCGCAACCAACCCTGCGCATCAGCCAACGTCCATCACTCAGCCGCCGTCTCTCTCTTCTCCCAGCCATCTCCAGCCACCTGAGGTCACCGGCGTACATCCCCGATGCCTACTAGCTCGCCGGCCACTCCAACCAACCCAGCCCGCGCGCACAGAAATCCCAGCGGTTTGGCTCCCCTCTGTCTCACCAAATTTTCGGTGAAATTCGGCGCCAACCACCTCCATACCAGGCGAGACGATCGTGGCTCGAGACGACCCGGAGGAGGATCGAAGTTAGGATTCTCATTGTGAGTGGACATTGTTTTTAGAAGCATTTCCTAAATTTTATGAATTTATTTATTTTATTACCTTGAGTTTTAGTTGAGAAATAGTAAGCTCGAGTAGACTTTTGTTTTCCTAAAGAATCTATGATATTTCATAAATTCTATTATGCTGAATATCTCATAATTGATTTTGGATTTGATAAATGGCGATGGATTTCAATTTTCAAATGCTTTCATAAATAAGTTTAAAAGATGGAATTATAGGTTGGTTTTATGAGTGGTTGGTTTTTGAAAAGGAAATCTAGTTCCTTATTTTATTCACATGGCTCGTTTAATAGTTTGGTTATTATTGAAAAGTTTGGATTTGATTCATGAAGTTTAAATTTAATTTGAATAATACATTTTGGGCTTATGGATTTAAATTTGTAAAAAGGTTTTCAATGATATTTCTCTCGACAAGAAAATGATTTTTATGATTTGGTTATGCAAAATGGTTTTCAAACCACTCTTGCAGTACCCTTCAGGTTATCAGATTGGATAGGTCTTTGGGACCCATCACGGCACACATATAGGCTTTGGGCCGTGTGTCGGGATGCTTCGCCCTTTGGGGGCCGCTTTGCGTGCACGTATGACCAGGTTTGCCTGTACGTGCTGATTTTATTCACACGTGTGTATGGCCAGGATATTGCCTGCACGTGTTGGATTTACTCCACGCGTGTGTATGGCCAGGATATTGCCGGCAGGTGTTGGATTTACTCCACACGTGTGTATGGCCAGGATATTGTCTGCCTGTGCGATGCAGGAATTCCGCACAGGTGTATGGCCAGGTTATTCAGGGTATATAGCATGGTGGAGAATGAATTTGGTTATTTTTAGAGAATATTAAATATGATTTTAAGTGAAGGATTCTTTTGAACTATATCAAGGTTGTTACGATGTTTTACAGTTCGTTGTTTTAAGAAATTGTTCATTTGAGAAAATATATATTGTTTTATGGAATTTCTTAAGTTTAAGTAAACTTTATGGTTTTAAAACTGGGGGATTTCAGAGAGTGACGTGAGGTCTTGGTGCTAAATGTGGTTTTGAAGGATTTTCTGAAACAGAAAGTTTACTTTTATTTTCGTTTCTATTAAACTGTCCACTCACTGAGTTTGTCTCACATTTTACCTTGTTTTGTTTTAAATTGTCCCCCCAGGTAGTAGCTTTGGTGGAGGTCGAGCCAAACACGTCGAGACAGTTATATCCATCTCTCAAGTCGGACCGTGTAGGCGCCAGTTAATATTCTTGTAAAAATTCCTTGTATTAGGATAGTGGCTCTGATGATCACACTTAAAATTCTTAGATGGTTCCTCTTTAAAATTGTTGGGTCTGAGACCCTATTTGGTTGCGGTAGAGGTGGTTGATATGTTAGAAGTGCTTTTTAACAGGTATAAAATTTCTGGGTTAGTCCATTTTCAGGGGAGGTTCTGCCGAATTTTCAGTAAGATTTTCCTTGAATTTGGATTCTCGCAGGACCTCTCCGGGTTTCAGGGTGAAATCCGGGGTCGGTCCTGTCATTAAGAGGAGAGTATAAGAGGAATAAAGGTTTGTTATCCATGAGACCTGTACATCTCCATTGATAGTTCTTAAATCGTTCATGATCGAAGAGATTACTGCATATCTGGGAATCAATATATCTGAGTAAGATCACCATAGCTCTCTAAGCCTACTCAAATGTGGAGGCGATCGGTCTCGGACTACGCGTGTAGAGACACCAAGGGCAGAGAGTATGGGTGCCTATAGTGAATATCAGTCAACTGAACAAGATCAACAAATGACACTCTTGTATGGAGTGAAACACCTATCAAACAAGATCTCATTAGTTGTATTAGATTCGAATTAGTCCTTAGACCTGAGACACCATCGACTGTCTTGTGTGACCAAAAAATAAAATTTCGGGTTTCGAGGAAATTTCGACGGAAATTTCGATGATTTTTAAATTTCGACAAAAATTCGACGGAAATTGCTATCAAAATACATAAATTTTGAATGAAACTTTATCATATGTTTATTTAACATATTATCTACTATATTGATAAAAAGCATTGAAGAAACCAAATTATATGGTAAGTTTTATGTGATATGTGATGAATATAATGCGCGCTGGAGGCAAATACTATTAAATAAAATTAGTACAATGAATAAATGAAATTAATATATTCATATTTTATAATTCATACACTAAATCCTATATACTATATATACTCTAATACTCTTTATTCTTTATAATCTACACACTAAGATATTAGGGTTTAGGCCCTTTAAAGTATTTTTAATTATTTTTTTATATAAATGTATTAGGGTTTAGGGTTTAAAAACAACTAAACGAAATCTCAAACTCTTTTTTTCTTTCCAATTGCCCAAAGGCCCCAAATCCCAATTAACAATAAACTTTTTTTTTCATCTTTTTTTTTTTTTTCTTTTTTTTTTCTTTTTATTTCTTTTCTTTTTCTTTTCTTTCCTTCCTTTCTCTTTTTTTTTTTTTTTTTTTTTCTTTCCTTTCTCTTTTCTTTCTTCCTTTCTTCCCGTAACTTCCTTTTTCTTCTTATCTCCTCTTTCCTAGTCCTAGTCTCCTAGACGCCACTGCAAGACACACCAGACCCTGCGCATCTCCTCTCTTTCCTCCCTCTTCCTCTTTCCTCCTTCCTATCCCTCATCTCTTCTCTCTCCAAGATCTTTTCTCTTTCTTCTCTTTCTTCCCTGCCCAATCACCCTCTGATCTCTCTTTGATCTGCCGCCATTCGATATGCTGACTCCGACGATGGCTGGCGACGAGGGCAGCTCGCCTCTCCCTCTGGTTTCCGCCTCCTCGAGCTGAAAATTTCGCCGAAATTTTGAAATTTTCTGCGAAATCATCGAAATTAGGACGAAATTTTGTTAGTTTTGTGTTAAAATTTCGAAACCCCCAAAAATCCAAATTTAACACCTTGTGTGTGACTAATTAGTGTGCTTTGGTGGTACAATGCACATGTATCGAGGTACAATGTGTGTATCGCTGGGTACAGTGAAAAGGAGAACGAAGGCATATGAGTGGTCAATAAGGAATCTATTGCCTTACCCTATGTGGAAGGACAATTAATGAATTGGATTAATTAATCATGGTTAATTGTTAACCAATTACTTTCCGGACTCAAGTGATTAAATTAATTAGGGCGATTAATTAGTCACTAAACTATGGTTAATTGAATTTAATTAACATGGTGGGTCACATGTGGAATTGATGGAAAGTAAAAGGGCAAAAGTGTAAATGTGAAACCATGCACATGGTAGTCACATATGACTTAAAAATGGTGGGAAAGGTTGGTGAGAGGATAATGTTTTTTATTGAGAGGAAATCTCTTCCATAGGATGAAATTGGATTGCTTTTGATCTAATGGTCAAAGAGAGGATAAAAAATCAAATGATAGGAGTGGGATGGTGATGTCATGTGACATCACACATCACATGACTCCCTTAAGGGAGTGTTTGGCATAGGGGCTGTTTTAGCACCCTGCCATTGTGTGGTTCACACAACTCTCATCTCTCTTATCTCTCTCATCTCAATCTCTCAACTCTCTCTAGAACCCTAACCTAAAAGTTTCCTCTCTTTCTCTCTAGAAACCAACTTTCCCTCAAACTAATCCTTGTAGAGATTAGTGAATCATGCGCATGTGATGAGCCTAGGTCCATGATTCAAGTCATCTAGCCCTTTGGTTCCTTGTCCTAAAGGAGAGATCAATTTAGCTAGTTTCTCCTTTAGAATCTCATCTCTAGGTGGTCTCTTAGTGTGTACATCCATTGAGTGATCTCACTAGAGAGATAGGAACCAAGTGCAAGAGGAGGAGCAGAAGGTGGAATTCCCACCTTGGCTGAAACCACAAGGGAGAGAGAACCCCACGAGTTGACATAAGGGCTTGCCCCTTCAGTCTTCATGGGTATTTCTGCAACCTCTCCCTCTTTAATATTTGATTTTCCATGTTCTATCAACTATGATCTTGGTGTTTCTCAAGAGAATTTCATAAAAACTTTTAAAACCCTACATAAGATTTCCCTTAAATTGGTATCAGAGCCAATAGTTGTTTAGACATGGAAAAAGTAGTTTAATTAGATCACAAAATACATGAAATTGCATTTTCAATGATTCGAACCGTTCATTTTTTAGTTCTCCACTCAAAGATCATCCATACAAAAAATTGCCTCAATCCGAAAGGTAGAAGTTAGGTATCGGAGCTCGAACGTATGAACAACAGAAGAAGACTGCTGATCCAGCCAATGAGAGACCCATGCTGCAATCTATAGATCCAGCCAATGAGAGACCCATGCTACCATCTATTGATCCATCCAATGAGGTAGCCACTACTCCATCTATTGAACTAGCCAATAATGAAAGACCCACAAAAAATGCAGATCATACATAATCAAAAAAGACACAGGGTAACTACAATGGGAGTCCTACCAAAAGGTGAAATTGAAAAGCTTCTGGTGGATTTCAATGTCAAAGGGCAACCTTATGGAACAAACTCACAAAAATTGGTCTCCTTCCTTGGTGTCATAGCAATCCAACATGTGTCTATCGTGATAACTTGGAAACACCTTGAGAAGGAAGAATGGAGTAAGTTTAAAGCTAATTTATGGTCTTTAATTCAGGTGAGACACATTTAGTTGATTATCATGTTTTCAGCAAAGTCTATTAAAAATAATTAATATCTAATACTTCTTTGTACTGCAAAAATACTTCATTGTGAATGAGGTTCATCAACCAATTGTTTTCCAAATGATGGCAAAGTGTTGGAGGCAATATAAATGTAAAGTAACAAACCAGAATTTCCGAGCAAATGAAATACCAAATAGGAAATGTGCTATTGGCTTTTTGAAGCCACCAAATGTGACATCAAATGCAGCATAGGACAAATTTGTCATTGAGAGACTTGAACCTCAATTTTGAGTAAGTTTTTTTATTTTAGTTTTCGAAGTAGCCTTCAATCTTGCTTCCTAATAAATACATAGTCAGAGAAACAAAACAATCAAATTGAGAAGAAAACATAGAAAACTCGGAATCACAATCCTGAACTGATTTTTCTTGCAAATTTTCGCACAAATTTCATGAACTAAACAACTAGCAGTAAAACCATCATATCTTCCTCTAGAAACTTCAAAATCACAATCTGTAAAATTCTCTAGAAAGCTTACTTCCAAAGCTTTCCAATGATATAAGGCTCATTAGGTAATTCCTTCGTATGAGGTGCAGTTTAATCCACAAAGTTGACTATTCTGCAACGACAGTTTCTGATAGAGAGTTGTGATGAAATTTAAAACTGAATTATGTACTCTTTTGGTTAAAATTTGAAAATATATTTTCTATAGGTTGACAAGGAAAGGTACCAAGTAATGGCTAAGAAGCAAAAAATCAAACATACCATGAGTCGAAGCTCGCTTGAAGCAGGAAATGGTAACAAACTGAATTGATTATGATGTTTGTATTTATAACGTGAACTGTTTGCTAAGTTACCATAGTTGAATATGTTATATACTCATGTAGAAACTGAACTATCCTAATCCTGAAAAAAATAACAAGGGTTGATGTATGGCTTAAAGCATATCAAAAAAAGGATGGAACCCCTGTCAATCAGGTAGCTGGTGACTTAATGGTAAGCCTCACAAAAGCTCTCACTTGTGTAATACTAATGCTAGTTTGCTAAGATAATATTCAATTTTATAGGAAAAAATAAAGAAAGTTAGTGAGTCAAAAGATAATCCACCAAGCAAAGACTATGTACAAGATGATCCTCTTGCAAGAGTTTTGGGACCTAAAACGAGTGGGCGAGTCTGTGCCCTTGGTTTTGGTGTGACTCCCTCCAAAGTAAATGCAGCAGTTCATGGTAATGTAAGAGTTAAGGAGCCTGAAGCTGCAGTAAAAAATCAAGGTGAAAAGTTGGACAATTTTGAAGCTAAGCTAGAAGCAATTTTAATATTGAGTCAAGAGGTACTTAATTTCTTGTAATAATCCATGTATTAAGTCAGTTTGAGTCTTATAGTGTTCTATTACTTACAAATTGTATGTCAATCTTACTTATATCTTTTTCGCAGCGCCAAACCAAAACTGTGGAGGATGTGATAAGCTCATATGCATGTACTCCTGTTGTAAGTAGACTTTCATTACAAATATAGTTTTGTACATTTTTCTTTATGATGAAATATGAACACATCAGTCTTAATATCCATTTCATTATGCTATTTGTAGTCACAACTGTAACACCCCGATCCTAGGGCCCAAAAATACACTGAAACTTTGTTCTTTAAACCTCTTTTCAAAGAATGAGCCATGCACTTAGTATAATAAATAGATACGTTAAATAAGTCAGAGTGTGAGCCCAAAGCATTTATGTAAAATTCACTGTATAAAATCAATTAAATCAAATTAAAATAGGTCTCACTGCCTCGTCTTCTCCTCACTGCCTCTTCAGCCTGCTTAACCTGCAAAACACTAATAACCACACTGCACCATATTCATGGTACACCGGGTTATTCAAACAAATAAAACCGGTAAGCTCACTAGAGCTCGTATGAGTGAAATAACAAAATAATTAACCTCAATAATATCCTCAATTTCCATGCTCAAAACAATCCACAAGAGTATCCATAATTACTCAATCACATCACAAATTCATCAACAAATATCCAAGCATCAAGATAAATATAATTCCTCAAATTCACATCATAATCACACCAAAAATAATAATAATCATTCTGTCATTCAAATGCCTAAACGTCAACTATTAACCTCAATCTCGAATCGTTCACTTCCTAACTCATAACCTCAATGCATAATTCATTCATCAATGTCCATCCTCAAGATTCAAGCCTACACTTTACCAAGTCCTAGCCAAACCAAATCCTAGCAAACAAATGCACACAAGCACACAAAGCAACGAAATAGACTATCTAATTTCACTCACGTCGCTCTTTGAAATCCCCATAATCTCACTCTTTGGAATTCCCCAGCTTTAAAACCTTTTCACAAATCCATTTCCGAAATCATCTCAAATGAACCTCGATATACTGAAAAAGCAATGAAACTTCCAAGCGGAGAAATAACCAATCTGAACTGAAATTATCTTTATAACTAATATACCAAATGTAACGACCCGACCCAAATTTTCACTAGAAATTTAAATTTTTATTTAACTATGTTTTTAAGAGATTTTTTTTAAGGTGTGGAGTTGCATTTTTAAGATTTTGAGATTTATTTGAAAAATAAAAAGGTTTTGACTTAATTGTTAATTTTCGTTTTAATTTGGGTTTGACCCAAAGTTGACTTTTAAAATAAATGAGATTTCGATTTTGACTTCGGGTTCGTTAGATAGGTTTCGAGCCCACGATTTCATAGACACGTAGCACGCGTCGATCCGAGTTACGGTTTGAAAGTTATGGGCGTTTAAAACGAGGGGCAATTTCGTAAAATGACAAATTGGGGTTTAAAAATCAGATTTTCTAGAAATTTCTCTCTCTCTAGAACATTCTCTCTCTCCTTTATATCTCTCTCTCCCCGCACTCTCTCTCTCTCTCTGTCTTCACTCCACCCCCGCACCCTCTCCCCTGCGCGCACCAGCCCAGCCATCCCCACTCACCTCGCCATCGACCACCACTCGCCAACCAGGCCCCTGGCTCCGGCGAGCTTCCCCCCAGGCGCCGACCACCCCCCGGCCTCCTCTCTCCCTGAGTTCTCTCTCTCCCCCTTTCCTCTGTGCGCGACCAGCTCAGCCCAACCCAGCCCGGTCAATTCCGGCCACTACCCGACCTCTCCAGGCCACCGGCGAGCCCCCAGCAACCTCCCCCTTGCAGCCCAGCCCCCACACGCGCGAGAACGAGGCCAGAGGAAGCCAGCCCGCCGCCACTGTTCGCCGGATTCCGGCCAAATCTCAGCTCCTTCCGTCCCTGTTTTTGGTGAGATTTCTTCCCCTTCCTTTGGGCTTTCATCTTCCTAAACTGATGTTGATTAAATTCGAGTATATGGGAATTTGAAATATCTGGGTTTTTGAAGCCATTTCGGGTTTTCTTTAATTTTCTGGTTAGAGGGCTATTTTTGTTGTTTTGTTTAGCAAATTTCATCCCTAGGAACCTCTAGTGTGGTTTAAGATTGAAGGGTTGATTGGGTTGAGAAATTTTACAATTTTTGGCTAAAAATGGGTGAAGGGCAGCCACTTTGTGCGCCACTGAATGTGATTCCGAAACCCCCCACTGCCATTCGTGAATTAAGGACTATTTTGGGCATTTGTGGAGTGGGTTGTTGAGCATGTCTACGTGAGTGTGTTTGGAGAAGCCAAAGTTGTCCGTAAGTTTAATTTTGAACGTCGTAAATCGTCGAGTTAGAACGAGTGTTGGGTGTGACGTTAAGTTAAGCACACATTTATATTTAAGTGCCTTGTGTCGGAACTAATTATATTTCGTCGATTTTCTATTTTATAGGCGAGACGACCGCGGCTCGAAACGATTCGGCGGAGGATCGGAGCTAGGATTCTCACTGTGAGTGGACTTTTGTTTTAAAAACATTTTGTTTACTTTATGGTTGAATTTATTTGCTTATCCCGAGTTTTATTTGAGTATGGCTTGAGTTAAAATAATTTGGGGTTGAATTTGTTATAAATGATTATGATTTTCAAAGTTTATATTTCCGTTAGTTTGATTAATGTCCTTACTTTAAGTCTTATTAAATCATTTTTCATATGAAATTGATGAACTAATTTGGTTTTAAGGGTCGATAGGGATATACGATTTCAAACGTGATTTATACAAGAAATTATTGAAAGTAAATTGATTTCAAAGTTTTGAGTAAGCCTTGAGTTGATAGCGAAATGTGTGATAATCTCATTGGGATTCTTCATTTTTGAGAAATTATTTGGCGTGGCATTGAGATATTATGAATGGTTTTATGTATATTAAATTTATTTGAAATAATATACTTGGGAGTATTTATTTAAGTTTTGAAGGAAAGTTTCAATAATATTTTATTTCAATGAGAAAATGATTTTATGATTTGGTTATGAGAGATGGCTTTCAAACCGCCTTTGCAGTACCCTCCAGGTTATCAGATAAATAGGTCTTTGGGACCCATCACGGCACACATATAGGCTTTGGGCCGTGTGTCGGGATGCTTCGCCGTTTGGGGGCTGCTCTGCGTGCACGTACGACCAGGTTTGCCTGCACGTGCCGATTTTATTCGCACGTGTGTATGGCCAGGATATTGCCTGCACGTGTTGGATTTACTCCACGCGTGTGTATGGCCAGGATATTGCCTGCCTGTGCGATGCAGGAATTCCGCACAGGTGTATGGCCAGGATTATTTAAGGGTATATAGCATGGTGGAAAACGAATTTGGTTATTCTCAGAAATTATTAAATATGTTTTTAAGTGAGGGATTTCTTTTCAATTCTATCAAGGTTGTTGTTGCGATGTTTTACGGTTCGTTTGTTTTAAGAAATTGTTATCTTGAGAAAATATATATTTGTTTTATGGGATTCTTTAAGTTTAAGTAAACTTTATGGTTTTAAAACTGGGGGATTTCAGAGAGTGACGTGAGGTCTTAGTGCTAAATGTGGTTTTGAAGGATTTTCTGAAACAAGAAGTTTACTTTATTCTCGTTTTCATTAAACTGTCCACTCACTGAGTTTGTCTCACGGTTTATCTCGTTTTGTTTTAAATTGTCCCCCCAGGTAATAGCTTTGGTGGAGGTCGAGCCAAACAGGTCGAGGCAGTTACATCCATCTCTCAAGTCGGACCCTGTAGGCGCCGGTTAATATTATTGCAAAAATTCCTTGTATTAGGATAGTGGCTCTGATGATCACACTTAAAATTCTTAGATGGTTTTTCTTTGAAATTGTTGGGTCTGAGACCCTATTTTGGTTGTGGTAGAGGTGGTTGCTGTATAGAAGTGCTTTTAACAGGTATAAAATTTCTGGGTTAGTCCATTTTCAGGGGAGGTTCTGCCGAATTTTCGGTAGGATTTTCCTTGAATTTGGATTCCCGCAGGACCTCTCCGGGTTTCAGGGTGGAATTCGGGGGCTGTCATGTCAACTTGGTATCAGAGCATTAGGTTTTAGATTCCTCAATTCTGCACTAAATGTGCATCCCCATTATTGATAAAAGTTTGGTTTTATTATAGGTATTATGCCTCCTCGACGACGTGGCCGACCACCGGGGACCCACCATAGGGTAGCAGAAGGTGTCGATGAGACGACACAGGGTTTCGAGCAATCTATTGATAGGCTAGCTGAGGCAGTGACTACTGCTGTTCGTACTAGGGCATTTCCTGAGGGAGAGTACAGCATTGAGCGTGCCTGTAAGCTCGGGGCCTCAAATTTTTCGGGTACTTCGGATCCCAGTGAGGCTAACGAGTGGATGATACAACTCGAGAGGATCTTTGAGGTCATGGGATGCCCCGATGACCGGAAGTTAGTCTTGGCTACCTTCTTGCTCGTGGGTGACGCTTATCATCGGTGGGATTCCGAGCGTTTAGGACTCACCGCGGCGGAGATCACTTGGGACAGATTTTGAAGAGTCTTTTACGAGAAGTACTATCCGCGGGTTTATTGTGATGAGAAGAGGGCCGAATTCCTAAGGCTTAGACAGGGATCTATGTCAGTAGCAGAGTATGAGAGGAAATTCACTGAGCTTTCCAGGTTTTGCCCAGCACTTGTGGCAGACGAGGCAGATAGATGCTCGAGATTTGAGGAGGGTTTGAGAGACTCTATTCGCACGGTGGTTACCGCAGCTAACCACTCTACTTTTAGTTCTTTGAGGGATGCTGCTATGAGGGTCGAAAGGTCTTTATCTGATCGAAGTAAAGGCAAGGCGAGGCGTCGTCATTTTCAGAGTACCTCGATGGGTGGCCCCAGTCAGGGACCATCCAAGAAAGGCAGTTTCAGTTCAAGTTCTTCAGGAAGTGGTGGTTTCAGAGGAGCTAGACATGACTCAGGGGGTAGTCAAGGTTCTGGACACAGTCATAGTTCTCATTATCAGTCAGCGGGTAGCTCAGCTCGTAGCACAGCACGTTTGAGTGGATCTCAGGGTAGTCAGATTCGTGGGACAGGTCGTCCTCTGTGTAGTTCTTGTGGCAGATATCATGATGGGATGTGTCATATGGGCAATCCTGGGTGTTATCATTGTGGACAGACGGGCCATTTTATGAGGGAGTGCCCGATACTACAACTGGTTGATGGAGGATCTTCGGGATCGGCCCCCCAACAGGGACAGACTTCAGGGGCCCAGAGTCAGGGGCAGAGAGCAGTGGAGACTGCGGGTGCTACGTCTAGTAGTGGTGCCCAGTCCAGCCATGGCAGTAGAGGTGGAGGACAGCAGAGTGGTCAGCCAGGACGCCCTAGAGCCCAGGGCAGAGTTTTCGCCATGACGCAGCAGGATACTTTGGCTTCACCGGACGTCATCATGGGTACGTTATCTATCTTTGGGCATAATGCAATATTTTTATAGACTTTGGAAATACACACACTTTTGCGTATCACGTATTATTGTTTTGATTGTCGATTAGAGATAAACTTTCTCGATTTGTGGGTTAGAGTGGTTTTCAAATGATTTAAAGGTTTTAAATTGATTTACTTCGTAATGATATTATCCCTGAAAACTTTATCTAGGGTTTGGCGTTTCAATCACATTTTCAAGTTTTTATTTTTGAGGCTTACTTAATTTATTTAGGTTCGTTGTGGAGCGATTTCCTGAGTTTAAATATCCTTGGTTTTCTCGAACGGAAGGAAATGTCAAAATTCACGCATATTTCAACGTATGGTTGTTGAAAGGAGGTTTGATTTGATGGGTGATAACAAGTTTGCAACTACAATTCACTTACATGAAAATTTTCTGCTAAATTTCGAGGACGAAATTTTTGTAAGGGGGGAAGGTTGTAACGACCCGACCCAAATTTTCACTAGAAATTTAAATTTTTATTTAACTATGTTTTTAAGAGATTTTTTTTAAGGTGTGGAGTTGCAGTTTTAAGATTTTGAGATTTATTTGGAAAATAAAAAGGTTTTGACTTAATTGTTAATTTTCGTTTTAATTTGGGTTTGACCCAAAGTTGACTTTTAAAATAAATGAGATTTCGATTTTGACTTCGGGTCCGTTAGATAGGTTTCGAGCCCACGATTTCATAGACACGTAGCACGCGTCGATCCGAGTTACGGTTTGAAAGTTATGGGCGTTTAAAAAGAGGGGCAATTTCGTAAAATGACAAATTGGAGTTTAAAAATCAGATTTTCTAGAAATTTCTCTCTCTCTAGAACATTCTCTCTCTCCTTTATATCTCTCTCTCCCCGCACTCTCTCTCTCTGTCTTCACTCCACCCCCGCACCCTCTCCCCTGCGCGCACCAGCCCAGCCATCCCCACTTACCTCGCCGTCGACCACCACTCGCCGACTAGGCCCCTGGCTCCGGCGAGCTTCCCCCCAGGCGCTGACCACCCCCTGGCCTCCTCTCTCCCCGAGTTCTCTCTCTCCCCCTTTCCTCAGTGCGCGACCTGCTCAGCCCAACCCAACCTGGTCAATTTCGGCCACTACCCAACCTGCCCAGGCCACCGGCGAGCCCCCAGCAACCTCCCCCTTGCAGCCCAGCCCCCAAACGCGCGAGAACGAGGCCAGAGGAAGCCAGCCCGCCACCACTGTTCGCCGGATTCCGGCCAAATCTCAGCTCCTTCCGTCCCTGTTTTTGGTGAGATTTCTTCCCCTTCCTTTGGGCTTTCATCTTCCTAAACTGATGTTGATTAAATTCGAGTATATGGGAATTTGAAATATCTGGGTTTTTGAAGCCATTTCGGGTTTTCTTTAATTTTCTGGTTAGAGAGCTATTTTTGTTGCTTTGTTTAGCAAATTTCATCCCTATGAACCTCTAGTGTGGTTTATGATTGAAGGGTTGATTGGGTTGAGAAATTTTACAATTTTTGGCTAAAAATGGGTGAAGGGCAGCCACTTTGTGCGCCACTGAATGTGATTCCGAAACCCCCCACTGCCATTCGTGAATTAAGGACTATTTTGGGCATTTGTGGAGTGGGTTGTTGAGCATGTCTACGTGAGTGTGTTTGGAGAAGCCGAAGTTGTCCGTAAGTTTAATTTTGAACGTCGTAAATCGTCGAGTTAGAACGAGTGTTGGGTGTGACGTTAAGTTAAGCACACATTTATATTTAAGTGCCTTGTGTCGGAACTAATTATATTTCGTCGATTTTCTATTTTATAGGCGAGACGACCGCGGCTCGAAACGATTCGGCGGAGGATCGGAGCTAGGATTCTCACTGTGAGTGGACTTTTGTTTTAAAAACATTTTGTTTACTTTATGGTTGAATTTATTTGCTTATCCCCAGTTTTATTTCAGTATGGCTTGAGTTAAAATAATTTGGGGTTGAATTTGTTATAAATGATTATGATTTTCAAAGTTTATATTTCCGTTAGTTTGATTAATGTCCTTACTTTAAGTCTTATTAAATGATTTTTCATATGAAATTGATGAACTAATTTTGTTTTAAGAGTCGATTGGATATACGATTTCAAACGTGATTTATACAAGAAATTATTGAAAGTAAATTGATTTCAAAGTTTTGAGTAAGCCTTGAGTTGATAGCGAAATGTGTGATAATCTCATTGGGATTCTTCATTTTTGAGAAATTATTTGGCGTGGCATTGAGATATTATGAATGGTTTTATGTATATTAAATTTATTTGAAATAATATACTTCGGAGTATTTATTTAAGTTTTGAAGGAAAGTTTCAATAATATTTTATTTCAATGAGAAAATGATTTTATGATTTGGTTATGAGAGATGGTTTTCAAACCGCCTTTGCAGTACCCTCCAGGTTATCAGATAAATAGGTCTTTGGGACCCATCACGGCACACATATAGGCTTTGGGCCGTGTGTCGGGATGCTTCGCCGTTTGGGGGCTGCTCTGCGTGCACGTACGACCAGGTTTGCCTGCACGTGCCGATTTTATTCGCACGTGTGTATGGCCAGGATATTGCCTGCACGTGTTGGATTTACTCCACGCGTGTGTATGGCCAGGATATTGCCTGCCTGTGCGATGCAGGAATTCCGCACAGGTGTATGGCCAGGATTATTCACGGTATATAGCATGGTGGAAAACGAATTTGGTTATTCTCAGAAATTATTAAATATGTTTTTAAGTGAGGGATTTCTTTTTAATTCTATCAAGGTTGTTGTTGCGATGTTTTACGGTTCGTTTGTTTTAAGAAATTGTTATATTGAGAAAATATATATTTGTTTTATGGGATTCTTTAAGTTTAAGTAAACTTTATGGTTTTAAAACTGGGGGATTTCAGAGAGTGACGTGAGGTCTTAGTGCTAAATGTGGTTTTGAAGGATTTTCTGAAACAGGAAGTTTACTTTATTCTCGTTTTCATTAAACTGTCCACTCACTGAGTTTGTCTCACGGTTTATCTCGTTTTGTTTTAAATTGTCCCCCCAGGTAATAGCTTTGGTGGAGGTCGAGCCAAACAGGTCGAGGCAGTTACATCCATCTCTCAAGTCGGACCCTGTAGGCGCCGGTTAATATTATTGCAAAAATTCCTTGTATTAGGATAGTGGCTCTGATGATCACACTTAAAATTCTTAGATGGTTTTTCTTTGAAATTGTTGGGTCTGAGACCCTATTTTGGTTGTGGTAGAGGTGGTTGCTGTATAGAAGTGCTTTTAACAGGTATAAAATTTCTGGGTTAGACCATTTTCAGGGGAGGTTCTGCCGAATTTTCGGTAGGATTTTCCTTGAATTTGGATTCCCGCAAGACCTCTCCGGGTTTCAGGGTGGAATCCGGGGGCGGTCCTGTCACCAAAACACTTGTACTTTAAACTCACACCATACTTGTACCCATACCGTAGACAATGTCCTGGCCACAATCCCACGCACGGGCAGGCTCACATCCTGGCCACAATCTCGTACGGATGACCCTTCCGCACGAGCAGGCTCGTATCCTGGCCACAATCTCGTACGGATGACCCTTCCGCACGAGCAGACTCGTATCCTGGCCACAATCTCATACGGAGGGGTCACTCCGCACGAGCAGGCTCGTATTCTGGCCACAATCTCGTACGGATGATCACTCCGAACGAGCAGGCTCGTATCCTGGCCACAATCTCGTACGAAGGGGTCACTTCGCACAAGCAGGCTCGTATCCTGGCCACAATCTCGTACGGAGGGGTCACTCCGCACAAGCAGGCTCGTATAATCGGTACATGCACTAACACAGCTGTCGTTAAATACTCTTAAGTCTCTACTCATTTTTAAAATAAAAGGTTAAACATTTTTCCATTCTTTTCAAAACTCTCCTTAACAATCCAACTCATCAAAAAGGTTGCTTCTCCTCAAATCACAACGTTCTCGAAACTAACTCATAACCTTCATTGTTTTACCGAATACTAATGCCCCTTGAAATTTCTTTTCAGATTCACCTCTACATATGCATCACCATCAACGCTTGCTGTCATAAAATTTATTCCTTGAACATTTATTCTCCACCCACAAAACCATTCAACATGGAAAGTCAGCCTCTTAATTATCACTCAAAGTTTACTCCGAGCTATGCCGAATCCCTTCCGAAACTAATTCTTGCTCATGACTCCTCATTTGTTTACCACTCAAATCATACCAAATACTTCCGCCAAAAGTAACTTGATTATTCTGTAAGATAATTACCTAATCATTTTTAATTTATCCTCGACAATAAGTATTTCTTCCCTAATCCAGCAATTATTCTCGGACAACCCTAAACTCCTAAATAATTTCCTAGCCTCAAATCCTCATCAAATCATCATCATGATCCAAATTCTACACTTAGCCTTCCTACCATAAGATGACAAACACACAAAAACAGACAATTCATTAATGGTACTCTACATTAAAAATCGATAAGTTTCACTAACAGTTTGACCGCGTGAAAAGACCGAAGTGCCCTTCACGGCGCCATTACTCGGATGTCAAATCCGGCAGCATAACGGCATTAGGGATAAGATTTCCCGAGCCTGTGTACCTGTTAAGACCAGACAACCAACAAATACAATTCAGAAACACAATTGGGCCACTGACGACCGGAACGGGTGGCTGCCACCACACGCGGTGGCTTCCCGACTTAAAACAGTACCCAAAACACACAGAGACTCACCCATGGGCTTTGGATGACTGGCCAAAGGCCAAAAATCAACAATCTCAACCATCGGCACAACCCAACGCGGCGGGACTCGTGGTGGTCCGTGGTGGTCAACCTGAGTCGACGGCCAAAACTCGCCGAAAATGGCCAAAATTGACGGCGGAAGCCGGCGACTGACTTGGCTTCCCGAGCTCATTGCTCCGTCGTGGAGCCTCGTATGGACGAACGGAGGCCATGGCTAGACTCACCATGACGAGGGGAACAAAGCCAGTAGGTCCGGCCATCCAATTTCTGCCGGAACAGTGAAATTGCGGTGGTACAGCTGCATCCCTTGTGGCGTCGAATCTTCGTCGTGGAGCGTTACCGGCGTGAGGGAAGGGCATGGAAAGACTCGCCGTGGCCTGGGGAAGAGAACCCAGGTGGTCCGGCGCCGCAACTCCGTCGGAAAACACAGATCGCCAACGAGGACATCTTCTCTGTCTCGCGTCATTTCTCCGTCGACGATGGTCGCCGGAGCAAGGGGAGGCCAGGGGAAGGAGGAGGGAGGGATGGCGATGGCAGGGAGCCAAAGCTCGATCCCAGTTGCCGCCGCACGCGCCCACACGCGCCGGTGGCAGTGGCGGCGAGAGTGAGAGAGTGAGACACGCAGGAGAAGGAGAGGATCGGGGAGAGAGGAGAGAGAATGTCCAGAAATTTCTGGATTTTGGGTATTTAAAACCCACTCCTACAAAATTACAAATTTGCCCTTTCCTTCAAATGCTCGCATCTTTCAAACTATAACTCTATTTTATACGTGTTTCGTGTCTACAAACTCGTAGACTCGAGATCTATCAAACGGACCCAAGGTCAAAGACAAAAGTCCATTAGTTTTAAAAGTCAACTTTGGGTCGGGTCCTTTCAACAACAAGGAAGCCGTCAGATGCAAGACAAAAGCAACAATCTGGAAAATGCAAAGTGTTGGTACAATTTCGATTCATAGGAAGTTGTGGCTGAAGGACGCATTTCATCAACAGACCCAAGGAAGAACATATCACACACCTCTTGGGCGTGATTGTTGGAAGGTATGGGTTCATGACGTGCTCAATGAACAACACCTTTATATAGGGCCACATATGAATTCAAATGGTTTGGTGAAGCTATATGCAGTACAGTTGTATGACCAAAAAGCTCTATCAAATTTTTGTAGTAAAGTTATTTAGCCCTAATTGTTCGTAAACGGAAGAGATATGGCTTTCTTTTAGGTATTTTTTCAGCCTTAATTGATATTTACTATGCCATAATTTCAGCCTCAGTTGAGATGCAATTTTCTTCTATTTTTCTTGTATTCAGTACAAACATACATGTCACTCCCCTTCTTACTCTCTCTTATTTTCTCAACTCTGTATGTTTGTAGTGGTGACCCCAAGATGGACTCGCTGCTACCCTATCTAAATTATATTATATTCAAAGCGGGATGGTTTTTTGCATCAGCTTGTGTTGTGATGGTGTTGTTGGTGTTAGTATAGTGAAGAACAAACTTGGCAAATAGGTTACGCACCAAATTTTGTAAGGCAAGGTGTCCAACTTCAATATTTTCTAATTTTCTTTCATATGAAGAATTGATGGGTGTTTAATTCTCTTAAATAAATTTCTATATATATATATATACATATTTTAGTTATCTTTTCATTGGGAATAACTTGTGATTGGTGAATTAATGAGCTATATTTTTCTTATGGTATATAAGATTCATTGTGGATATAAATTTTGGTTGTAGCATAGGTCATGTTTGTAAATATAATTTTTTAAGAAAATTTGTATAACAACGTGCGTGGCATGTCGTCAAAGGATTCACTACAACGCACATATGCACGCTGTCGAAACTATACTAAAACATGTGTGATGCACGTTGTTAATTGTTCCAAAGTATTAACAACTGCGGATTTGACAGCGCGGGAGCTCACATTGTGAAAACGCTATAACAACGCAAAATGCATGTTGTTAAAGGGTTTTTTTCTTGTAGTGAAACTTTTATTCAAATGCCTTTACAAAAACTAAGTAAAAGGGATATAAAACAGTGTGGATTCATAAACATATCAACAGTTCCAATAGTGAAAGACATTATATTCAAGTTTTAGTTTGCCACACAGTCACTGACATTGATTTTCTTATTTTCTACAATCAAATTTTGAACTGTGTTATTTTTTTTAAGACATTCAACATCTAAAGTAGAATAATATGATACTGTCTTCAAGCTAGAAACACTAGCCTTTTGAAGTTGAAATATGTAAATTCTTTTCTTGTAACTTACATTCGAGCTCTGATACCATACTTACTCAATTAGAGATGTAGCAAATCCATCTGTAGCAAGTCCCAAACTATCCATGGGTAATTTGGACAATTCAAGAATCAATATTCGAGCACAGACACGCATTGTGTCCATGCGCGCTGTAACGACCCGACCCAAATTTCAAGAGAAATTTAAATTTTTATTCGTAATGGTCATTTAGAGGTGTAGTGAGAAATTGAATTGTGAGACCTCGTATTTTTCAAAAATTTATTTTAAATATTTTGAGACTTTATTTTGAAAATAAAAAGGTTTTGGTTTAATTTTAAATTAAGTTTTAAATTGGGTTTGACCAAAGAGGTTGACTTTTTATTTAACGAGCTTTGGACTTCGAGTTTGTGCTTGTTGGATAGGTCTCGAGCCCATGATTTCATTGACACGTAGCACGCGTCGATCCGAGTTACGATTTGAGAGATATGAGCATTTGAAGCGAGGGACAATTTTGTAAATTGACAAATTGGATTTAAAAAACCCAAAATCAGATTTTTTTAAAGGGGATTTCTCTCTCTCTCTCTCTCTCTCTCTCTCTCTGTCTCTCTCTCTCTCTCTCTGTCTCACTCTCTTTCTTCCCCAGTGTCTTTCTCTTTCTTTCCTTGACAGTTCTCTCTCTCTTCCTTCTCCTCTGTGTGCGCACGGCCTCACCACTGGAGGCAGTGGTCCGGCCACTTTCTCAGGGGCGCGAGGCCACCGGCGTGACCCCCAGGGGCCGGTCGTCCCTCCCCCAAGCCTCCTTTGGCTGATCACCTCCCCAGCGTGCAGAAATAGCTCAGAAAATCCAAGCTCCATCGCCGGCTTCCGCCGCCGATTCCAGCGTTTCCAGTAAAAATTGGTCATCGATCCAGTTTCGAAAATTGATCCTCTAGGCATTATCAATGAGGCTCAAGACAATCCGACGGAGGATCGTGTAACGACCCGACCCAAATTTCCACTAGAAATTTTAAATTTTTTTTATTTAATTATGGTTTTAAGAGGTTTTAAAGGATGTTAAATTGTATTTTAAAGATTTTGCGATTTATTTGAAAAACAAATAATAAAAAAAATAAAAAAAAAATAAAAAGGGTTTTGATTTAAATTTTTATTTTTGGGGCTTGACCTAAAGTTGACTTTTAAAATAAATGGGCTTTCGATTTTGAACTAGGGTCCGTTGGATAGGTTTCGAGCCCACGAGTTCATAGACACGTAGCACGCATCATTTCGAGTTACGGTTTGAGAGATATGAACGTTTGAAGCGAGAGGCAATTTCGTAAAATTGACAACTTGGGTTTTAAAAATTCAAAATCAGATTTTTTAAGAGGATCTCTCTCTCTCTCTCTCTAGAATTTTCTACTCACTCTCTCTCCCTTTATTTCTCTTTCCCCGCACTCTCTCTCCCTGCCTTCCTCTCCCCCGCACCCTCTCCCCTGCGCCATTACCCAGCCACCACCCCCACTCACCATCGCCGGCCACCTTGCCGGCCTCTGGCTCCCACGAGCTTCCCCCCAGGCACCGACCACCCCCCAGCCTACTCTCTCTCCTCATTCTCTCTCTCCTCGAGTTCTCTCTCTCCTCCCTCTTCTTTGCGCGCAGTCACTAACCACCAGCATCGATCACCTCCCGCCGACCCCAACCACCAGCGACCTTCCCCCTCTGGCCGGACGTCACCTTCCAGTCGTCCTCCTCGCCGAGCTCTCCCCCCTGCAAGCGAAAACTCGCCAGAAAAACCACCTCGCGCCGCCCCTTCACTTCGTCGGTTCCGACCATCTTCGGCCTCAATTCAACGTGTTTTCAGGTGGGTTTTTCTCCACTCTTGATAGGCCTTCCTTCCCCTAGACTTATGTTGATTTATTTCAGTAATTAGGAAATTGAAAATCTGAGATTTTTAGCCATTTCAGATTTCTTTGGGTTTTCGAATTTAAAGGTTGTTCTTGTGGTTAATTTGGACTAATTTCTTCCCTAGGAAACCCTATTGATGATTAAGTTTGAGAAATTAAATGGGTTCTATTGAAGTCTATTGTTTTGGGCTAAATTAGTCTATTGTTTTCGTCCCTCATTGTCATTATTGGAAATTAGATTTGTTTTTTTTTGAGCGATTTCTAAGTTGGTTACTGATTTGGAGCAGGTGGAAGTCTTCTGAATTTGAGGAAAACCTCAATTTGGATTGTATTCAGATACTTTTCTGTATTGAATTGATTCACAGACGAGTCCTGGTCGAGGTATTGCGCGCATAAAGTTTAATTGGATATATTTGGTGGATTAAATGTTTGGGTGTAGTTGGATTTTGAGCCGGGAAAGAATTAGAAGAGATTTGGGTAATCAGACCTTAAGAAAAATAATAAATCATCTTTGAAAAAAAAATAGAAGGGTTGAGCGGAACGTTTAGGCTACACACGTACACTGTAATCGTCGTTGAGCCGAGCCTAATTTCATATTTCATTTCTTTAACTGTAGGCGACAACCCTGAAATCCGAGACGACGCAACAAAGGATGGAAGCTAGGGCTAGCTCTATGAGTGGACTCTTATTTCTTTAAATGATTTATGAAATTCGTTATCTATTTTTGATATGTAAATTTTTAGTTGAGAAATTGAAGTTTAAAATAGACTTTTGGTTTTTCTAAGAGTTTATGGAAACATCACCAATTAATTTATATTTAACGTTTTGAAGTTGATTTTGGGATTTGATTAATGGTATTAAATTTTGGATTACAAATGCTACCGCAAATAAATTTCTTCTTGTTGGATGTTGAAACTAGTTTCTTATTTTAACACGTATGGGTTATTTCATATTTTAGTATATCGACGAAAGATTTGATTTGTTTTATGTCTTTAAATGTGATCTATTCAGGATTGTTTTACTAGTTGTGTTTATGCATTTGTTTTGAGGATTTAAAGTTTTGGAAATGCTATAAAAATGTTCTTTATTGGTGGAAAAAAAAAAAAAAAAAAAAAAGACATTATGTTTGGTTATGGGAAAAATAGTTTTAAATCGCCTTTCAGTAACCTCCAGGTTATTAGATTGAATAGGTCTTTGGGACCCATTGCGGCACACACATAGGCTTTGGGCCGTGTGTCATGATGCTTAACCCTTTGGGGGTTGGCTCTGCGTGCACGTAAGACAGAATTTGTGGCTCTGCATGCGTACGACGGATTCTTGGCTCTGCGCGTGTATGACAGATTCTATGGATAACTGACTGGTGTGTGTTTTCAGTTGTTAAGTATTTTAAGTGATGAGTTTAAGTACGACGATTTCAGTTTGAGAATTTATTATTTTCAAAGATTGATTTTCAGTTAATTGATTTGTGTAAAAGATTTACATATTGATGAGTTTCTTTTTGCTACTGCATGACTCCTTTTAAGATTTTCATCCATTTATTATTCTACGAGTTTTTCTTATGCATTGGGCATTCTGAGGATTTGAAATAGTTTTTTGTTCATATGTTTTCCCCATACTCTAAGCATGATTGTGGTTTACAAGTAGATTTTGAAATAGACTTGTGAAATTGATTTTTAAAACTGGAGGATTTCAAAGAGTGACGCGAGGTTTTAGAGGAGTTTTGATTTTAAAGGAATTTGGAAGGATGAATAATTGAAATACTTGGTTTTTATATTTTGTCCACTCACTGGGAGTTTTTCTCACATTTTGCTTTTGACGTTTTTCCCCCAGGTAGTAGCGATCACCGAGGTCGGACCGTACCACGTCGAGGCATTCGAGTTTCTCATATCCAGCTTATTAGTAAAATAGGATCAAGGTTTTCCCTTGAAATAAATAAAATGAGATATGATTGTATAGTTGATTAGATATGCTCTTATTAGATTTGTATTACTTGTTGTGGGCCTGAGACTTTATTTTTTTTTGTGGTAGAGGTGGTTGATGTTTTAGAAGTATTTTTAACAGGTTTTGAAATTTCTGGGTTAGTCCATTTTCAAGGGAGGTTCTGCCAAATTTTCGGTAGGATTTTCCTTGATTTTGGATTCCCGCAGGACCTATCTGGGTTTCAGGGTGGAATCCGGGGGTGGTCCTGTCAGATCGACGGCCAATTATAGCCGGAAACACTGGAATCGGCGGTGGAACTTGGATTTTCCACTCCCAAACCTCGGACATTGTAGACGACATGTCCACCTTGTTATTTCTTTTAGCTTTAGTATAGAACTGGCTGTATTAGTAGCTTCGATAACCGCATTTGGACCCTACGAATGAATTATTTTTATTTGTTGAGTCTGAGACTCCCTATTGTTTACGGTAGAGGTGATTGTTGAATTTTAGAAGTGTTATTTACAGGTTTATAAACTTTTGGGTTAGTCCAATTTCAGGGGAGGTTCTGCCGAATTTTTGGTAGGATTTTTCCTTGATTTGGATACCACAGGACCTCTCTAGGTTTCTGGGCAAAATCGGGGGACGGTCCTGTCACACACGTCCAATAGACTCTCGAACGGGTCTAAGGTGTATTCAAGTTGAATGTATGAAGTTATCCACTAATAACTTCGCATGACTAGTTCAATATATATCTACATAAATATATCTATATACAAGCCCATTCAAGTGTGAGATCCCACATTTAAGCTTATTTGTGGGATGGGGCGAATGGGCCCACTCCATGTAGTTTTTCAACAATATGAACTGTCTATTTTTTAGATCCCAATTCATAGATCATCCTTGCAAAAAATTAGTCAAATTGGAAATTAGTTGTCTATATAACTTTGATCAAACAAATAAACGGTTTTATCAAAAATATTTGGTTCATCTATTTGTTTGATCAAAGTTAGATAAACAAATGATTTTCGATTTGGCTAATTTTTTGTAAGGATGATCTTTGAATAGAAACTTAAAGAATAAACAGTTTGGATCGTTGAAATATTATATGAAGTAAGCTGTATTAGGGATCCCGCAAATAAAATTATTTATGAGATCCCATACTTGAAAGGGCATGTATCTATATATATATATATATATATATATATATATATATATACCTCATCTAAATACATTTAATAAGTAAAATAAAATAAACTAAATTTAATAGTTAATTTAAATTTAATAATAGAAAATTAGGATTAAATACCAAATCTCAATAATTTTTTGGTATAGCATGAAGACCACATAATATTTCAATTGAACTACTAAATTTAAATGTAGTTTTTTAGATTAGGTCACAAATATGTTGGCCCCTTTGATTTGAGTCTTTTCCATTTGACATTTTTATCCTTTGGCCCACATATGATGAGTGTTAGTTAAAATTTATAAGGTTTTGACAAAATTGCTCTTGAGGCTTTTATATTATCTTGAAAATTTGCTAATGTAGTCTTAACTTCACATTTAGTTGTGACTGTACGACACTCAGAACTTCAAATTTTTTTTTTTTTTGGTCGAAAGAAGATTCATAAGCCACAAAGGCATAAAAAGGGGAACACAACAGGAGAGACAAGAGGGGGGATGGAACCCAGCCCTCAGGCCACGCAAAAGAAAAAGAAACAGACAAGAGCTCCAGTTAAAAGAAGCAGCGAAAGAAAGAAAAAAAAAAAAACAAAGGCCAAGGAACAAACAGGCTAAGAAAACACCAAAAGAGGAACCAGCAAACAGAGCTTCTAATTTGGAGGGCCAGGGAGTCCATCACGATCAAGAATAGACACTAGGGAGGTTGGAGGTCGATTGACCCAATTTTCCATGCACAACCTCCGCTTGGCTAGCCGGGCAGCGTGATCTGCAGCACTGTTGGCTTCTCTTTTAATCCAATCCCATCTGACAATGAGAAAAGAATCACACAGAGGAAAGAAGTTGGTTAGAAAAGGAGAAATCTTCCAATTGCAATTCTCCAAACCACCATTAAGGTTATCAATCAACTCTTTGGAGTCAGTCTCCAAGTGGACATGCTGAAAGTGGAGAGAATGAGCTAGTTTTAGACCCTCAAGAGCAGCACAAGCTTCAGCCTCAATAGGAGAATTTAGGAGTCTATGGTGGGCCAAGCCCGCAATAAAGGAACCGGTGTGATCTCTGATTATCACTCCCAAGCCAGCCATGCAAGATGCACAGTCCCAAGCACCATCAACGTTGATTTTAACAAAAGGAAGAGATGGTGGTGACCATAGTCTTGGAAGAGGAGGAAAGGGATTACTGGCGCTAGAAACAATATCACATCTAGAGGCCTGAGCCACTTGGTATTCAGCTACTGCCCAGTTTGTTTTCAAAATAACCTGAGAAGGGCATGGAGAAAGACCCTTGTAGATGGCATTACAACGTTCCTTCCAAATGTTCCAGCATAAGAAACTAGTATAAGTCATGAAATTGTTGAATAAAGATTGATCCGTTCCAATAACAGCAGGGATGCTATTTATCCATTTATCCATAGAAGTAATAAGCTCTCTTTGGGGTCTATAGCCCAGACAACTCCCATGCCAGACTCTCTCAGTCCAATTGCACAAAAGAAGAGAGTGCTCAATTGATTCCTCATGTTCGCCACATAGGACACAAACCGGGGAAGTCACAACCTTTCTTTTGAATAAATTTAAAAGAGTGGGAATAGAAGAGGTGACAATTCCCGCGATCTCCAGATAAAATTGATGACCTTTGGGGGGCCCTCTATCTTCCAAATTAACTTCCATACATCTGGGTCAATTGAGTGAGATGAGGTAGGTCTAGAGAGGACTTTTTGGCAAGCTGCGTGGTCGATGAGCCAAAAGTAACCAGAGCGAACAGTAAACTTCCCAGACTTAGTAGCTGGCCAAACCAACCTATCCTCACAGTTCAGGTTCCCAATAGGCAACAAGAGAATGCTCTTTGCATCATGCTCAGAAATGAAAGGCAGAATGGGAGCTAAATCCCAAGTACGCGAGTGTTGATCAATCAGAAGATTCACACCAAACCTCGTGAAATTGCTTGTTGTGTCCGTTGGCTTAAGGATGCCATCTGGAGTGTGGATGAGCCATCTGTCCTTCCAAACTGAATCTTACCCCCATTCCTAACTTGCCAGCGAGCCCTATTCTCAATTAAATCTCTCCCGGCTAGAATACTACTCCAAGCCCACGAAGCACGGGCCCCTTTCTTTGCACTTAAAAGGTCACAATAATGGAAGTATCGGGCTTTTAGAATCCAAACCCACAAAGCATCTGGATTTTTGATAATCCGCCAGCATTGTTTTGCCAAAAGGCCTTGTTAAAGCTTACCAAATCCTGAAACCCCATGCCTCCATTTCTCTTAGCCCTACAAAGCATACTCAATTTTGCCCACTTCGTCACTGTTACCCCACCAGAAATTAGCAAGCAGGGAGTTAATTTCCTTGCACAAAGTGACTGGAAGAAGGAAACAAGACATGGGATAAGTAGGGATAGCCAGCGCCACTGCCTTTATGACAGTTTCTCTACCAGCCTATGAAAGGCAATTTTGCTTCCAACTGCTAAGTTTTTTGAGAATTCGGTCCTTAATGTAAGAGAGAGCTTTTCTTTTCCAGCTGCCCCAAATAGTTGGAAGCCCCAGATAAATTCCAGGGTCTGAACATTTAGGGATATTAAAGAGAGCACCAATTGAGTCTTGAACATCCATAGGGGTATTCGGTGAGAAGAACATATTGGATTTGTTGAAATTAACTACTTGGCCTGATGCAGTACAATACTCATCAATGATCCGGTGGAGAGTAGTGCAGTTTGCAGTGTTAGCTCTAAGAAAGAAGAGTGAATCGTCGGCAAAGAATAAATGAGTCAATCCTGGGCAGTACTTGCTCAACTTTATGCCATGGAGATTCCCAAGAAGATTAGCCGCAATTATGTTTCTAGAAAGGACCTCACTCACAATTATGAATAAGTATGGCGACAGAGGGTCTCCTTTTCTTAGCCCCCGTGAAGGTTTAAAATAGCCTCCAGCCTTGCCATTGATCAAAACAGAGAAAGAGATAGATTTTACACAATTCATGACCAGCATGGTCCAACTTCTATCAAAGCCCATTTTTATAAGAGTGGCCTCCAAAAAATCCCACTCGATCCTATCATATGCCTTATTCATGTCCAACTTGAGCCCCAACTCAAAAACCTTGGTGAATTTTTTCAGCCGGAGGTAATGGAAAGCTTCATGGGCAATGAGGATGTTGTCCTGTATTTGTCTACCGGGAACGAAAGCAGTCTGGTGCTGGGAGATCAAACGTGGCAAGTGGTGCTTTAATCTGTTAGCCAGTAGCTTTGAAAGAATCTTGTATGAATTATTGCATAGGCTGATGGGCCTATACTGACTAACCGAAGTGGGATTTGGGATCTTGGGAATGAGAGCAATATGCGTCATGTTCATCGAAAGTAAGGAAGCTTCCCTCTTGTAAAATTGAGCAGCTGCCGCATTTATTGTCCCATGAACAATTTCCCAATACCTATTGTAGAAAAGGCCGGGAAAACCATCTGGCCCTGGCGCCTTCAAAGATCCCAACTGCTTAACAGCTAACTTAACTTCCTCCACAGAGAACGGAGTTGTGAGCTGTTGATTCATACTAGCAGTCACTAATGCAGGAATACAATTTAGAGTTGAGCCCCAGTTTCTCCTACCCGCTGTTTTAAAAAGATCTCCAAAATAGTTCTCAAATTCTCGTCTGATATTCTGCTCTTCAGTTGCCCAAACATCATTTCCAATTTCCAACTTCTGAATACAATTAGAATTCCTTCTTTGGATGGTCGAGAGATGAAAAAACTTTGTATTTGCGTCCCCATCAAGAAGCCAATTAATCCTGGATCTTTGTTTCCAGAATTTTTCCTCCATTGACCACAGAGTACCCAGTTCCATTTTTAATTCTTTTTCTCGTTCCAAGCTCAAAAGCTCACTGGGTTGGCCCTGTAGAGAGTTTAGTTCTGCAGTGAGAGCATCAATTCTCCTGCGGTTGTTGGGGAAATTTGTTCTGCTCCATAAAGTAAGCCTCTTCCTGCACTCTGATAGGTTCCGTCTCCATTCTGCAAAAGCATTCTGCCCATTTCTGGAAGACCAACCATCCCGAATGATGGCTTCACATGAAGGGTCATCCACCCAGTATCCTTCAAATTTCAAAGATTTTTTACCCCGAGCTGGTTGGTTTCGAAAGTTAAAAATGAGCGGATAGTGATCAGATCCAAATCTGGGGCCATGGAGAATATGAGAGTCAGGCCACTTGATAAGCCATTCAGAATTAATAAGCCCCCTATCGATTCTTTCTTTTATCAATGTCCCATCCTCATGGTCATTATGCCAAGTAAACTTTTGGCCATTAAAACCCAAGTCAATGAGTTCGTTGTGGTCCATGAAGACACGAAGATAGCGAGATTGGCTCCAAGCCCAAGGTCGACCACCCTCTTTTTCATTGAAGGATAAGATTTCATTATAGTCTCCAATACAATCCAAGGGGCGCCATCATCAAACTTCATACAATTCATGTTTTGCCAGAAAAAGTCTTTATCACACCGATGAGGACGCTCTGAAAGACACACCTTCAGTCTTGTGAACAACAGAAGTATCAATAAGATTTTTGGTCGCCGAGATAATCGAGACTTCAAACTCAGGCTTCCACCATAATGCAAGCCCGCCAGAAAGACCAGTTGGGCTCACAGTGATACCCTTGTAAAAACCAAAACGCCTTCTAATAGCATGAACTCTGTAGTCTTGTTGTCTTGTCTCCATGAGGAAAACCATGGAGGGGGCATGGGAGCGGACCAACTCCCCTAGATGCTGAATTGTCAGGGATTACCCCAAACCCTGACAATTCCAGGCCATCATTGGGATGGTGGGGCTGATTGGGGCAAGCCACCACAGCCCTGGGGATGTGCATCCCCTTCTGTAAATGCATTTTGAGAACGTTGACTACTTGCCAAATCATCGTTTTCTTCCAAGATCTCAACTCTGATTTCCTGGAAATTCCCTGAATCCTCAACTAAGTCATCAAGAAAAGCAGCACCATAGGGCTTTGGAACATACCTGGCCCCTCCTCTACCTCGTCGACCCCTACCTCAACCTCTTCTTCCTCTGCCCCTACGTGACACAAGCACAGTTCTATACTGTGGTGAATCTCCGTGATCCGACTGAACTTCTACTTCAATTAGCCTGGCTTTCAAATTTCTATCGGAGTCGTAATCATTTGCTGTCCGTTTTGTCAGAATCTTTCCTCTCCCTGAATTGTTAGGGCTAGTAGGGTGGGAGACTATTGGAGCAAGGTTCAGTTTGTGGGAAAGTGAGTTCAGGGGTTTGTTCTTGTTATCCTGTAACAGAGGTTGAGGGTCGTGGATAGGTCCTTTCCCTTTTAAAGGGTCTCTAATTAACTCTGAGGATTCAGCCCCGAGGTGGGTGTTGGTGGACTTATCATGTGGTAATGGGCCAAGTAGTGTTTCCTGACCCAAGATAGAAGGTAAATTATGTGGGCCTTTAAGAGGAGGTGGTATTGGGCTGAGGGCTAATTTTTTGGCCCATTCTCTATGTGTGAGAGCAAGTGAGACAGCTATATTGTAGTCGTTGTGACTGAACGACAGTCACATCTAAGTTGTGAAACACTCACAACTTCAAATTTAGTTGTGACTGAACGACAGTCACATCTAAGTTGTGAGACAGTCACAGTTAAATTGTGACTTAATTGAATTTTTTTTAGAGAAATTATATTACAATATAGTATAAATAGAGGTTAAAACAATACTTTTACTCAAAATAATATATAGTATAGTAGTGTGAGTTGTCTCTTTCAATTTACCAAGACAGTCATAGTTAAGTTGTGACTGGATAAATTTTTTATTTTAATACAATATAGTATATATTAATGTAATATTTGTGATGTAATATTTTTTTTTATTTTTTTATTGTAGTGGCATGTAATGTAATATTTGTAAATTCTAAAACCTTTTACTTTATTAATTTGTTTGACTTTTCAACTAGTACCTAATCTAAAATGCTATTTAATTTTGATACCTAAACTAAAAAGTTATTGAAATTTAGTAGTTAAAATCAATGGACATATTTAATAATAAAACTAAATTTCAATTAAACAAAATTTTATAATTAATCTAAATTTAATAATTAAACTAATGAGAACAATGTTTACGAAATTTTAAAATTAGTCTATATTTTCTAATAAACCTAAATTTTATAATTAATTTTATATAAAAACATACAAACTAACTAATAAATTTTATAATTAAAAAACATACAAACGAAGTAATAAATTTTAACAATTATGAAATATTAAACAATTTACCTCAAAACTCGTCAATTCCCCAAAACTTTGCAATTCCTCAATTCCTACAAAAAAAAATTTATCAAAATACAAAACATTAGAAAATTATTCAAAAATAGAAAAACCCACAATTTTAAAAAAAAAATAGAAAAACCCACAAAACAAAAATCAGAAAACCCACCAATTGCAATGGGGTGGGCTTGCTGTAGATGGGTTTTGGGGTGGGGATGGGATGGGATGGGTTTTCTATGGTGGGTTCAAGTGGGGTGTGACAGAACCGCCCCCGGATTCCACCCTGAAACCCAGAGAGGTCCTGTGGGATCCAAAATCAAGGAAAATCTTACCGAAAATTCAAAAGAACTTCCCCTTAAAATGGACTAACCCAAAATTTATAAACCTGTAAAACACTTCTAGATTTCTTCAGCCATCTCTACCACAAGCAAAACGAGTCTCAAACTCACTCACAAAGCTAAAACCAAATAGTTCTTATTCACCAAAGCACATGATAATCATAGCATAACTAAACTCCATTTACAAAATAAAAGTTAATTCTACAGGCAGGCAATATCCTGGCCATAAACACGCGTGGAGTAAAATCCAACACGTGCAGGAAATCCTGGTCGTACGTGCACGCAGAGCGGCCCCCAAAGGGCGAAGCATCCCGACACACAGCCCAAAGCCTATATGTGTGCCGTGATGGGTCCCAAAGACCTATCCAATCCGATAACCTGTAGGGTACGGCAAGGGTGGTTTGAAAACCATTTTTCTATACACCAAATAATAGATCCTTTTTCCATCAAAAATAAATATCATGGTACTTTCCCAAAAGAAACTTTAAATCCATAAGCCAACATACGAAATTCGAATCAAATTCAATATACAAAGATCAAAATAATACTTTTCAAAAAAACTGAAATATTAAATGAACCTTGTAAATAAAATGAGAAACCAAATTTCCTTTCCCAAAGCCCAACAACTCATTAAAACTAACATGTAAATATATGGTTTAAAAAAACTTATTTATGAACACATTTGAAATTCGAAAACGATCGTCATTGATCAAATCCCAAATCAATTCAAAATATTATGCATAATAGAATTAATTTATAAGATGTGCAAACAATTCGGAAAACAAAAGTCCACTCACAGAGATAGCCTTAGCTTCGATCCTCCGCCGGATAGTCACGAGTCACAGCCGTGTCGCCTAGAATGAACAATCAAAGAAATAAAATTAGTTCCGACTCAAGACACTTAAATGTAAATGTGTGCTCAACTTAACGTCACACCTGACTCTCGTTCTAACTCGACAATTTACGACGTTCAAATTAAACTCACAAACACCTCCTCAAATACCCCAAACCTTCTCGACTCTAACCAACATCACCCACTATCCAAACAATTTCCTAAACTTACGAGAAAATCCGCTCAAGACATAATTCGGTCGAATAGCTCGTTTTAGAGAAATTTGGTATCAATAAGGTCTCAATTTAGTCCCAAAACAACTTCGGTTTCTCCGATCACAATCAACATAGTCCATATCAACAACTCACCCAACAATTGATATGCAACTCACCTAACAACACTTCAGTATACACCCAAAATGAAAACATTGCAAAATACTCAGATACCAATAATACCTTTCTCGCGTCCTATAACCACCGTGACACGGCTTAATGTAACGACCTGACCCAAAGTTGACTTTTAAAACTAATGGACTTTCATCTTTGACTTTGGGCACGTTGGAAAGGTCTCGAGTTCACGAGTTCATAGACACGCGGCACGCGTCAATCGGAGCTATGGTTTGAAATATACGGGCTTTTGAAGCGAGTGGCAAACTTGTAATTTTTACAAGGGTGGGTTTTAAAACCCCAAAAGTCAGTTCTCTCTCCTCATTTCTCTCTCTCTCTCTCTCTCTCTCTCTCTGCACGGTTCCTCTCTCTCGCACTGCACAGTGCAGCCGTCGCCATCACCGGCGCGTGAGGGCGCGTCCGGCGACGGATGCCGGAGGTCGAAGCTCAGACGTGGTCGCCGTCCTCCCCTCTTCCTCCCCCTGGCCGCCGATCACCCAGCTGAGCCACCATCGCGACAAATCGACGCGAAGACCGAGAGAGGCTCTCGTTGGCGATCTCGCATTTTCCGGCCAAATCGCGGCGCCGGACCACCTGGGTTCTCTTCCCCAGGCCACGGCGAGTCTTCCCATGCCCTTCCCTCACGACGGTGACGCTCCACGACGGCGATTCGACGCCACAAGGGTTGCGGCTGCACCACCGCCATTTCACTGATCCGGCAAAAATTGGATGGCCGGACCTACTGGGCTTTGTTCCCCTGGTCATGGTGAGTCTAGCTATGGTCTCCGTTCATCCATAGGAGGCTCCACGACGGAGCAATGAGCTCGGGAAGCCAAGTCAGCCGCCGGCTTCCGCCGCCGATTTCGGCCATTTTCGGCCAGTTTTGGCCGTCGAC
Source organism: Dryas octopetala (assembly GCF_963921425.1). Lineage (NCBI taxonomy): Eukaryota > Viridiplantae > Streptophyta > Magnoliopsida > Rosales > Rosaceae > Dryas > Dryas octopetala. The sequence continues at coordinate 750,226 of NC_141370.1, forward strand.
TCAGGTATAAAAGTTGATTCTCTCGACGTCTCCTTCGTGCCTGTGTAATTCGTTTTCGTAAATTTTGAGTTTTGAAATTCGCGCAGGTTGACCACCGCGGGTCTCGCCGAGTTTGGTCGTGCCGATGGTTGGGATTGTTGATTTTTGGCCTATGGCCAGTCATCCGAAGCCCGTGGGTGAGTTTCTGTGTGTTTTGGGTATTGTTCTAAGTCGGGCAGCCACCGCGTGTGGTGGCAGCCATCCGTTTCGGTCGTTTAAATGGCCATTGTGAATTCTGTGTGTATTTGATTTAGTTGTCTGGTCTTAACAGGTACACGGGCTCGGAAAATCTTATCCCTAATGCCGTTATGTTGCCGGATTTGACATCCGAGTGATGGCGTCGTGAAGGGCACTTCGGTCTTTTCACGCGGTCAAACTGTGAGTGAAACTTATCGATTTTTAATGTAGAGTACCGTTAATGAATTGTCTGTTTTTGTGTGTTTGTCATCTTATGGTAGGAAGACTAAGTGTAGGATTTGGACAATGAGGATGAATTGATGAGGATTTGAGGCTAGGAAGTTATTTAGGAATTTTAGGGTTGCCCGAGAATAATTGCTGGATTAGGGAAGGAATACTTATTGTCGAGGATTAATGAAAAATGATTAGGTAATTATCTTACAGAATAATCAAGTTACTTTTGGAGGAAGTATTTGGTATGATTTGAGTGGTAAACAAGTGAGGAGTCATGAGCAAGAATCAGTTTCGGAAGGGATTCGGCATAGCTCGGAGTAAACTTTGAGTGATAATTAAGAGGCTGACTTTCTATGTCGAATGGTTTTGTGGGTGGAGAATAAATGTTCAAGGAATACATTTTATGACAGCAAGCGTTGATGGTGATGCATATGTAGAGTTGAAACTGAAAAGAAATTACAAGGAGCATTAGTATTCGGTAAAACAATGAAAGTTATGAGTTAGTTTCGAGAACGTTGTGATTTGAGGAAGAGCAACCTTTTGGATGAGTTGGATTGTTAAGGAGAGTTTTGAAAAGAATGGAAAAATGTTTAACCTTTTATCTCAAAAATGAGTAGAGACTTAAGAGTATTTAACGACAGCTGTGTTAGTGCATGTACTAATCATTTGAGCCTGCTTGTGCGGAGTGACCCCTCCGTACGAGATTGTGGCCAGGATACGAGCCTGCTCGTTCGGAGTGATCATCCGTACGAGATTGTGGCCAGAATACGAGCCTGCTCGTGCGGAAGGGTCATCCGTACGAGATTGTGGTCAGGATGTGAGCCTGCCCGTGCGTGGATTGTGGCCAGGATATTGTCTACAGTATGAGTACAAGTATGGTGTGAGTTTAAAGTACAAGTGTATTGGTATATCAGTTATAAAGATAATTTCAGTTCAGATTGGTTATTTCTCCGCATGGAAGTTTCATTGCTTTTTCAGTATATCGAGGTTCATTTGAGATGACTTTCGAAAATGGATTTGTGAAAAGGTTTTAAAGCTGGGGGATTTCAAAGAGTGAGATTAGGGGGATTTCAAAGAGCGACGTGAGTGAAATTAGATAGTCTATTTCGTTGCTTTGTGTGTTTGTGTGCATTTGTTGCTAGGACTTGGTAAAGTGTAGGCTTGAATCTTGAGAAGGGAAGGGAAGTGATGGAAGTGATGGTAATTATGCTTTGAGGTTATTAGATTTAAGACGGGAATGATTTGAGATTGAGGTTAATAGTTGACGTTTAAGCAATTGATTTGCCAGAATGATGATTATTATATATTGATGGGATTTGATTTGAATACGAGGATTTATGATTTATTTTGATGCTTGGATGATTGGTGATGAAATTATTGTGTGATTGAATATTTATAGATATTATAGTGAATTATTATTATGCATGGAAGTTGAGGATTTTATTGAGGATAATTATTTTGTTAGTTCACTCATACGAGCTCTAGTGAGCTTACCGGGTTATTGGTTGGAATGACCCGGTGTGCCATGGATATGGTGCAGTGTGGTTATTGGTGTTTTGCAGGTTAAGCAGGCTGAGGAGGCAGTGAGGAGAAGACGAGGCAGTGGGACTTATTTTAATTTGATTTAACTGATTTTATACAGTGAATTTTACATAAATGTTTTGGGGCTCACACTCTGATTTATTTAACGTATTTATTTATTATATTAAGTGCATGGCTTATTCTTTGAAAAGAGGTTTAAAGGACAAAGTTTCAGTATATTTTTGGGCCCTAGGATCGGGGCGTTACACTTAAGGTTTCGTTAATCGATCGGCCACGAATTGTTGTCCTTAAGATATGCAAAATCTGTCCACAAAAACAATGCATTACAATCTAATTCATGAGTTCACAAATAGTATTAATCTGGTCATTGATCAATCGATTTGGGTGATAACCACCACGCACGGTGGCTGCTCGACTCCAACTAACACACCAAAACTCACCCAAAACACAACGGAGCCTGGATTTTGTCTCTAAGAGTCCTGGGGAGGCTGAATAGCAAGAGAAACCACCCAACCTGCCGCCACAAGTGGTGGTTTCGACGGAGGCAACTGCGGCACAACCTAGAAAACACCCCAAAACAACTCCAATTAGTCCTAATTGCATGGTAGGACGTTCAATTGCACAAAAAACAACTCAATTTCATCCCCAATTTAAAAAATTCGAAAAATAACAAAAACCCTAAAATCAAAATTTCAATTTCTCAGAATTGGACAAACACACCTTAGGGGAAAGATAGCCCATACCTAGAAGATCAATTTTTGTAACTGGGTCGACAGCCAAATCTCGCCGGAATCGACGGCGGAAGCTGGCGGCTGAGTTGCACTTCCCGAACTCATTGTTCCGTCATGGAGCATCATCGTAGCAGGAGGACACCACGGCTGAACTCGCCGTGGTGAGACGAACAAGACCTAGTGGGTCCGGCCACCCAAATCTCGCCGGAACAGTCAGATCGATGGCAAGGCTCGAATCGGGTCCAGGCTGGGTTTCAGGTTTTTGGGGCTTTTCTGGGTTGAACAGAGACCAGGGGCAGAGAGAGGAGAGAGCGGCGATGGCGGGGAGCCAAAGCCCGACACCAGCCGCCACCGGACGCGCCCTCATGCGTCGGTGGCAGGGGTGGCGAGAGAGGGAGACGAGAGAGAGAGAGAGACGGGGAGAGAGGAGAGATAGTGAGACAATCTAACTTTTGGGTATTTAAAACCGACTTTTGTAAATTTACAAAATTACCCCTCGCTTCAAACGCCTATAACACTCAAACCGTAACTCTGATTGACGCGTGCTTCGTGTCTACTAACTCGTGGACTCGAGACCTATTCAACGGGCCCAAGGTCAAAATCAAAAACTCATTTATTTTAAAAGTCAACTTTGGGTCAAGCCCAAATTAAAACAAAAATTAAATTTAAATCACAACCTTTTTCAATTTCAAGTTCCCAAAATCCTTAAAGTAAGTTAGCAAAATATTTAAAATAAATCTTTGAAAAAAAAATTTCGAGGTCTTTCATATTTCGTTTCCTTATAAAATTTCTTAAAATGAACAAAGTAGAATAAAAAATTTTAAATTTCCAAAGAAATTGGGTCGGGTTGTTACAGGGTGGGTTTTGGGGGCTGTTATGTTCTAATTAATACTCGCAAGTGTACGAGTCTAGAGTATAGACGGCACTTTACAAGGTCAATCCTCAAATAGTGTTGCAAAATAGATACACTAATTTAAAATTCTAAATCAATTTAAATCCAACCTAACTAAGAAATGGATGGTTGATTTTTGACGTAACTAAAACCAAATGCAACTAAAATATAATGCAAGAAAATAAAGTAAATAAAAGGATAAGAATTTAAATATTAGATCTAGAGAGGAAAAATGTTAACTTTTTGGTATTGGAACTTAAACAATGGTATGAAAACCAAGGTTAGAGTTTCATACCACTATGAACACATCAAGTGAGATTTTTTAGTAATTTCCTAAAGAGGGAAGACATCCAAGAGTCAACTTGATGCCTTCTTCCAAAAATATTTATGATTTTAGCACCAAAATTGAAGATTTATATGGTAGACCTTGTTTTTGCTTAAACATACAAACTTTAAGCAACCTAAGTGAACCAAAGACCAAGGAACAAATAAAATTCAAAAAGATTGTGTTTAAAAGATTAACCATAAAGCAAAAATGTGGAAAGAGGCTCTAACTACCTATGATATATGATATCATTGGTGAAAGATGGTTTCTTTCTTATTTTATAAATAAGATATAAAACTAGTAGGAATTAAGCGAGTGGAAATTAATTAAAAGCTTCAAATTGATAATATTCATGGTGGTGCTTTCTCCTTACCAAGGTAAGGGGGTTTAGTGACCAACCCATGAGTTTAGAACTAAGATAAAAGGACAATACAAAATAAAACAACATCTAAACTAAGAGCAATTAAAGAAAATTAAATAACAACTAGAGATTTAACAAATAACTAAAGAGCATAAAGTAAATAAAAGATAAAAGAGAAGAGAGACATAAAATAAACTAGAATTTCATTTCTTTAAAATAAATGTGCATTAAAATAAAAGACTTTCCTATTCTCTCTCTTACAACATAGCCAAAAGGCTTTGAGAGAGAAATGCTAGGAGTAGCTAAAAGTGGCAAAAAAATAAAGCAAATGCTGAATGTGAAGAAGATCCCTATAAAGGGGCTGTATGCTTCCTTAAATTGGCAAAACTTTAGGGCTAGAAATATCTAGAATATGACATGTGGCATGAAGAGATTGGGACCACAATTTAGAGAAGAGAGAGAGGGTGAGTCACTGATGGATAAAGGCTGGCAAGGTCTGGAGGCAGCTGTCACAAGCCACATGTCGACGCGTGAGTGGCTGGGAGGAGGATTAATGTTGCAATTGGGAGAGGATGAAAAGAAATGTGGCTAGCAGCTTGGGCTTGCTTGGGCACACAGGGAAGCGTGAGAGAGAGAGAAAAAAAAAAAAAAAAAAAGGTTGCTCTACTCGGCGTGAGGAGGAGTGCGGCTCGGCTATGTGGGTGTGTTTGTGTGATATATATGCGGAAGGGAGAGAGAGAAGATGCGAGAGGAAGCTTCGCTGGTCCTTGTGACCGTCGGGCTTTCGCAAGCTAGGCTGGCACAATTGGGCTTCTCTCTTAATTTCTTCTTCTTATTCTTTCTTTCTCCTCTTCGGCTTTTCTCCTCCACTCTATTTCTTTGGGCTATTTCATTTTTAATTCGTACAAGAATAAAATAAACTAGTTAATATAAATTAATCTAATCTAAATCAAACAAATGAAACCTAATAAATTAATGGAGTTAAAATCAAAACTAATAAAACCTAATAAATATTGTAACCAATTAAAATAGAAAATAAACTAGTAAAAATGCTAGGAAGAAAGGCCTAGAATGCATAATTTTGAGGTTAACACTACAAGAAAAAAAGGTTTGGGCTACGAACCTAGTTCCTCTCCCAAAGTCAGATTTCGTCGAGAGTTTGGCCGCCCAATTCATGACGCCCAAGATTTTGGGCGATGAATCAGTAACTTTCGTCGCCCAAAGACACCTTGGGCAACGGATTTTTTTCGTCTCCTAAATCATATGATTCGTCGCCCAAAGAATGTTTGGGCGACGAAATTATTCGTCGCCCAAAGCATGTTTTGGGCGACGAATAAAACGTTTTGTCGCCCAAAGAAGGTTTGAGCGACGAAATTATCCGTCGCCTAAACATGCTTTGGGGGAAGAATAATTAATTTCCTCGCCATAACATACTTTGGGCGACGAAATTTTTCGTCGCCTAAACATGATTTGGGCGACAAAGTTAGCTATTCCTCGCCCAAAACATGTTTAGGCGACGATATGAGATGGGCGTCGGACCACTATGATGGTTAAACGGCTTCCCTTTCCGGTTTCTGGCGTTGGCGACCGACTTCTTCTGTTAAATATTAAGAAAATTATAAATGTGTTAGTGTATGTATACAATAATACAATAACAAAACAATAATCAATTTTTTAAAGTCTTAAAATGATAAAACGTACCAAAAACGACGGACTCATGAAATGATCGCACAAAAAAAGCCACTGGTCAGACCGCTCTACCAACTCCATAGGGGGGTTCGCCAATGCCTCAACTACCGACAAAAATCCCTTGAAATACACGTGTAGTTCGTGCTTCCACTGCCTGTAAGACTTGATGAGTAAATCTGTCATGTACGTGACGGTGAGGGGATCATCCATCTGAATGTCAAAGTTAACCTGAAAAAAATATTAGATTGTTATGAATGATCAAATTTATCGTTTTGAATTAATTATTGAGCTATATACTCACTGAGATGGAGCGGATCACTTTGTGTTGAATCTCTGCCGGCAATTTTTTCCAAGTGGTTGCAACCATGGCGCACTCGGCACGAATAATAGCCCCCACATCGTGCGAGAACAAACTGTCAACGTTAGGATCTAACGGTCGTCGGCTGTTTTGCACACACATGACTGGAATTCGCGCCCCAGTACTGCGCACGATCCGAGAGGACTTCAACCCACTACATGGTCCCCTCGTCGCAGTGGATAACGTTGCAGTAGATGAAGCGGAAGCGGAAGCGGAAGCGGAAGCGGTGACCTGACTAGAGCGGTGAGATCGACGGGCCCTCCGTGGCATAGAGGGGCTCCCAATACTCGAGGATGGCTGAACTACATCATTGGGAGCTGACTCCATCGCCTTCCACCTTATAACTAAATTATATTTATCAAACTAATTAATCTACATTTTGTAATTAAACTAAATTTTATATTTAAAAACTAACAAACTAACTAATCTACATACAAACTACGTAATAAATTTTATAATTAAAAAACATATAAAACTAACTAATTTTATATGAAAACTAATTTGTTATCTAACATAAAAAAAATCAGCAAACTAATTTCCCTAAGAAAAATGATCAGAATTAAACTAATTTATTCAACACTAATAAGCAAATTTAAGAACAAAAAATTGAAAACACCAGCCAAATAACATTAAAGGAGCGATTGAGTCTTAAGTCTGACCTGAAAAATTTCCCTCGTATTACTATTCCCCTGACCACCTGCACTTGATCCCTCTGAAAAAAAAACAAAAAACAAAAAACACCCAAATTAAACAAAAACACATAAAACACAGAAACCACATAAAACAAATAAAACAAAAAACACAGAAAACACCCAAATTAAAAAAAAAAAAAAAAAAAAACCCACCAAAAACCCACAATCGGGTGGGTTTGCTGCAGCTGGGTTCGGTGGGGTTGCTGGTCGGGGTGGGGGTTGCTAGTGGGGAGGCGGCAAGGAGAGAGAAAGAGGAAACCGGGGAGGGTTTCGGGGAGAGAGAAAGAAGAGGGGGTGAGAGATCGGGTGGGTTTTCTGTGCGCGATCGGCTGGGATGGGCGAAGCGGCGACGAGGGGAGGCGAAGCCACGGCGGGGCTAGAGCTGGGCGGCGATTGGGGGGGATCGGTGGATCGGCGGGCCTGGGGCTGGGGCTGGGAGGGGATCGGCGGGGATGGGCAGCCTGGGGTTGGGGCGGGGCTGGGGCTGGGCAGGGATGGGCGGGGACGAACGGGGTTGGGGCTGGGAGAGAAAACAGAGAGATGAGAAGAAAACAGAAAAAAAGAAGAAGAAGAAGAAAGGAAAGGACTTTAAAAATTTCGAGAACCTTAGGCGACGAAGCATTTTCGTTTCCCAAAACCTTCTTGGGCAACGAATTAAGACTCTCCTCGCCTAAGTAATACTTGAGCGACGAATCTAGGTTCGTCGCCCAAACAATAAAATATATGGCGGGCTTTATACCGCCCAATTTTTCAACTTTTGGGCGACGAAGAAGTAATTCCGTCGCCCTAAAGAGTCTTGGGCGACGACTTTCCCACTTCGTCGCCTAAAAGTTGTCAGAATAATAAATTTTAAATAACTAAATATGTTGTTAATTTTACATCATCAATTATGTCTTTATATAATCAATTTATTAATTTTAACGACCCGAACCGTTCATTTATTAGTCCCTCACTAAAAGATCATCCCTACAAAAATTCGATTATCATTATTAAAATCATGATCGTTCATAAGTTCGATCTCCGATACTTAACTTCTAAAACTTTGATTGAGCTATTTTTTTGCAGAAATGATCTTTGAGTGGGAAACTAATAAATGAACGGTTCGGATCGTTGAAAACACGATCAATATATGAGATTATATATATAAATGAACGGTTTATATATTTGAAGAATAAAATTTCATTAACTCTTTCATTGAAATCTTGTTATTTCAATAATTGTGAAGACCATCATGTGATTACAACGATCAGAGCTGTTCATCATCTATGTTCATACTCAAAGATCATCCGTGCAAAAAATCAGTCCAATTGGAGTTCATCTACCCGTTCGATTATTATTATAAGAACCACGATCGTTCATACACCCAAAACGCCAAACCTAACTTCTACATCTTCGATTGAGATAATTTTTTGCATGAATGATCTTTGTGTGGGCCAGTAAGAAATGATCGGTTCGGATCGTTCAAACCACAATAGAAAAGTGAGCTTCTACATACATATACACTTGAAGAGTATAATTCTATTAGCTTTTTTGTTGAAACTTTGTCGATTCAACAATTGTGAAGACTGCAATGTGATTTCAACGATCTGAGCCGTTCATTTTATTCGTTGATACTCAAAGATCATTCCTGCAAAAAATCGGTCAAATTAGAGTTCATATACCCGTTCAATTATTATTAAGAATCATGATCGTTTATACACCCTAAACGCCAAACCTAACTTCTACATCTCCGATTGAGATAATTTTTTGCATGGATGATCTTTGTGTGGGGCACTAAGAAATGATCGGTTCGGATCGTTCAAACCACAATAGAAAAGTGAGCTTCTACATACATATACACTTGAAGAGTATAATTCTATTAGCTTTTTTGTTGAAACTTTGTCGATTCAACAATTGTGAAGACTGCAATGTGATTTCAACGATCTGAGCCATTCATTTTATTCGTTGATACTCAAAGATCATCCCTGCAAAAATCGGTCAAATCAGAGTTCATATACCCGTTCAATTATTATTATAAGAATCACGATCGTTTATACACCCTAAACGCCAAACCTAACTTCTACATCTTCGATTGACATAATTTTTTGCATGGATAATCTTTGAGTAGGGCACTAAGAAATGATCGGTTCAGATTGTTAAAAACACAATAGAAAAGTGAGCTTCTACATAGAAATACACTTAAAGAGTATAATTCTATTAGCTTTTTTGTTGAAACTTTGTCGCTTCAACAATTGTGAAGACTACAATGTGATTTCAACAATCGGAGCCATTCATTTTATTCGTTTATACTAAAAGATCATCCCTGCAAAAAATTGACCAAATCGGAATTGATTTACTCGATCGATTAGTATTAGAAAATTCACGATCGTTCATAAATTCGAGCACCGTTACGTAACTTTTACATCTCCGATTGAGCTAATTTTTTGCAATGACAATCAATCAGTGAGGAATTAAAAATTGAATGGTTTGGATTAATGGAAACACGATCACATTATATGAATATAACCTACATAAAATTGTACAAAAAAAAAAGGCAATGAGACTTTGGGCGAGGAATATGTATGTTCCTCGCCCATAGATTGGGCGACGAATCCGTAAGTTCCTCGCCCAAAGTAACTTGGGACGACGAACAGAAACATTCCTCACCCAAAGTAACTTTGGGCGACGAACAGAAAAATTCCTCACCTAAAATCATCTTGGGCGACGAAACAATTCGTCGCTCAAAGTAATTTTAGGTGAGGAATTTTTCTGTTCATCGTCCAAAGTAACTTTGGGCGAGGAACTTACATATTCGTCGCTGAACGTATGGATCAACTATCATTTTTTGTACGTGTTTTGGGCGACGAAATAGTTTCGTCGCCCAAAGTATCGTTAAGCGAGGAAATTTATATTCGTCGCCCAAAGGTATCTTGGGTGACGAATTGGTTTGTCGCCCAAACCTAGATGGGATTAGGCGACAACGGTTCTGGTTCGTCGCCCAATGTAATATTGGGCAACGAATTTAGGTTCGTCTCCCAATGTTTCGTCGCCCAAATATATTTTTCTTGTAGTGTAAATAAATGTTATAAAATGAGCTCAATAGGGGTTGGGCTGGGGTTTTAGTGAGGAAGAGAAAGAGAGGAGGATTTCTGTGTTTTGGGGGTGGGTTGTAGGGGGGAAGGGAGAGCTGGGGGCAGGAGATTGAGAGAGATGAGAAAGAAAGAGAGGAAGGAGCTCGGAGAGAGGAAATTCACCGGCTCCGAGGGCGGCTAGGGGGGTTGGGGGCGGGAGATGAGAGATCGAGAGAGATGAGAGATGGAGAGAGTTGAGACACACAAAGTACACAACCTAGAAAAGAGAAAGGGATTAAAAACCCCGATGGCTTTAGGCGACGAAATTATTTTCTTCGCCTAAGGTAGTGAAATTTTAGGGCTGCACTTCTCCCCGCCAATATTTCATACTTTAGGTGACGGCCTATTTCGTCGCCTAAAGCATGGTTTCGTCACCTAAGGACCTTTTAATTAGAAAAACCACGAATGTTCATACGTTTGAGCTCCTATACCTAACTTCTACATCTCTGATTGAGGTAATTTTTTTGTATGGATGATCTTTGAGTGGGGGACTACAAAATGAACAGTTTGGATCGTTGAAAACACGATCCTGATGTGAGCTTCTACATATAAATACACTTAAAGAGTATAATTCTATTAACTTTTTCGTTGAAACTTTATCGTTTCAATAATTGTGAAGACCACAACGTAATTTCAACGATTGGAACCGTTCATTTTCTATGGTCATACTCAAAGATCATCCCTGCAAAAAATCGGCCCAATTGGAAATCATCTAAGCATTCAATTATCATTATTAAAACCACGATCACTCATACGTTCGAGTTCCGATACCTAACTTCTACATCTCCAATTGAGGCAAATTTTTGCAGGTATGTAATATAATTTTTGAGTGAGGAACTAAAAAATAAACAGTTTGGATCGATGAAAATGCGATCGAGATGTGAGCTTCTACACATATAAATATACTTGAAGAGTATAATTCTATTAACTTTTTGGTTGAAACCTTGTCGTTTTAATAATTGTGAAGAGCACAATGTGATTTCAACGATCAGAGCCATTCATTTTCTATGGTCATACTCAAAGATCATACTCAAAGATCATACCTACAAAAAATTGGTCCAATCAGAATTCATCTAGGCGTTCGTTTATCATTATAAAAACTATGATTGTTCATACGTTCGAGCTCCGATACCTAACTTTTACATCTCCGATTGAGGCAATTTTTTGTATGGATGATCTTTGAGTAGGGGACTACAAAATGAACGGTTTGGATCTTTGAAAACACATCGAGATGTGAGCTTATACATATAAATACACTTGGAGAGTATAATTCTATTAAATTTTTCGTTGAAACCTTATCGTTTCAATAATTGTGAAGACTACAACGTGATTTCAACAATTGGAGCCGTTCATTTTATATGTTCATACTCAAAGATCATCCCTGCAAAAAATCGGCCCAATCGGAATTCAGCTAGGCGTTCGATTATCATTAGAAATTTTTGCAAGGATGATCTTTGAGTGGGGAACTAAAAAATGAACGAAGATCGTTGAAAAGACGATCGCATTGTATGCTTATACATGCATAAAAAATGCACACAAAAAACGCACTGAAATTGGGGCGACGAATGTGATTTGAAGCCCAAAGCATCCTTAGGCGAGGAAATTACTGTTTCGCCAAAAGATGCTTTGGGCAACGATTCACATTCGTTGCCCAAAGTCCCTTTAGGCAACAATCACTGGAATTCATCGCCTAAAGGGAATTCGTCCCCTAAAGGGACTTTTGGCGACGAATGTCCATTTTCGTTGCCCTAAGTATAGTGCTAAGACCATTTTTGCGCATACTATGGGCGACGAACTATTTTCATCGTCCTAAGTATCTTTAGCTAACGAAATAAAGATTCGTTACTCAAAGCATCTTTGGGCGACAAAATTTTTCGTCGCTCAAAACGTTATGGGTTTAGGTAATGAAATTGGAAATGCGTCACTCAAAGATGCTGTTTGTCGCCCAAAGTGATTTTTTTTTTTTTTTTTTTGTAGTGGAATATGATATTGTCTTAAAGCCAGAAACACTAGCTTTTTAAAGTTGAAATCTGTAAATTCTTTGCTTGTAACTTACGATTAAAGTTTCAGAAACTGCCTCTCATTCATTGTTTCTTTCCTTTTTAAGTTTATTTTGCATATAAATTCCAAAATTTTCGTTTTTTTTTTTTTTTACAGTTTTTACTAGCTATACATAAGCACACATTTATATAAGTAAAAACACATAGGAAACCTGATGCAATGATAGGGATAAAAGGCAGCAGATTCAAGTGTTAGTTTTTCACACACTATCATACAGTCACAGAATTGGTTCTCCTATTTTTCTAAAGATCAATTTTCCTACCTGTGTTAACTTTCGTTTTCATGTAAGACCCTTATGGACTTTGGTATTGTCCTATTTGGATAATCAACTAAATGCTAAACTTGAGAAGCAAGTAACAGGAGTTCACATCAATACAGAACTAGTTCATAATTCATTAGGTATCCTAAACCTATATGAACTAGGATTACTTAGTTGTTTATGCTATAAGCTAACAGCTGGACACAATCATAAGCAAGTCTTTATATAGGAGTCTAACTAGGATTGATAAGAGTTACCTTAGTGGGAGGACACTCGAAATCAAGACCCTATATATAGCACAGGTCCCTGACCACACAGACTGACCAAGCATTTAGACCACTGCCCCTCTCGAGTGAAGCTTTTCAAGGACTGTGTTGGTTGGAAGACTGGTGCACTCAGACTAACAGACAAGCACTTGGCGTGCATCTTGTTTGCTGCTTATCCCCTGCAATCACCATGGCATCATCAGGTCAGTAACTTGTGTTTATTGTGCTTATAGAATAACCATACATTGAACAACATATTTGTTTGGCTGTGTGTGTGTGTATTTTAGATGTACAAAGTTAAACTTACATGTGGTATCAGAGCTTACTCAAACACACAGTTAAATAAAATCAGACTTTAAGGTTGTCATTGATTTCAGTCAACAGAATTCAGTTCTCTTTTAATCTTTAAGGTTTTTTCTATACTTGAGTCACTATAAGTTCATATGCTTAGTTATTTATTATTCCATCTGATTCTGGACAACTTGCGTAGATTATAGGTTTGGCTTAATATGCATGTTATAGTTTGTTATTTATCTGCCATAAATAAATGATTGCTTGTTGTTTATTTGTATATGTACACTCTCTTTACTCATCAGAATCAGTAATTCATTATACATAAGTTTAAATAAAGTTTTTTCCAAATGATCATCAGTTTGTGATTGAATATATTTTGATCATCAGCACTCATCATGACAGATATAATAAATCCTTCTGCATGCTAAGTTCTGTGATCAATACATCAGTTTTTCAAAATCACATACAGACAATTCCGCATATTTTAGGTGTTCATATATGTATAATAAAATTTCAGTCATGAACATCTACAATACAGAATTGACATGTGACATCCAATTATGGAACCAGTTTCTTCTTTTGGTCATGCTTTCTGCTGGACAAATTGCAGGAGCATATCCAAAACAAGGGTTCTCATAAAAGGATGGAAACATGATATGGTTATATGGTTTCTTTATTACATGGACAGACCAAATAAGTTCCATGTACTAAAAGAACACATTCAGTTTCGGATATGATTTTATCATATTTGTTATAATCAAAGTTTTTTAGTATCTTTTCATTCATTGAGGTTTTACATGCAGCATCTTTAAGTTTTTCAAGCATTGAGCCTCTGAATGGCCATAATTTCAAAAAGTGGAAACAGGATATTGAGATTGTACTAGGCCTGAATGACTTGGATTTGGCATTGAGGGAAGATAAACCACCTGTACTGACAGCTGCCAGCAGCAGAGATGAAAAGGCTAAGTTTGATAAATGGGAAAAGGCCAACAGAATGTCACTTTTGATCATGAAAAGAAACATGGCAGATATAGTTAAAGGGGGAATTGAGGACAATGACACAGCTAAGGGCTATCTTGAGTCTATTGGTGAGAAATATAAGGAATCTGAAAAGGCTGAGACAAGCAATCTAATGTGTACCCTGACAAATAAGAAATTTGATGGGACAGGAAGTGTGAGGGAATATATCATGTCTCTTATTGACACTGGGGCTAAGTTGAAAGCCTTGAAAATACCTATTGCAGATGAGTTTATAGTTCATCAAGTCCTAATGTCTCAACCACATGAATATGAGCATTTAACTGACATCTACAGTGCTCTTCAAGAAAAATGGAGCCTCAATGATTTGATTGGCAATTGTGTTAAGGTAGAGGAGAAATTAAAAAAGGGAAAGGCAGTCATGGCTGTCAATTTCATGCAGAAGGCTAATGGTGGAAGGAAAGGATTCAAAAACAACAAAAAGGATTTTCAGCCAAGATCAAAAGGCATAGACCATAGTGCTAACAGTTCCAAATCCACTCCTAATGGCCTTAAGGCAGTGAAAACAACAAAATTTAAGTGTTTTCATTGTCATAAAGTAGGTCATTTTAAGAAGGACTGTGAGAAATGGAAGGCTTGGATGACTAAGAAAGGTAGTTTTCATTGTTTTTACTTGGAAGTTCATTTAGTTGACTCTCCTATTAATTCTTGGTGGATTGATACAGGCTCACCCATACATATTGCAACTTCTTTGCAGGGTATCACAAGAAGGAGAACACCAAGGAAGGATGAAGTCATGATTCGAGTAGGCAATGGGATGCAAGTAGCAGTCAAAGCCGTAGGAGCTGTTAGCATTAGATTAGGATCTGGTTTTGTCTTAGTTTTAGATGAAGTTTTTGTAATCCCATCTTTAAGTAGGAACTTGATTTCAGTGGTTCAATTAGTCAGGAAACATTTTGAATTTACAATCAATAAGAATAGTTTGGATTTGTTTTATGATTCTACTATTGTTGGTTCTGCTGTGCTAATAAATGATCACTGGAAATTACAAAGTACTGAAACAAAAGATGTTCATATTCTATCTGCAAACAAACGAACAAGGACAACTGAAAGTTCTGCTATCTTATGGCATAAAAGGCTGGCACACATATCCAAAGAAAGGATGAAAATTCTAATTAAAGAACATATTATTCCAGACCTTGATTTCTCAGATTTTGGGGATTGTGTTGAATGTATAAAAGGAAAAACCTCTAGTTTTCGAAAGAAAGGTGCAACAAGAAGCAGTGAGTTACTTGAGATTATTCACACAGACATATGTGGACCTTTTTCGACACCCACCATCTGCAAGAATTCATATTTTATTCTTTTCATTGATGATTTTTCCAGATTTTGCACTTTGTATTTGATATCCGAAAAATCACAATCTTTGGATGCTTTCAAAATTATCAGAACAGAAGTAGAAAAACAGATTGGGAAGCAAATCAAAATTGTTAGGTCTGACAGGGGAGGAGAATTCTATGGAAAATACAGTGAAGCTGGACAACATCTAGGACCTTTTGCAAAGTATTTACAGCAGCATGGCATAAGAGCTCAATACACCACACCTGGGACTCCCCAGCAAAATGGTGTTGCTGAAAGGAGAAACAGAACCCTTATGGAAATGGTAAGAAGTATGATGAGCATGGCTGGATTGCCTAAGTTTCTATGGGGAGAGGCTTTGAAAACTGCAAACTATGTGTCAAATAGGGCCCCAAGCAAGATCTTGAACAAAACCCCATTCGAATTATGGACAGGAAGAAAACCTAAGCTACTTCATCTGCATGTATGGGGCTGCAAGGCTGAAGCAAAATTGTATAATCCTGAAATAAAGAAGTTGGATTCTAGAACAACAAGTGGATTTTTCATTGGTTATCCAGAAAAATCAAAAGGATTCAGGTTCTATTGTCCTTCACTTGGTTCAAGAATTGTAGAAACCAACACTGCAAGGTTTATTGATGAATCAGTCTCATCAAATGAGCATGAATCAGATGATTTTGAATTAGAAGAACCTTTTGATGACAAACAATTTCAGGATAGGAATTTAGAATTAAGTTTCTCAATTCTAGATCACACTATTGTTGCATCAAATAATCAGGAAATTTTAACACCACAACAAGATTGTGATGTTGAAAATTTTCCTGCTGAAGCTCAAAACCATTTGGCAGCCCAAATAGAAGAAATTCAGGATGTACAGCAGATTGTGGAGATACCTAGAAGACAGTCTACTAGGCAAAGGAAGTCGGCCTTGTCAAGTGATTACATACTATATTTGCAAGAAGTTGAATTTGATGTTGGAGAAGAAACAGACCCGAGAAACTACACACAGGCAGTAAACAATGCAAATTCTAAACAGTGGCTCGATGCAATGGAAGCAGAGATAAGATCGATGTATGAGAATGCAGTGTGGGAATTGACTGAGATACCTCAAGGTTTTAAAGCAGTAGGTTGTAAGTGGATTTTTAAAACAAAGAAGAACCCTGATGGAAGCATAGAGAGATATAAATCAAGGTTAGTGGCTAAAGGATTCACACAAAAGGAAGGGATTGATTACAATGAGACATTCTCACCTGTATCAAGTAAGGATGCATTTAGAGTCATTATGGCTCTAGTAGCACATTTTGACATGGAATTGCACCAAATGGATGTCAAAACTGCTTTTCTAAATGGAGAGCTTGAAGAAGAAATCTATATGGTTCAACCAGAAGGTTTCATAAAGGAAGGCAATGAACATTTGGCTTGCAAATTAAGAAAATCCATTTATGGACTCAAACAAGCATCAAGACAGTGGTATGTTAAATTTGATTCAATTATCACATCTTTTGGTTTTCAAGAAAATCCATCAGATGAATGCATATATCTAAAGTTGAGTGGGAGTGCTTTCATTTTCCTAGTGCTTTATGTGGATGATATCCTACTGGCCAGCAGCAACAAGAAACTGTTATTTGAAACAAAGACTTTCTTATCGGAAAATTTTGAAATGAAGGATCTTGGAGAGGCTTCGTATGTGTTGGGAATTGAAATCAAGAGAGACAGGAAGAATTTTTTACTGGCCTTATCGCAAGAAGCTTACATTAAAAGAGTACTTAAGAGGTTTGACATGGTAAATTGCAAGCCTGGTGATTCACCAATGTCAAAAGGAGATAAGTTCAGTAAGAACCAATGCCCCACAAATGATCAAGAGAGATCATTCATGAAAGACAAGCCCTATGCATCACTTGTAGGATCTGTGATGTATGCTCAAATGTGTACTAGGCCTGATTTGGCTTTTGCTGTAGGAATGTTAGGCAGATATCAAGTTGATCCAGGTCAAGCACACTGGATTGCAGGCAAGAAAGTCCTCAGATATCTACAAAGAACAAAGAGACACATGCTGGTTTACAGGAGGGTTGAAAATCTAGAGCTAATTGGATATTCTGATTCAGATTTTGCAGGGTGTGAAGATAGCTTGAAGTCAACTACTGGATATGTTTTTATTTTTGGTGGAGCTGCAATCTCTTGGAAAAGTGTTAAACAAACGTTGATTACAACTTCTACTATGCAGGCAGAGTATGTGGCAGTCTATGAGGCATCAATCCATGCTATTTGGCTAAAGAATTTCATGATAGAAACCAAGGTAATAAAAACTATAGCTGATCCCATAAAGATATACTGTGACAACAGTAGTGCAGTGAGTTTTTCTAAGAATAGTAAAAGAACATCCAAGTCCAAGCATATTGGAACCAAGTTTCTGTTGGTTAGAGAAAAAGTGAGAGAAGGTGAGTTACAAATTGAATTTGTTAGTACTCAAGATCAGCTGGCAGATCCTTTTACTAAAGCATTACCAGTGGGAGTTTTCAAAAGACATGTCAGAAATATGGGAGTATTTGAAGAATTTGGTGCTGCAATTGAGTGGGAGCCATGAGAAGAGTGGGAGTTATTTTCTATGTTTATTACTGGTGCTGTTTTCTTACAGGTTTAGTGTTATGAATTTTAGAAATTAAGCTATCATAATTTTCAGTTTGTAAGCTTGATTTATTAACAATAGAAATTTGTTTTAATTTTCAGTTTATGTTTTTTCGAAGATAATATGCAAATACAGTTGCATAATCTGGTATAAGCATGCATACCATAAATAATGATTATGCATCACTTTGTCTATCTACAGCTATCTTATTAAAAAGTTAAGAGTATTGCATCTAGTTTCGCAATACATACATTAGGACCAAGTTTGCAAATTTCAGAATTGTTATCAGCTTTGCAAACTCATTTCATTCTTATGTCCAGTAATGACTAAGGTGAGATATAAGTTTGGACATTAATGATTATGAGTTGTTCAGACAACAGTTGTCCGAGTACCTCTCATGGTCTAATGTTCAAGGATTTATGTCTTGACTAAGTTGGTCTAAGTTAGAGTATGGTTGATCACTCCAGCGCATCTACAGGTTACTTACTGAATTATTAGTGAATCGGTCGATTAAGAACAATACCAGTCCAAGTGGGAGAATGTAAGACCCTTATGGACTTTGGTATTGTCCTATTTGGATAATCAACTAAATGCTAAACTTGAGAAGCAAGTAACAGGAGTTCACATCAATACAGAACTAGTTCATAATTCATTAGGTATCCTAAACCTATATGAACTAGGATTACTTAGTTGTTTATGCTATAAGCTAACAGCTGGACACAATCATAAGCAAGTCTTTATATAGGAGTCTAACTAGGATTGATAAGAGTTACCTTAGTGGGAGGACACTCGAAATCAAGACCCTATATATAGCACAGGTCCCTGACCACACAGACTGACCAAGCATTTAGACCACTGCCCCTCTCGAGTGAAGCTTTTCAAGGACTGTGTTGGTTGGAAGACTGGTGCACTCAGACTAACAGACAAGCACTTGGCGTGCATCTTGTTTGCTGCTTATCCCCTGCAATCACCATGGCATCATCAGGTCAGTAACTTGTGTTTATTGTGCTTATAGAATAACCATACATTGAACAACATATTTGTTTGGCTGTGTGTGTGTGTATTTTAGATGTACAAAGTTAAACTTACATTTCAAACATTCAAAGTACAAGATCAACTATTTTAAGATATTAATTTAATGAATACAGTACCTTTGTTTCACTCAGCATTTTCCTCCTCATTTATGTTGATTTGATTTGAATTGCCTTCATTTCAGCATCAACATGATCTTTTTGAGCTTGGTGCAATTATGTCATCTGTTGATCTACTTGGCTTTCAAACATTGAAAACTTTTCTCTTAGCTTATGGACTTCTTCAAGTGATGAGTCCCGCCATAAGGAGCATATTGATTTCATATTCCAAGTCCCCAATATTTTTCTTTCTTTCCTCATCACTTGCCCCTCTTTCTATTTCGACTTTCTTTGCCTTTCCTTGTCTTTTCTTTTCCTTATGTTCTTGTGCTTTAGTGCATGCAGATATTAGAATGTCCCACAAGTCGTCGACCTTGTCATCATAGTGTCTACTCTTTTCCGACCAATGAGCAATCTGTGGTGGACAATCCCACATTGGATGTAGTCTTGCATGCTTGTTCACATTGTCAATGAAAGAATGGCATATTTCATCATCAATTGTCTCTAGTTGAATTTCCTTTCCTTTTTCTTCTTATCTACTCTTTGCCTTTTCTTCTTTTAGCTTTTCCTTCACCTCTTAATCAAATACCAAACTTCATAATCCAATAAAAGAATTGCAAGCCTCTCAATAAACTCATTTTTGTGCAAATGGTGACTATTATACATTTTGTGATTTTTCAAAATCAGAAGTACATGTATAAGTTGTTGGAAATAATAGTTAGGGATTGATCATAATAACAATTATTATAGAAAACGCAGCAGAATGAATAAATTAAAATTTTTCTTATCAAACCCAATACCTAGGATACGATCATATGCATATATGGAATTCAAGCAACAAACAATAATAGAAACATACATTCTTTTGTTCATCAATGAAGCTATCTTTATCCATGTTGGCTTCTTCTACCTTTCGATTCACCAAAGCACCACAAGTGTCGTGCCTCTAAAAATAGTCCACATGGAAGTGATCAAGCAAGATAGATGAGAGAAGTGATCGGGAGTGCTAGCTTCCTTTCAAGTCTCTTTTCTCTCTATGGTGGCCGGCTACCCTATGGTGTTTCTTTCTTAGTTTTCTGCTCTTTCACAAAACACACAGCAAGTGAAAGAATGTACTCTCAAAGTCTTAACCTTATGTGGACTCTCACTTATTTTATCTAATGATAAATAACCTTTATTTATATTGTCAGTAGGAAACTAAATTTCCTAGAATCCATATGGGTGGGCCGGCGATATAGGAAGGGAATAGGTTGTTGGGATATTTCTATTTATTTTACATTTATCCAAAATAAATTACCAAGTCAAACTTGGTTGATCAGACTTAAATTGATGGTTTTATCCAAATCATTTACAAAGTCAAATATATATATAATTAATATTACTAAAATATAAATATCACATATTTATTATTTATTATTTTGGGCTTTGCTTAACTCCAACTTTACTTGGGCTTTGGGCCTTGCTTAGGTCTGACCCAAATATCAATTATAACTATAAGCCCAAATCCAATTTGAACTTTAGTTAATTATTCTCAATAATTAATTTCCAACCTAATAATTAATTAATCCTATTAATTAATTATATCTTTCATTTACCGTTCTATTGTTTGGTCATCAACCTTATGTAGAGTGTAACATCTTAGGTTCTAATTCTTCTGGTAGTGAAATTCATATATCGTCTTCTATTAGAAACATGCACTTCTAAAATAAGAATAATTAATAAATAATATTTATTAATTAATTCTTCATTTCACAAATCATGAGTGACGCCTAACAGAATATCATGACTACCCAAAACAACCAGAAAGTTGGTGAACTTATTTAATTATTATCAGATCATAATATATCATTTTGTCATACAATAACCCGCACATAAACAATAGGGCATGGATAACTCTTTGTCAATCTCCTGTAAATGTTCATATGTCTAGACATCTTCTAACAGATGTTGTCCAATCGTTATAATTTGAGAATACTCATTTCTCAATTTATAATGCAATGCTCTGGTCGGAGTCTCCAGGACAATTATCATAGAATATCACATAGGCTATTCGCCTTATTTACGGAACGTGACAAATTCCTTGTTGTACGACTATGATCCTTGTACATGAGTCACTAGACCTAATCCATACACACTCCAAGTCCCTTAGTCGGGTATGGGAACATTGTATAGTTAAAGTCTAGCCACGCATTCACAAGGCGACCCATAGTGTCTCGGGTCAAAGGATTCTTGTTTGACATGTCGTAAAACTTCATTCAAGAATTCCTTTTAACGGTCACGTTCAATGAACCTAATCCCCGATTAAGCACCCACTTGTTTATCATAATGTCAACCTACACGAATGATCTGAGACTTATAATCCATTCTAAAAGGTGCTGATATAACAAATGCTGATATAGAATCACATGTGTCTAATATGTGATCCGTTAGTCAAGAACATCTTTATGAAATAAGAACTAAGGAGTCAAGGTCTCATCTATTCTACTCACAAGAATACTCTCTCCTTATCTTAATATCCATGAACACTTTATATATTGGTTCAGTATATCACATATACTGATATATGATTACATAAAATAGACTTTGCCCTTTTGTATATTTATTTAATTAATTCCTAAAATTCCAATTATAAATTGGCTTTTAGGGCATACATCTAACATAAGTCAGTCACTTAACTTGGGGAAAATAACAAAAGTTTTTCAAGATTCAGAAACCAAACACTGTTGCACATACATTGATTTTCCAATCACGTAACATAGCAGTGTGCCGCTGCACTCTATGGCTCTGAATAAGCTCTTTTTGTGCAAATGGTCACTGTTATACAGTTTGGGATTTTTTCAAAAAGCAAAGCAGCGTTTTGTGCAAATGGTGACTGTGACACAATTTGTGTGTTTCAAAATCGTGAAAGACACAAATTAAATGAAAAGATAGATCATGATCGGGGATAAAAAAATTATGATCAAACGTAGAGCAAACCCAACCAAGATCAAAATTATAAACAGCATGCAAAAACTAAGAAAAAAACTGAAACCAAAAGCAAAAAACAAAATGCATAGTTGGAATATACATGATCTATGGTTATTGGAAACTTATTGGATTGCTTTCATTGAGAATTATAGCTAGGGTTGTATTCCTGAATCGTCGTCGAAGTTCAGTCGCCTTCGCAGCTCAATCGCTTTGCTAGGTGAATATTTTTTTGCAAACACTGTGTGTTCGGTGATGACTCTAATTTGTTTGTTAATTAAACCGCATTACTTTGTTAATAGTAGTTAGTTAGTTAATTAAGTTAATATTGCCACGTGTAACACCTTGGATTTTTCAATCCTATCATGTGTTGATACGTGTTTTTCAAAATTCTTTTGTACTTAGAACCTTAAAGTTTCTTAAAGAAAATGAAGTTTTCTTTGTCTTTTGTGTAACTAACTTGTACCATTAGAGGATTAGAGTTGAGCTCTATTACCCATGAATGTGAATTTAGTGATTATCAAGTTGAAATTAATTTTTTAGAATTAAATTCATTAGAGTTGAATTTTTTGTAATTTTTCTGGAGAACAATTTGTTGTTCTGAGGCTATAGGAAACTAGGATTAATTACTACGAGTCTGTATGATATTTTGGGGAATCATTTGGAGTCCCGAGATATTTTTGGTGAATTTACGAAGTTTGGAGAAAATAGAAAATAGGAAAATTAATTTGGTTGCTGACTGGACTGACAACGCGACACGTGGTGCGACGCCATTGGTCCAAGCGCGCTGACGCGGCTCCACACAAGTGTAGTTGGGCGAGCTCACGGGAGCTGCGTGAGGCGCGTTGCACTAGATCCACCGCTCACCTTTTAATCGCAGCCGCTAAAGCTCATTAAAGAGCTTTAATCTCAGCCGTTGATCTGGCCTGAGGAACTGGTCAGCCAAGCCAGGTCAAAACCACCCGCGTGTTCTTCACTTGGGCCAACCCGGCCCGTTTCGTCTCTGTAAGTGGATATCCAAGCCGGGTATTTTTGACCCAATTCGAATTTTCAGCCTTCTTTGTGAGTTTTTAGTGCAATTTGTCCCACATTGAAAATTTATAACTTCTTCCAACCCTCTAGTGCCTATAAATAGAAATCTTTGTCCCTCATTTTCACTTGTACCACCAAGTGAAGTTAAAGTTACTCACTCATTGGTTCTTTGGGAGTCTCTAATAAGAGGCATACAAAAAGGGCAAAAAATTCACATAGTTTAAAAGTTTTGAAGTGCAAGGAGGAGTCCCTAGGAGTGAAGTCTAGCTTTGGAGATCTACAACCGAGTAAATATTTTAATATTTCTGTTTTATTTAATTATTTATTAGGCTTTAATTTTATGATGCATGCTTAAGTTAATTAAGTACAATTTATTTATTAATTAAGCATGTCTAACTTTATTTTGGAGACTTAATTGTTTAGTTAAAGGTAATTAGCATGCTAGAATTAGCAAATTTTTATTACAGAGATTAAGTTGAATTAATCTAAATTATTCTGAGGAATTGCTTTGAAGTAAAGCAAATATTCAAGTGGTTTGACTTCAAGATAAAACTTGAAACTTTTAAACCCTTAAGTAACTTCTAAATAATAGAGTTTACTCCACTTAGAACTAGTGACTAGCAATGTGTGACTAAAGGAAATGACATATTGTATTCCCTTATTATTAATCGTCCATAACTTAGAATTTGTCCTCTTTTGTCGAATTTGTCTCTATTGGATTACCCAGTTACCCAATTGCCGAGTTGTTAAAAGGTTAAGGTTGTGGTATTGTCTAGTTACAGAAGATTTGTCAAGATAGGACCGTGCGCGAACGTGGAAGACTTGTGGAAAAGAATACTTGAAGAGCATTGGATTCCAAGTAGGAGGATTTATCCTACATTCCTGACTATGGACTTTGTGTGTGTATGTGTAGTTTTTAAACTGTTATAACATGCTATGAATATGCTTATTGTGTTTTGTCTAAGAGTTTAGGTAGCATTATTCGTGACCTTGGATTCAACTCTCTAAACCTTCTAGAAGAATTGATCAGTACATTATGAGGAGTTTAGCTAAGTTAACACATGGCTACGTGTTCTTGTGCAAAGTGGGGACCCATGATTGATCATGTGGTTGTGATACAGTATCTTAATTGAGAGTTCTTATTTCTGTTTACCACAACACTCTCGCTATGGATGCTATTTCTTTTTATAGCTGGCCATAGTTGTACCTAATGTGTATCGATCATCTGAGTTATTGTTATTTATGAGTTTTTATGCATGTTTACCATATACTGTTGCAGCTGAGATGTTAAAACGATTTTGTGAAAATGTTTTGGGATTTTGGAAATCAATCTTTCACATGGAAATGTTTTAAAGATTTTTCAAACCTAGTAGGGTCTCTTGAGCAAATCTATGATCGTATAAGATGTTTACTCCCTATTTTCTTAGTTTTGTTTTATTTTCTCTTTCTTATGCAGATTTGCCTCTTGGAGAAGATCTCGATTGAGAGGTGTGCAGCATGGATTCTCTTGTCTGGTGTCTCAAGGTCTCTGTATTTATGTTTTTTGCTTTGCAGCGATTCTTGTTTTCCCATGGGTGTTTTTCATTTGGAATCCATTTTGAACAATGATATTTTTGGTTTAATTATTTTGTAAACTTATGTGGGTTTTACTTATACTTTGGTAATTCCCTTTTCTGGGGTATTGATTTAACTATTTCACCTTAGCGGGTTGGTTAATTTTATTTACTTATTTATTTTGATCTTACTATTTCCTTAAAAGATCCTTTTGTGTAATGAGTACTCTAATTCAACATAATCCATTTAAATAAAAAAGGCTAAACCTTTTTTGAGTATCTTAAAAAATTAACGCTGGTTAATTGGTATTAATTTCTCGGGATATTAAAAAAAAGTGTGACACCACGTGTCAAGTTCTTGTTAATATTGACCTTTTTGTAATTTTTTTCATGTGTGAGACATCACTAATATATAAGCACAGTAGCAAGGATGGCAAATATATCTACCTTTTTGACTTTTTCTATTTGTGCAAAATTTCAAAAATTCCATTTCATTCAATGCATAAAGCATCGACCATTATGGGATGTTAAACTAATTTTGTGATTTTTATGTAATTGACCCTTTAAAATATTTAGAAAACAATATATGACTTCATTATATTGGGCCACATAACTAGAGGGTCCTCAGTGCTGCGGACCCAAGCATTACTCTGGAAAATAAAGCTGTTGTGCTGCTGGTTTGGCAACTTGAAAAGGTCAGAAAGTATGGCCACAAGCTCAAGAGTCCCCTCCAAAAAAATAAAAAAAAATAGAAAGTACATTAATTGGTGTATTGGCACATCATGCTCATCGTGCTTTGCTTCCCCATTAACCATTGACCAAGCCTCTTCCATTGGGTTGCTTTGCTTACACTACAATATACATACAGTACCGCCAAGTCTAAATGAAACTAATACGTATTATATAAGATGCAGAATATATGTGTGGGAGGGACATTGAGTAGCAGAGAGATACGTAGCGATGGGTGCACGGTTTCTATCATATATACCTTCCTCTGGTTTTGGTATATGTAATATATATATCTAGCTGCCCATATATTGCTTTTGGTACTTTTAGGTTAACAATTATATTTATTATTGTCAATATATAGCTGTCGCGTCATAATTAATTAATCATGCTCTAATTCTTTTCGTTTTTGTTTTTCTTTTTTTGTAAAAGCTCTAGCTCTTTGACATGTTGGAAATTAAAATATGTTATTTGGTGATTAACTGCTAATCTTTTCTTTCAGTTGATTACTCTAATTGACCACATTGTTCTTGTTATTGCCAGCTCATCGTGTTTGGTGAGACAGTTATTGAAAGGCCCCTTAAACCAATACTTGTTAAGAAAACAAAAATTTCTCCCATATATATTTATGATGAAAAATATTTTTCCACACTTATAATATTTCTTCACATGTTAATCATGGAATCATTTACTGTGTATACAGTCGTTACATGCAAGTTTTACTTATATTTAGAAAAACATTAACTTAATTAATAATTGCATTCAGTATTGTCTAAGATAAAAAAATATATATATATTTCCTTGCATATGAATTGCGACGGTGAATCAACTCATCAAGTGCTCTAGTCTCATTCCATTTCTTAATTGCTAAAATAACATTTTCTTTTCTTGGTCCAAAAAAACATGAAAAGGACATGCAGTCAAAACGAAAAGAAAGGATACCTTTTTGTTTATTCGTTGTTATTTTCTTAATTTTTTTTTTCTCACCTACCCTTGAGGCCTTAATAAGTCCTCTTCATTAACTTGTAGTTGTTCTCAAGTTTAACCTATTTTTAGATTAAGATTGAGAGTTTGAGACTACAACTAATAAGTCGGAGTCTCTTAATTACATTAGGAATCCATGCCGCGGGGTTAGTGCTCAACACTCCTCTCACATAAGAAATATATTTATGCATGTATTGATTCTTGGAATAGCGGGACTAGACAAAAGGCTTAAATACTAGACTCATTTGGCACTATTTTTAAAACAGTAGTGGTACATATACCACATTTTTATACCATAATTTCATATCATCTTATGTGGTAACTTACATGGTATTCATACATTGGATACTAAAAAATAAAAATAAAAACACAAAAAAGAAAAGAAAAAGTTTATTCAATAAAGTAATGACACGTCAGATGATATAAGAATGTGGTATAAGAATGTGGTAAGTATAGCATTATTCTTTTTAAAATTAATAAAAATATTTTTAGTAGTGTTTAGAAAAAAATGATAAAAAGTGTTATAGAAACACTTTAACTGATTTTTAGAGAAGCACACTAAACCAACACGTACAGTGTGTTTCATTAACCTAATCTAGCAACTACTTATTATAATGACAATTTTTCTTTATTTTGCTGGACTTATAATAATGACTCGCTTTTTCAACTCTGAAAGAAAAACGCTAATTATTTATTAAACAAAACTTATTTTATTCAGAGTTATCCACCTTCAATTTTTATTAATTGTTCGATCTATACATTATTACATTTCCATACAAACATACAAAAAAGATTATGGTATTAATTATTTAGAGCTTATCATTTAATTTTGAAGCTTACAAGCATGTATTAATCATGTTTTCTATTATGCCAGAAATAAACAATGATGTTTTCTTTTTCTTCTTAAACTAGATTACCAAGCTATACTTTCACAGCTTTCATGGCGACGGAGCCACAAGTGATCCATCATTCTTAAAAAACTAATACTTAAACTTATTTCATTATTGTGCATTTAAATTAGGTTAATCTGAAAGTTAAACTTGATCAGAATGTTAAGCAACTTTTATGTTACTCGTCCAATGTTAATTGGAATTTGGAATGCTTAAGGCTGAAGATTAGAATGGAATGACAAGACAGGCATATACTCCCAACTCGATCCCAAAATTTTATTAAAACCTTAATTATTAGAGAGACTTTCATTTAGGTCCTTTAGTTTTATAATATACTGAATAAAGCCTTATGACTTTTAAAAATCTAAATAAAGTCCAATAATATTGTAACAATTTCATGTTATACAATATTGATTCATTATTTTCTATTTTTTTACACATACCAGGCGCCGAGCGGTTGGCGGCCATTTTCGATTATTCGGCAGTACATTTTTACTTCTTTGTCAAGCCCTGGTTTGTTACCCAAAATCTCAGAGTTAAAACCTAATATGCAGTCTCCACAAACTTCATTCTATACATATGAAGGTATGAGGTTAACTCGTATCCTATACTTTCAAAAAATAAAAAAAATAATGACATATTTCTTTGACAAGGCAATGATCAAAGGACTTTATTTAGAAAAAAATAAGGACTTTATTTGGAAAAAAAAAAAAATCATAAGGTTTTTTTCCAAATAAGAAATGTTAGAAGGACTAAACTGTAATTTTCCCTGATTAGTATCTCAATATTCCTTCTAGGTAAACCATATGCTTTATTTTGATGTGAACGTTTTGATAGTACTCTTGATAAGTACTTTCAATTTTAGATAAAGTTATAAGCCTTGGATGCAATACTTTTAAAGAAAGTATGCTAGATCCAGAAAAATAAAAATTAAATAAAAAGTATGGTATGCTAGTGAATTGGATAATCCTCTTAATTAAAAATAAAAAAGGTTTGAAAATTAAGTTAGTCGAATTAATATTTTAGGTGTAACAAGAAAGTTACTCAACTTCAAGGTGTTGGAGGAGTTGATTCGGAAGTATAGCTGTAAACCCAAGCACCCGAGTTCGACTCTTTAGTTCGACCCTTGGAGCCAGGTAGCAAGGGAGGTAAAATCGCTTGTGAATTCCCTAGGCCCTGCGTGGATTGTCTGTCTTTAACCGGCCCAAGGAATTAATTTGGTGCGCAAAAGCTAGCTTAGGACACCCTTGATTACCAAAAAAAGAAAGTTGCTCCTCTAAATTAGAGTAGAGCAACTTTTGTCCATACAAAGAAAGAAAAATGGTGGATTTGATCATTTGAGTGCATGGCGCTTCAGTTATTTTGTGGTTTAGTTATGTTTCTAATGACAATTATTCTAACTTTTTCTTTTGGAAAATTTTACTTGGACCCTCAAATCTTTTAAAATCTAATTTTACCCTTGACACAACATAAAAAAGTCTAGCCACCCACCCAAGCCCACCCCTACCTCAGTGGTGGAGCGAGAAATTTTAACAATGGGGGCACCTAAACAATGCAAGCTAGTTTTTTTGAAATGAAAATTCAAGCTTTTTTTTTTTTTGAATAAGGGGGCTGGCACAGGGGGGAGGAGAGGGCAGACTGGAGGGGAGGGGACAGGCGGCAAGCTATAGAGATGCTAGAGGCAGCAAGTGGGATGGAAGGAGGAAGGGTGGGCTCGAATGGGTGACCGCCAACTGGATTATGTTATTTCTTCATTTTTTTAAAATAATTTGAGGGCAATTTTTGAAGTTTTTGGGAAAATTTTGGATGTAGTGTATGTCAATAAATTTAGGTACAAATAAAACTTTCTTTTCTATTTTTCTAAAAAGGAAAAAACAAAGGGGTTTTTTTTTTTTTTTTCAAAATCCAAAACGAAATTACCCATGATCGGCCGGCCTACCTGCAAAAACACGGTGACATACCGGTTCATGTACTTTAATCAACTAAGCGCTCAACACTTTCACCTATCACTCGGTACTATCCACCAAGAGCTTAGCATTGTCCATTGAGCGCTCGACAATTGCCATTGTCAGGCAGTGGCAATGATTGCCACTATGTGACAATAGATATTTGAATTGCAAAAAACACTCATGTTATAGTGTTATTAATTGTCACTATGCGACAGTAGCAATTTGACTAGTTAAAAAAAAAAAAAAAAAAAAACCTCTCGATGCCAAAAACAAGGAACAGACGTAACGTGAGCTTTATTTGTACAAAGTGGACCTACTTATCATTGCAACTTTTTAAGTGAGTTTGTTTATCATTAAGGATTGTAAAATGAACTTTAGAGTAATTATTTTTTTAAAAAAATAATAATAATAAAAGCTTGTAGGCCAAAATGCAAGAACAGACCATTTAGAAAAGGTATGATTATTGGTTATGGAGTTAATCTTAGAAACAAAT
The DNA here is from genome assembly GCF_963921425.1 of Dryas octopetala. Classification (NCBI taxonomy): domain Eukaryota; kingdom Viridiplantae; phylum Streptophyta; class Magnoliopsida; order Rosales; family Rosaceae; genus Dryas; species Dryas octopetala. Next base: position 779,937 of record NC_141370.1, read on the forward strand.
TAAGTAATATATTGATGTGTGAGTTAACACATCATTTAATGTGCAAATTTGATGACTAATATTGTCTTTTGAATTGAAACTGATGTGATATTTACTTTAGCATTGTATTTATGGATCCCAAAATTATTAGAGTAGCACTATTGTCACCCTATTCTTATTTTCCCACCCACCTTATTTTCATACTCCACACACTTTTATGTTAAAGAATAAATCTACTCCTTACAGCCCCCAATTATTTCCAAGCAGCCCATATCCCTTCCTCCTCCTCCTCCTCCACCTCTCCTTCCCTTTCCCCAACACTAAAAAGTAAAATCTTTACTTTTATTAACCTCTTTACAAGAAAGTGAATGATTTTCTCTCTTCAAAATAATACATTTTTTAAATAAAAATTGGCGTACGTAAACAAGTACGTATTGCCCAATTTTCAATTGAAATTCTAAATTGTCCTAATCAATGAAAAGCAATTGAACTGAAAATTTATATCGATGTTAGATGCCTTTTAATTTGGTGGTGTTGTGTTGATTTTTTGCGTTTCAGAATTACACTACTCTTATCAATGTATGATCACAAATAGTTATCTACGTTTATAGATTACCATGTTTTAATGCTCTTAATTGGATTCTCACCAATTGTGTTCCATTGGTGAGATGTGGAGCACCTCACAAGTTAATTGCGATCAAAGATGAGCAGCCATGGCAATTTCAATATGCTTTCTTTTTTTAATTCTTTTTCATGTATGCCCTTTTTAGTAATTTTATAAAGGAGAAAATTATAATTATTTTTTTTTTCTGAGGAGGGGTGAGAAAATAAGACCGGTGGGTGGAAATAACACCACTCATATTATTATTTGTGTAACAAACAATCTCATTAAAAATTGAAAAAATCCCATGATTCTGTGACTCATCTGATATTAAGATAGTAATCTTATTTACTCTATTTTATTTTTGTTGCTTGTAAACTTTCCAAATGTCGGCCCTAACAAAATATTAGGATATGAAAAGTTGAGGGAACTAAATACATCATATTTTTGGACAAACAATAATTAAACAGATATGTGGTTGTTGATTAATGTTGTTCTTTTGTTATTTTTTTATAGTTTATTTTCTTTTTCAGTGCGTTTGATATGCATTTATTAAATCAATTCTTTTGTAAAAAATAAATTGCATCATTATTATGATCAACAATTAATTATGATTAATTTAAATTTGAAACTGTTAAAGAGTAATGTGGAGTAATGTCCTACATCGGAAAATTAGAGCTTATCCACTCATTGCCAATTGATTTTGGGTTGGATGTTTTAATTCTATCATGGTATTAGAGTTTTGTTATCCGCGTGTAAGGCCCAACAGCCACGTGCTCTCACGTCACCTAATACAATTTGTCCAAATTTGTCCACGTATTAGGCTCAAAATCTCATCACACATGCAGAAGCGTGTTGAGAGTAATGTGGAGTAATGTCCCCATCGAAAAACTAAAACTTAGCATATGTGCTTATAAGGTTTTAGGCTTCTTTATTCATTGTCAATTAGTTTTGAATTGGATACTCTAATTTTATCAAAAACCTCTATAACATTATACAGAAAAAACAAAAAATATCAAATATGACTAGACGATAACTCTTTGGTGTGATCCAACAAATATTAATTAATAAAAATGAAAACAAGTACCGAAATGATTGAAAGAAAATTAATGCTGAAAATGAAAAAGAAAAAGTTGGTGACACACCCAAAAAATAAAAAGAGAAATGAGGAAGTGCATGTGGGGACTGGGGAGAAACATTCAACTAGACGTTACTCTGTTCTATATTGCCTCTAATTTGCTAACTTACTCTGTTCTCAATCTACCTCCCTTCACCATCCTCCTGTGTTGTCAAGGCTAGCTGGTATGCTCTAATCTCTCTCAGTTTCTCTCTCTCTCTCTCTCTCTCTCTCTCTCTCTCTCTCTCTCAATATATTTAAATTATAGTTAATTATTATGTTAAGCTTTAAGTTGTTCTACCGCCAAAGCCATTTCTTGGAAATATTTTGAACTGACTGTCTGAGTGTCTTCTTGGCCAATTTGAATTTGAGAATTTCTGTTGAGTTAGTCCTTTTATTTCATCTGTTGGATCGTATGATGTTTTGTATAATTGGGTTTGTGTAATTTCATTAACTTAAGTTTGTTGTGACTTTATAGTTGGAAGATTGATTAGAATTAAAATGAGGGGAGCAATGGGTACTTCCCCACGGGCTGTTGAAGCTAGACATCGCTTATCTGCATCAATGTACGTGTTAATTTTTAATCAAAGCTTAAGCTGTGAGGATCTCTTCTATATTGTGAGAAGTAGCTGCAAACATGTTAGTTAAATCAACTTGACAAAAAAACGTGTTTATATCTGTTAATGTTTTGGCTATGTACAACATTGTTCTTTGCATAAGTAGTATCAGAGGTTCAGGAATGTTATTTGTGATTCGTGATTCTAAAATGAATCATAGAGTTTGTATTAATCTGATGTGTCTGCAACTGTATTTCTTGGAAGCTTTATTATCTTAAATTGAGAGTAAAAGTGCAAAGTATCTCTCTATCTTAGACTTTATGTGGCCTAAGAGATGTCGATTTTTCTCATATTAACAGATGGATATGGATTCTTATGTAAGCTCATACATTTTCTCACTTTTATTTTTATTTTTTAAACCATAAATACTTTCACCTCTACATTTGGAAGCATGCCTACTGCCAATCATATGTAACCCCTGCTTTTTAAAATATTTTATCCTCTATAATTTCCTAATTTTTTCTTAATTTTTCACTCTGTTGCTACATTGATCAGTGAAGACATATACAGAAAAAGAGTAGAAAGAAGTAAAGCTAAGGATTTAGAGAAGCGTTTCCACTTATCCATCCAAGATAGGAGTTCAAGATTCAAGCTTCCTCTGCTGAGACTTGTCCTACTAATCACCATATGTGGTACATTCATAACATTATTCTACTCTCCACAACTAGTTTACGACAATAATCTTCCATCGCATGCTGTTCCTCGGTACGTACGTTTGTTTAATTTGCATTGTTCTTGTATGCATGTGCTACTAAGGATCCAAGTTTAAGTTGTCCTAGTTTCCGGCCACTTTCCGACTAGTTCTTTGGCCTATTCTCACTCCGTTTTGTAAACAGATGGATATGGGGTGGTTCGGATTCTCGATATGTATCACATTTAAACATTGAGTGGGATGATATAATAAAAGTAATGGGGAAGCTGAGTGACAGGACTGAATATGAAGGATCAATTGGGCTATTGAACTTTAATACAAGTGAAATCAAGCATTGGAAGAAGCTGATTCCCAACAGCGATACCACGCAGCATGTTGTTCTGGACCTAGACTATGCTGCCAAAAATATGACTTGGGATTCCTTATACCCAGAATGGATAGATGAGGAAGAGGAAGAACAAGTCCCCATTTGCCCATCTCTACCAAAGCTCAAAGCCCCTGGAGGACGGCGACTTGATCTCATAGCTGTTAAACTTCCTTGTAGTCTGGGGAATGGGAATTGGAATTGGTCTAGAGACGTTGCTCGGTTGCACTTGCAGCTTGCAGCTGCTGGTCTTGCAGCCTCTTCCAAAGGTTATCGCGCCGTACATTTGCTTTTTGTCACCCACTGCTTTCCGCTACTGAACCTTTTCCCATGCAAGGAACTTGTGGCACATGAGGGGAATGTATGGCTATACAAGCCAAACCTCAATGTGCTAAGACAAAAGGTCCAGCTCCCTGTAGGTTCCTGTGAACTTGCACTTCCTCTCAACCTCAGGAGCAAATCAGGGTTGGTATACTCCGGCAATCCACACCGAGAAGCTTACGCAACAATTCTTCATTCCGCTCATGTTTATGTTTGTGGAGCCATTGCAGCTGCCCGAAGCATCCGCATTTCAGGCTCCACCCGAGACCTTGTGATACTTGTTGATGAAACAATTAGTGACTACCACAGGAGTGGACTCGAGGCAGCAGGGTGGAAAATTAAGACCATTCAAAGGATCAGGAACCCAAAAGCTGAGAAAGATGCATACAATGAATGGAATTATAGCAAGTTCCGGTTATGGCAGCTTACAGAATATGACAAGATCATTTTCATTGATGCTGATCTCCTCATACTCAGGAACATTGATATCTTATTTACTATGCCAGAAATTTCAGCAACAGGGAATGATGCCACACTTTTTAACTCTGGGGTAATGGTCATTGAACCTTCAAATTGCACATTCCAGGTTTTGATGGATCACATTCATGAGATCGAGTCCTACAATGGTGGAGACCAAGGATACCTGAATGAAATTTTTACATGGTGGCATAGAATACCAAAGCACATGAATTTCTTGAAGCATTTCTGGGTGGGTGATGAGGAAGAGGTGAAACAGAAGAAGATTAGGCTTTTTGGAGCAGAGCCTCCAATTCTTTACGTTCTTCATTATCTTGGAGTGAAGCCTTGGTTGTGCTTCCGGGATTATGATTGTAATTGGAATGTGGATATATTTCAAGAGTTTGCAAGTGATGTTGCTCATGCAAGTTGGTGGAGAGTTCATGATGCAATGCCTGAGCTGTTGCAGCAGTTTTGTCTTTTGAGGTCAAAGCAGAAGGCACAATTGGAATGGGACAGAAGGGAAGCCGAAAAAGCCAACTACACAGATGGACATTGGAGAATGAAAGTCCAAGATGGGCGTTTAAAGAAATGTATAGACAATGTATGTTCCTGGAAAAGCATGTTAAAGCACTGGGGAGAAACAAATTGGACCGATGATGATCAGTCTGTAATTCTCACTCCAACTCCGCCTGCAATCGCCGCAACTTCTGTCCCTCTCTCTGTTTTTTGAGTTCCACCATTACCATATATGTTTTACCTACACCTTCATTATGTAAATGATCGATCGATACAGAGTTGAGAGTTCTAGCTGGAAAGGTTTTGTTTTTCTAGCTCCATATATATATATATATATATATATATATATATTCTTAAAGCATAAGGTTTGACACACAGTAATCTATCTGTTTATTGTTGGTAGGTGTGTATTATCAGTCATCACTGCTACTTATATGCTTCTCTGGCAGTTGAACACTACATGTATACCATGGCCAAAAAAGAACACTACATGTATATATACAAACTTATATTGGAATTGCTAGTCATTTCATAACCCCACTTTCTTTTATATATTCTTAAATGTTTGGTCATTAATTGAAACAGACTTGTGGTATTAGTGTTGGCAACTCTACGTTAAATTTACAAACTTTAAAGTCAAATCTTTGTTTAGTAGAGTAAAAGAAAAGAAAGTCTTTTCCATGTACTCTTTTACTCTACTCATCAAGTCCATGTAAGGCTTACAACAAGTGATTTTACTCTACTCATTAAGTCCATGTAAGGCTTAAAATATAAACGAAAATAAATAAAATGTCTAAACGTTTAGAATGCAGTTTTAAGGCCCTAAACGATCTCGGATGGCCGAAAAAGCCCATACCAATATGCATTACTCCCTTCGAAACGATATGCATTACTCCCACTTTCAGAGCCAAACCCTCCGACTAGTAGAAATCATTTCCCAAATTTCTTGGGTTTGCAACGATCAAGCTGTTGCATAAACTTCTCCGTCATCCGTTCTGCATCAGTCACACCCCAATCTCGAGATAAATATTTTTAGATATTTTTCAAAATAAAAGGTGTGATATTGGCCACACGTGTTGTTTCGGTGACCAATAAAATAGATTCAGAATGAAAGTTTTCTCGTACTAAACCAGTCAATATATAATGTAACTTCAAGATTGTGGAAATGTAACTAATATACTTCATAATTACAAGTCACTTTTATAATGTCAAAGACCTAAATACCAAGACCTAATTTTTATTTTTTTAAGGAAAAGTCACGTGCCAAGCAACTAATTATGCATTAGATGTCATCCAAGAAATTACATCACTGTTCAATGCCGGCAAAAGCCAACGTCTAGAACCATCTTCCATCCAAATTTTCTATCAATAAAAAAAAAAAAGGAAAAAAAATTATGTATAAACATCTCAAACATATATATGTTTTGACTTTTGAGTACCAAATAAACACATGCCAAAAAACAAAACAAGAAAAAAAGTATACGAATAGTAAAATATGAAGTCTTCGATCTTATTGATTTAAAAAAGACCCATATATATGAGCTACCATATGAAGTCTTCTTATCTATCACTTTGACTTTCAGTCAAACAATTCAAGCCTTCCACTCACTATATGATAGCTAGAGTCAGGTAATTCACTTAGTTTCCCAAATTTGCCTTCGTAGTAGTCCAACAGCTCCAACCTAAAAGTTAATTAAGCAACCAATATATGGGACAGAGAATGAAGAAAATTAATAATGAGCCTACAAATAATATATATATCTACAAATTAATTAATTATTTAATTTAGGTTACATATATCCATACCAATATGCCAAGCACTGGAATGGTGCGTACTTGTCATAAATTTCTTCTACATCTTTTGCCACCGTCTTTTGGTTGCAATGCTTCCTCCCATGAACCTACATATATATATATTTTGTAGAGTACGTTAAAAAAGTTGTGTTTGAAAGGATATTAAAAGTGAGGCAAATTAATGAAAGAGCTAGTATATATGTACTTGATCGAACCTCTTGTAAATGCCTTATAGTTTCAGAATCTGTTGGAACTTTTTGATAATATCCAATGCACATCAATGCATTGGCACTTGAAAATAGACCAAAACCTTTGATTTTCATGAATTTTGGAAGCAACATTTGTTGATTATCAAGGGCTTGTTCTGATAATTCATCAAGTTGTACCTTGGCACTCTCCACATCTTTAGCAAGGTTTAGAATGTGTCGTGCTCTATACCCAAGATTAATGTTATGATTCTTTAGAAAATTCTCATCAAGGCTAGCAAGTTCTTCTGAGCTCGGAAAATTTCCTAAACATCTATCACTCTTGCATTTGCTAACTTTACATTTTTCTCGCTTTCTCTTTTGTCCGGACCTTGCGGAAGCATTACTTAGCTCAAGTTGAAGCTCACAAAGAGCTCGAGCCATTTTCAATGTATTTGACCACCTATTGAAAAAAGGGAAAAATTATAATTCAATTATATATGAAAGTTATAGATTAAAAAAAATAAAAATTGCTGATCCTAAACTAGCCAGCTAGTTGTACCTGGTATGCTTCAACAGAGATATATAATTAATATTAAAAGATGTCAAAAAGCCTGTGGGAAGGGAGAGATAGCTAAAATTACAATTACAGTTCCATATAGGCTATACGATGTTGATACGCTGCAAATGTACGTTCAAGAAATGGACTATATTATATATATGGATACAGCCCAAAAAACTAGGCTCAACCCAATACAAGGATTAATATGAACACTTTAAAATTGCCAAGCAATTAACTAACAAAAAAAAAATAAGCTTTCAATCTAGACAAATTTATGTTAATACTGCGGGAACAATATTGTTAATTTTCAACATAAACAAATATTAATTAGAACAAAAACTGTAAAATAAAGTTAGATTAATTTTTTTTTTTGGTGAACTAAAGTTAGATTATTAATTCATGGCTAGCCTCAACTTTTTTTTTTCTTCTTTGCTAATTAATTTTGTGCAAAAAATATATACGCAAGATATAAAGTATTGTTAAGTTTGAAATTTCATAAAATATAAAAAAAAAACATAATTATAATTTGTTCTTAATCAAAATATCAAGTCCCTTTCATTGAGGCTAGGGATCCCTTAAATAATCCATTGAAGGATTATTATTGTATTTTGATGATGAAACTGTCTATTTTTTTTGTCTTCATTAAAAAATTATTTTTACAAAAAATTAGATAATTAAATTGGGAGCCATTTGACCGTTGATTAAATGATCACCATATTTCAAGAGTTTTTCGACCAAAAGAATGGCAGTACAGTACTGCAAGTAGTACCATGATTAGTAATTTCGTGACCCCCAAATACACAATCAACCAAAGAGTGCACCATAATTATCACATATATACATGCAATTCATCATGTTGTCTTAAAATAGAGATGGATATGCAAGTACCATGCATATGTTGTGAGAATATAAATTAAACATGATATATATATATATATATATATATATATACCTGCAATTGCAGAGTAGAAGACATTTGACAAGATCTTCAAAGAGAGTAGGAGAACGGAAAAGTCGACCAAAATCTCTGTCCTTGGCTTGTGGATGCACTTTATGATATTCTCTTACATCCCTTTCATCTTTCGCCGATATCCTTAGCATTCGACGCACTTGTTTCTGTATATATATGCTAATTATCAATAAAGAGATCAATATATAATAATATAAAAATAAATTACAAGATCATACGTACATACCAGTATAGCATGCTCATCTGCATGGGAGATGTTATGAGTACCATGGACTCGAACAAGGAGAGAGGTGTGATTCGGGGGAAGGGGGTGCAAGATTGAAACACTGACACAAGTCTTGTTGTTTGCAAGTCTCAATGGACGTTCAAGGGTTTTCGAAGATGGAATCCAACGGTTTGGAGCCATCATGAAGAAGCCATGGTTGCATACTACTTTCTCCAGATTAAAACTTGACTTACTTTCTCCTAAATCTAAAAACAAAGACAACCCTACGCTCGCATCCATTCTTACTTTTTTTTTTTTTTTCTTCTCCTTTGAATCTATCTTTTTTCTTTTTCTTTTTTAATTCTTTAACAAAAAAGAACAAGGATGAATTGACTCTTTAATTTATGACTTATGAGAAAGAAAACAACATTGTCAAGAAAACATTCTTATCAAAATGACCATAAAAAAAAATAATAATAATAATAAATAAATTTACACCTTTCCGGCCTTATTGTACGTCTTGTCCTCAATCATGGGCAGAAATCTTTTCGATATAAATGTATTGATACGTACTCTATTATTCTCTTGATTTTCTTTCCCGACTGAAGCTACAAGAAGATTTTTATTGATATAAGTAAATATAAAATTAGGGATGTCTTTGGATACAAGTCAATCACTTGACAATTGTAAATGTAGACGAAGTCGATCAATTTAGAGATTATAATTAAGAATCCTATTGTAGTAAGAATTATAAAGTGACTCACTTTAGAGTTTTGTATACTTCGCAGCTCTAGGTGTATCGCGCGCTGTTGATTTATTTTTCCTAGGCAAAAAGACTTTACAAGCTTCATCACAGATATACTTTACTCAAGCAAATCTCATCAATTATATGTAGATATCCTTTACTGTATAAACATTAAATTAGATTAGGTATACTTTGATTGAGTTGCACAGGTAAATCTCGTCAATTAAGTTAATTACTTTTTTTAAGCTTCCATAATTTTTGGCTCCTTAATTTATTCCCTCCATATATATGATTTAGCAATTGCCGCAAAAATTTTCCCTCCATATATATATAATATTCTACACTTTTGGCGCCATTGTTCCATATAATTTTCTATATAAACGTTGTTGTGTCATGATCGAAGTATAGAAGTACAAGCATACTAAACATATTTTTCTTTTTTTTTTTCTCGCAGTCGTTTGATTACGTACTCTTCCATGGCACCTAAGCAGTCATCCCCATCAATTGGTGATGCTTCCTCTGATGATGAATACGCACCAGATTCATTCGAAACTAATGAATCCTCTGCCAAGTCTGGGTCGGATACAGAATACAAATGTGAATCCAAGTCCGACTTGGAGGCTGATTCTGACAAGATGAAGTCCAAGACCAACAGGTCCAACAGAAACACAAAAGCAAACCCTTCAACCTCTGTTGCAAAACGGGCTCGAGAGAAAGAGAACGGAATGAGTTTCTCCAAGAAGACAAAAGAAACGAAACCCAACTTGTCATCAACTGCGAGAGTATGGAGTGAAAATGATGAGATTGCCTTGTTAAAAGGTATGATTGATTTTTTGAAAAAGAACAAGACATATGATTTCCAAAAGTTCTATTGTTATATGAAAAAGTCATTTCATGCTGATATGTCAAAAGCCCAAGTAGGGGATAAACTCTCCCGATTGAAGAGGAAATATCGTAAAAATGAAGACAGTAGACGGAAAAATGGGGAAGAACTTGTGTTTTCAAAGTCCCATGAAAAGAAACTATTTGAGTTATCGAAGAAAGTTTGGGGTATGACCCATCATACTACGAACAATACTATTAATGATGAAGGTGGAGACAAATGTGATGATGATTCAATTGATGCTGTTGTGGAAGGGTTTGATAGATTTTTAATAAGCATTGGATTGAATTGGAAGATGATTGATGAAGAAAATAGGGTGAGCTTGGAGAAAAAGTGGAGGAAAGTGAGAGTTGTTGAGTCTAAGTTTCGATTAGTGCAAGCCAAGTTTGAATCAGAGGTGCACCAGGTGGCACTAAATGCCTACAATTCCCTTGATTATTAGAAATTTTTATGCTTTCTAGCTTCTTTTATGAACTGCTTTTTTAGTTTTATTGGGTTTTAAATTATTTCTTTAATTACCTCCTCTATGTATTTTTTTTCTTGTTTTATTTAATAAATTCTTACCTTTTTTAATAAATTCTTACTTAGTCAATCTAGATTCTAGATGATCCCCTTTCCCTTGATGATTAGCAGAAGATGGGGCTTAGCTAGTCCCACACGTACTCACTTTAGGTTCATTATTAATTCTCCAGGTCAAGGCTCAAGCGTATCCTTGGTAATATACTAATATTTTGTTTAGTTTATGAAGAAAACCAAATAGAGGCCAATGATAACCAAAAAGAAAAAAGAGTGCTTTAATTAAAAATCCAAAATGAGAAAAAAATTTAACCCAAATCTCAGCCGACCCAAAAATTAAGTTGCACCTCAAACTGTCCATTGAGCACTCGGTGGTTGTAGATGTAACTCGCGTCTGCTACCTAACCTGCATCTAAAAACTACATTTACAAGTGCATCTGCAATCTAAAATCTGCACATACTGTTAAAATTATAGTAATTAATAATTATATATCAATATATATATATATGACTAAATCAATTATATGACAATCAAGAAATATATATCATTAAATAAATAAGATGAAAGATTCTGGCCTGTAAATCCAAGAGAGGCACAGCAGTCGCTGTCCTAAAGGCGTAGACACCTTCCTACGTGTAGGTTATGGCGGTTGCCTACAACTCCAAGATACAACCCAATGAGCTCACAGATGTCTGATCCGCTATGCTATTCAAACGGCAGACCAGTTGTCAAGTCAATATCGATTGCCCAAATAATAGAGTATGAAAGTTGAGAGAGTAGGATATGGAAGAGGACGATGAAAGTCAGAATAAAAGACAAGTGTAGAACGTTATTTCTTCAGTCTGATGAAATCTACATGCCTCTTTAAAGAGTCATGACTGTTGTGTTAGGCCCATCAAAAGTTACCCTTAGTGAAAGGTTGTAACTGTTGAATTAAACTAATAGAATATTTAAAATCAAATAAAGTTTTGAATCTTAAATATAAATAAATAATATTATATTATATTATACCAACATATACAACTTAAAACATGTGATCTGTAACCTGAAATAGGCATCTGCAACATAAAAAATATGCATATGCAACCTAAAAGTGTGTAGATGTAGGGTGCATCTGCATCCACTGAACTCTCAGCAAGCTACCGAGCGCTTAGCGTGCCAAGCCCTCGGTATCTTACCAAGCGCTCGGTAATTATTTTTTTCACTCCGCGCATGCGTATACAGACAGATTGAGCTGAAACTTAATTTTCTATTTGGTTAAGTTTCCAGTTAAAAATCTTTCAAAAACTGGATTTATAAGTAATTTATTAAAGAAAATAAAGTTCTAGTTTATATATTAGCTATAGACTTTATTATGTTACAAAATTGGGGGGTTTCTTTATCTAATGAATCTAGAGAGGAATATTAGTTGATCAATAGCTATGGTGGATTTAAGAAATTTAACATTTTATGTAAACAACATATCAAAAGGTTTGTCGACATGCTACTCAATTAGTGATATTAAGCCATGACATGCATGTAGCATACTAGTTTTTCGATCTGTAGCTAATTAATAGGCAAATTGAGGCACCATTGTTCTGTCCGGTGGTGCTAGCTTGTGTAGTTGTGTGAGTTCCATGATATTCAAATTAAGTTACTTATGTTGAAGCTTATTAATTTGGGGACTAACAATATAATCAATCTAAATCTACCTATCTATTAAAAACGGGTCCATTAATTAAAAGAAAGGAAGACATGACAGAACAATAACGTAAATACAATAAAAGAAAAACAAAACAAAAACTGTTGTAACAAGAAATTTCCAAGTAGCTCAACGATGGGTCCTGTAAAACAAGAGAAACCTTCGGAGGTAAGGTGACACTGGTGTGGTGTCGGCCAAAGGCTCTCCGACGGTTAAGTCAGCAAACAAGATCAATATATATTAACTCGAAGCAATGGACTTAGAGCTAGCTCTAGAATTACGTACCTTTGTGTGATCTTATGAGAGCGTATTTATGGAGAATGAATCAATTCTCATGACCTTAGGATTGTAAGTTTGTTAGACTTGTAATCACCGAAAAGTATACTCTTTTTAGGAGTGAACTCCTTATTTGGAAAGGATTCAAGCCACTTTGATCCATATGGGAGTTGGTATCCTTTTAGTAACCTTGCTTAAAGAAGAAATATAGCTACAAAGAGTATGAGGTTTGCATAAGAAACACAAATTCAATTCAAATACAGTTACATTAGTCAAATCAGGAAACCATATTACATTAGTCAAAGTACTAAGTGAAATTGAATATGAGCTTCGTTTGAAGCCATCTTTGATTGAATTGAGACTTGTTGCAGACATTGTGCAAACTACATCAGTTTATAGTAAAATTCAATATACTAAACCATATCACTAAGTGAAATTGAATCGATCACAACCTTGATCATATTACTAATTGAAATTGAATTAAAACCCTAATCATATTATTAAGTGAAATTGCAGATAGTCTGTGAAATTCAATTACCCAAAAGTGTTAGTTTCTAGGATTTTGAATTGGCTTTTTCCTTGTCAAAATCATTGTATTTATTTTTTAATTATTCACTCACAAGCTCTAGGCTAGAATTAAGGTTAAGATCACTTGTGTTGAAGAAATCAAGAATGAAGTTGCAATGCAAAAGACTCTAAGGTATACTGCACTTCATGCATTTCACGAAAAACAGTTTTGTGTCTATTTGACTAGTCACTCACTGATCATAAGAACAATTTTATTCACATACAGTTTTAACACTTAAATGATTGTGTCACTTCAGTGGGCCATTTCGTGATTTGTTTCTTAAAGCTCATTCCATTTAAAGCCCATTTTTTGTTTTTCTAAACATGCATGTGCACAGCACATGAATTGGTTCCTTCACTGAATCAATTTGATCAGGTCTTGCTTTTTATCATTCCACGCCTCTCACACACACATTCACACCACTATTCATCTTCTTCCTCCTTTTTGAATTTTGTAAAATGAGGATATTATTGAATTTATAGCTCTACATCCTTATCTTCAGCTGTACTAGGATTCTTTTCTAGGACAAAAAAAAATATGCCTTCATTTGTCTCTTGTGGACAGCCACTACTATTCTTCCACGTGGCACGGGCTGAAAAGGTGTGTGTGTGTCGTGAGTATTTTGGTGTCCTTGGGGTGTGTCTTTGGGTGTGACGTGAATTTCAGCTGGGCATGCTTGTTGCGTGAGTGCTTGGTGTTTTTGTGGGTGTGTGCTCATTTTGCAAGTAAGAAAATGATTTTGATTTTCACAAACTAAATGATTTTCTTAACTTGTTTTTTACCCTCTAAAATCTGAATGGGTTTGAGTGTTGTTCTAAATCTTTTCACATATTCATAAAGACTATCATTTAAATTTTAGATTAAGAATTCTCCATTAGCCTTTTCATGTCTTTTGCTTGAGAAGACTGATTTTTATAGAATCCAAGTTTGCATATCATGTTCATACATTGAAGAATCTGCTGTGCTTGGTATGAATCGGTGCCATGGGTTGATGAGCTTGAAGTTTGAGCTACCTTCTTCATGAATGACTAATTGCCTTGCTTTTGGAAGTTGCACAAAGGGGTAAGAAGTTGCCACTTAGTTTAGGACTTAGTGATTGAGCTTGTGTGCTTTATGCTCCCTTTGTATTGAACCTACTATATAGTGGATTGCCCGGTCAGCTGAAAAAAAACCCCCAGTTTTTACCCTTTGTGATTTTTCTGGGTGATCATCTTGTATGCGTTCGTCTCTATTTTGTATTGTTATGTTTACTGACTCACTCAACTTTTAAACACAAATCTGCATTGAATTTATATGCTTGAAATTGCTATATGTCATATGGAACTGTTTAACTAATCACACACCACTGTAGTTGTAGATAACACTGGGATGCCTACTGTGATGGGTTATCTGAGTGTATAGGTTATCACTTGATCCTTTGGTGTGTTTAATTTGTGTTGTTTACAAAAGTTATTTTTGATTTACAAGTGTCAATCTGTGTCTTCAGATTTTTGCCACTGTGTCGTCAGAGTTTTGTCTGTTTGATTAGTCCCTGAATAATCATATCAATAAAAATTGGGGTCTGATTACTGACTGTGGTTTTAATCAAGTTAATTAGGTAAATAAATCACCTAATACAAACTTTCAAAAAGACTAAGTGAAATTAAAGTACGTACTAAGTGAAATTGAATAGGCTTAAGTAGTAAAAGTGTAATGTACGAAACCATTTTACTAAGTGAAATTGAATAGTCATAGTACTAATTGAACAGTAATATATGGCAGATACTGAAATTGGCCGGATACCCTAATCACATTAAAACCCTCAGAACTTTAAAAATTTGCAGACCCACAACAATACCCAAAAGACTAAGTATATTTATTCAATACAATTACAATTACAATAGTATGAGATTGAGAGAAGGCATACCTTTTAATCGGGAGAAATCTTGATCTAGTTCCTTGTTGTTTGATCTTGCTTTAAATATCAAATATATACTTAGTTGAGGTTTCTTGAAATATACAGTTTCAGTGTCAGTTTGTAGGAACGAGAAGTTATAGGCAGAAATCAAGACAGAACAGGTTAAGGAAAATAATCGTAAGATGGATGAAATTGAAATTGAGATATTTTTGTATTGGAACTGTTTCTGGAAGTTGAATAAGTTGATATTTAGGCTCCGACATGTTTGGGCCTTTTTTGGTTTCTTAGTTTCAGCTTGTGGGCTTTTTGATTGCAATATGTATATTTTTAGTTTCAGTTTGTGGGCTTTTTAGTTCCAGCCTGACTGCAGCTTGAGTGGCATGGTGTAACGACCCGACCCAAAGTTGACTTTTAAAACTAAGAGACTTTCGTCTTTGACCTTGGGTCCGTTTGATAGATCTCGAGCCCACGAGCTCGTAGACACGCGGCACGCGTCAATCGGAGTTACGGTTTGAAAGTTATGGGCATTTAAAGCGAGGGGCAATTTCGTAAAATGACAAATTTGGGGTTTAAAAATTCAGATTTCTAGAAATTTCTCTCTCCCTCTAGAACACTCTCTCTCTCCTTTATATCTCTCTCCTCTCTCCCCGTGCTCTCTCTCTCCCGCGCGTCTCTCTCTCGCTGCAACTGTGCAGCCGTCACTGTCACCGGCGCGTGGCGGCGCGTCCGGCCGTGGCTGACGACGGGACCGGCCCAGATCTCCTCGCCGTCCCTCCCTCTTCTTTTCCCTGGCATCGGTTCAGCCCATGAATTCCCCAAACCAGAAACCCAGTTAGGGCCGGTTGTAGCTCTGGTGGTGACGCGACGGTTCCGGCGGTTTCGCAACCCAACTCTGGCCCAGAAAGCTCCCTCTCGTCGAACCCATCACGATGGTACCCTCCGATCGTCCATCGGAGTTCGCACGACGGCGAATCGACCACTCAAGGCCGGCGGCTTCCGCCGCCGATTCCGGCGTTTCCGGCGATAATTGGCCGTCGGTCCAGTTATGAGAAATGATCCTCTAGGTACGAGCTTTCTTTCTCCCTTGTTCTTGCGTGTCAATTTTGAGAATCCAGAGATTTGAAATTTTAAGGCTTGTACTCATTTCGGGTTTACCTTGAATTGAACCTATTTAAATGAATCCTGAGTTGTTTTTCATCCCATTGAAGGTCCTAGGTTAAATTTGGGTTAATTTTTAGTTGAAAAACCATTTTCTTAGATTGTGCCGCCGCAGCCACCACTGCCTCCGCCACTTGTGGCGGCGGGACAGTGGCCGTTTGTCTCTTTTTGCCCACTTTGAACTTCTAGGAGATCCTTGGAGGTTGTTTAATGAGTTTCTGTGAAATTTCTGTGTGGTATAAGCCGGGCAGCCACCGTGTGTGGTGGCGGCCGCCCGTTTTGGACGATTAAACGACCAATTGTGAATTATGTATATAATTGCTCTGCACTCGCCTAGAGATGACTCGGCGGTGTATGACCAGCACAGGTGTACATAATTGCTCTGCACTTGCCTAGAGATGACTCGGCAGTGTATGACCAGCAGTTTCCCGGGTACTAGTGTGGCGTGAGTTTTCAGTTGTGAAGTGTTTTGAGAAAATATATTCCACCAGTAAACGTTTTCAACGACAGTTTCATTAAGGCATTTCATTTTATTTCAGATATTTTAATAATTTTACAGCTTGAGAGTATTAATTGTTTTTCATGAGTTTTATAACATTTTTAAGACTTGTGAAATTGTTTTAAAACTGGGGAATTTTAAAGAGCGACGTGAGGTTTTAGAGTTAAAAATATTTAGACTTGATTTCATCTCCATTTAACTGTCCACTCACTGAGCCTATCTCACCGTTTCTTGTTTTGTCTTAAATTGTCCCCCAGGTAGTAGATTTGGTGGAGGTCGAGCCAAACACGTCGAGGCAGTTGAAATCATCTCCTTAGCCGGACCCTGTAGGCGCCATTTAATTTTTGTAAAAATTCCATGTAATAGAATAGCAGCTCTGATAACCACCCTACAAATTTTAAGTTGGATTTCTATGAAAATGTTGGGTCTGAGACCCTATTTTGGTTGTGGTAGAGGTGGTTGTTGTATAGAAGTGCTTTTTAACAGGTACATGGGCCGGGAAATCTCATTCACGATGCCGTTATGCTGCCGGATTTGGTATCCGAGCAATGGCATCGTGAAGGATATTTCGGTCTTTTACGTAGTTAAATTGTGAGTGAAACTTATCTATTATATATTGTTGAGTATTGTGGTTTAATCGTTTGTTTTATGGATTTGCTGCTTTACGTTAGAGAAGACTAGGTGTAGGATTTGAATTAGGAGAATGAATTGACGAAGATTTGAGGCTAAGGAATTAATTGGGGAATTATAGAGTTGCTTTAAGGAGAGTTACCAAATTTGAGAAGGATGGTTTATTGTCGAGGTTAATGATTGATGATTAGGCAGTTATATTATACAAATGATCAAACTAATTATTGAGGAAAAGTCAGTATGTTTCGAGTGACAGACAAGTGATGGTTTATAAGCGGGGATCAAATTCGGAAGGATTCGGCAGCGTTCAGAGAAATTTTGGGAAAATTGTGAGTTGGAAATGCGAGTACGGTTTGGACGAGCCTGCTCGTACGGAGAGACCCCTCCGTATGAGATTGTGGCTAGGATACGAGCCTGCTCGTACGGAGAGACCCCTCCGTATGAGATTGTGGCTAGGATACGAGCCTGCTCGTACGGAGAGACCCCTCCGTATGAGATTGTGGCTAGGATACGAGCCTGCTCGTACGGAGAGACCCCTCCGTATGAGATTGTGGCTAGGATACGAGCCTGCTCGTGCGGAAGGGTCATCCGTACGAGATTGTGGCTAGGATTTGAGCCTGCCCGAGTGCGGGATTGTGGCCAGGACATTGTCTACAGTACAGGTACGAGAAGGATGTGAGTTTTAAAAATAAGTGTTTCGAGATATTAGCTTCCAAGGATAAATTCAGTTCAGAGTTTGACTTACGGCTGAGGGGATTTAAAAATGGTTTTTGAAAGGAGATTTTTGAAAGTAGTTATTAAACTGGAGGATTTCCAAGAAACGAAGTGTGTGAAATTAGATAGATGGTTGTTGGGTTGCTTGTATTGCATTTGTTTGCTAGGACTTAGTAAAATCTAGGCTTGAATCGTGAGGACGGAAATGATGGTGTCTATGCATTGAGGATATTAATTAGGATGTGAATGATTGAGGTTAATAGTCGACAATTATGCAATTGATTTGTCAGAGTATAATTATTATTATTGATGAGATTTGATGTGCAATTGAGATATTTTGATTTTCTTGATGCTTGGATGTGGTGTAGGATTTGTGTTTTGCAGGATAAACAGACTGAGGAAGCAGTGGGGAGAAGACGAGGCAGTGGGACCCAGAAAGATTTATTTAATTGTTTTTACTCAGTGGTTTATTTAAAATGTTTTTGACAGAATTATATTTACTTATGTTGTTGTGCATGGCTCAAAAGTAAGAGAAAATAGATTTAACAGTTTGATGTTCAGTATTTTCATGGGCCCGAGGTTCGGGGCGTTTCAAGTGGTATCAGAGCTAGACCCGGCCGGAAGTGTGTGGATTGCAAGACCCAGGGACCAAGACCCTGAGTGGGCGGCTGCGCGAGGCAGTGGCGAGCTACCAGGTGAGGAGAAGTGAGTGATCCCACACTGCCCGGGTGAGGAATGGTGATGTTACAGAAAGTTTGAGGAATCAGTTGAGAAAATGTTTGTGGAAGCCAGTTTGAGAAAGACAATGATTTTCAAATGATTTCAGAAATGTATTTTATTTGAGCCATGAAAATATTTGAGAAAGTTTTGAGAAATGTCCCCTGCACTGTCATCGTCTCTCTGCTCCTCAGCAAGTTTAGAAAAGTTGGAAGGTTTAGTAAGTTTTTTTTTATAAGAGGTCAGAGGGTCAATCAGAGTGGCGCAGCGGAAGCATGGTGAGACTTAACAAATCACGTTGGCACGTGGTCAATAGAGGGAACAGCGAGGTCGATGGGAGGTACGAGTTTGGGCATCACTTGTCTGTTCCGATATATGCTAAATTTCGAGGACGAAATTTTTGTAAGGGGGGAAGGTTGTAACGACCCGACCCAAAGTTGACTTTTAAAACTAAGAGACTTTCGTCTTTGACCTTGGGTCCGTTTGATAGATCTCGAGCCCACGAGCTCGTAGACACGCGGCACGCGTCAATCGGAGTTACGGTTTGAAAGTTATGGGCATTTAAAGCGAGGGGCAATTTCGTAAAATGACAAATTTGGGGTTTAAAAATTCAGATTTCTAGAAATTTCTCTCTCCCTCTAGAACACTCTCTCTCTCCTTTATATCTCTCTCCTCTCTCCCCGTGCTCTCTCTCTCCCGCGCGTCTCTCTCTCGCTGCAACTGTGCAGCCGTCACTGTCACCGGCGCGTGGCGGCGCGTCCGGCCGTGGCTGACGACGGGACCGGCCCAGATCTCCTCGCCGTCCCTCCCTCTTCTTTTCCCTGGCATCGGTTCAGCCCATGAATTCCCCAAACCAGAAACCCAGTTAGGGCCGGTTGTAGCTCTGGTGGTGACGCAACGGTTCCGGCGGTTTCGCAACCCAACTCTGGCCCAGAAAGCTCCCTCTCGTCGAACCCATCACGATGGTACCCTCCGATCGTCCATCGGAGTTCGCACGACGGCGAATCGACCACTCAAGGCCGGCGGCTTCCGCCGCCGATTCCGGCGTTTCCGGCGATAATTGGCCGTCGGTCCAGTTATGAGAAATGATCCTCTAGGTACGAGCTTTCTTTCTCCCTTGTTCTTGCGTGTCAATTTTGAGAATCCAGAGATTTGAAATTTTAAGGCTTGTACTCATTTCGGGTTTACCTTGAATTGAACCTATTTAAATGAATCCTGAGTTGTTTTTCATCCCATTGAAGGTCCTAGGTTAAATTTGGGTTAATTTTTAGTTGAAAAACCATTTTCTTAGATTGTGCCGCCGCAGCCACCACTGCCTCCGCCACTTGTGGCGGCGGGACAGTGGCCGTTTGTCTCTTTTTGCCCACTTTGAACTTCTAGGAGATCCTTGGAGGTTGTTTAATGAGTTTCTGTGAAATTTCTGTGTGGTATAAGCCGGGCAGCCACCGTGTGTGGTGGCGGCCGCCCGTTTTGGACGATTAAACGACCAATTGTGAATTATGTATATAATTGCTCTGCACTCGCCTAGAGATGACTCGGCGGTGTATGACCAGCACAGGTGTACATAATTGCTCTGCACTTGCCTAGAGATGACTCGGCAGTGTATGACCAGCAGTTTCCCGGGTACTAGTGTGGCGTGAGTTTTCAGTTGTGAAGTGTTTTGAGAAAATATATTCCACCAGTAAACGTTTTCAACGACAGTTTCATTAAGGCATTTCATTTTATTTCAGATATTTTAATAATTTTACAGCTTGAGAGTATTAATTGTTTTTCATGAGTTTTATAACATTTTTAAGACTTGTGAAATTGTTTTAAAACTGGGGAATTTTAAAGAGCGACGTGAGGTTTTAGAGTTAAAAATATTTAGACTTGATTTCATCTCCATTTAACTGTCCACTCACTGAGCCTATCTCACCGTTTCTTGTTTTGTCTTAAATTGTCCCCCAGGTAGTAGATTTGGTGGAGGTCGAGCCAAACACGTCGAGGCAGTTGAAATCATCTCCTTAGCCGGACCCTGTAGGCGCCATTTAATTTTTGTAAAAATTCCATGTAATAGAATAGCAGCTCTGATAACCACCCTACAAATTTTAAGTTGGATTTCTATGAAAATGTTGGGTCTGAGACCCTATTTTGGTTGTGGTAGAGGTGGTTGTTGTATAGAAGTGCTTTTTAACAGGTACATGGGCCGGGAAATCTCATTCACGATGCCGTTATGCTGCCGGATTTGGTATCCGAGCAATGGCATCGTGAAGGATATTTCGGTCTTTTACGTAGTTAAATTGTGAGTGAAACTTATCTATTATATATTGTTGAGTATTGTGGTTTAATCGTCTGTTTTATGGATTTGCTGCTTTACGTTAGAGAAGACTAGGTGTAGGATTTGAATTAGGAGAATGAATTGACGAAGATTTGAGGCTAAGGAATTAATTGGGGAATTATAGAGTTGCTTTAAGGAGAGTTACCAAATTTGAGAAGGATGGTTTATTGTCGAGGTTAATGATTGATGATTAGGCAGTTATATTATACAAATGATCAAACTAATTATTGAGGAAAAGTCAGTATGTTTCGAGTGACAGACAAGTGATGGTTTATAAGCGGGGATCAAATTCGGAAGGATTCGGCAGCGTTCAGAGAAATTTTGGGAAAATTGTGAGTTGGAAATGCGAGTACGGTTTGGACGAGCCTGCTCGTACGGAGAGACCCCTCCGTATGAGATTGTGGCTAGGATACGAGCCTGCTCGTACGGAGAGACCCCTCCGTATGAGATTGTGGCTAGGATACGAGCCTGCTCGTACGGAGAGACCCCTCCGTATGAGATTGTGGCTAGGATACGAGCCTGCTCGTACGGAGAGACCCCTCCGTATGAGATTGTGGCTAGAATACGAGCCTGCTCGTGCGGAAGGGTCATCCGTACGAGATTGTGGCTAGGATTTGAGCCTGCCCGAGTGCGGGATTGTGGCCAGGACATTGTCTACAGTACAGGTACGAGAAGGATGTGAGTTTTAAAAATAAGTGTTTCGAGATATTAGCTTCCAAGGATAAATTCAGTTCAGAGTTTGACTTACGGCTGAGGGGATTTAAAAATGGTTTTTGAAAGGAGATTTTTGAAAGTAGTTATTAAACTGGAGGATTTCCAAGAAACGAAGTGTGTGAAATTAGATAGATGGTTGTTGGGTTGCTTGTATTGCATTTGTTTGCTAGGACTTAGTAAAATCTAGGCTTGAATCGTGAGGACGGAAATGATGGTGTCTATGCATTGAGGATATTAATTAGGATGTGAATGATTGAGGTTAATAGTCGACAATTATGCAATTGATTTGTCAGAGTATAATTATTATTATTGATGAGATTTGATGTGCAATTGAGATATTTTGATTTTCTTGATGCTTGGATGTGGTGTAGGATTTGTGTTTTGCAGGATAAACAGACTGAGGAAGCAGTGGGGAGAAGACGAGGCAGTGGGACCCAGAAAGATTTATTTAATTGTTTTTACTCAGTGGTTTATTTAAAATGTTTTTGACAGAATTATATTTACTTATGTTGTTGTGCATGGCTCAAAAGTAAGAGAAAATAGATTTAACAGTTTGATGTTCAGTATTTTCATGGGCCCGAGGTTCGGGGCGTTTCACATGGTCATAATTTATATAGTATTTTACGTCTAAATGATATACAGGTGGTTAGTAGGGGGTGGTGGGCGAGTTTTAGCATGGGTGGGGGTAGGAAGAAAAAAAAAAAAAAGAGTAATTTGGGGGTTTAAAATTACCAGTTGTAAAAAAAACAAAGAAAAATGAAAGGAAAAAAAAAGTTGGGTTTTTTTTTTAATTTTTTTATTTTAAAGTCCAAATGAGAGGCTCTTATGATCAAATGGCCCATGCGGAGAACTACTAAATGAGTCCACTTTTTAAAAAGCCCAACAGACACACTACAAAAGGTCTTAAATGCCACCGCTTAACCAATACCCCTTTTAGAATGGTTGTTGCGTTCTCTTTATCTGCAAACACTCATACATGTCTTTTTTTTTTTTTTTTAATTAACTGGCACATGTGCTTTTTTTTTTTTGAAAATTAATTTGTGCATGTTTTCTACATATAATTGCTACTGATTGGCAGGGTCAATCATTGTTACTGTAGGATAGTAACTATCTAAAGCAAAAATACTCTATTAATTGGTACTCTTTGGCAGTATCAATCATTGTTACTGTGGAACACTAACTATTTAAATTGCAAAACACTCTATTAATTGCTACTGTTTGGCAGTAACAATCATTGTTACTCTGGCAATTTGCTTAGTTTAAAAAAAAATTCCATGAAAAAAAACATGACATGGACCTATTTGTAAAAAGTGGATCTATTTATCATTCCAATTTTTTAGGTGGGTTTTTTTTTTTTTTGTACAAAGGGCTCAAAAATGAACTTTTTAGTAACTAACCAAAAAAACTTATCTATAAAAATCTCAAACATATATATATACTAGCCTCTCCGCATTTGCTCCCGCGATTGCGAAGTGGCTCTTTCTATTGCGCAAATACTGATTTTTTGACAAGCTAATTAATCTGTTTAATATGTTGTTCCTATTACGTATATGTTTTTCTTGGTTATCACTTATCACGACTTACAATTGGGTTTTATTGAAAAAACAAAATACATAAGCCTCATAACACATTATAGGCTTCGACTCCCCAAAAAAAAAAACACATTATAGGCAAATATTGTATAGGCACAACTCAATATCTTGGTGTAAACTCCTCTATGCGTGCAAATTGGTTTTTTCTATTGTGCATACGTTAATTTTTGGGTATTTATGCATTCCATCTATTAACATGCACCTTTGATGTTTTTTTTAGGCTAGCTGTTTGGACCTAATTTTTGCACCATGCGCAGATGGGCCAGAATGAGGGTTTTGGGCCGTTAATTATGACGCTTGGCCTAAAGAAAAGAAGCAAGCTAAAAATGGGCAGTGATCAAGGAATCCACAAGCAGAAGTCCAGTTAAACACAAGAAGGACAAGTCCAGGACAAGCAATCAAGATTTGGAAGATCAAGAGTCATAATTCTTGATGATCTTTACCCGTTACAACCTTTCAAAGATCAGGACTCTTGGGTTCCAAGACACCTATTAGGGTTTTACCACTATAAATAGAGGCTTTATGCTTTCACAAAGGCATCTGAATCCCCAAAGAAAAATTAAAAAAAAAATCACGACCAACCCTTGTATTTTCAATTCATAGGTATTTATTATGTTCTTATTATTCTAGGCTTGTTTTTTAGAAAATCTCATGGTTTCTCTCAAGAACTTAGGATCAAAACTTTCATAGTCTTTGATTTTTACTAGTTTTAATATGCGTATGTCACTTTGATTCGCATGTTATTAGTTTAGATTCAGTTTCTTACTATTGCATAAGTAGTTTTATTGTTTCTTATCGCTTTATTATTTCTTTCTTAGACTAAAGTAGTTTTAGATAATGCATTTTACAGTTCATACTCGTATTACTACTATCAATACCGAAGAGCATCTATGTTTTGATTTTGTTTTCACTGTCACTTGTTATTTACTTGATCTTGATTTTACATCAGTCACTCGCACTTTCACATTTACACATCGCATCACCATCACACCTGATAACGTGCACTTACCTTAAGTCCTTGTAGCCAAGGCATTAGAGCCTTTGCAACCGAGAGGTGTTCCTTTCTCGGTTCACGGTCGCCTGACCGGAAGTCAGATTCGCGCAACATCATCAATCGTACACTTGGCCTCTTGACCGTATACTGGCATGCCCAACGCAAAATTAGAAGGACGTGGTTTCTTTAATCCGCGACCTAGACGACACGTGGCCGGAGGGAAATTGTGGCAAACATTTTTGGCACGCCCGGTGGGACATAGGTAGTGTATGCCACCCGTCACCCGGTCTCAAACCATCGAGGACTTGAGAAAGAGGTTGAGGGTAATTTTAGAAAGAAATAAAGAGCTGGAGGATTTCTACAAGATGGTTAACACCCAAGCACCGGTCATATTAGTAGTTGAAACTAGTTCGACTAGTGTCCAACCCAGAAATACCTTTTCAGAAGTTGTTAATTAGGGTTTTCCTCGGCAAAACGCAATTTTCACCAAAAACATTAACCAACAGACTGAGGTAATCAAGGAATTGGTCAGTTAGGTGTCAAAAATGATAAATACATTTGATCAGCATGCTGCGGATGCAAGTCGAACCACTAACACCCAATTTGAGACCATTGCATCAGTCTTATAAGCCATCATCCTAGGAGGTCGGCGGCCAGTCAACAACCATCAAGATGGCATCCTGATGTCACAAACTAGGTCTGGCCCAATCATTTCGGCCCAACCGGTAGAAGAAAATATTCCTAATCACACCACAGTAGCCCAACAAGTACCAGTACTTGGCGCGCCCATGATAACTGATGCCACCGTGGTGACGACCGTGCCAGTCAACAATGTCAGTCTTCCTACCACTGCAAGGTTTATCACCCCTCATACTGATGGTCGACATGCTCCGTTTGGAAATCAGGTCAATGTCGATACCAGCCAAATATGCTCCGATGATGAAGTCAGTGAAGTGTATTTGATGGTGTTTGAGGAAAAACAAGTAAGAACAAAGCAAGAACAAAGTATGAACTTGGGAGAATATGAAGAATAAGGTAAGATCTTCTAGGATATTCGCAGCTGGTTTGTAGGTGTATTTGTGTGGATTTTGTAAGAAAATTGTGAACCCCTCCCTTTGTACACATAAGTGAACTTATATAGGCAAAGGAAGATGGATGGCTGAGAAGAGGCCACGCATTCAGTCAGGAACAGTAGCATGCACAGCTACCCACCACTTTTGCATTCAATGCTGCATTGAATGCCAATATGGAAGATCAAGTGGAATGCCCTAATACTCATGGCTATGAGCTGGGATGTCCCATCTGTCAGAAAATCATGTCAGATGCACTTGAGTATGGCGATTCATCCCAACGTGATCTTCTAGAATGGCGGTGGAGTCCAAGCTGAGCTGATCACATATGTTCTCCATATGTAGATGTGAATCCTATATATGATCAGATCGGATCGGACATGGACGGGTTAGGCTAAACCGATCAGATAGATGGTGCAATGATTGCTTCAAGTGACAAGATCGCCCCCGGATTTCACCCTCAAAACCCGGAGTGATCCTGTGTGATCCAATACCAAGAAAAATCCTACCGAAAATTCGACAGAACCTCCCCTAAAATTGGATTAACCAAAACTTATAAAACCTGTATACAACACTTCTATAGCCAACAGCCACCACTACCACAACCAAAAGGGGTCTCAAACCCACCAAATACAATCTAGTCAGAGGGTCCAAATATGGTTATCAGAGCCACTATTACAATTAAATCCTTACAACGAATTAAAATTTAACATAACAAAAGGTGGACATGTCGCCTACAATGTCTAAGATAAGGAAATGGAAATTTTTTCCTCAACGTGTGTGGCTCGACCTCTACCACCGCTACTACTAGGGGGAAAGATTTAATAAACAGAGAAATCGTGAGATAAACATCAGTGAGTGAACAAGTTATGAAAACGAAGTATAAAAATTATTTATCTTTTCATAAGGCTTAAATTCAATTAACTCTAACGCCTCATCTCGCTTTTTGAAATCCTCCAGTTTAAAACCAATTTACAAACCCTTCCGAAAACATCATGAAGCCTTCAAACGCATAGATTTAAATAACTTATATACACAAGAGACTTTAAAATTTCCCACAAAATATATTAGATAGTACTATCAATTAAAACCTCAAATAGGAACACTAATAGTCAAATTATTAAATCTCACAACTTAAGACTAGCTCAATCAAAGTAAAATCTCAAGGACTGCATAAAATCATATAGTATTAGTATCCGGGGAACTGCTGGTCAAACGTGCACGCAGAGCTAAAAAATGCTTGTCATACACTGCCGAGTTATCTCTAGGCAAGTGCAGAGCAAATATATAATGCTGGTCATACATCACCGATTAGGCAGGTACAGAGCAATATATATATATAATGTTGGTCATACACCGCCGATTAGGCAAGTGCATGCAGAGCAAATATTGGTCATACACCGTCGAGTCATCTCTAGGCTAGTGCATAGCAAATCTATACATGCTAAGGGGGTACTAATATGGCGGTTTAAAACTGCTCATTTTAATATTAAAAACATTCACTACTACAAAAAACGTAATACACAACGGATAAAATCCGTTGTGTAAGTTACCAAAATACCGTCGTCTAATCGACCGACGTCTATTGGGGTACCAATAGACAACGGGTAATATCCGTTGTCTTGTAAACATTAACACAATGGTTTTAATTTAAAACCGTTGTATATACACCCTCAAAAACTAATGATTTAGGAGATACCGTTGTTGTGTACTTATCTAGACATCGATTTTTATTTAAAGACCGTTGTGTACTAATAGGAGAGACAACGGTTTCTATACCCTAAAGCATGTATTTTACAACTGTTTTAAGTATAACCATGAGGTGAAATAGCCATTAAGACAACAGTTTATGTATAATAACCGTTGTATAAAATAACAATTTCAATTTACTTTTGATGTATATAATGCTTTGGTACATCGATTTCTATTGAAAACCATTGTAGGACTACACTTTAAACAACGGTTATAACCATATAAACGTTGTACAAAATAATAATTTCAATTTGAGTTTGATGTATATAATGCTTTGGTACAATGGTTTCTGTTGAAAACCATTGTAGGACGACACTTAGTACAACTAGTTTTAATCATATAACCATTGTGTAGGATAATAATTCCAATTTGATTTTGATGTATATAATGCTTTGGGACATTGATTTTTATTGAAAACCAATGCAATACAGCACTTAATTATAGTATACCAATGCACGCTCATGCTCAGAATTAAACCAAAAGATACTTCATAAATATATGTAAGATTACATTACATGATAGGTTCCATAAGTGTGATCAGTTGTACAAAAAATACATTCAGTCAAACTAGCTTAAAAGAAAAGGCACAGAAAAAAAAAAAAAACTAACTTAACATAACACATTTACTTCCTTCCAACTTGACCCAAGTCACAAGCATATGAATCCATATCTGCCAGTTTCTTCCTGTCAACTACAATCAAAACAAAGCTAATAAGATACCAATGCAATGCAAAGCAATAGGTAAGTCATATGCAAGCTCTAAATAAAAGAATTGAAAACACTATTATAATCCTTGATAATTTTGTATATTTACACATCGATATTTCTTGGGTATAAGTGTTGTCCTTTCTCTTCCCCATACCTTTTTAAGTAGCTGCCCCAACTCTAAAGCTCTAAGAAAACTAACAAAGTCCCTGTAAAAGAGCACAAACACACACAAAATCACATTTAGACAAACTTTAGAGAAATTTCAAAAAGATACAAATATTCACTTATTTGGTCAAGTAAAAAAGTTTTGAAAGAAGGAAAATCTACTAACTTTTTGTATCTTGACCAAATATTGTTGGGTCTATGCATTTTTTTCATTGTTGGGTTTCTCATTTGCAGATAAGTGAATATTTTTATCTTTTTGAAATTTCTGTAAATAATCATCACTACAAAGTCTATGCACAAATCATGTTTGGTCCATTTTTCTAGTGCCTAACTTATTATTTGAATAATCATGCAAGCTTTAAAATTTCATTCTGATCCAGCATTCAATCCCACAAGAAATTAGAATACAAAGCTAGGCTTGAGGTCCAGACCTCACCCTTCCGGACCGGACCTCCAATAAGATTGGATTTAGAAATTTAGGTTTGAGGTCCGGACCTCACCCTTGAGAACCGGACCTCCAGTAAGATTGGTGTTTGAGACCTAGGCTTGAGGTCCGGACCTCTCCTTTGAAGACCGGACCTCTCCTTTGAGGACCGGACCTCCAGTGGCGAACTCAGTTTTCTGTCAACATGAAGCTGAGCAACCAAAACTAAACAAAAGGAAACAACATTTTGAACAACCAAAATACTGATTCAACTAAAACCAAATCAATAAACAAACCCAATATCAGTAAACAAAATCAATAAAGATCAAGCAAAATAAATAAGCATATATCAGTAAACTCATATCAATAAACCCATATAATTTCAAAATCAATAAACAAACCCCATATCAGTAAAACCCAATCAAAAATGTTTTGAAGGTACATTGCCAATAAAATACAATCAGATCAAAAAGATATGATACAATAAATCAATTCATATTTACAAAAAACTAGTTCCAAACATCAGAAAGTAATATGATTATTTAAGCACCTTACCATCCACTCCAATTCTTAGTCCACATTTTAGGACTCTTTTGGGGTGAATTGATCACAGTAAAATCCCTTAATGCAAGTGCTGATCTGTAAGTAGATACAACTCAAGAAATAATGCCAGTTTAAAAAATCTTATATGGCTCTCTGAAGACCATATAACCAGGCATGCCATACACAAAAACCATCTATAACACAAAAACCAGCCATCAATATTCTAATCTACCAATTTGCTACCATCAATCTAATCTAGCAATTAATTAAGCCTAGCTATCAATCTTGGCAGCACCCAAAAGAATCTAACAAAGTGATCAATGATATATATATATATATATATATATACCCCAAGCTAGTCTAGCTAAACACATGACCTACAAAATCAAGTTCAAAAATGTTGCACGTCAAAAATTCACCTTCTACTCGATCTACATATACTGCCCCACAAAGTTTGCCCATTCAGCCCGGACTTCATTGATATCTTCTTGGGTATAAGTGTTGTCATTCCTTCGCTCCCACTGAAACAAGGCAAAAACGGAGTAGTAATTAAAAAGAAAATTCAACCCAAAATGAAGACATAATGAATCTAAGAAATGAATAAACAATATGCCCCTTAGGTAAAAAAGGCCAAGACAACTCATGATATAAGTGCACAACTACATTAATTAAGAATTAAGCACATATACATAACCAGCAAAATGTCCTAAGCTAACTACACCCAAAACAGAATCTCCCAATGGCCTAAAGAAATTGCACTAGACCACTCATAAATTTGTTATTAATAATATAAGTGCATAACTACATTAATTAAGAATCAAGCTGAAATCAACCTCAAATTCACACAAGTGATCATCAAACAGGGGCCTAGCTATATAACATGTCCACTTCCACAAGTTTGAAAGAATCCACCCAGTATTCCCAATCTGCATGCACCCAAAACACTCTCCTAAGCTAATTTGTTTCCTTTTATTCCTTTACTACATTTCCAATTTTTCAGCCACAAAACAAATAAAAGAATTTCAACATTTCCAAGTAAAAGACAATTTTCATATCACTGCTCAGAGTTCACATGACCAACTTAATGTCAAGTTACTTATACTTCACTAATGCATACCTTAGTCACAAAAGCTAAGCTCTGGAGCAGGGGCTACAGCTGATGAAGAGCATGGCAATGTTCAACTGACTGCATCAGGTTTCCGTTTAGAATGTCCATTTGAACATATTACATGTGAAGCTGGTGGTTGACAATTCGAACCACGTGTTCCCCTGAGCAACGAACATTCAGTATTTTTAGTGTTCATTACAATCATAATCAGTGTAAAGACAAAAAATGGATAACCAAATACCATGAGGCTGCAGCTGGAAGAGCAATAGATCTACCAGAGCTTCCATTTGGAGGAGAACCTCTAATAAGGCTTCCAGTATTCTGCAATATAAAAAAACAAAAAACAAAATCAAAACAAGAATATATGCCTCAAAAACAGCACAACTAATATTCAGCTAAACATCACAACTCTGCAACTTGATAGTCACATCTACTAAATAAAGAAAAATTTAACTTCCATTTCAGATTATTCCTCCAGAATTTTAATCAAATACACCTAAACTATATCAAGGCAAAACAAGAACGCAAATAAAAAACAATAGCATCCAGCTCATTCTTACAGTTCCATAACTTTGTAGTAAATATATGACACTTACACTTGAACCATTTTTAATAATAGGTCGTCCAGCAGAAGCAGAACTACTGTTACAATAATCATCTAGTGGCAGAGGCAACACACTCCCTGAACATCATTGCATACTGTGTGCAGCACCAGTAATTTGTTGTACTCTACTCCTTTAAACCATTATGCAAGTTAATTAATCATCCAATCAAAACACTACCAGAAGTTACAAAAAGCAGAAAGCAATGACAAGTATATTAAAGTTACACAAAAATCTTCATTAAAGCATTTTAATGAATATTAAATCTTTTTAACCTTTATCTCCACAAACACCTCTCATCAATAATCATAAAGGAATGACATGAAGTCACAATAAATACCTTTTTCGAATCCTCCTGAATACTGATAGAGTATAACCATCAACAAGACAAGTAACAATATAGCACTCTTATCATTTAACAAAATATTGGCCAAGATAGAGAACTAAATTAGTGTATGCAGATATTATTTCATCTTTAGTGAAACTATCTTCCTGACATCCAACCTCATGCAGATACAAACAATCTGGATTGGTGCAAGGCTGGAAACAACAAAAAGTGAATACTCAACTAGATTCTTTCAAATTCAATGTAGGATCTACAAGATAGAGCATTTCATCAAACTAGATAGACCATGTAATGATCTATACCACATTCCTCAGCCATGCATGACAATACTTTGTAGTCCCGAAGCAAGCCCTGAAACATACACCTAAAAGATTATGATGCTGACAACTCTATATTGCAAAATCATGCAATCGTTAAATAAGAGAACAGTCTCAAATAGGTGTAAAATGCACGTACCTCAAAGATTTACCCTCCAAGACAAACCCATGTACATTTTGAATACAACAAACCGCTTCCTCCTCTTTGGAGTAAGTAATATATTTGAGTACAAAGAAACATATGAAACCAACATCAAACACACAAGGGCCATCAGAATTTGGCAATAAACTCAATGCCAAGTTCAAGTCCTAAAATTAGGAAACTAAATTTAAGCATTACAAGGATTGTATCAAAAGACACTTGGTAAATGTAAATAACATCAAGAGAAAATAACACTGAAAAAACGTAAACTAAACATAGAATTCAATTACATGCGAACTTATAAGCTAATTGGAAAATTTAAAGGAACCCAGTTGTATAAAAAAAAAAGGGCCTGATGAACTCACCTTTCCAATCCAATCGGCAGCCTAGCTATTTTCTTTCCCCAAGCTCAACAATATCACCAATATGAACTTCACCTTGAGCAAAAACACAAAACAAAAAGGGTTAGAAGAACCTCAAAGAACAAAAATCAGAAATGCACAAAAAAAGAAAGAACAAAATCTAATGAGAAAAAAACCCCCCAAAATCAAACCCTAACCCAACTGTACCTGAACAGAAGTGCAGAGATGCACGAAGATGATTCAGGGGAGTGCAGAGATAGTCGGGCGATGAGGAATGGGTGGAGACGCTAAGGACGGAGATGGAGGTCGGTGACGTCAGGAGACGTGCAGATGGAGAGCGAGGGACAACGTCGGAGATGGAGATTGACGCACGATGAGGACGGAGATTGATGCGCTAGAGGGAAGATCGATCGGTGAAACCAGAGGACTGAGTTGAGGAGGGAAGATCAATCGATCGATGAAGACTAAGTTGTGGGCTAAGTGTGTGTGTGTGAGTTTCTGAAAGGTGAAGTCAGAGGGCTTTGACCCAAAAAGACCTAAGGCGCGCGCGATATGTTTCATTAACGCGGTCATGCACTTGTCAAATAGAAAGACCTGCAAAATTTTCTATTTTTGTGAAACTTGCCCAACACAACGGTATCCCCTAATACTATTGTCTGTTAATTGTTAGGAAAAATTATCAAACCAAATACCATGAGATAATATATATTAATATAACGGTTTGTTAAAAACCGTTGTGTGGTAAATTAAGATAACGGCAAAAATACAAAACGTTGTATATTGACCGATGTCTATTACGTTTTTTGTAGTAGTGATTCATGCCCAAACAAGATTTCTGACCATTCAAAGATCACCTCATTTCAAACATATCTCGAGAATAAAAATATCTTATAAATCCATATAATTTCTGTGAGTTGGAACCAAACCATAAAAACATATAGATTTAGGCTTTTCCAGGAAATTACATTTGAACATAAACCTACATTCCATATATATATATATAAACATTATTGCCCAATTAATTTTAAAAATCTCGCAACTCAAATCGAACCCAAGGCAATAAATGTAATTCAACCCATTGAAAATTCGCAAGATAGGTTCATAAAACAATATCTAATTCACCATCACTATTTTTACAACAAAACTCAAAATAACCAAAATACATAAATAAAATCATAATTTAAGAAAACCCTTCCCCGATAAAAGTCCAATTCAACTTCTATTATATCTCAATCAACTCAATAACCAAGATGAGTAAAACATGAATTTTAAAAAAAATGTTTGTAAAATAAAGTCCACTCACAGTGAAAAATTCCTAGCTTCGACCCTTCACCGGATCGTCTCGACCCACGGTCGTCTCACCTATAAATAGAACCATAAAGTATATCATAAGTCTCGACTCAACCACAAATAGATTGTGAGTGTGTGTGAACGAACCTAATGTCACACCTCTTACTTGTTCAGTTTAACAATTAAATTACTTACTCACAAAAATCCCAAAACACTCCCTCCTTCCTCGAAAACTTCTCGGCTCAAACCAACCTCAATCTGAATTTAAAAACATAAATAAATATATAGCCTACCCCCAAAACCACGATTTATTTTAAGGTTAATTTCGGTAACGGAAGGGTACGCAAACACTGACCAAAAGCAATCCGAACATTACCCATACTTCGACCCTATCCAAAATCGACGACCATCCCCCAAAAGACTCTCAAAAGGGACCCTAGAAATCAAAAATTTGAAATTGAAAGGTCGTCACCATTGCTGCCATCGACCAAAGTGACGGCTCCAAGGATCAAACTCATCCAAAACTCCTAATTCCTTAAAGTTTCTCATTGGCCGGGGTCGGTACTTGGAGGTTTCTACTAGTGGAACATTACCCAAAACCACTCCAAAATCACCACAAAACTCAGCCAATCCTTAGCAAACCCGAAATGGGTTCCAACCCTTGCAAATCCAACTTCTCAAATCTCTAATTCCTGTTAGAAATTTAGAAGGTGTTTAGGACACTTGTAGCTAATGGCTTGTGTAAGCTTCTATTAGCTACTTATGCTTGATATGAGAAACTTGGGTGGAAAGTATTAGAGTGGAGTGGAGACCTTAGTTAGAAATAGGACAATTTTATTTAGAAGTAGAGGAGGAATACAAGGCTTTAGTAGATGTCTAGGACAATAGGACTTAGGAGTAGTGGCTTTTAGTATTGCCTCTTGCTTCCACTTAGATATGGGTACATGCTATATATATAGAGAGTAGATGAACCTACTTGACTTCTCTAGAACATCTATTAGCCACATGCTACTAGTAGGTTCTAGAGTATACTACACTTTTAATTATATTCTAGTACATTCTTATATAAGCTTATTCTAGACTATTCTTTTATGTAGAATTATGTAGACTTCTCTAGCATAATTTTTCATGGGCTTTAAAAGAATTTTCTAGAAATTTCTAGTTGGTGTGGAATAGTGTAGATAATTCCACAAATGTGCATTACTTTTTTTAACACTCCTCCTTAATGCACATTTGGGATACTTCAAGCATGCTTCGTAGCATTTCAAATCTTGGTCTCGGAAGTCCTTGGTGAAGATGTCTACTATTTGCTCCTCCGCTTGCAATACTTGAGTTCTATCTCCTTGTTTGCTGAGACTTCACGTAGAAAGTAATGCTTGATGGCAATGTGTTTTGTCCTGTTATGAAACACTGGATTTTTTGCCATCGCTATAGCAGACTTGTTGTCACAAAATATTTTAGTAGCTTCATTTTGTTGTTCTCCCATGTCTTCAAATATTCTTCTCAGCCATATAGCTTGGCAGGCTGAACTTGACGCTGACACATACTCCGCTTTGGCTGATGATTGTGCCACTGTCTCTTGTTTTCTTGAAGACCATGAGAATATGCCAGACCCAATTGTGAATGCATAGCCTGATGTACTTTTGAAGTAGTCCGCTCCAGCCCAATCGCTATCTGTGAATCCGAATAGCCTTGTATCTGTAGAAGGTCTATACCATATGCCATAGTCAATAGTTCCTTGCAAGTACCTTAATATTCTCTTTGCTGCTCCATAGTGTATCTGACTTGGAGTTTGCATAAACCTTGAAAGTAGGCTGGTCGTGTACATAATGTCTGGTCGAGTTGTTGTTAGATAAAGTAGGCTTCCAATGAGACTTCTGTACTTTGATGCTTCTGCTTTTTCGGATCCATCGTCATTTCTTAGCTTTTCATTGGTGATGAGCGGTGTAGCCACGGTCTTGCACCCAGACATCTTGAACTTCTTCAAGAGATTTTCAGTATACTTCTTTTGACATACGAAGATTCCATTTTCTTCTTGGATTATCTCAATGCCAAGAAAATAGTGCAATTTACCGAGGTCACTCATCTCAAATGTCTTCATCATATCTTCTTTAAATTCTTGAATTAATTTTTCATTGTCTTCTGTATAGATAAGATCATCAACATATAGAGAGATAATAAGAATGGAGTTACCTTGAGTTTTGGTATAGAGTGTTGGCTCGCTTTTGCTTCTCTTGAATCCAGCATTGATGAAGTATTTGTTGATGCGGCTGTTTCACGCTCTTGGTGCTTGTTTAAGTCCATATAAGGCTTTTTTTAGTCTTAGGACTTTGTCTTCTCCTCCTTCCTCGATGAATCCTTGTGGTTGCTCCATATAGATTTCTTCTTCGAGCTCTCCATTTAGAAATGCTGATTTTACATCCAGTTGGTAGAGTTTCCACTTCTTTTGAGTTGCAAGAGCTATAAGTGCTCTTATTGTATCAAGTCTTGCCACTGGCGCAAAAGTTTCATTATAGTCTATTCCTGGCTGTTGTGAGTAGCCTTTAGCTACTAATCTTGCTTTATGTTTTTGAATTGAGCCATCAGGATTAATTTTGGTCTTATAAACCCATTTCACGCCAATGATTTCTTTATTTGGTGGGCATACTACAAGCTCCCATGTTTCATTTTTCTTAATTGTTTTAATTTCTTCTTCCATAGCCTTCCTCCATACTTTTTGTTTTACTGCAACTTCAAAACTTTCAGGTTCTAAAGTTATGAAGTTGCATGTTTCATATATATCTCTGAGTGATTTTACTCTTCTAGGTGATGACTCAAAGGAAGATTCATCTTCTATTGATGGAGGAGTTAAAGAAGATGCAGGAGGCGTACCTGGCGTTTCTGAAATTTCTCTTTCATGTGTGTCTTCTTCAGGCTGTTGTGTTGGGGTTGTCTCTGGTTCTCCTGATAGGACAACACCTTTCTTCTCTATTTTTCCTTCATCCCAATTCCAAGATGTAGATTCATCGAACTCGACATCTAGGCTGATCACGAGCTTCTTAGTTCTTGGATTGTAGACGCGATAGCCTTTAGATTGGGAACTATATCCCATAAATATGTCAATTTCTGATTTTTCTTCTAGCTTATGTCTTTTTGGAGCTGGAATGTGCACATAGCATACACATCCAAAGACTTTGAGATGCTTTGCGGATGGCTTCTGGTTACTCCACACCTCAATAGGAGTCTTGTCTTGTAGAGCTTTTGTTGGACATCTATTTAGTAAGTATACTGTTGTGTATACTACTTCTGCCCAAAATATCTTTGGTAGTCCTTTTTCAAATAGCATTGATCTAGCCATCTCCAATATAGTTCTATTTTTCCTTTCCGAGACTCCATTTTGTTCAGGAGCATAGCCCACTGTCAATTGATGCTCTACTCCTTCATCTTCGCAGAACTTGTTGAATTCTTTTGAGGTGTACTCTTTACCTCTATCGCTTCTAAGAGCTTTGATGTATTGGCCACTTTGTTTTTCGACATGAGCCTTGAACTTCTTAAAGACTTTGAAGACTTCTGATCTTTCACGTAGAAAATAAACTCATGTCATTCTAGAATAGTCATCAATGAAAAGAATGAAGTACCTGCTTTGATCAAGATATGGGGTCCTCATTGGTCCACAGACGTCTGTATGCACGAGTTCCAACAAGGCTTTTGCTCTCCAAGCCTTTCTAGATGGAAATGCTTGTCGATGTTGTTTGTCAAGTTGACAACCTTTGCAGATGTCACCACTCTCCTTTATGCTTGGCAGATCTCTCATCATATTTTTCTGGTGAAGTAATTGTAGTCCATGAAAGTTGAAGTGACCAAATCTTTTATGCCAAAGCCATGAATCTTCTAATTCTACTTTCATGGCCATATTTTTGACATATTGCCAATGGATGGGAAAATTTCTATTCTCCATCCTTACTTTAGCTATAATATGATTTTTATCTTTTTTGTCATATATTGTGCAGGAGTCTCTAGAAAAGTGTAGAGAGTATCCAATTTCAATCATTTGGCCAACACTCAATAGATTATGCTCCAAGCTAGGAACTAAAAGAACATCATGAATTAATTTAGTTCCTTTGTTTGTATGGATAGAGATCGTACCTTTTCCTTTCGTCTCCACCAGTGCGCCATTTCCCAATTTAACTTGGGATTTTATGGATGTATCTATTTCGAAGAAGATGCTTTCGTCTCCTGTCATGTGGTTGCTGCAGCCACTGTCGATATACCATTTCCTGTTATTCACCTCAGTTGTTGCTTGACAAGCATAGAAAAGCTCTTCATCCTGCTCCTTTTCTTCTGTATAATTGGCTTGATAATTCTTCTTAAGCTGACAGTCTTTTTCCATATGTCCAAACTTTTTGTAGTTTCGGCATTTTGGTTTTCCTCGAAACCAACAATTTTTTTCTAGGTGGCTTGTCTTTTTACATGTTCCACATGGAGGGAAGTTTTTTT
The DNA here is from genome assembly GCF_963921425.1 of Dryas octopetala. Lineage (NCBI taxonomy): Eukaryota > Viridiplantae > Streptophyta > Magnoliopsida > Rosales > Rosaceae > Dryas > Dryas octopetala. The sequence goes on from NC_141370.1 coordinate 817,486, forward strand.
TCTCCTTGTTTTCATTTTTATTTTCCCAGGGTTTATCTCCTCGTCTAGAATTTTCTTTTGATTTCCAGTTTTCTCTAAATTTCTGAGACCTTAAATTGACTTTTGACTAGAAGGCACTTTCTAGTGAACTTTCATTTCGCCTACTCAGTCTTTGTTCATATGCCTCTAGAGAACCCATTAGTTCTGTCACTGAAAGAGTCGTTATATCTTTTGACTCTTCAATAGCAGTGACTATAGGGTCATACTTATCAGTAAGACTAATAAGTATTTTTTCTACAATTTTTGTATCAGTTATCTTTTCACCATAAGCTCTCAATTAATTTACTATTTCATTTACTTTGGAATAGTAATCTTTAGCGGTCTCAGAATCTTTCATTTTAAGATTTTCTAAATCTCTCCTTAGAGTTTGTAGTTTGACACTACGTACCTTTTCATTTCCTTGAAACTCTTCTTTCAAAGTATCCCAAGCCTCCTTTGAAGTTGTAGCTCCCATGATCCTTAGAAATATCGTGTCATCCAAAGCTTGTTGTAGAGCGTAAAGAGCCTTTGCGTCTCTCTGCTCGTCCTTCTTCGCCTGCTTTTGTTGCTCAGCGGTGGGTCTTTCTGGAACAGAGAACCCACTAGTAACAATGTCCCATAAGTCTTGAGACATAAAATAGGTTCTCATCTTGATGCTCCAAAAATCATAGTTTTCACCAGAGAATATTGGAAGAGGGACAGAGTTTTGGCTAGAGTTATTAGACATGGTGGTAAATTAGGATGATCCTACACCCAATAAGAAAGCTCTGATACCACGGTTAGAAATTTAGAAGGTGTTTAGGACACTTGTAGCTAATGGCTTGTGTAAGCTTCTATTAGCTACTTATGTTTGATATGAGAAACTTGGGTGGAAAGTATTAGAGTGGAGTGGAGACCTTAATTAGAAATAGGACAATTTTATTTAGAAGTAGAGGAGGAATACAAGGCTTTAGTAGATGTCTAGGACAATAGGACTTAGGAGTAGTGGCTTTTAGTATTGCCTCTTGCTTCCACTTAGATATGGGTACATGCTATATATATAGAGAGTAGATGAACCTACTTGACTTCTCTAGAACATCTATTAGCCACATGCTACTAGTAGGTTCTAGAGTATACTACACTTTTAATTATATTCTAGTACATTCTTATATAAGCTTATTCTAGACTATTCTTTTATGTAGAATTATGTAGACTTCTCTAGCATAATTTGTCATGGGCTTTAAAAGAATTTTCTAGAAATTTCTAGTTGGTGTGGAATAGTGTAGATAATTCCACAAATGTGCATTACTTTTTTTAACAATTCCAAACATCCATTAGGTTTCCTAGAGATGAAATTGCCCAAAATAACAACTATAGTCACCCCTAATCCAAAAACCCAAAGTAAATCCCGAAATGGCCTCCTAAACCCATAAATCCATTTTTTCCAATTACTCAAAATAAAACCATAAAACATAAGGGGAGGAGAACCCATAAGTAGGGGAAGAAAACCCACCTAGAGGTGAAATGGTTGGTGCCAAAAGTTGGCAGGAATCCAACGAGTCAAGGGAAAGGCAGCAGCTGGGGTTTCTGGCTGGTCTCTGTGCGCGCGTGGCTGGGGTGACCAAGGCTCACTGCTGGGTGGTTTCTGCGTCGGCGAGGGGAGGTGACACGGTGGTTTGGTTGACAGGAGGTGGCCGGAATTTGGCCTGGGCTGGTTGGGTTGGTCGCGCGCAGTGAAGGAGAGAGAAGAGGGAGTCACTGAGAGAGAGAACCAAGGGGTCTGGGGGGATCGGTGACGACAAGAGGGACCCATCGCCGGCCTCTGGTCGCCAGGAAATTGGCCTAAGCTGGCCACGCGAGAGAGAGGAAGGAGGAGAGAGAGTGAGCTCGGGGAGGGAGGGAGAGAAAGAAAGAGGTAGTGCGGGAGAGAAATTTCTCAAAGGATAGAGAGTGGACTGGTTTACTTAAAGTGTTTGGGGTTTTTTTTCTTTTTTTTTTAAATTACCCAATTGCCCTTTCTAGAAAAATATCCATATTTCCTTCCCCAAATTTTGATTTAAAAACCTTTTTCGTTCACGTGTTCGGGGATTCAAGCTCTATTTTTTCGTCTCAAAATTATTTACCAAACTTTTACTTTTAAATCGCCTCTCTCAAACACTAGAATCCTCCTTTTTCTAAGACTTAAATGAAATCTGACAATTAAACTAAAAAATTCAAATTCAAATTAAACTTGGGGACGGGTCGTTACAACCCCAAATAAATTTCTAGTAATCTCCAAACATTCATGCTTGCCTCCAAAATGATTTAGAAAGACTTTTTCTGAGTTCCACAACTTAACTTCTATTTGTCCTTTTTAAGTCCACAACAAATAAAATTTTAATTTCCTAGTGAATTTGGATCGGGTTGTTATATCAAGTGTAAATCAGTTGTAATTGGAATTCGAGAGGAGATCACAAAATGTTGAGCCGAACTGAGATGTCTAAGAAAAGATGAACACTCGAGTTCTTAGAAGATCCCAAAATCGGATTAGATCGGGTCAGATCATATCGGGTTAGGCATGCATGTACATGCCGATAAGATCTACACGATGTTGGTGTCGCTGAGCTGGCATGATGATGTGGAAGGTTAATTTTGACCAAGTTTGACCACTGAACTGTCAGAGTTGAATAAGACCTGACCAGCCACGTGTTGGTCTGTGATTGGCCTTTGAATCCATGTAGATTTATCCACAAACAATTATCAATAAGTGATCAAAATATAATAATATAAAAATTATTTACAAGATCATACGTATGTACATACCAGTATAGCATGCTCATCTGCATGGGAGATGTTATCAGTGTCGTGGACTCGAACAAGGAGAGAGGTGTGATTCAGAGGAAGGGGGTGCAAGATTGAAACGCTGACACAAGTCTTGTTGTAACACGAAATCTCCAAGTAGCTTGAGTCCAGAAATCTTCGGTCTTGAAAACATAGAAAACCTTTGGAGGTAAAGAGGCACTAGTGTGGTGTCGACCAAAGGCTCTCCGACGGTCAATTAGAAAACAAGATCAATTATCAACTCAGTGCATTGGCTTAGAGCTTTGGAATTACTTACTTTTGTGTGATCTTATGAGAGTTTATTTATAGGGGATGATTTAATCCCTATGGCCTTAGGATTGTAAGTTAGTTAGACTTGTAATTACCGGGAAGTGTAATCCATATTGAATTGAACTCCTATACTTAAATCCTCGTTTGGAGGGGATTCAAGCCATTTAATTTGTATGAGAGTTGGTTTCCTAGTAGAACATAGAGTTCTTAGGTCCCTTGAATCGTGGGTGGTGTGGTAATACCTCCGTGGGTTCTCAATTTAATGCATCCGTGAGATTGGATAGAAACCCGGACCCATCTGCGAGCTCGGAAGGATCCATAGGCTCAGATAGATCCGTAGGCTCGGGTGTATCCACGTGCTTGGAAGCATCCGACCCTCCTAAGTGAGTGTGAGGGTTGTTTCCCTTACTCTGTGTTCAATATGTCCTCCAATTTATGGTATTTTATACCCCCAACGTTATAGGTGATAGAACCTTGTCTATAGGTATCATTACATTTTTAAGAGCATAGGTCCTATCATCTAAGTCAAGGCACCCCACCTTCATATAATGTCTAGGGGCTCTATGCCCTTCTCTTATTTTCTCCGGACCCATTCCAAATGAGTGACATAGGTCTCATGTAAAGTTTATCCATGGCCACATAACTTACACTACTACAAAAACTGTCTATTGTGGCGGACAATGCTGGCGGATTAGTCTTATCCGACGCGAATACTACTCTATTCCTGGCGGACACATAAAACCGCCAGTATTACTCAATTATGGCGGCTTAAACCGCCAGAAATACTCATACGTGGCGGTTATATCCGCCAGGATTAATTCAGAACGCGTGTTGAGAGTCGAACTCAATCCTGGCGGAAGGGACCGCCATAATTACTCAATTGTGGCGGATTAAACCGCCAGGATTACTCATTCCTGGCGGTTGTATCCACCAGGATTAAACAAGCGGGAAAATTCCCGCGTTCAGAAGACCCGTTGACGGTCAATCTCAATCCTGGCGGATTGGACCGCCATCATATTTAATCCTGGCGTTCCAAACCGCCAGGATTGCTCTAACCTACTTACGCTGTGCAGCCTTCCCCCTTCATTTCTCCTTCTCCTTCGGATTTTCTCTCCTTCGCCGCGCGCCTCCGTTCACAGTAATCTTCTTCTTCTGATCTTCTTCTTCATTTCTTTTTCTTATTTTCTTCTTCTTCTTTTCTTCTTCTTCCCTTCTTCTTCTTCGTAATATATTCTTTTTTTCTTTATTTTCAGGTGCATCCTTTGGAACTCGATCGGCTGGGGTTTGATTTGGGTCTTCCTTTGTTTGAACACGATTTCAGGTTGATTGGAGTTTGATTTTGGGTATTTTTGTGTTGATTTTGGGTCTTCCTTCTTTGATTTGAGTTTCCGATTTATTAGATTTTGGGTTTCAAACAGATCTGATTTTGGGTTTTATTTTCTCTTTTTTTTTTTCAGGTTCCATCGGCAAAGGTGTAACAAAGATCGATTGGTGTTTCATTTTGTGCATCCTTGGATTTTTAGGTTGAGTTTTCAGTTTTGCCTTAGATTTGGGTCCGATTTGTGTTTGATTTGGATCTAAACTATGATTTTTTGTGTTTTATTTTGCAGGCCTACCCGTTGGTGCAGCAAGGTTTGGGTGGAGATTTTGATTTGGCAACAAGGTTTTTCTATGTCTTGGATATTTGTTTTTTGTGGTTGTATGTTGATGTCTTGTAGTTAAAAATTTGTTAGAGTTAAAAATATGTTAAAAATTATTTATGTTTAATTTAATTGATATATATGTATGTGTTAGATTTGTGTTTATTTTGTCATATATTGCATGTTAGTGTTAATATATTATTAGGGTAGTATGAAAAATATTAGTTATTTAGCTAACATACTATTTAACTTTAAAAATTCAGGTACCAACCTTAAAAATAAAAATTATAAGAAAAATTAATTTATTAATTTGATCATCCTAATTTATTAATTTGTGAATTTAATTTATTAATTTGTTGCTCCTAATTTATTAATGTGTGAATTTAATTTATTAATTTGTTCATTCTAATATATTGAATGTTTTTTGAATTTAATCTAATAGGTATGGATAGGTACGCCTACATGATAGGGATTGAAAGATTATAGGCATTAGAGTCTAGAGTTTTCATCTAAGAGTCGCGTAATATATTTTGATTATTAGGAGGTAAAGCATGGATAGGAGTTGGTTGACGATACCGCGACAGTTAGAGGCATACGTAGATGGAATCAATTTGCTTTTGGATCAAGCGGTTGCGAATGGTGTTGGGCCAGATAAGTTCAAATGTCCTTGTAAAAAATGTTGCAATCGATATACCTTTGGAAGACAAACTATTGTGGATCATCTTGTTTGGCATGATATGGATAAAGATTATAAAAAAGCTTGGTGGCGTCATCATGGAGAGCCTAACATTGGAGAGCCAATTTTAAGGATGATAGAAGATGATGTAGGAGGGGAGATGGAGGGTATGCACGATTTTCTCAATGACATATTTGTTCAACCAGTAGCGGGAGAAGAGGTCGGGTCGTCGACACAACCCCCTATTGTGGATGGACGTCCAGCAGAGGCTGAAAGTTTTTTCAAGTTGCTTGAAGAGGCAGATCAAGAGTTGTATCCTGGTTGTAAAGAATTTAAGAAATTGGAGGCCGTTGTAAGATTGTACCAGATTAAGTGTTTAGGGAGTTTGCCAGATAGTTTATTCACTACGTTACTAGAATTGGTAAAAAGAATGTTGCCTGATGGAGATTGTTTGCCTGAATCTTGTTATAAGGCAAAAAAACTTATAAATGGGTTAGGTCTCACGTATGAGAAGATTGATGCATGTCCTAATGATTACATGATATATTGGAAAGAAACCTCAAAATTGACTGCATGTTCGGTGTGTGGCAAATCAAGATATAAAGATAACAAGGAAGATACTTCTGGAAAGAAAGTCTCAGCTAAGGTTATGTGGTACTTCCCTCTAAAGTCGAGATTGAAGAGGTTTTATATGTCGAAGCATATTGCCAAACATATGAGGTGGCATGCAACTGAATGTCCCAAGGATGGGTTTATGAGGCATCCATCAGATTCTCCGGCATGGAAGCATTTAGATACTTTGTACCCTGAGTTTGCGTCAGAAATTCGAAATGTGCGTTTAGGGCTGGCAAGTGATGGATTTAATCATTTTGGTCATATGAGCAATGCCCATAGCACATGGCCTGTGGTGCTTTCTGTTTACAATTTGCCTCCATGGATGTGTATGAAGCAACCAAATTTATTATTGTCCTTATTGATTCCAGGACCGAGAAGTCCTGGAAATGATATTGATGTGTATTTGCGACCATTAATTGATGAGTTGAATGAGTTGTGGGAGGTTGGCTCTACCACGTATGATGTGTTTTCAAACCAAACTTTTACGATGAAGGCTGCTGTGTTATGGACCATTAGTGATTTTCCAGCTTATGGAATGTTGTCTGGATGGAGTACTAAAGGATATAAAGCATGTCCGCATTGCATGGATGATAATGTATCAGAACATTTGCCTGTGAGTCGTAAGATTTGTTATTTGGGGCATCGAAGATTTTTACCCATTGGGCATAGGTTTCGAAGGGAACAAGCAGCATTTAATGGTCATCGAGAAGATCGTTATGCACCAAGACAGTTGAATGGGTTACAATGTCTTGAACAACTATCTAATTTGAGGTTCACTTTTGGAAAGCATGACCAAAATGCTCTTGTTGGACAAAGAAGACGCAGGCCTTCAATTTCTAGAAGTAATTACGGTCAGTGGAGAAAGAAAAGCATATTTTTTGAACTACCCTATTGGAGGCATCTTTTGATTAGACACAATCTCGATGTCATGCATATTGAGAAGAATGTATGTGATAATGTGGTTGGAACATTGTTGGATATTGCGAAGAGGACAAAGGATGGATTGGCTGCACGTGCAGATCTTGAAGTTTTGAATATAAGACATAGTCAACATCCTCGCAGAGAAGATGATAAAACATTTTTGCCCCCGGCAATATTCACATTGAGCAAAGAAGAAAAAATCTCATTTTGCAAAGTGTTGTCTACTATTCGAGTTCCTGATGGATATTCAGCAAATTTGTCTCGATGTGTGAATGTGAATGAGAGAAAAATAAATGGGTTGAAAAGTCACGATTGCCATGTTTTAATGCAACAATTACTTCCGCTTGCAATACATGGTGTGTTACCCAAATCTGTCACAATGGTTTTACTAGAGTTGAGTGCAATCTTTAGACAGTTGTGTAGCAAGAAGGAAACTGAGGCATCATTCAATCAACTGAACTCTAGAATTGCATTAACCTTATGTCAGATGGAGAAGATTTTCCCTCCTTCATTTTTTGATGTCATGGTGCATCTCCCAATTCACTTGGCAAATGAAGCTGCCATTGCAGGACCAGTTCAATATAGATGGATGTATCCCATTGAACGGTAATGGTCTTTCCTTATTCTTAATTTGTATTCATTTTAGTTTTGATTCTCTAATTTTTTTTTGTCATGTTAAATATTGAAGGTATTTGCAAACACTGAAGCGGTATGTGCGAAATAAGAGTCGTCCTGAAGGTTCTATTGCTGAAGGGTATTTGGTTGATGAGGGTTTGTCTTTTTATTCCATGTACCTTAGAGATGTTGATACTCGTCGTAATCGTAAGGGTCGAAATGCACATGGTATTGGACGTGGAATATGTGGTGGGTTATCAATTTTTGACTCCACAGGTCAATATTTAGGTTCAGGTGAAAATGTGGAGCTTGATCTAAATGATAGGAATCGATGCCACAGTTACATTCTTGATAATTGTGATGAAGTAATCCCTTTTAGAAGGCAACATGAGGACTTTTTGAGAGATAAACATCGAAGGGAAAGGTTCACTAGGAGACAAATCATGGAGATAAGCAAGAAGGAATTTCCTGAATGGTTCAAGAAACATGTAAGAATTCAATTACTAAGTTTTTACATCATGTCTGTAATATTAATTTTTACCTAATGTTTCTACATCATCTTTTTCCCAGATTAATGCAAGGTTTTATGCTAATGATCCGTTGATATCCGATGACTTGCATTGGCTTGCTAATCCTCCTCGCACACTTGTGACGAAATACAAAAGCCACGCTATTAATGGTTTTAGATTTCGAATAAAATCAGTGGATGATAAGCATAAGAATCAAAATTGTGGTGTATTTGTACCTGCAAATATTCCGGGTGGTGTTGGACAAGTTAATTGCTATGGTGTTGTCACAGATATGTTTTTGGTTAGATATTGTGGTCCCACCGAGGCAGAAGATATGGGTCGTTGTGTGATGTTGTTTAAGTGTGATTGGGTTGATAGTGGAAGTCCTAGGGGTATGAAGACAGATCAATATGGTTTTACCTTGGTGAACTTCAATCGATTGGGATTTAGGGATGACCCTTTCATACTAGCTTCACAAGCAATGCAAGTATTTTATGTTGCAGATTCGATTGAAAAAGATTGGCATGTAGTGGTCCGAACGCATCCGAGAGATTTTTTTGATGTATTTGAAGATAAAGGTACAATTAATGATTATGCCATACCAAATCTAGATGATCGGGTACTTGACAATGAAGATATGCAAACAAGGGTTGGCGTGTAAGAGACACCTTTTGATGAAGCATTACCTTTGCCTACTGAGCTGGTTAATTCAATTGCTGACGATGAGCTTGATGATGATATGGATGTTTAAATTAATTTTTTTATTTTTTTTTTTGTGTTGTTTTGTAATTAAGAACTCTTATGTAATACTTTTTTATCAGTGATTTTTTTTTTGTGCTGAACTAGGTCTCGTTGTTTTTACCTTTCGAGGGTTTTCCACGTTAAAATATATTTGTGTGTTTATATATTGGTTTCATTGCAATTTAGTTTTATTTAATTAATTAATATTTATGTAGTATGTATTTGATGGTGTATATATATATGTATATATATATAATTTATTTAGATGAGTAATAATGAAGAACATATGGACGAGCACCACGATGAGCAGGTTGAGGCTAGTTCAAATGGTAAGCTATAGTTTGTTTATATAAAGTTTTTATTTATTCTATTATTTACAATATTTTTGTCATTTATGTATATTAATTTGGATTAATATGTAGAAATGCCCCAAAGGAGAAGACGTGGTCCTGGAAAGATTAAGTGGGCTGGTAAAGATCATAGGGGGAAAGAGTATTGTGAATTCAGTCCGAGCGGGAAGTGTATTTCCCAGAACAGTATAGAGTTTTCGAAGTTTATATCTTCTGAAGTAAAAGATCCCAATAATGTTCCTCTAGTGCATGATTGGAGATTGGTTGACGAAGAGACAAAGAACATTTTGTGGGACAGAATACGGGTATCAATTTATTTTTTTGAAATAATCTTAAAAGTAAAATACTTGCAAATATTTACTTATAATTATTTTTTTTTATGGATGTAGGGCACTATTACTTTTCGTGATGAGGATTTGGAAAAAATGCCCGTGATTAAGACCATGACCTTGGCAATTGTTGAACATGCTTATAAAGAATATAGAGCATATTTGAAAGGGAAGTACTACACTGGCAGGACAGATCAGCGGCGGTTGAGATGTCCCAATAATGTAGATCCTGTGCAGTGGGCGAAGATGGTGGAACATTGGGATAACCCGAAAACTCAAGTGACACTCTTTAATCAAATATTTAATAATACTAGTATGTGCAATTATGATTAATTTATATTATGTTTGACTTTTTAGGAGATAGCTATGAAAAATAAAACTAATCGTTCTCAACAAACGATGAGCCATACATCAGGATCGTGGACATTTGAACGTCTTCGTGAAGATTATGTGAGTATAGTTAATTTTTTTCATCATATTGAGATACAATTTTATTTAATTAGAGCACATAAATATGTTCTAAATTATTTTTTTTTATGGTTTAAATTTTTAGAAGAAGAAGCATGGAGTTGAACCCGATCCTGTTACTTTCTTTCGTGTCACCCACACATGCAAAGACAATAGTTGGATTGATGTGCCATCGGAGCAGAGAGGGGTAAATATTTATATATTTTTTTTTTCCATAATGTGTATTTTATGTTCTTACATTTTACTTACAAATTTATCTAAATATTTGTTTATTAGATGTCCATGGAGAGTTCCGTTGACTCACGAGTTGAGAGTCTGGAGCGGATGACACTTCTGAACTTCGTACAGAAGTGTATGTTGAGGAGATGGGTCATGAGAGGAAAAATAGAGTTCGGCTCTATGGACATGGGGTGACACCTGAAATGGTGCCTTATGCTAGGGCTCAATCTAGTACTTCTTCTCGGAGATCATCGAAGACGAGAGAAGCTCTTTTGGAGGCACAGTGCCTTGAATGGCAGAAGAAGCATGAGGCTGTGCAGGCTAAGCAGGATGCCCAAGATGAGGCAATTGAGCTGTTAAAGACTCAGCTACAGCAGCAGCAACAACAGATGATGATGTTTATGCAGCAACAACAGCCAGTGATGCCGTTTATGCCTCAGACACACCCGCAGATGAAAGTTTAATTTAGGTGATCTATTCACTTAATAAACTTGATTAATTTCACTTTCAGTGATCGGACCCCAATTTTTGATTTATGTGATCATTCAGGAACTAGTCAAACAAACACAACTCAGACGATTCAGTAACGAAAATATGAAACTCCAGATTGACTTCTAAAAACCAAAAATCACTTTTGTAAACAACACAAATCAAACACACCAAAGGATCAAGTGACATCCTATACACTCAGATGACCCATCACAGTAGGCATCCCAGTGTTATCCACAACTACAGTGGTGTGTGATTAGCTAGACAGTTATATAAGACATATATCAATTTCAAGCATATAGCTACAGTACAGATTTGTGTTTAAAAGTTGAGTGAGTCAGTAAGCATAACAACACAAAAAGGGAACACGAATGCACACAAGATGTTCACCCAGAAAAACCACAAAGGGTTAAAAATGGGGGTCTTTTTCAGCTGACCAGGCAATCCACTATAGAGGAAGTTCAATACAAAGGGAGCATACAGCACAACAAGCTCAATCACTAAGTCCTAAACTAAGTGGCAGCTTTCTTACCCCTTTGTGCAACTTCCATAAGCAAGGCAATCGGTCATTCATGAAGAAGGCAGCTCCAACTCTAAGCTCATCAACCCATGGCACCAATTCGCACCAAGCCCAGTAGATTCATCAATGTATGAACATGATATGCCAATGTTGGATTCTTTAAAAAAGAGATCAACCTTCTCAAGCTAGAGGCATGAAAAGGTTGATATTGAATCCTTCAACTAAAATCTAAAATGAATGTGTTTGAAGAATATATGAAAAGATTTAAACACTCAAACCCATTTAGAATTTTAGATGAAACAAAACAAGTTCAGAAAATCTTTTTGATTTTTAAGAATTTAAAAGAACATTTTCTGAATTGTTAAAGATGAGCACTTAACCTGAAAAATACCCAGGCATAAAACCCGAAAAATACACACTCAAAATGCTCATTAACACCCACGAAATGATCTGAACGGAATACATAATATACCCGTACACACACACACAACTTTCATGTTTGCCCGAGCCACGTGGAAGCCAATCAATGGCTGTCCACAAGAGACGAATGAGGGGCATATTCTCTTTGTCCTAGAGGGGTATCCTAGTATTACTAAGGATAGGAATGAGGAGCTGTAAAAAGGAATTTTGCTTTATTTTGCAAAAATCAGAAATGGGGAAGATGATGAATAGTGCTGATGTGTGTAGGTGTGTGGCGTGAATGGCAAAGAAGCAATCAGATCTGATTGATACAGTAGGGGAACCAAGCCATGTGCAATGCACATGCATGTTTAGTAAAAAACAGAACATGGGCTTTCAATGAAATGGGCTTTAAAAATAAAACCTGAAATGGCCCCACTGTAGTGACTGTGACTTAAGTATCAACCACTGTACGTGAAAAACATTGTTCTTTATGTTCAGTGAATGACTAGTCAAATAGACAAAAAACTGTTATTTTCATGAAATGAATGAAGTGCAGTATACCTTGAGTCTTTGTTCATTCTTGACTTCTTCAATACAACTGATCTTGTCCTTAATCTAGCCTAGAGCTTGTGAGTGATTAAATAAAAATAAATACAATGGTTTTGACAAGGAAAATAGCCAATATAACAAATCCTAGAAACTAACAGCAGAGCTCGCATCAACAACAGCCTTCTAGCCAGAGTCAGCCTCCACATTCTCCCTATGGAATGTTCCCGATGCATCCTATGTACCAGATGCCGTTTATGGCGCAGTCACCTTTGCAGATGCCTATGTATCGGCCAGAGATACCTTATCAGCCATCTCCTGGTGGGTCACATCATTCTACGGGTGTTGGATTTTCCGGATTGCTTTCCGGCAATTTAGGTGATGATGAATTTATGAGACAGTTTGGTCCGCAGGGAGGATCAGGGTCACATTCAGCTTCTGGTTCAGGTTCTGCTGCTGGACTTGAGTAGATTATTTTTGTTTGCCTACTTTATCTTATCTCTATTGATGAAACAATATTATTTGACATGTATTGTTAGTTGAAGGATTTTATCTTTATTAGTATATAACTATTATTTGAAATGTTTTATATTAATTAATTAATTTTATATTAATTATTTCAAATATAATTTTATTTATTTTTTTTATTTATATTCAATATTCCTGGCGGTTGTATCCGCCAGGAAAGAATTTTTCTAATATATTTTATTATCAATGCCGGCGGATATATCCGCCACGAATTAATTAATGCCGGCGGATATATCCGCCACGAATTACTCAATGCCGGCGGATATATCCGCCAGGAAAAATTGAATGCCTTGTCAGCGTGAAATGGTATTTCTGGCGGATTTGGACATCTGTCCGCCAGGAAAAGTGTTTTGCCTGCGGTTTTAATCCTAGCGGAGACCCTATCCGCCACTGTTGTATAATTCTGGCGGATTTAGCTATTTGTCCGCCAGCAAATTCTTATTCCTGGCGATTTAGTTCCGCCAGGAATAAGTGATTTTGTAGTAGTGTTATAGGTCTCTCAAAACATAGGTCATATTCTTCTAACACCATGGGTCCTGTATTTCCATGCATTTACCAATGGACCCATGATAATGGATAAGTCCCCTCATTTTTCCATAAGAATGGATAGGTCTCTTCCTTTTTCCATGAGAATTGATAGGACCCATGATTTTTTCATGAGAATGCATAGGTCTCATGCTAGAATAAACTATGGTCCTATGCTAGAATATTTCATTGTCCCACAAGTCTCAATGGACGTTCAAGGGTCTTCAAAGATGGAATCCAACGGTTTGGACCCATCATGAAGAAGCCATGGTTGCATACTACTTTCTCTAGATTAAAACTTGACTTACTTTCTCCTAAATCTAAAAACAAAGACAACCCTACGCTCGCATCCATTCTTAATTTATTTTCTTCTCCTTTGAATCTATCTTTTTTCTTTTTCTTTTTTAATTCTTTAACAAAAAAGAACAAGGATGAATTGACTCTTTAATTTATGACTTAATTATGAGAAAGAAAACAACATTGTCAAGAAAACATTCTTATCAAAATGACCATAGAAAAAAAATATAATAATAAATAAATTTACACCTTTCCGGCCTTATTGTACGTCTTGTCCTCAATCATGGGCAGAAATCTTTTCGATATAAATGTGTTGATACGTACTCTATTATTCTCTTGATTTTCTTTTCCGACTGAAGATACAAGAAGATTTTGAATCTTTGATTGATATAAGTAAATATAAAATTAGGGATGTCTTGGGATACAAGTCAGTCACTTAATAATTGTAAATGTAGATGAAGTCAATTTAGAGACCATAAGAATCCTATTGTAGTAAGAATTATAAAGTGACTGATCGACTTTAGAGTTCTGTAGACTTCGTACGTACGTAGCTCTAGGTGTATCGCTGTTGATTTATTTTTCATAGGCAAAAAGACTTTACAAGCTTCATCACAGATATACTTTACTTAAGCAAATCTCATCAATTATATGTAGATATCCTTTGATTGAGTTGACACGTAAATCTCGTCAATTAAAGTTGATTACTCTTTTTAAGCTTCCATAATTTTTTGGCTCCTTAATTTATTCCCTCCATATGATTTAGCAATTCCCGCAAATATTTTCCCTCCATATATATAATATTCTATACTTTTGCGCCATTGTTCCATATAATTTTCTATATAAACGTTGTTGTGTCATGATCGAAGTATAGAAGTACAAACATTCTATACATATTTTTCCTTTTTTCTCCCAGTCGTTTGATTACGTACTCCTCCATGGCACCTAAGCAGTCATCCCCATCAATTGCTGATGATGAATACGCACCAGATTCATTCGAAACTAACGAATCCTCTGCCAAGTCTGGGTCGGATACCGAATACAAATGTGAATCCAAGTCCGACTTGGAGGCTGATTCTGCCAAGATGAAGTCCAAGAAGACCAAAGGCAAGGCAAAACCAAACCTTTCAACCTCTGCTGCAAAGCGAGCCCCTGATGAGAAAGAGACCGAAACGGGTCATGTCTCCAAGAAAGCAAAAGAAACAAAACCCAATCCTGTGGAGAAGAAGCCGCCATCTACTGCGAGAGTTTGGAGTGAAAATGATGAGATTCTCATTTTAAAAGGTATGAATGAATTTTTGAAGAAGAACGAGACATATGATCTCCAAAAGTTCTCTATTTATATAAAAAAGTTTATCCAAGCTGATGTGTCAAAAACCCAAATCTGTGATAAACTCTCTCGATTGAAGAAGAAATATTTTACAAATGAAGCCAGTCGAGGCCAAAATGGGGAGGAACCGGTTTTTTCCAAGTCCCATGAACAGGAACTGTTTGTGTTATCAAAGAAAGTTTGGGGTACTAATCAAACTACGAAGAATACTATTACTACTAGTGAAGGTGGCAAGCAGAAATCCAACGATGATTCTGATGATTCTGATGATTCAAGTAATGTTGTTTTGGAAGCTTTTGATAGATTTCTTATTAGTAATGGCTTGGACTGGCAATGGATAGATGAAGATGAAAGGGTGAGCTTGGAGAAAAAATGGAGGAAAGTGAGAGTCGCTGAATCTAGGTTTCGGTTAATGCGAGCCAAGTTTGAAGCAGAAGTGCACCAAGTGGCACTCGATGTTTACAAATCCCTTGATTATTAGAGTTTCCTATGCAATTGCATGCTCCCGTTATGTCTTCCAAGTTAATTTATGAATTGTTATTTTAGTTTGATTGGTTTTTGAGTATTTTTCTTTAGGTGCATGTTCTTTGTATTGTTTAATTGTCCTCGTTTTCTTTAATAATAAATTCTTATTTTAGTTTTTATGGCTAAATTATATCCTTTTGATATGTTCACTATATTCTCGCGATTTTAATTATTTCCTAACTGGGAGAACCGATACGTTGCCACATTTCAGCCATATATGAGAAGTTTTCTATTGCTACAATTAAAAAATAAAATTAGGGATATATGTGTACGTAGTCAATCTAGAATTCAGTGGATTGGATGGTTGATTGTTAGAAATTTTTATGCTTTCTAGATTCATTTATGAACTGCTATTTTAGTTGTATTGGATTTTAAATTATTTCTTTACCTCCTCTATGTATTTTTTTTATATTTAATAAATTCTTACTTAGTCAATCTAGATTCTAGATGGATCCACTTTCCCTTGATGATTAGCAGAAGACGGGGCTTAGCTACTCCCACACGTACTCACTTTAGGTTCATATATTATTAATTCTTCACCCAGGCTCAAACGTATATATCCTTGGTAATATACTAATATTTTGTTTAGTTTATGAAGAAAACCAAAAAGAAAAAAGAGTGCTTTAATTAAAAATTCAAAATGAGAAAAATTAAAATTTAACCCAAATTCTAGCCGGCCCAAAAATTAAGTTGCAGTCCCAACTGTCCACCGAGCATTCGGCAGTTGCATGTAGATGTAACTCGCATCTGCTACCTAACCTATATCTGAAAACTACATCTACAGCTTAAAACTTGCATATACAACTTAAAACTTGCATATACAACTTAAAACATATCATCTGTAACCTCAAAAGATGCATCTGCAACCTAAAACATGCATCTACAACATAAAAAATATGTATTTGCAACCTAAAAGTGTGCAGATGCAGAGTGCATCTGCATCCACGGAACTCTCGGCAAGCTACCAAGCACTCAGCGTGCCGAGCCCTCGGTATCCTACCGAGCGCTCGATAGTTACTTTTTTCACTCCGCGCGTGTGCACACAGACAAATTGGACCGGAACTTAATTTTCTATTTTGTTGAGTTTCCAGTTACAATTTTTCCCAAAATTGTATTTATTAACGAAAATAAAGTTCTAATTTATATATTAGACTTTATTATGTTACAAAATAGTTTTGGGTGTGGGGGGGTGGGGGGGGTCTTTATCGATCTAATGAATCTAGAGAGGAATATTAGTTGATCAATAGCTGTGATGGATTTAAGAAATTTAACATTTTATGTAAACAACGTACATATCAAAAGGTTTGTCGACATGCTACTCAATTAGTGATATTAAGCCATGACATGTAGCATACTAGTTTTTCTGTAGCTAATTAATAGGCAAATTAATTGAGGCACCATTGGACTGGTCCGGTGGTGCTTGTGTAGTTGTGTGAGTTCCACAATATTCAAATTAAGTTACTTATGTTGAAGCTTATTAATTTGGGGACTAACCAAGGAATAAAATTTCGGATTTCGAAGAAATTTCGAAGATTTTTAAATTTCGACAAAAATTCGACGGAAACGACGGAAATTAATTGCTATCAAAATACGGAAATTTTGAATGAAAACTTTACCATATGTTTATTTAACATATTATCTACTACATTGATAAAAAACATTGACGAAACCAAATTATATGGTAGGTTTCATGTGATATGTGATGAATATAATGCACGCTGGAGACAAATACTGTTAAATAAAATTAGTACAAAGAATAAATGAAATTAATATATTCATATTTTATAATTTATATACTAAATCCTATATACTATATATACTCTAATACTTTTTATTCTTTATAATCTACACACTAAGATATTAAGGTTTAGCCGTTTAGGTCCTTTAAAGTATTTTAATTATTTTTATATATAAATGTATTAGGGTTTAAAAACAACTAAACGAAATTCCAAACTTTTTTTTTCTTTCTAATTGCCCAAAGGCCCCAAATCTCATTCCCAATTAACAATAAACTTTTTTTTTTCCTCTTTTTTTTTTTTTTTTTTTTTTTCTTTTCTTTCCTTTCCTTCCTTTCTCTTTTCTTTCTTCATTTCTTCCCGTATCTCTCTCTCTCTCTCTCTCTCTCTCTCTCTCTCTCTCTCTCTCTCTCTCCGATCGTTTTCCCCAAAAAATTCGCCGTCGTCTGGAGGCCAACGACGACGAGAGTACCACCAAAAGGCTCGTCTTCTTCTACTCTCCCTCCTCGTGTCTCTCTCTGTCCCAAATAACCGCCGATCATAGCGAATCGAAGCCATAGGGCCGATAGCCACTCCGATGGCAATCTGCCTATCTCGGCGAAGTTGAGATGCCGGGCCTAGTGGGTTTTGAAGCTCTCGTCATTTTGAACATGTTGGTGGCCTCCGATTATTCATCGGACCACTGTACAAGGCGTGACTGTGTGAGGTGAGGCGTGAGGTTAGCTGGGTTACAGCTTTACTGGGTAAGTGAGCGAAATTTCGACGAAATTCATCTCAAATTCAAAAAACTTGGCTGTTAGGGTGTTCGAAATTCCGCCGAAATATTCCGAAATTTTGTCGAATGTGTGTTAAAATTTCGGAACCCCTACAAAACGAAATTTTCGGTGAAATTTCGCCGAAAATTTCGAAATTTAAACCCTTGCATTTAACCTAAAAGAAATGAACTCCTTGACCTATTTGATCCAAAAAAAATAAAAATCTTATTGACCTAAGTCTTAAAAAAAAAAAAAAAAGCAGATTAAAGCTATCAAAAAAAAAAAAATCACAAAGTCATCTCCTTTTATCTTTTTTTTTTTTTTTTTTTTTTTTTTTCAATATCTCTATTATCCATTATCCCCTTAGATCTGGAACCTTCTCCATAATCCATTATCTCCATTAGCCATTATCTTCTTAAACCCACCACGTACAAAAAATCCAAAGTCATACCACTACACCCAAACCCATCATCTTCCGTTTCTCTCTATATCTCTCTATGTTCAAGCTTAAACATTCCAACAGATCCCTCACCTTCCAAATCCAAACACAGATCGACCACTACACCCAAACCCATCACCAACTACGACAACGATGATCGTTCGATTCCCGTCGATTGCGGCTCCGACAGATCCTCTCTCTCCGCTGCGACTCTACTCCCAGCTTTTTCTCAGGTAGTTGTCATCTGGGTTCTTCCCTCTAGTGAGTTGCAGATGTGTTCGATCTGGACTGAGAGGAGTCGAGAGAGAAAGAGAGTGAGCTCGGTGAGGGTGTCGGGCTGAGTGAGGCCTAAGCAGTGAGTGAAATTTCGTCGAATTTCGATTATTTTCGATAATTTCGACGAAATTTTGAATATTTCGGCGAAATTCTCCCGAAAAATTGATGGATGTGTGATAAAATTTTAGTATCCCTAAAAATCGAAATTTTCGACGAAATTTCGCCGAAAATTTCGAAATTTAACTCCTTGGGACTAACAATATCATCAATCTAAATCTACCTATCTATTAAAAACGGGTCCATTTAAAAGAAAGGAAGACATGATAGAACAACAACGTAAATACAATAAAACAAAAATTGTTATAACAAGAAATTTCCAAGTAGCTAAACTCAGAAAATGATGGGTCCTGTAAAACAAGAAAAACTTTCGGAGGTAAGGTGACACATGTGTGGTGTTGGCCAAAGGCTCTCTGATGGTTAAGTCAACAAACAAGATCAATATTAACTCGAAACAATGGACTTAAAGCTCTAGAATTACGTACCTTTGTGTGATCTTGCGTATTTATAGAGAAGGAATCAATTCTCTTGACCTTAGAATTGTAAGTTTGTTAGACTTGTAATCACCGGAAAGTATACTTCTTTTAGGAGTGAACTCCTTATTTGCGAAGGATTCAAATCACTTTGATCCATATATATGGGAGTTAGTATCCTAGTAGAACATAGAATTCTTAGGTCCCATTAATCGTGGGTGGTTTAGAAATACCTCTGTTGGTTCACATTTGGATGCATCCGTGAGTTTTGGGTGCAAACTCGGATGCATCCCCGAGCTCGGATAGGTCCCTAGGCTCGGACGGATCCATGAGTTTGGATGTATCCTCATGTTTGGATGCATCGATCCAACCCCCTAAGTGAGTGGGGGGTAGTTACCCTTTACTCTATGTTTAACGGGTCCTTTAATTTAAGGTGATTTATACCCCCGACATCATTAGCGATGGTGCCTTGTCTATATAAGGTACCTTTAGATTTACATAAGCATGGGTCCTATCATTTGAATCAAGGAACCCTCTTTCATTTAATGTGTAAGGTTCCTATGCTTTGTACTTATTTTAATTTCTCCAGACCCATGTAATAAGTGATGTTGGTCTCATGTAAAGTTTAACCATGGTCTCACAAAAACATTACATAAATATGTCCACTGGTCGGCCAATTCATTTGGCATGTAAAACTAAAAGTTCTTCCAAGCAAAGGGTCTTCTAAACCTACCTATAAATAATAATATAGAATTAGCGATGTATTAACATTTGACTTGTGATGAGGGAGCTAGGCTCTTAATAAATTAACTGAGGAGGGTAGGGTTTGAGTCTTCACTCAAAATATATGTGGATTAGAAATGGGTTCTTGTTATGGTAAAAAATGCTTCACTCATGGGTTGGGCTAAGACTTGATCAATAACATTGATTTATCTGTGCGAAAGGAGCGTGCCACCAACTAATGGATCGTATTTGGAACGATTTGCAAAATGATTAAAGGATAAAAATAAGATGAAAAGAAATAAAAATAAAGGAAAATCAAACGATTGCGATTAGTTCTTTTCTATGCTTGGGCATTCCAGGACTTTAAATGCTAAAGCCTTTGTCTAAGTCAAGACGTGTTCATATTGTTCTCGATAAATAAAATGAGCAAGTAAACTAAATATTATGGAGATCCAGATCTGACAATGATGTCAATTGGGATATCAAGCCATACATGAAGATCGCAAAATTAGGGTAAGGAATGAAAATAGGCCAATAATAAACACTTAATGATTGACAAAGTAAATGCTTCCTTGATTGATTTTCAAGTGAGGGAATACATTAAATTTAAGAAATAAATGCAAGGGAAATAGTAATAAATAAAGCTATTAATTGTGCAAGAACAAATAGAGTTGTAATAAAAGAAAGACAAGATCAATGCGTTAAACGAAAATAAAGGGCAAACAAAGAGAATGATCAAATCATCTTGCAGAGAATTTTTAGAGAAAGGGTCTGGGCTTTTTGTATGTGTTAATGGGGAGAGATCACTTTGCCAGTAGCTTGGTATTTATACTTGGATCAAGAGTCTGAAACCCTAGGCAGTCTTTCCTTTGATTACTGCCACGTGTAGGGCTCTGAACACACCTGGGATTTTGTACTTATCCTTTTATGACAGCTGCTGTCCAGGATTTAATAGCTTTTTAGCCCACGTGTCACTACACTAATGGTTTCAGCCCATTAAGTTCTCGACTTGGGGTAGCCGAGACATTCTCTTGCCAAGGCCTTCTTTATTCGCTAAGGACATCTCAAAATACCTTTAAAATGAGCCTTGGCCTTGGCTTGCATCATATTCTTGGGCCTCTTGAAAATTATGGTACAAACAGTCCTGCCGGTTGGTTTACTAGGATTGGGGTTTTCCATCAGCTTTTATATGCTATACAACATCAAAATCCTATATGGTACTTACTAGTCAAAGGTAAACTACTTAAGGTTCCCTCCCTCTATCTCTCTCTCTCTCTCTAAAACGGGAAACAATGATGATATTGCATACTGTGATTTCCATCTTACTGTGATATTTCGGTCGAGAAACGTTTATTTTAAAGCAAACCCACCATTTTTACACTAGCCCCACCATTTTTGCAAGAGAGCTTGGCCGTTTTCATTTCTTGAGAAACACACGTACCTTTTTATTCCAGTCAAGGCTTCTAATATGTAAAAATCAAAACGGTCACCTCAACTTCATATGTCAAACTTCAACCAATTAGGCAATTTTATATCAAAAAGAACTCAATCGAATTGTGTGAGACCCTGTATTTTTCAAGGATTTATTCTAAATATTTTTAAAATTTATTTTGATTATTTAGGGAATTTATTTGAGAAATAAAAAAGTTTTAATTTAATTTTTGTTTTAAATTGGGCTTGACCCAAAATTGACTTTTAAAGTTAGTGGGTTTTCATATTTGACTTTGCACATGTTGGATAGGTTTCGAGTCCACGAATTTGTAGACATGTAGCACGCGTCGATCTGAGTTACGGTTTGAGAGTTACGGTTTGAGAGTTACGGAGATTTGAAGTAAAGGGCAATCTTGTAATTTGTACCAAAGGGGTTTTAAAATCCAAAAATCAGACTTTATCTCTCTCTCTCTCTCTCTCTCTCTCTCTCTCTCTCTCTCTCTCTCTCACTTTCGCCGCCCCTGCCACCGGCGTGTGAGGGCATGTCCGACAGTGGCTGGGGTCGGGCTTTGCCTCCTCACCATCGTCGCACTCCCTTTTTCCTTCCCCTGGCCGCTGATCACCCACCTGAGCCACCACTATGAAGAATCGACGCGAAGACCGAGAGAAGCTCCCGCCTGCGATCTCATTTTTCCGGCGACAACGGGACATCGAACCTATTGGGTCTTCTTCCTCTCACCATGACGAGTCTAACC
The DNA here is from genome assembly GCF_963921425.1 of Dryas octopetala. Lineage (NCBI taxonomy): Eukaryota > Viridiplantae > Streptophyta > Magnoliopsida > Rosales > Rosaceae > Dryas > Dryas octopetala. The sequence goes on from NC_141370.1 coordinate 839,460, forward strand.
CTGGTCTCCGTTCATCCATACGATGCTCCACGACGAAGTAATGAGCTCGGGAAGCCAAACCCCACCGCCGGCTTCCACCGTCAATTTTAGCCGTTTCCGGCGACTTTTGACTGTCGACCCAGTTACGAGAATTGATCCTCGAGGTATGGGCAATCTTTCCCCTAAGGTGGGCACATCCAATTTTGAGAAATTGGAAATTCGATTTTAAGGTTTATGCCTATTTCGAATTTCTTGAAATTGGACTTGAATTCGAGCTGTTTTTGTGCAATTGAAGGTTCCTTTGTGTAATTAGGATTAATTGGAGTTGATTTTGGGTATTTCCAGGTTTGTGCCGCCGTTGCCACCATCGGAAACACCACTTTTGGCGGCGAGTTAATGGTTGTTTGACCTAATTCTGCTCAATTGAAGTCCTAGGAACCCTTCTAGTTCCATTTGGTGAGAATTTGATGATTTTTCTGTCTTGTTTGGGGGCTGGGCAGCCACCGTGTGTGGTGGTTACTACCCGTTTCGGTCGTTTAACGGCCCATTTGTATTTCTAGTTTGTGAAATTGTTAGTTGTCTGGTCTTAACAGGTACACGGGCTCATGAAATCTCATTACCGATGCCGTTATGCTGCTGGATTAGAGATTCAAGCAAAGGCGCCAAAAAGGGCAATTCTGTCTTTTTACGTGGTTACTCAATGAGTGAAATTAGATAGTTTGATTATTTGCTTTGCTTGTTTGTATGCATTTGTATGCTAGGACATTTGTTTGGCTAGGATTTAGTAAAGTCTAGGCTTGAATTCTTGAGGATGGAAATGATGATGATTATGCTTTGAGGTTATTATTTAAGATGTGAATGATTGAGGTTGAGGTTAATAGTTAACGATTAGGCAATTGATTTGCCAGAATGATTATTATTATTATTGATGAGATTTGATGTGGATACAAGGAATTATGATTATCTTGATGTTTGGATCATTGGTGGATGAAATTATTATGTGATTGAGTAATTATGGATTTTACTATGGATTATTTTTTAGTGTGGAAATTGAAGAATTATTGAGGATAATTGTTACGTTATTTCACTTATATGAGCTCTAGTGAGCTTACCGGGTTGTTTGTTTGAATGACCCGATGTACCATGGATATGGTGCAGTGTGGTTGTTGTGTTTTGCAGGTTAAGCAGACTGAGGAGGCAGTGAGACCCAGTTTGATTTGTTTAATCATTTTTATACAGTGGTTTTATATAAATATTTTTGGGCCCACACTCTAATTTATTAAATATATTTATTTATTATGTTAAGTGCATGGCTCATTCTTTAAAAAGAGGTTTGAACACTACAACAATGAAGTTAATAGACAACGGTGAAAAACCGTTGTCTATTTACCCAAAATTCCGTCGTCTAGGCGAGTGACGACTATAGTATATTTAGACAACGGTAAAAACCCGTTGTCTAAATGGATTAATACAACAGTTATAATTTAAAACTGTTGTCTAATATCCACCAAAATGTCCAATATTCATCTTAAACAGTTGTGTTGAAACCCAATACACAACGTTTACAGATACAAAACAATTGTATTAGTAATGATTAGACAATACTTATATGACATAAATGTTGTCCAAAGTATTATTAAACATCCGTTTTAAGAAACACCGTTGCATAATTAAGTATAAAACCGGCATGATGTTTGTACATAAGAAACTCAACAACAGTTTTTACTAAAACATGTTATTTTAATTACTTATACATATCATTTTATATCTTAAAACCGTTGGGTAATCATTTTTTCCACAACTTTTTTTAACTATATGTGATGTTAAGTTATGTGTTTGACAAGTAATTTTTTTTTTCAAAAATGTTGTATAGATAGATGATACACATCAATTTTTTGGTTAATCGTTTTAATTGTTGTTAGTAGGTGTTTTATACAATGGTTATTTAACTAAAACCGTTGTCTAGGATTAATTAACATAATTTTTTTAAATTTAAAACTGTTGTTTGTTTGATTCACATTTTAATATCTCTGCTTACATCCAATTGAATCCCCATTAATTCCCTGCTTGCATATCCAATTGGAATTAAATCCCACTAAATCCCTGCTTGTTGCATCCAAAGTAATCCACAAATATTGGTAACTCAAAAAGATCCATGAATTCATTAAATTGGAATTGGAGTTTACAAAGTCGATCATGATAACAAACCCATTCACACATTCCTTGCTAATTAATGTACAGCCCAAAAAATTATAAGTAACTTGATAACTACAAAAAGTACTTGTTGATTACAAAAACTATAAAGCTAGGGATGACATGGTCTAACCTAAGTAATCGTGCAAAGTCAACCATATAAATACCAAAATATCTGACTTTGCAAGATTAGCTAGTCAATGAACTGCTCCCATCATAATATTGCATGTCTACACAGCCTAGCCAGTTAGCTATACAAAATATTTACCAAAAAATGCTTGTTAAACCCAGCCAGCAGATTTAGGGAAGTAAGGAGTACGTATTGGATCTACATATAGCGCACCAGAAAGCCTGCCCATTCAGCGCGTACTTCATCAATCTGGTCCTGTGAGTAGGTGTTGTCCTTTCTCCTTTCCCACTGAAATTAACCATGGAGTAACAAAGGGATTAACATAAGGGAATACACCAATAAGAAATTCAACATTTTTGTTTAATTAACCTTTTTTTTTAGTAATTGAATGAATCAATAAAAAAAAAGGAGCAGGGGAAACCCTTGAACCAAAGAACAAACATACAAAGCAAGAACAAACCATCAAAATAATGATCTAAGTGACTTAAAAAACAATTAACCTGCCATAACCATCAAGTTAATCATCAACCATCAAATTAATGATCTAATTGACTTAAAAAACAATCAACCTGTCATAACCATAAAGTTAATCCATCATCATCATAATTAACAAGGGTTTTTACACAATTGATCCAAACCACATTTTAAACAAAATGAAACATGTCCCAAGTGTAATGAGGTTGCAGCCAAACCATCATGTTATCATGACACCATTAAACATGCACACTGTAACACATGCAGTATACCAACATTCAACATTCAAACCTGGGCAAAGTTTAGTAGACAGCAGGAAATTGTTCAAAGGTCTATTTTGATTTGGTAAGATTGAAATAATTCTAGCATGCAAACTTAATTAGATGAAAGAGCTTAATTCCACTTATGACGACTACACAAAAATAGTGAACCCCAATATCTGTTTAGAAGTTACAAAAATTCAGGAAATTTGCTGGCCAATTAATCAATTTCATCAAAGTGCAAGTCACCAATCAATTGGTCAACATGACAAAACAAACAGGCTAAATCTAAGCATAGGTCCAAGAAAAGAGTTGCATGACCCAAAGAAAGGTGGGATTTTCAAAAATAAACTATCAAAGGTGCACAACAACACAACAAATGATAAGCATATGTAAAATGAGTAACCTAAATACACCAAAGAAAAAAAATCAAAAATAAAAGAGAACAAGCGACTTGGAAACTAGTAGGGCATCAAGTTGCTACTATGAATAACTTCTTTGTTTTCATAATGCTACTATGAACACATGCAAATGTGCATAAGACTTAAAATCTGTCCCAATTAAGTCTAGGCCAAATGCTACCTAGGACTTAAAATCTGCCCCACATGCAATTAACCTTTCAGCTTATTAAATTTCAAACTTCCCATGATATATATATCCTAGTATATATACATTCCAAATAGTATAAAATTAAGTCTAAATTTCAAGTTCAGTTTGTACCTTGGTAGCAAAGCTTAATCCTTCATCTTCAACTATCTCTTTCATAAACCGCATAACAAAATAGCCACACTCCTTGTGGGTTGGTTGTTGAGGAATGCCCTAAATAGTATAAGCAATAGAATTAGGACCGAAATTCATAATCTTAAGTATTATATCTAAATCACTATGAACTTGAGTAAAAATTAGCAAACATGCATACCGACAAGTTTTTCCACAAAACTGCCTTGTTCCCTTTCTTATTCCCTTGGGCTTTAAAGATTCTGATCGCACTTTAATATGAAAACAGATACCGTGTATCAGCATAGCAAATAAAAATCTTATACATGCAAATGCATAAATAAATCAAACTGCTGTTTAGGAATCAAGCTTCTGCTCAATTAATTACTTACTTGTCCACCACGGTTCTCCATTCTTCACCACATAGTCTCCTTCTCATTGGGTCCAAAAAATGGACAATCTCCTTGTCCGGATTGACAACCGTTAACACCCAATGATTTCTACACAAAAAATTCATTAAACATCTACCAAACTTCTTATGGGTTATGTTAAATTGCAAAACAACTAGAAAACACATTAAAACAATTACTTACCCAGAGTTATAAGGGACTAAGTAAAGCTGATCCTCAGCAGAACTTTTGAACCTATCTGCTAATACTCGTGATCTCTCATCAACGGTTCCACAGCCAATAGCCCCAATTCGAGCAGGGTCAATAAAACCAATCATGTCATTCATTTTTTATTTCTTAACCACATCGAATAAAAACCTATAAGGAACATACATAATTTAACATATTATAGTGGAAGAAAGCTTGCCAAACTTATTACTTAATTCACATGGAAAGACATAATTAAGCTACCTCATATACACAACAATGCAAGTGGCTGATATCTCCTCCATACGGCTAAACTGCTCTATATCTTCACTCAGTACGTGGGTTTTCCGAGGCTGACCAAAAACTTCAGGTTCAATTACAAAGTGGATTGTCGCATCCTTCTTCATGCCAGTTTGTGCATACATGCATAACACCTTCAATGTAGGGGGCAGTACTTTCAGGTCCAAAGGTTGTGGCTTGTTTACACTCTTTTGATGCTTATCAGCTTTGGCCCTCAAGGATTTCTAGGTTCAAAATTAAAAATATGTTAGATGTAGGATTTCATAAATAACATCAAAAATTGCCAAAATCAACACGGTTGACCACAATACCTTAATACCCTTTTTGTTCTCTTCCATAGGCAAAACAAACTGTTTTGGCCAAGCTACAACACTACCTTTGGCTTGGCCCACAGTTTCAAGTTCGCCTGTCACAGGGATGGGAAGCAGTGCATCATCATTAAATGAAGCATAGATTGAAACCCTGAGGTTGTCCTTTCCCAAAGGAATGCCATGGACAGTCGGGTTGTCAACCTGTACCTCAATCAGTGTTGCATGTGCAACAATTTTTTGATCCTCACCTTCCACAACTAACTTGCATTGTTTCCCCTGCACACAAGACACAATTTCAAATTAACTGAAGGCATTTTAACTAAGCATAACTGAAGGCATTTTCACTAAGCATTTTAACTAAGCGTAACAGAAGACATTGTTTAGATGCATATAAAATTTCATTGAATCACCTTAAATATTGATTCCCTCACAAATTCAGAATCCACATCCATGATGTCATCCTCCTTTGGATTGTCATTCATTCCCAACACCTTCTTTGCAGCATTACAACTGGCTTTATCGGATCCATATTCCACGGTGTGTGAAGTTGGGGGAGTGGGAGGAGCAGTCTTTTGTACCGGGACTGGGATATTTGCAGCAGGACCCTTGACATTAGCTAGTATTTCATCCAATGTAGTCACCTTGGCCTGCCAATCAGGGGACCCTGCTGCCATTAACTTGTCTCGCTCATCCATCACAAGTTTGGCCACAATATTTGCTCGCTCCTCCTCCAAAATTTGAGCCGAGATCTTTCTTTTCTCCTCTGCCATTATCTCTGCCTTGATTTTCTCTCGTTCCTCTGCCACTATCTGCGCCACAATCTTCTCTCGCTCCTCCTCTACAATTGCTTTAATTGACTCTCTCACATTCTCTTTCACACTTGTCTTCCTTCGCTTAGGGAGGTGGAAGTATGAATTTGGTGTCACATAACTTCCAACTGCTCTAACCTTGCCACCATGCTCAGGGGTCCCCAAGGCAAGTGTCAAAACATCATTGCTACCAGATGTACTTAATTTCCCCTCCTTCTCTTGTTGCTTCAACTCTTCCTGAAAATGCAATTAAAAAATTTAGTTAAAAAATACTTTGAAACAAGCAATGATGTGGCTGTTATAAACTGTAGGGTGCCATGAACTAAGTATAAAAATTTAGCGTGCAGACTCACAATCCGATTTGCTTTCTCAGCTGCCTTGGCATCTATGATTTTACCCTCTTTATTTGCACGTGCTTTCATCCAGAGAGTAGCACGATCAACCTCTTCTTGGTCAGAATTCATGTCATTCAACTGCCAAAAGCCATATGGTTTTAGAACTTATAGACGGTGTTACATACCTAAACATCATAACACAAAATCAGCGGATTTAAAAACACATCACTAACCAGTTTTGACTCCAATCCAGCATACCCTTTACGCGACATTCGATGTTGGTACTCGGCCTTTGCACGTCTCTCCTGCTGAACTTCATGAAGTTTCTACAATCCAAACAAGTAACAAATTACTTGCATCAAATAGGAAGATGTGACAGTAATTTAAGGGGATATAATATGTAAAAATCATGAAATTACCAAAAAATTTGGTTCTAGTCTTGACTGCACAAACTGGTCCCAGTCAGCTTTCTCAAGGAAGTTATACTCTACAGGGGGTTTCTTAAGTTTCTCAAGGTCATCTATAAATGGTAGTACAAAAGCAGTCGTGAGACGGCTCTTGAATTCCCTCCATTTAGCACCCGCTGATTTCATTACCAGATTTTTGCTTTCCGGCGCTATCTCAAATGCCAACTACATACATAGATGTCCAATATATTAGTTGCTACATTACAAGAAGGGTTACAAAAATAGGTTGCTATAAGTATTTATATGAAAACAAAAAAAGAGCATGATTAAATGTATGCTTACCTCTATTTCTTCCCAAATCTTGTTTTTATATTCATCGTCCACCTTCTTCCATTTAGCGATGGTAATAGGGATCTTTGTACGTGCTAACACCCCAATGTAAGATTGTAGTTCCGTTGCCACCTTCCCACGAGGCTGACCCTTCTTATTATACTCAACCACCTTCTTAATCTTTAGGATATTTCACCTCACAATGCGAGGCATTGTAACGGGTCCTCGTTTGCTCTTCACACTGCTTTCTGATGTAAGTGTCTCCTTAGCACCAGAACTTGAATCCTCAACAGCCTTAGATTGTGTTTGCTTAAAAGTCTTTGCTTTTGTCGGTGTCTTGTTAGCTTTGGCTTTACACCTCTTCTTCTTACCAGCCGGAGATGCCCTCTGTGGAGCCATGGTCTGCAAAAACAAAAGCAATCAACTAATTAAGTATGAACAAGGTTTGACAAATAAGCATAATAACCAATCAACTAAGAATAAACACAAGCAATACTGAAATAAGGTATAAACACAAGCAACATATATAAAGGTATCAACACAAGTATAAACACTCATATAATACCTTTGCTGTAGATCAATACCTTTGACAGCAACCAAAGAAAAAGGTATAAACACAAGTAGCAAACACTTTATTACATATTAATATTTTAATCCAAATTGAAATAAGTATTAATTTACAAGCTCAAATATGGTAAACATAAACTAATCAATCCATATGCCCTTGCCTCCAGGTCGCACATATTCTGTTCCAGTTTCACCCACTATATCATCAAACGTCTCTACGGGTGGAAGACTAGTGGTGAATGGTTGAAGGTCAAATGTGGTATTTCCCAGCTCATCTTCCCATCTAATGTCATCTCTATCTGGGGTTGATAGTACAACAGACCACCTAGCATCTGCAGGATCTTCCACATAAAACACTTGTTTTACTTGTCTTCCCAAAACAAACTTGTCCGGCTTATGACTCAACCTACTCAAATTGACCAACGTAAATCCAAGTTCATCTATCTTAATGCCATTCTGATTCTCAACCCAATCACACTTGAAAATGGGCAGCCTAAACTTGTAATAGTCTAGTTCCCATATTTCTTGAATCACTCCATAGAAGACCATATCTGTGATGACCAGGTTTTTGTCCTTCGAACTAGCAACCTGCATTGCATCTGCCAGTAGGTAAACACCACTGTTCTGAACAGTTCTTACGTCATCACGACACTTGGTACTAAAATGAACCCCATTAATCTTGTAACCGTTAAATTTCGGAACTTCAACACATGGTCCATTAGCTATCCATCTCAAAGTTTCAGATATGTTATTAGGTGTGACAGAAAGTGCATGATTCACCTGCAAAGATGACCGTCTATATCAAATAAGGTGCACTGTGTATACAGAGAATGTGCTTCATTTTTTTTTAAATATGAACTAGTAAAAAAAGTTGAATATATCACCCGTTTTTTTATCCAAGGGATGAAGGTTCGATTGTGCTTTTCTTGCAACCACCTCTTCTTTTTCTTGTTTTTGGGATATTTCTCTTTCAAATATCTCATATGTTCACTATAATAAGAGACATGTATCAATTAACCAGCAGGGGGAAAACAACTATTGAACAATTATAAAATTAATTTTAAAGGGAAATGATTGCTCTTACTCAATAAAAGGTTCAACTTCAACTGTATTTTCTAGTACATAAAGATGGGCCTGCTCCAACTGGTCACGATCAACCCGATATATAGAAGCACCTGATAGGGGCTTAGTTTCATTGTTAGAGCCAGACTTTTGAGATGACGGGATACCAACTGTACTAACTTCACGCATATGTTTAGAGCAAAACTCTATAGCTTCTTCCGCAATATAACCCTCCGCTATGCAACCCTCGGGACAATTACGATTTCGTACATACCCCTTTAACACCTTCATATATCTTTCGAAGGGGTACATCCATCTAAAATAAATTGGTCCACATAACCTAACTTCTCTCACAAGGTGCACTGTTAAATGAACCATAACATCAAAAAATGATGGTGGAAAATACTTCTCAAGCAAACACAGAGTGACTACTTGATCTTCTTCAAGTTTATCTAGCGTTGATACATCGACAACTTTGTTGCATATAGCATTAAAGAAAAAACAGAATCTCGTGATAGCATATCTCACAGGCTTTTCCAACACAGAACGTATGGCCACAGGGAGCAATTGTTGCATGAGGGTATGACAGTCATGAGACATAAGGCCATGAATCTTTAAATCCTCCATTGATACAAGACTGCTAATATTTGAACCATAGCCTTCAGGGACCTTCATACCCAGAAATGATTTGCACACAGATCGCTTCTCCTCTCTAGACAAATTCCAACTTGCAGCCGGCAAGTGAGTCCGTTTTCCACAAGTGTTAGGTGCCAATTCAGTTCTAACCCCCATGTCCAACAAATCCAAACGAGCTGCAACCCCATCTTTTGTTTTTCAAGGGATGTTCAATAGTGTGCCAATAATACTATCGCACACATTCTTCTCAACATGCATAACATCGATAATATGCCGAACATGAAGAGATTTCCAATACTCAAGCTGAAAGAAAATTGACTTCTTCTTCCAACAAGCTCTAGCTTCACCCTCAACCCCTTTACTCTTGACTTTCCTCTTGCCAAAAGGTGTGAAATTTTCCTTTTCAACCTTTTCAAGTACTTCCTCTCCTGTTAATGGTACAGGAGGTGGTGTTAATTCTTGCAAGTTATTGAAAGCTGCTCTTTGCCTTTGATAAGGATGATGGCGTGACAAGAATCTTCTATGCCCTATGTACGATAATTTATTACCATGTACCAACCTATGAGGTCTTGTTTGTGATCCACAGATTGGACAAGCATTATACCCTTTCACAATGCAGCCAGATAAGTTTCCATAGGCCGGAAAATCATTGATGGTCCATAGAAGTACAGCTTTAAGGGTGAAGTATTCACAGTTGAACGCATCATACACTCCTGGAACTCCTGCCCATAAAGATTTTAAATCATCAACCAAAGGTGTCAGGTACACATCTATATCATTTCCAGGTTGTTTAGGACCAGAAATTAATAAAGTCAGCATCATGAACTTCCTTTTCATACACAACCATGGAGGAAGATTATAAGTAACTAGTATAACTGGCCAACAGCTGTATTTGCTACTCAAAGAACTATGGGGATTGAAGCCATCAGCTGATATTGCTAGTCTAAGGTTTCTTGGATCTTCTGAGAAGTTTGGCCACTTAAAATCAACTAACTTCTATGATGGGGAATCAGCGGGATGCCGCATCTGTCCATCATTCAGTTTTTTATTAGCATGCCAAGTTAAACTCTCAGCTATTTCACTACATTCGAACATCCTTTTAAACCTTGGGAGAATGGGAAAATACCACAAGACCTTGGCAGGCACCCCCTCCTTCATTTTTGAATCCTTACCAATCTTCCACCTTGGCAGACTACAAGTAGGACAACTGGTTTAATCCTCATTTTCATTTCTGTACAAGATGCAATCATTAGGACATGCATGTGTTTTCTCATAATCCATTCCCAATGCACACAGAGCCTTCTTTGCCTCATACATGGATATGGGTAGCTTATTACCTTCTGGAAGCAAATCCCCAAAAGCAATAAGGTAATCAGAGAAACCTGCATCACTCAATCCATGCTTTGCCTTCAAATTATACAACCTCACTAGTGCAGATAGCTTAGTGTGTTTTGTACAACCAGGATACAAAGGTGTATCCCCATCCCCAATAACAAAAAATCTTGAGCTGCGTCATCTGAAAAATAGTTTGCCTTATCACCTTCCATCTCCACTGTTTCAGAGACAAATGAACGTTCTACTTCAGTTTGCTCTTTCTCTCTAACTGTATTTGTAGCTGACCTAGAAGGTTCTCCATGCCATATCCATTGTTGGTAACTTTTATCAACACCATTATAATATAAATGATCCCTTACAACTCCAACACCAAACTGCTTCACATTGCCACACTTCGTGCAAGGACAATGAATCAGGTTTGGGTTTCTCGTATTTTCTAATGAAAACTTGAAGAATGCTTCCATCCCTAATTCATATGCCCTCGACCTTCTATCAGCAAACATCCATGACTTATCCATCTAACAATTTCAAATTTCACAAAAAATTAAAGCAAACTTGTCATTCATTGCAAGTAAAATTCAATATATTCAGTTACCCTAATATTATCCAAACAATTTCAGTTAAAAAAATATCACAAAATCACACAAGGACAAGTGAGAATGTAGGCATGCAAAAGGAGTGTTGCTGTCAGAGTTTCAGATTTTCAGGTCTGACTTGGGTATTTCACGAAAACTACATTCAAGGTCGGAATATGGTGATTTTTGTCTTCAAATGACCATTAGGATGTGAACTTGTGACTCACAAAAAATCAGCTTATGACTCCTTATCAAATGATACAGTTTTCTAAAAGTATACAGTAAGGTCAAAGACTACCAAAATCAAACAAAAGTAAACAGTAAGGTCAGAACCTTTAATATTCTTGCCAATGCCAAACATTCAAACATACTCAAATGCATTACCACAAGAGTTTCACAGGGTTCACAAATAAGTTCAAGTCTTCTTACCTCGCTGTGAGCCTTGGTTTTGAAAGATAGTCAGTAGCGCTTTCCACGTACACTTATAATGGATAAAAAACTGGATGATTTCTCACATCTACAAACACAAATGACTTAATGTTAGAAACAATAAACAAGAGAAATACTTCAAAATAAATACAAACTAAATTTAAAAATTAAATGAACTATGATATTAGTCATATTAGTCCATTACCAATCAAGAGTTTCAGTATCCTTGGGAATTATCCAAACTTAGTGAATAGCATTCAGTCACATATACAAAGGAAACTAGAACAATTCTAGCTAACCAATTAGAATTCCATTTCCTTCCATACCTAAAGATCCAAGTTCAGTAAATAACCCATATTATAACCAATTTTTATATCTCAAATAAAAACGGAACTACAATCAGAAACTCACGCCATGAGACTCTATCACTCATACTGCATCAACCCTATCGATGGAAACTTGATTTCAACCCAGAAATGCAAACTAAATATACGCAACCTAGTGAGAAAATAAAGCATGCATTCAGTAAAATCTAAATTCTAACTTTTCCCCCTCCAATTCCGCAGCAACCAAACAACCTTTTACAGCCCATGAAAACTTGATTCTGAGCCTCATAAAAATATATGATGGACGCAACAAAACAACTCATTTTCAAAAAGAAAACAAAAATAGTACATTATTAGTAAGCAACAATGATGTACAAATAACTATGTTGAAAGTATAAAAAGATATGCTCTTTCTCTTATAAGGATGTCCTACCCACCCTTTAAGAAATGTATATCCTACCCACCCCAATAAAAAAAAGAAAGAAAGAAACTTTTCTCAAATTATCCACTAGTTCAGAAGTCCAAGTTAAAAAACTGGTCTGATCTTACTGCAGTATACACAAATCTCATGGGAAAGACTCCTCATTTGATCACATCAATGCCAAATTGATTTTTTATACCGATAAGCATTACATGATTACAACCATCTATCATAAAGTAACTTCGTAAAATTTGTCAACATGATTTCTCTATGGGGTCTCTTAAATTCTTCATGTGTCCCAGGCTTGCATGCTTCTTTATATTTTCTAATAACTTCTACTGTTTATAAAGAAAAAATTAAGGTCAACAAATTTCTAATCCAAGTAGCAACAAATGACAGTAAATATCAATAGACTCCTAAAACTAAAAGCACTTATAATGCATCAAGAACCAATATAGTTGATAACTTGCAAGCCAAAATATGTGTGCATGTGTTTAATGGGTACTAATTTATGAATGTAAACAGGGACGCCCCAAATATATCAACTGCAAAGATGCAAAAGCCAACAAGAACATTGATCAGCTAATTATAAGCTTTTACAAAAGAGTAATTATAAAACCAAAAGTAAAAAATATTGCTTAGAACATTCAGATAATTATAAGCTTATACACTAAAAAGAAAAAAACATATCTATATATTTGTATTTGTGTGCTAGTTCCAGTGAGAGAGGAATGAGGTTGACTCCATTTTCTAAAAGGGATGGATTCAAACAACTCTGTGAGTGTATGGTTATGAGTCTGACTGCATTCATTTATATTAGACACATCAAGAGAATAATAAAGAACAACATATGTTGGAGCTTTACAGATTTAACTGGTATCATTTGGCCCCTGCCTTATTCTTTTGGCACTGCTATGCCTTTAAATTTAAAACCAATTGATTGTTTACTATGCTGGAAACTAAACAAATTTAAACCTGAATACAGTGGACAAGAGCATAATTCTCATCACTTGGATTAAGGCCTTCGACAGTAGAAATAGTTCTTGCCCATTTCAAGCTTAGTAACTTTATTTGTCAAATGTTGGGATGGGAATAAATTAAGGTTGGCAAATAGGGTTTGAACCCTTAAAGAAAACATCTTCAATATGCAGAATCATTGACTTAGCTTCATTACTTTTAAGGTTTCTTGCAAAAACAATTTACTAGCAATGAATAGAAGTAGAAAAGGAAAACCAAAACGAAGATAACTATGACTATAACCTAAGGTAAGAGAATATGAAAAACCTGCTGTGTAGCACTCTATGTAGGCCCTTAAGAGCACCCTGATAACCACTGGCCGAGCTACCCTTGCACCCAGCCTAAACTTTCTGCTCCGAATCCAGCTCAAGTTGTCGACGGTGAACTCATATCTCCAATCGTGGCATACCCATCTCTCAGAGTGACATTCACATCCCCAGTGAGCAAGGGTCGCTTCCCAGTTCTCTCCTTCAAGACGGTGACACAAATTAAGAAAGGGATCCGACAGTGAGACAGAGCGATTGGCGAGAGAGAGCGAACGGAGAGAGAAAGAGAGATAGTGGTTGGATCTGGATGAGGGACTGAGGGTTAGGTTTAGTGTCCCCACGCGACGGTGACTCGGTGGCGAGAAGGAGAAGATGCGACGAGAGAGAGAGAGAGAGGCGAGAAAGAGAGAGAAGCGAGATCGATGGGTGGCTTATCTTTCAGATCTCTCACATGGTCGGGCTTGTGAGGTCGCTTGGAGGTCAGGTGGGTGCGCTTGGAGCAGATGATGGCTTATCTCTCAGATCTCTTCTGGTTTTGGTAATAAACATTGCTGGGTGTATGACTTAGGGATGGGAACGATGAACATTGAGAGGGAAACATATCGGAGGGCAACAAGAGTACACAACAAAACTTTTTTAATGAAGTTACTGTAGACCGGTTTTTTCATTTTGTTTCGCTTACACAATGGTCACAACTTAAAACCATTGTGTAGGCCAAACCAAAAAATCTACCCCTCTCAAAACCATTGGATTTCATTCATAAATACAACAGTTTTTTTAAAACCGTTATCTGTAAAAACTACACAACAGTTTTAAAACAACCGTTGTGTGGATAGTGTCGTCTATTTATATTATTGTAGTAGTGGAATGGCAAAGTTTCAGTGTGATATGGGCCCGAGGTTCGGGGCGTTACAAATTGTAAACATCAGGCTGGTCCCTTTTTTTCCTAACAAGTCTGGCCGGTTGTTGCTATTAGCTACGTCACAATTCTTCCCATTTTGGTCAGCATCTTTCAACATATAGGTAATTCTTAACTTGTCAGCCACCTTTTGACTTAAAACAAACTAGCCAGGGAGATTTCCCTTGTAGTGAAAAGCTTGAGCGGTTGATATTTCAGCCGATACCAAAATATGGCCCAAACACCACTGACGCAGCATCACCAGCTAGCAAACATGGTGAAAGTTTAATTTAGGTGATCTATTCACTTAATTAACTTGATTAAATTCACTTTCAGTGATCGGACCCCAATTTTAATTTTATATGATCATTCATGAACTAGTCAAACAGACACAACTCTGACGATGCAGTAACTAAAATCTGAACCTCCAGATTTACTTGTAAAATTAAATCAACTTCAGTAAATACCACAAGTCAGAACACACTAGGTAATTGAGTGACACCCTATGCACTCAAAGGATCCATCAATGTAGGCATCCCAGTGCTATCAACAACTAAAGTGGTGTGTGGACAGATTTAACAAACTTTCATTTAGCATTCATGGTCTATGTTAACATGCTAAAGTGAAGTGTGTGATCTTGTGAAGATGTTTTCGAATTAATAATCAGCAACACATAGGAAAACAGATCACAAACAAGCCACACAATTGTTCACCCAGAAAACCACTAACGGTTAAAAACTGGGGGTCTTTCCAGCTGACCAAGCAATCCACTAAATAAGAAGTTCAATACAAAGGGAGCACACAGCACACAAGCTCAATCACTAAGTCCTAGACTAAGTGGCAGCTTTCTTACCCCTTTGTGCAACTTCCATAAGCAAGGCAATCGGTCATTCATGAAGAAGGCAGCTCCAACTCCAAGCTCATCAACCCATGGCACCAATTCACACCAAGCCCAGTAGATTCATCAATGTATGAACATGATATGCCAATGTTGGATTCTTAAAAAAGAAGATCAACCTTCTCAAGCTAAAGGCATGAAAAGGTTGATATTGAATCCTTCAACTAAAATCTAAAATGAATGTGTTTGAAGAATATATAAAAAGATTTAAACACTCAAACCCATTTAGAATTTTAGATGAAACAAATAAGTTCAGAAAATCTTTTTGATTTTTAAGAATTAAATGAAGATTTTCTAACTTGATAAAAAATGAGCACTCACCCCTGAAAATACCCAGGCATGAAAACCACAGAAATACCCACTGAGAATGCTCATAGACCCACCAAAAAGATCTGAACAGAGTACCTCATATACCCGTACACACACACACCATTTCCATGTTTGCTCGAGCCACGTGGAAGCCAATCAATGGCTGTCCACAAGAGACGAATAAGGGGCATATTCTCTTTGTCCTAGAGGGGTATCCTAGTATTACTAAGGATAGGAATGAGGAGCTGTAAAAAGGAATTTTGCTTTATTTTGCAAAAATCAGAAATGGGGAAGATGATGAATAGTGCTGATGTGTGTAGGTGTGTGGCGTGAATGGCAAAGAAGCAATCAGATCTGATTGATACAGTAGGGGAACCAAGCCATGTGCAATGCACATGCATGTTTAGTAAAAAACAGAACATGGGCTTTCAATGAAATGGGCTTTAAAAGTAAAACCCGAAATGGCCCCACTGTAGTGACTGTGACTTACGTATCAACCACTGTACGTGAAAAACATTGTTCTTTATGTTCAGTGAATGACTAGTCAAATAGACAAAAAACTGTTATTTTCATGAAATGAATGAAGTGCAGTATACCTTGAGTCTTTGTTCATTCTTGACTTCTTCAATACAACTGATCTTGTCCTTAATCTAGCCTAGAGCTTGTGCGTGATTAAATAAAAATAAATACAATGGTTTTGACAAGGAAAATAGCCAATATAACAAATCCTAGAAACTAACAATCTCCCCCTTTGGCTTTCCTTGACAAAACATCAACCCATTCACCTCACAAGACTCTCAACACTCAGCCCAACATTATGTTATAATGTACCTGCAAGAAGAAGTACTTGCACAACACAAAATATGATAGTACAGCAACCAATGCAGTTTAAATACAGCAAGCAATGTAGATTAAACAAATACATTCTCCCCCTTTTTGTCATGGAAAGACAAAAGGACATACATAAAAAGAAGAGTGAAGTGCAAGAGAGCATAGAGTTGGAAAATGTACAAGAAAAATCAATGGCAACATGATCAAAAAGGAACTGAAGTAAATGTCATAACTTCCCTGAAATTTGAACTCCCCCTAAAGATGAACTCCCCCTAAAGACTAACTCCCCCTAAAAGCTAACTCTCCCTAAAGCTGATAATCTGCAGCAGCTGCAGCATCTCAATACCGGGCTTGCAGAATATAGACATATAATATGAGGGGCAGCTAGAGAAGAAAATAGGCATGCAAAAAGGATTGAAATGCCCTTTAATGAACAGTAACCCAAAGAGCTGAATGGTCGTGTTAAAATGACTGTATGTGACGACTGCAGACCAGTCAAAATGGACAAAGTTCGTACAGAACAGAACTGGGACATAAAACAGCCATGTGGTTTGACAAAGAGATAGAGGAATCCTGGAAGAGTTGGAAGTAATGACACACAAGGAATAAATCTATGAGTTAGATGTGCTTCAGGAATTTTATCTTTAAAAAAAATTTGACAAAACAACAAACACAATTGAAAAGAATTAACCATCAAAGTCAACACTCTAATAGATATGGAAAATGAAAATTGCAAAATTTTGTGCAAGAAAATAAGCATATTTGGGAAATAGGGAGGTCAATGCTAGCATTCAAGACTTGTTCAAGATGGAAAAACAATGTCAAAGACAACCAAAGAGGTTAAATAAGTTTCATCCACAACAAGATATTAGAATTTAACCACTCGAGAATTTCTAATTTGGGAACAAATCTTGAAAGAAAAGTTTTTCAACTCATGACAATGGCTATGAGAAAATTATTTTCATTTGTTTTGTTTAGGCACATCCCAAGTTAAGTGCAATGATTTGGTCCAATTTTGCGACTCTTTACCCTAGAACACCATAAAAACACCTTATTTCTCCCTAGGGCCGTGACTTCTTTGGTCACACTTTCTTTTTTTTTTTTGTTATTTTGTATGGTGCACATTTGTTCAAATGAGGAAAGTTTAGCTGAAGATGGGTCACAAATGAGGAATTATATTGAAGGGCTAAATTGCATCCTCAAACAAATTTTCTTTGAAAAGCATTTAACAAGTTTGATTGATTATGACAAAGTGTTAAATAAAAAAAATCTCAAGGCTAACATTTGACCAAAAGGAGGGATTATGCTTATTGACATGACTCATGTTATGCAAGAACCTTTTTGAATATCAAAGAGAGTGTGACAAATAATGTTAAGACCTTTCAAAGTAGTTATTTTCTTTAAAAGAAAAACTACTTAACCAAATAAAAGAAACTTAAACAATGAAGCACATTTAACTACAAGGAATTATGCATGTGTACAAATGCCAATTGACTTCCGAAGACTAATGTGCTTTGGATTCTCTAGAGCTTTTGTAAAGATGTCTGCAAGTTGTTGTTCAGAAGGAACAAAAGTCAAAGTAAGAGTTCCACTCTCCACAAGATCTCGAATGAAATGATGTCTTATGTCAATATGCTTGGTTCTAGTATGTTGCACCGGGTTCTTGGAGATATCTATAGCACTCATGTTATCACAATAGATGAGAAAAGTTTTCTCATCAATTCCATAATCGGCTAACATTTGTCTCATCCAAATGAGTTGTGTACAACAACTCCCTGCTGCTATGTATTCAGCTTCAGCAGTCGACAAAGAGACAGAATTCTGCTTCTTGCTATGCCAAGATACTAAGTTATTCCCAACATAGAAAGCACCACCCGAGGTGCTCTTCAAATCATTACTACACCCAGCCCAATCAGAGTCACTAAATCCAACCAATTTAGTGTTGGTATCATGGGTATACCACAACCCATAGTCAAGAGTTCCACTTACATATTTGATGATCCTTTTTGTTGCAAACAAATGAGATTCTTTGGGATCAGTTTGGAACCTAGCACACACTCCTACCGCAAACGATATGTCCGGTCTACTAGCTGTGAGGTAAAAAAGACTTCCTATCATGCTTCTATACAAGGTTTGGTCCACTTGCTTACCATTTGGATCCCTATGAAGTTTGGAGCTTTTACTCATTGGAGTAGTAGCCACTTTGGAAGACTCAAGCCCAAACTTTTTGACCAAATTTCTAGCATACTTAGATTGGGAGATAAATATCCCACTATCTACTTGCTTAACTTGCAGCCCTAAAAAGAAATTCATTTCACCAACTAGCACTACAACAAAAAAGGACTTTTATAGCACTCAAAAAACGCTATAAAAGCCCTTTTATAGCGTTATCGCAAACGCTATGACAGCCGACGCAATAATAGACCCAAGGTTTATTATAGCGTTTCAAAAACGCTATAAAAAAATTTCCTTTCTATAGCGTTTTAAAAACGCTATAAAAGATCTATATAATAACGTTTTAAAAATGTTGTAGAAAGATATACAATAGCGTTTTTAAAGTGCTATTATTGTGGCGTTTAATAGCATTTTAAAGAAGCTATAATAATTATTACTATAGCATTTTAATTTTAAAATGCTATTGTTAATTTTTACAAATACATAATAGTTATTGATTACATATTTTGGTGCCTCCAAAATTTTTTTTTTAGGCTTTAAAGTAACAAACATGCTATCATATGTGCTGCTAGTGTTTATAATACTATTATAGTTCTTTTTATACCTTTTCCATAGCATTTTTCCCGTGTCATTTTTTTGTTGCTTTCAAGAGTAAATTATATAATGTTGTCAATAGTAAATGGTAAGACACATCTCATTAAATGACCTCAAAAGAATCAATTAAGTGTATTACATAAGACTCCACAAGTACAATAATGTCTCATTTTTTTTCCCTATATAAAAGTAATACATATATTAGGCCCTATAGTAACAAACACACCTAAATCAATATGCTACTTCTCATAAGCAAGCGTCCAATTCCAATAGCTGAGTGTCTCTAAGCTGCCAAAAGAAAAAACCAATTATAAGAAACTAATAAAACAAAATTACACTTATAAAAAATCAGAATGGGGTAATTGAGTTAGCATACAAGAAGAACACCATAAGTTAAGTACTTGAGCTAGCTAAATCAAAACAAGTGCTTGAGCTAGCTAAATCAACACATGTTATATCGATTCACATTATCCCTCCATATTAGCATATCTATATATTGTGCAGGAAATCAAAACCAAACAAACGAATTGTGTTGGCCCATATCTACTTCATATTTAATTAACTAATAGAATATTTTTCCAATTTGGCCAATCTTTAATTTCATACACAAGGTTCATGACCAACTGATAAATATATATATATATATATAACATATTTGGAAGACATTCAAATGACTAATGTACTTTTCAAGGTAGATAAAACAAACCATTATTTTTTTCCCATAAAAAAACTGCATTGAAAAGTCAGATTCGACAAGGCAGCATCCAAACAAGGGACAATATGTAGGTCACCCCAAAGAATTGACCTATAAAAAGTCCTCTTGAACAAAACCAAAGAATTGAACCAAAGAAGAATTAAAGAGAGAGCTTGACTTCCAAGTTGATATCTCAACAATTGCCAATATATCAGCCATAATACTCTTCAATGCACGAATATAGAAAGTTGAAGGGTAAAGACAAATATGTATAGGTTAAAATACAGAAACCCACAAATCCACAATATTCAATAAAGTGCTTAAGATGACTCACATTCACTGACCAAGGGAATAGAAACTGATTCAAAAGCTGAAACTTTTCCATGGCATATTCTCTTATACCACAGTCATTATTGGATGCCATGAAATGCATTCCACCCCTGTAAAAGAGTTTCTATATCAGGTAATGTTTTATTATGAAGTGAAAAATGATGCGGATGAACAGCTTTTTAGAATAGTTCTAAATTAAGATTTTGATTGTACTTGTAGCGCACCAAGTATTACAAAGGAAAGAAAAGTCTCAATGCTCTTTATTAATTTAATCAGATTGACCAGACCACTACAAGCATAGTAAGGCACGGTATTATATTTAATCAAGTTCAAACCAAAAAAGTTTAGGTGAGAAAGCCATCTTAAACTAAGGAGCATCAACATATGCAAGCCTTGAAAATAAAGAAACTTTGGTAATGCCAGAAAGTAATATGTACGTTTGACTAAGCAAAACAACATAAAATCAGAAACAAACTTTGGAAGCAACATTATAAGACAGAAATAAGACTAAACCTGATGAAGCTTGGGAAATGAACCAAGCAATGGGTTTCAGGACAGCTATCATTAGCAAATTTCAGCTGGTATTTCTTTCCAAATAATGGGAACCTGAAAGTTTGAAGTATATCCATTGGGGAAAAAAATATCCATTGGGGAAAAAAAAGAAGTGAAAAATTATGACCAAAACAATCCAAGAAAACAAAAGCTTAGGTGGCATGCTTAATAATCTCAAACTTATACATACTTCTCACTACAAGAAAAAACTTTACAAAGCACAAGCTTATATTTGTGTCATTTGTTTCAAAAAGCACAATTAATCATGCTCTAATGTCATTGGTAACGCTGCGGCCACAATTATATGCTTGTGACCGGTATTGGCGTTACTCATAAAGATGGGGCACAACCTTGATATTTGTGTCACACACACAGATACACAAATACAAGTAGTAATTGTGTCTTCCCTCTGATGATCACGTTGACAAATGCGCAGACATGACCTGACACATTACTGTTAGGGACATGGCACATCTACTACAAATGTGCCCAATGAGTTTATGTTTTAAAAAAATAAATAAATAAACAATATATATTAGTATGAACTATGAAGACCATTTTATATGTTAATATTCACACCTTATTATTTTGCACTTACACAGTATATATAGCACATGCTATACACTAGAAATCTAGAATACTATCCTATCTACTGGAAGTGTAGTACCATTAAAACTATATGCATACATCTTATTATATTATACCATTAAAACTAGTAAAAAATTAGTATAGTGTACAACCCTATTAGAAAGTAAAATAATCATTGTAAAAATACCTAATAAAAAAGATTTAATTGTACTTAGTTAATTTCATCATAATATGCTACAAACAAATCATATAGACTATAATGACAATCAGTACTTAATTCTATTGTGTAATCTGTTCGGAAAAAAAAAAAAGGTATACATTAGTTACCATACTACAATTGTAATATGCAAGTACAAAACACAAGATTTACAAACCTACATATTACAATTAAATAAATAGACTATTACCAACATTTTCCTATTCTACGTAATCTTGGATGACTGCATCAACAAGTTAAACTTCATTCCAAGTATGCATCAACAAGTTTCAAGTCTGTGACTTTTCCTTTGACTGAAATATTTAAAAAAAGCAATAACATCACTCTCAGCAGGTTTGGAATTGCTTATAGCAGAAGAGAGTATTAAAAAAAAAACAAGCAAAGGAGACAGGAATAGTAAACCATACCTCAATAGGTTTTAACTTCCACATGGTCTATGACTTTAAAAGCCTATAAAAAAATAGACCAGAAAGTTAATAAGAAAATAGACCATGATCCTTACATACAGATACAAGAAAATAATAAAAAAAATTTAAAAAAATTATGTGCTTACATCTTCAGCTTTTTCCAGCCAATTTGAACTCAACTCACTAATATGGCAAAGTCCCTGTAAAAGATTGAGAATTGAGATGTCTATTAACAATACTGTTTCAACCTCATCCCTCTGCAAATATTCTTTAGAACTCTATACTTCACCTAACATAGGATCTAAGTGATAAAGCAATTCAGCATACGGGTCAATGATAACCAATGTCCAATGATCCCTATAATCCAAAAAATTTATGCATTTGCTCTATAATAAACCAACCTGCTTAGTAAAAAAAAAGTAAAAAAAAAAAAAAAAGCGATAGGAAAAGAGACATGGAAAATAACCATTAGAAGAAAAGCATTACATATTTATACATACTTTATTATTATGAAAAAAGGCTGAAAATAAACCAAAGCTGCCTTTCTAAACATAACAAGCTGACAAAAAAAAAAAAAAACGCATAAGCTTTTGTTCATTCATCCATTCATCCAAATTGAATCAAACAGGCATCCAAAAATTGAATCAAACAGCCATCCAAAAATTGAATCAACCAGCCATCCAAAATCTCATAGAAGCTTTTGTTCACCGGAAATGTTTAACATATAATGAGCTACTCTCCTGCTCAAGACAAGAAACCTAAACCAATCAAAACAAAATAAAGAATGATTAGCCACACTTGATAAGGAATATCATAATTTAAAAAAGTTCAAACACATTTGAATTGTGGGGTCGTTGAGGGCCTTGGGGGCTGTGGGGCTGTTTGAGGAGGATCAACCCCTTCTGTGACTGCTTCAGCTCTAGAACTCTCATCCATTGTTGACATTCCTAATTAAAGGACATTGCAGTGGAAATCAGAGGCCAACATAACTTAATAAACGAACCGTGACTAACCCATAAATACAATTTATTTAATAACACCCAACCCAAATGAGTTTTCTAGTTTACTAATCAAACAACCAAACAACATTTTAGTCCCTATGCAGAATAGAACAGAACATATAATCAAATATGCAGATAATCAATTACACGCAGATAACCAAACAACATTTTACTGATCAAGGAAAATAATGCAGATAATCAAATTAAATCCCTCTGTTTAAGCCGATAATCAAACCCTAAGAAGTGAACAAAAAAACAATTATACAAAAATCCCTAATTGATTAAATAGAAAAACCCTAAATTGAACCCTAACCCATGAATCCCCAAATCAAACGCTAATTAAAATTGCACGAGATATGAGAGTGAGAGAGAGAGAGATGACATACCTTTTGAGTTTTGGAGCTGCGACCTTCGACAGAGATGAGACCGTGAGAGATGAGAGGCGAGAGACTGAGAGACTGAGAGAGATGAGTGACAGAGTCACAGAGTCACAGAGATAGAGAGAGGGCGACACCGGCGCGAGACGGCGAGATGAGTGAGAGAGAGAGAGAAAGGGCGGCACTAGACGGCGAGAGAGTCTGAGAGACTGAAAGAGAGACAGTGACTAGGTTTTGAGAGTGACTGAGTTTTTGTGTTTTAGTTGTTTGGGGTTTGGCGAGAGGGAGGCGAAAGAGAGTGGATCCGGAGAGGGAGAGAGGGCTGCTAGGGAGAGAGACAGTGACAACTGAGGGGTGAGAAAGTAGGAAAGTGAAGAGATGGACTTTCTCTGTTCTCCTTCAGAGTTTTGAAAAGAAAAAATAAAGGCTTATTTACACCATTGCCCCCTGTAAGATACACTTTTTTTCACTTTGCCCCCTGAAACTTAAATCCTCTCAGTTTGCCACCTGAACTTCACAAAGTTATTGCAAAAGACCCTATGCCGTTAACTCTGTCAATTTTTCCGTTAAAATAGCTGACGTGACACCTATATGGCATGAGTGAGACCCTTTTTTAGTTATGTAAAATCCATGTGGACAAAAAAAATAATTTTTAAACTAAAAATAATAAGATCCATGTCAATTTTTTATAATTTTGCTTGTCTACATGGATCTTACATAACTAAAAAAGGGTCTCACTCATGCCATATAGGTGCCATGTCAGCTTTTTTAACGGAAAAATTGACAGAGTTAACGGCATAGGGTCTTTTGCAACAACTTTGCGAAGTTCAGGTGGCAAACTGAGAGGATTTAAGTTTCAGGGGCAAAGTGAAAAAGAGTGTATCTTACAGGGGGCAATGGTATGAATAAGCCAAAAATAAATAAAACCAAACAGGCCCGCGCCTAAATTTTCATGTGCCGCGTGTTAGCTTTCATTACCCATAGCGTTTTTAGAAAGTAAAACTACAATTATATTAGGCTTAATTATCGATTTACCACCCAAAACTGTAACTCATTCTCACTTTACCACCTGAAAGTTTTTTTGTCCCAGATTACCACCTGTAACTTACATCCGTGTCCCATTTTACCTTGTTCCGTCAACAATTCCGTTAATGCTGACGATCTGGCCGTTAATGCTGACGTGGCGCGCTAGATGTGCGCCACGTGTCACATCTTTTGTTTTTTTTTTCGCATTTTTTTTTATAAACTTTGAAAATTAATTAAAAATAGCTCCGAACTCAGAAAAATACACGAAAAATTCCTACGGACTCGTCTTGACTAGCACTAATTTACTATAAGGTTAAATTACCAATTTGCCCTCTAAAAATTTTCAAAGAAATTAGAAAGTCCAAATTTATTTCTAAAAAATTAAAATAAATTTTCCTCTATTAAATAAATTCTAGAATTTTCGTAAACTCTTGGAAAAATTCTCAAAATTATTTTGAAAAATTACCAAAAGCTTGTTTTAGAGAATTATTTCGAGACTTTACAGAAATTTTAGAATTTTTCTAGAATTTATTTTATAGGGAATTTTATTTTTCTCTAAGACCGAGAGGTCTTTTGGGTAGCAAGTGTTCACGAGAAAGGTATTGTTAGTTTTTAGAAGACTAACGGTGCAGACCTCATATTTTTTGGAGTTCGGGAGATTATTCTATGAATTTTCAAAGAGTCTAGAGTATTTTAATTTTCTAGAAATAAATTTGGACTTTCCAAATTTTTTGGAAATTTTTAGAGGGAAAATTGGCATTTTGACCCCATAGTAAATTAGTACTAGTTAAGACAAGTCGGTAGGAATTTTCCGTGTATTTTTCTAAATTCGGAGCTATTTTTAATTAATTTTCAAAGTTTATAAAAATAGAAAAATCAAAAAAATCAAAAAATACAAAAAAATTGTGACACGTGGCACACATCCAGCGCGCCATGTCAGCATTAACGGAATTGTTGACGGAACAAGGTAAAATGGGACATGGATGTAAGTTATAGGTGATAATCTGGGACAAAAAAACTTTCAGGTGGTAAAGTGGGAATGAGTTACAATTTTGGGTGGTAAATCGATAATTAAGCCATTATATTAAATATAATAGCACTTTTGAAAAAAATGCTATAATTAAATGCTATTATAGGCCTCTTTTGTTGTAGTGTAGACTCATTTCAAATTCACTAGACATTACATCAATGAATCTCTTAACATGAAAATTTGAAGTTGAACCAAAGACAATATCATCCACATAAACTTGAGCAATCAAGACATCATTTTTTAACCTTTTTACAAATAGGGTCTTGTCAACCGACCCTCTTTGATACCTATTGGACAACAAGTGATGAGAGAGTCTCTCATACCAAGCTCTTGGAGCTTGCTTCAGCCCATACAAGGCTTTCCTCAATTTATAAACACCATCTCTCATGTGAGGATCCTCAAAACCTTTTGGTTGTTCCACAAAAACTTCCTCATTCAAGTAACCATTTAAAAACGCTGTTTTAACATCCATTTGATACAATTTGAACCTAAGATGACATGCAATGGCACAAAGTAACCTAACGGACTCAAGTCTAGCAACGGGTGCAAAAGTCTCATCAAAATCAATACCCTCTAATTGAGAGTACCCTTGAGCAACAAGTCTAGCCTTGTTTCTAACTACATTCCCAAATTCATCAGATTTATTTTTGAAGATCCATTTGGTTCCAATGACATTTGTGTTGGCTGGTCTTTCTACAAGAGTCCACACTTGGTTTCTCTCAAATTGGTTTAATTCCTCATGCATTGCACTCACCCATTCCTCATGATTGAGTGCTTCTTTGATATTTTTAGGTTCAACAATGGACACATAGCACACATTAGCAAGTTCATTTGCCATTTGTTTTCTAGTCCTAACTGACTGGTCTAAAGAACCTAGAATTACATCTTCACCATGGTTACACCTCACCCATCTTGGTTTTTCAGATCTGTCACTCAAGGTTTTGTCATTTTGTTCGCTCTCTGACTTATCAAACTCAACATTTTTTGAGTCATCAGTAAGTTCATCACTGCCTGACTTGGACTCTTCTTTAACCAAATTATCCTCTTTAGGATCAGATTGAGGGAACAATCCATCCTTATCTGCAGCCATTTCAATAGATGCATCATGATCATCTATTTTCACATTTATGGACTCCATCATAGAATTTGTTCGCAAATTGAAAACTCTGAAAGCTCTACTGTTGGATGAATAGCCTAAAAACAGACCCTCATCACTTTTAGAATCAAATTTCCCCAAATGTTCTCTATCCCTAAGGATGTAACATGCACTCCCAAACACTCTAAAGTGTGTAACCTTAGGTTTCCTACCCTTCCACAGTTCATAGGGAGTCTTTTTGGTTCCCGGCCTAAGGTAGACTCTATTTATGATGTAACATGCTGTGTTGACCGCCTCAGCCCAGAAATGTTTAGCAAGATTTTTGCTATTCAACATCACTCTTGCCATCTCAATCAAAACCCTATTTTTTCTCTCAACGATTCCATTTTGTTGGGGTGTTATTGGAGCTGAGAATTCATGTTTAATACCCATTTGACAACAAAACTCATCGAATTGAGAGTTTTCAAACTCAGTTCCATGGTTTGATCTAATTCTGGACAGGGTTGACAGACTTGACATACCTTCACTTTTCAGCAGTTTCACAATCTTGACAAAATGATGAAATGTCTTCGA
The DNA here is from genome assembly GCF_963921425.1 of Dryas octopetala. NCBI lineage: Eukaryota > Viridiplantae > Streptophyta > Magnoliopsida > Rosales > Rosaceae > Dryas > Dryas octopetala. The sequence goes on from NC_141370.1 coordinate 866,531, forward strand.
CTTGTCCTTAAGAAATGACACCAAAGTGTACCTAGAAAAATCATCTACCATGACTAGAATGTATTTCTTTCCACCTATTGACAAGGTTTGGACAGGACCAACTAAATCCAAGTGAATTAGTTCAAGTGTCCTAGAGGTGCCTATGTCTTTGACTCTTTTGTGTGGTTCTTTGGTTTGTTTCCCCATTTGACATGGACCACAAATAAAAGTTTCAGGCTTTCCTATCTTTGGTAGACCTCTAACAACCTCATGCTTAGACAACTTGTAAAGATCATGAACATTAATGTGACCAAGTCTTTGATGCCAAAGAGAGCTAGTGTCATCAATAGCTCTATTGCAAGTATTCTCAATTTTTCCAACATTGCCATCAAACACATAGCAATCATCCCTAGACCTAGGGGCATTCAAGATCTCCCTTCCTTGGGAGTCAACAATTCTACATCTACTCTTGGACATACACACTTCACCACCCCATTCATCACAAAGTTGGCTAATACTAAGCAAATTAGAATTCAACCCATCAATAAATCTTACATTTTTCAATTCGGGTATACCGGGAATGTGTACAACCCCTTTTCCACTCACATAGGACTTCTCACCTCCTCCAAAAGTCACACTACCACCATCATAAGGAGCAAGTGAGGTAAAGACCTCCTTATCTCCCGTCATATGTTTGGAACACCCACTATCTAGGTACCAAATGTTCCTCTTAGTGGCTGAAAAAACATTCAAGGTTACTAGACATTTAGTGGAGCTCTTCACAACCCATCTTTGATGTGGACTTGGCTTATTTTTGGGAAGTGGGGTGACAAGTAAGGCAATTTTGGTTACCTCTTTGAGTAGATTGTTCACTTGCTCTTGTAGAGAAATATTTCTCTTTGGTTCACTTGATTTCTTTCCTCTAAGTTTGTTGCAATTTGGTCTAATGTGACCCTTGACATGACAATAATGACAAACCGGGACAAACTTTGTTTTTCTAAGTGAAGTAGAACAATCAATTTTTGTGACACTTGGTGTAGCTTGACTTGACTTAGAATGAGATGCATTTTGACCAATGTCAATGAAACCTAGACCTTTTTTGACACTATGATCAGATTCTGACTTGACAAAAATTGTCTTTGTGTTGGATACACTAGGACTATTTTCACTAAAACTCAAACCGGTCTTGTCCCCATGATGCTTTCCAATCCTAAGCATCCTATCAACCTTTTCAGCTCCAATGGTGAGCTCAACAATGCTCTCATTTGCTTCATGTACTTCTTTTTTAAGTTTCTCATTCAAAGATTTAAAGTAGATGTTGCTCTCCTTGAGCACTTTGACTTGACTCTCAAAATTTTGTTTCAAGATAGCCACACTTTCTAATTCACTCTCTAATGACTCAATCTTCTCACACAATTTCAATTTAGCATTCTTTAGTTTCTGATTTTCTTCCTTTATGCTAAGAGTTTCGATGAAAAGTAAGTCATACTTATCACAAAGTGCAGTGTAAGACTCATCATCAGGAGCAGATTCTGAGTCAGACCCACCATCAACTTGTTCAATCTCCTTGATTGATGCAACAAATGCAACTTCATCACCCTCAATATCGGAAGAAGACTCACAATCATTTGAGTCATCACTCTCACTATCACTCCAAGTGATTTTCATGGCTTTATTCTTACTTGAAGAATAATTCTTTCTATTATTTGCACATTCAATTGCTATGTGACCTATTCCACCACAAGTGTAACATTTCATATCTCTCTTGGTTGTTCTTCCTTCTTTAAAGTTAGACTTCCTCTCTTGTTTTCTCTCAAATGAATTCTCTCCTTGAGGTTTGAATTTGAACTCCTTAAAGTTGTTACCACTAGTCCTAGCTTCTCTCCCTTTATTTCTAAGAATTCGTCTAAATCTTTTGACAAAAAGGGCAACCTCATCATCGGATATGGATGATTTTTCACTCAAGTTTTCACTCATCTCTTTGACACTTTGCAAAGCAATATCCTTTGACTTCTTGCTGTCCCTTTCATCCATTTCAAGTTCCATCTCAAAAGTTTTAAGCTTTCTTACCAATTTGCCAATTTTGAGTTCATCTAAATTTTGGACTTCTTGTATTGCATGTTTCTTAGATTGAAATCTCTTAGGTAGAGATCTAAGAACCTTTTGGACAATGGTAGACTCCTCATAGGGTTTACCTAGGGACATGGCTTCATTTGTGAGGGCTTCCAACCTTTCATAGAACTCGGAAAATGACTCGGACTCTTTCATCCTAATTTCTTCAAATTTGGCATGTACCATTTGAAGCTTAAGTGACCTAACTTGTTTGTCCCCTTCATGAACAACCCTAAGTTTGTTCCAAGCTTGCCTAGCCGTGACACAATGTTGTATGTGTGCAAATTGTGAGGAAGATAGTGCAGTGACAATAGCATTTCTAGCCTTCTTGTTAGAGCTAGAGGCCGTGACTTCGGCTAAAGACCATTCGGACCTAGGCTTAGGAGTTTCAATCCCATCAACAGTTCGTGTGGGAGGGATCCACTCAACAGTGAGATACTCATATGCCAACTCGTCATAGGCATCAAGAAAAATTTCAAATTTCTCTCTCCAAGCAGCGTAGTTGCTGCCATCAAAGAATGGAGGAGAGTTGCAAGACCCTGCGACTCGATCTCTTTCCATCTAGACACACCTAGAAAACAAACAATACCCTAGGACCTCTCTATTTGCTTTTAGAGTAGCGCTCTGATACCAATTGAAAGTTTAATTTAGGTGATCTATTCACTTAATTAACTTGATTAAATTCACTTTCAGTGATCGGACCCCAATTTTAATTTTATATGATCATTCATGAACTAGTCAAACAGACACAACTCTGACGATGCAGTAACTAAAATCTGAACCTCCAGATTTACTTGTAAAATTAAATCAACTTCAGTAAATACCACAAGTCAGAACACACCAGGTAATTGAGTGACACCCTATGCACTCAAAGGATCCATCAATGTAGGCATCCCAGTGCTATCAACAACTAAAGTGGTGTGTGGACAGATTTAACAAACTTTCATTTAGCATTCATGGTCTATGTTAACATGCTAAAGTGAAGTGTGTGATCTTGTGAAGATGTTTTCGAATTAATAATCAGCAACACATAGGAAAACAGATCACAAACAAGCCACACAATTGTTCACCCAGAAAACCACTAACGGTTAAAAACTGGGGGTCTTTCCAGCTGACCAAGCAATCCACTAAATAAGAAGTTCAATACAAAGGGAGCACACAGCACACAAGCTCAATCACTAAGTCCTAGACTAAGTGGCAGCTTTCTTACCCCTTTGTGCAACTTCCATAAGCAAGGCAATCGGTCATTCATGAAGAAGGCAGCTCCAACTCCAAGCTCATCAACCCATGGCACCAATTCACACCAAGCCCAGTAGATTCATCAATGTATGAACATGATATGCCAATGTTGGATTCTTAAAAAAGAAGATCAACCTTCTCAAGCTAGAGGCATGAAAAGGTTGATATTGAATCCTTCAACTAAAATCTAAAATGAATGTGTTTGAAGAATATATAAAAAGATTTAAACACTCAAACCCATTTAGAATTTCAGATGAAACAAACAAGTTCAGAAAATCTTTTTGATTTTTAAGAATTAAATGAAGATTTTCTAACTTGATAAAAAATGAGCACTCACCCCTGAAAATACCCAGGCATGAAAACCACGAAAATACCCACTGAGAATGCTCATAGACCCACCAAAAAGATCTGAACAGAGTACCTCATATACCCGTACACACACACACCATTTCCATGTTTGCCCGAGCCACGTGGAAGCCAATCAATGACTATCCACAAGAGACGAATAAGGGGCATATTCTCTTTGTCCTAGAGGGGTATCCTAGTATTACTAAGGATAGGAATGAGGAGCTGTAAAAAGGAATTTTGCTTTATTTTGCAAAAATCAGAAATGGGGAAGATGATGAATAGTGCTGATGTGTGTAGGTGTGTGGCGTGAATGGCAAAGAAGTAATCAGATCTGATTGATACAGTAGGGGAACCAAGCCATGTGCAATGCACATGCATGTTTAGTAAAAAACAGAACATGGGCTTTCAATGAAATGGGCTTTAAAAGTAAAACCCGAAATGGCCCCACTGTATTGACTGTGACTTAAGTATCAACCACTGTACGTGAAAAACATTGTTCTTTATGTTCAGTGAATGACTAGTCAAATAGACAAAAAACTGTTATTTTCATAAAATGAATGAAGTGCAGTATACCTTGAGTCTTTGTTCATCCTTGACTTCTTCAATACAACTGATCTTGTCCTTAATCTAGCCTAGAGCTTGTGAGTGATTAAATAAAAATAAATACAATGGTTTTGACAAGGAAAATAGCCAATATAACAAATCCTAGAAACTAACACATGGTTAAAGCCATTCGTGTCCATTACCTTGGTGGAAAACTGATACTGCTTTGCATTCAAATTCTATTTAATATAAACATAAAAAAATCTTACTGTAAGTATGAACTCAATGGTAGCCGTAGAATTTAATATTAAAAGTCAATAAAAGTCTATCAAACTATGTCATAAAAGTCTAACAAACTCCATTAAACAATTTAAACTCAATATAGAATTCTAAAGAGTCTATATAGAGTCTACAAGAGTCAATACAACTCTGCAAACTTTACGAAAGTCTTATCATTTAAAAAAAGTATACAAAAGTTTATAAAAATCTAGATTGAATACACCTCCCTTAAATTCAAACTTCGAGTTTTGAATTAGGTCAACCATTGAGCGAAAAATTTGGCCTTTGGGTGACTTCTATCTCCGGGGAAAAATTCAATCTGAAATAGATTTGATTGCTTTTAATTCTTGCACTGTTTCCTCACTTAAATAAGTGAGGTAGATTAATTTCACAAAAATTCGGCCTTAAATGGTTTGAAAATGGTGTTAGAACCTCAAATTTTGACCTTTGACCGGATTCATAATAACCAAATATTTCAGTCCAATTTTTATGAGTAACCCGTGGCCGAAACTACCTTTTAAGTATTTCTCAAAACTACCCGACCATTTGCATTTTAGAAAAAACACTATTTCAAAGGTCGTTTTCACTTGAAAAACAACCTAGCCTATTATAAATATTTTATTTTATTTTATTTCTCTATCAAAATCCGGACAATCACAACACTTTTATTTATTCATCAAAATAGCTCGGCCATTTTAATTTTTTTTTTAAAAAGTTATTTCGGCCGAAGCTTTTCTCATTTATGTGAAAAAGTAAAAAACAGTCAGATAGCATTTATTAAAACAAAACGGCAAGACTCTCCGTTTTTATTTTTTTTATTTTTTTAAAAGTCATTTGGGCCGAAGCTTTTCTCAATTATGTGGAAAAGTAAAAAATGGTCAGATAGCATTTATTAAAACAAAACGGCGAGACACTCTTTTATCAACAACCTTGGCCGTTTTTGGATTCCTTAGAAGTTCAAACATCACACCCATCTTCTTTATAGTTTAACTAGCCTCTCCATGCTCGTTCCCGCGAGTGCGAAGCGACTCTTTCTATTGCGCTGTGAGATCTCAAAATTTTCAACTATATTTAAAAATTTATTTCGATTTTTGGTGATTTTTCTATAATTTTTCTAAAGCTTATTTTATTTTTGGTGATTTATTATTGATTTAATAATTAGTTTGAATTTCTATAACTTTTATTTGAGGTATTGAATTTTTCATAAAATTTCTTGAGCTCAAAAATTTGTTTTGAGGCCATAGAAAAATAGGTACACATCATCATAAGTCCGTGACATTTTTCAAAATATTTTTCAGAATCCGGATGAATTTTTAGTGAATTTCTTAAGTTAAAATATATTTAAGAAAAAGAAAATCAATTTCAGAAATTCAAAATAAAAAAAGGCGCTGACGTGGCAACATCTGGAGCGTCCGTTGATTTTGATTGAACGGCTGAGTGCTCCACACTCTTGACCTTGTTTCGGTGTGTCACACCCCAAAATGGGGTCTAGCACTTTGGGCATGTGGCAGTGTCACATTGGTCTTTAACCTCGACATACTCTCACTAATCCTAAGTAAGAACATGCCAAGATCAAAGATCAATGTAAGATATAAAATTTAAACAAAGTAAACTCCAAAACAGTGGAGCATTTTTTTTTTATTTTAATAACAAACAATCAGAGTAAACCGCAAATACAAGCTTTGTAAAATGGTGAACTTTAGTTATTCACTTTCCAAGATAAATCAATTTCAAGAAAATGAAGGGAGACCCTTTGTTTTAAAATCAATAAACAAGACATCAAATAAAAAATTGAAATCCAAGTGAGAGTGAAAACTATAATTTAAAATCTAAGTTTTGGTGTAGACGAATCAACATAAATAAGTATCAAATATTAAATAAGTAACTGAGCCATATTAATCCTTAATTAATCAATTCCTCAAACTTCTCAACTAAAATAAAAAGATAAATAAAAGGGATAGTACTAGCTCATTCATGATTAGGTCATCTTCGTCGTCACTCGAGTATACGGACGTGGGTGGTGATGGTATGCTAATCCTTGGTGAAATCTCTTTACTTTCAAACCTCCATCCCTCGCATCTGAAACGTCTACGAAGCTAACCATTCTCTTGTCCTATAGGTTTCCTGCAACTTAACAAACTATGTAAGGGTGAGCATCACTAAAACAGCTGATCACACATTCAACTAATTCAACAAAACTCAAACAATTCAATACAATCGATCAAATCAAAAACAAGTATATTTTGTTAATGGCCTAAGCCCATGCCGAATTGGCTATTGCCCAAATAAATAATTCAATCAAAAAATGGCAACCTATTTAAAACATTTAAATAGAATCAAATCATTCTTTCTTTGAAAAATAAACAAATGCATTTTCAAAGATCAAAATGAAAAAGTTGAAGAGAAGTAGGGAGAGGAACCAGGACTTGAGAGGTAGGTTGTTTGAGGTGGCTCATGCTGCAGTGGACACTACGGAGAGGTTGAAGAGAAGTAGGGAGAGAAACCAGGACTTGAGAGGCAGGCTAGCTGAGGTCGAGCGGGAGGCCAAGGCAGAACATGAACGGGCGACCGATCTGCAAACCCAGCTGACCAAGAAAGAGGAGAATGTGGCTCGGCTTGGGAGAGAATTGGTGATCGCCAAGAAGAAAGTGACAAATATGGCCGTGTTCGCCGATGAGCTTCAGCGCAACCTTCAAAAGGCGGACCAGAAGGTTGTCGAGGTTCGCTGCCAAGATGAGGCTGGAAGGGTAAAAGAGCTGACTGAGGCTCAGTTTGAAGGGTACCAGGAGATCATGGCTGAGATCAAGGCTAAGCAACCAGATTGGGACTTATCCTTCTTGGTCGAGTCTGACGACAAGGATGAAACCCAGGACGGTCAGCAATAGGAGCCCATTCCATTTCGACAAAAGACCCATGCCCAAATTCCATAGCTTTGGGTCCGCTATCCCGATCATGATTTTCCTACCCCCAAAGGGAAAGGTCCTTCCCTTTTTGGCCGGTTGTGGGCGAGGAGGGATTCGAACCCCCGACACCGTGGTTCGTAGCCACGTGCTCTAATCCTCTGAGCTACAGGCCCCACCCCATCTTCACTGGATCTGTTCCCGGGAGTACCCTAAAAAAAAGGAACATTTCCTCTTCCCAGCCGTTTCCGGTTAAGAAGATGTGAAAGCGCCTCTCTCTATATAAGAACGGTGCGTTCTGAGGTGTGAAGTGGGAGATAAGGGATTTCATAATTGGATTGGGGTTTTGAATAAGAAGACCTTTTAATTTTTAATTTTTTTTCTTTTTCATATTGAAAAAGTAATAAAAATGAGAGTTGTTAAGCTTTTTATCATCCTGGCGTCGAGCTATTTTTCCGCAGGACCTCCCCTACAGTATTGACACCGCAGTAGAGTTTAACCACCAAGTCTTCACTGCTTGATCAGCAAGTTGAAACCGGGGTGATCACATCTTCTGCCAAGCCAAATACAGGGATTCCTCCAGTCCCCGAAGGTAATGCGCCTGAGATTCTTCCAGTTCCCGAAGTTGAGCAAACTAGCGAGAAGCCAATCGAGGAACCTGTTGAGCTGATCCTTAAGGGGCCAACTGAAGAGCCTGTTGTTTGACTTGTTTTTATTTTGTATTTTTAAATTTTATGTTTTGCCCCGAGTCGAAGTGTGGCTCGAGATTTGGTGTTTTGTTGAACAGCCTTTGTTTTCAGTTAATTTATTTCAAGTATTATTGTTCTAAGTTTTTGTGAATTCAGATTGGCAAATGAGACCAAAATTGAGACAAATATAACAAACAAATAATAACCTGGTGAAATAAATGAGATCAGCTCGGCTTGGCGATCTTGATAACAATTAAATGATAAATTATATTTTTTAAAATTATTACAACATATTTTCAGATCGGCTAGGCGAACATAGTGAAAAATAAGTATGAATTTTGAATGATATATAATCTTAGATCGGCTCGAAAGGACGATAAGAGATTAAGCAGCTGTAGTAAGTCACTTCTGCTCAGCCAAGGGTTTTTATAGACCTGTAAGTCTGTATCATGTCGAGCATCGGGCTGTATATAACACGCCAACTTGGCACATATGTTTATAGACTTGATAAGTCTGTATCATGTTAAGCGTCAAGTTGTATATGGCACGCCAGCTCGATACGAATATTTATAGACATGATGAGTCTGTATCATGTCGAGCGTTGGGCCGTATAGAGCACGTCAGCTCAACATGGATATTTATTAGCCTGATAAGTCTGTATCATGTCGAGCGTCGAGCTGTATATAGCACGGCAACTCGGCACAGGCATTTATAGACCTATCTGTACGTATTATATCAAACGTCGGGCTGTATATAGCACGCCAGCTCGGCACAGGATATTTAAAGACCTTTGAGTCTGTTTCATGTCGAACATCGGACTTTGGATAGTTCGACATGAGGTATTTAAAGACCTTGCAATCTATTGCCTGTCGAGTGAATTGTTCAGCTCGGCCAGGAGTCTTTATAGACCTTTGGGGTTTGTTAGGTTTTTGAAGGAAACACTTAGATTTTTCCTTTGTATTGGGAGTGTGTAGGGATAGAAGTCCCCAATGTTTGCTTCAAAAGATGAAAGTCACAATGAGAATGAAAAGTGTTAATCTATTCATTGGTGAAAGGAATGTCAGGTCGGACAGTCCTCGATCCTGACTACAATTTATTGGTAATAAACTTTGAGATGTTCAACATTCCAGCTATGTTTGAGAGGTTTCCCAGCTAAAGTGGCCAAGTTGTAAGTGTCAGGCTTGACGATGCCTGTGATTCTATAAGGGCCATTCCAGCTATGGAAGATTTGAACATATGGTTAACCAGCCTTTGGTAGGTGGCTTCAGCATTTTTGACTTTGAAGGGCATGACTTTGTAACAGTACATGCTGCGATCGATTATGAAGGTTGTGTCTTCTTGATCGGGTTGGTGCATGCGGATCTGATTGTATCTGAAATAACCATTCATGAAATTGAGGAGTTTGTGCCCTGTCGTGGCATCGACTAGTTGATCTATTCTTGGCAGGGGAAAACTGTCTTTGGGACATGCCTTGTTTAGATACGTGAAATACACGCACATCCTCCATTTCCCATTGTTCTTCTTCACCATGACCACGTTAGTGAGCTAATTAGGGTAGTTCACCTCCCGAATGAATCCGTTGTTTTGTAGTTTGGTCACTTATTCAACCATGGCGGCATATCAGATAGGGTCGTATGCTCTCCTTTTTTTACTCAATCCCCAAGTTTCAACAATGATAAATAATGATGCCACCGTTGGCTGATGATTTCTAATGTTGTGTTAATAGTGACACTGTACACCAAGAAATAAGGTTCAAAGAACAACCTGAATTATATAAACGGCAACAGTCAAGTATTATTGCAATACCTCATTCTCTTTTGTATGCTTTCCTACATCATACTGTTCTCTTTTGGTTACAACAAGATCTCCTTTGTCATTTGTCCTCACATCAAGACAAGCAATAACCTAGCATAAGTAATATGGGATAAGTAATGTAGGGAGAACAACTTAAATTCTATTATTATGATAAGAACAACTGCTTGAGGCTATCATTATCATCATAACTCCATTAATGGATCTACTCATGCTCATTAGTTTCTCAGTATGCCAATAATATAGTAAAGCAAATAGTACCACTCCAGTGTGACAAAGAAAAATTGGTGAATAATACTATAAGTGAATACTCCATGTCTGGATTCCATGCACACAATGGGTTATAAAAGTTGACAAAGCAATTTAATTAAAAATTGAGGCATCAAGAACTGACTTGATCCCTTCTCCTCACTGGACTCAAAAAGGAGTTGAAGTCCAAGACAAATGCCTAGAAAATGATAATGTAGCAAAACTTGTAAGAATCTATGTCTTCCAAAATCAACTTCCATGTAAGATATTAATGATGAATTTCCTCTATATAGACGGTCTTAAAGTGGGTGAAATATATGTTTTTCTGTATCTTAATATGCACTGATACAAGGGGTTTATATACAGCCCTTAGGGAACTATTCTAGGAAACAAATAAATACAGAGAGCAATCATGATCCTATAATCTTGGAGAATCACATAGTTGACTTTGTTCTTTTAGACTAACTAGGAATGTACAGCTCATTTGACACTCCCCCTCAAGTTGGAACATATATGTTGTCCATGCCCAACTTGCTAAGTGAGCTGTAAAAAATTCTGCTTTTGACTGCTTTGGTGAGAACATTTGCGAGTTGATCTTCGGATTTAACAAATGATACCTCGATGATCTTTCTCTTTGATGAAATGTCTGTCAACTTCAACATGCTTGGTTCTATCATGTTGCACTGGATTATGTCCAATGTCGATAGCAGCCTTGTTGTCACAATGTAATTGCATGGCGTGTTTGGGTTTGAATCCCAAATCTTTCAACAAGTTTCTAATCCAGAGTAGCTCACATGCTCCATATGCCATACCCCTATATTATGCTTCAGCACTTGATCTTGACACTACTTTCTGTTTCTTACTCCGCCAAGTGACCAGATTGCCTCCCACAAAGGTGAAGTATCCAGATGTGGATCGCCTGTCAGTAACAGCACCTGCCCAGTCTGCATCAGTATGACCCTCAACATCTAGATGACCATGGTGTGAGAACATCAACCCTTTTCCAGGAGCTGACTTCAAGTATCTCAGAATTCTATCCACAGCATCCATGTGTGCTTCACTCGGTGCATGCATGAATTGGCTCACCACACTCACTGCATATGTTATATCAGGTCTAGTATGTGATAGATAGATTAGCTTACCAACAAGCCGTTGATACCTTTCTTTGTTGGTAGGTACCTGGTCAGGATACTCACCAAGTTTATGATTCTCCTCCATTGGAGTATCTGCTGGTTGACAAACTAACTTTCCAGTTTCAGTCAAAATTTCAAGGGTATATTTCCGTTGTGATAGAAATATTCCTTGTTCTGAACGAGCCACTTCAATACCCAAAAAATACTTCAGAGCACCGAGATCTTTCATCTCAAACTCACTGGCTAAATAATGTTGCAATGCTGCCTTTTCTTCTGGGTCATTCCCTGTAACCACCATGTCATCAACATACACAATAAAGGCAGTGACCTTACCTTTCCTATGTTTCAAGAAAAGAATATGATCTGAGTTACTTTGCTTGTAACCGAAATTCTTCATTGATTTGCTGAACCTTCCAAACCATGCTCTAGGAGATTGCTTTAATCCATAAAGAGACTTTCTCAGTTTACACACCATATTGCTCTGATTGGACCCCATCTTGCATCCTGGAGGGGGATCCATATAGACTTCTTCTTCTAGGTCTCCATGCAGGAATGCATTTTTAACATTAAACTGGTGTAATGGCCAATTCAGGTTTCCTGCTAGAGAAAGAAGCACCCGAATTGTGTTGATCTTGGCTACAGGAGCAAAGGTCTCTCTATAGTCAATTCCATAAGTCTGAGTGTAACCTTTTGCCACTAGTCTTGCTTTGTATCTTTCAATGGTGCCGTCTGCCTTGAACTTTACTGTATATATCCATCTGCAACCCACTGTTCTCTTCCCTTTAGGAAGGGTAGTCATCTCCCAAGTGGAATTCTTCTCGAGGGCTCTCATTTCTTCATTCATTTCTTGAGTCCACTTGGGGTCTTTGAGAGCTTCCTGCACATTACTTGGAATAGATACAGTGGATAATTGACATACAAATGATGCACATGACGGGGACAGCCTATGTAGAGACACATGATTAGAAATAGGGTATTTAACCTTTGATTTTGGGTTAGGGTCATAATGTT